>NC_053039.3:86635909-87252367 GCF_002575655.3 Aegilops tauschii subsp. strangulata | reverse complement strand
CATGTCTACATAGTTCTCGAACCCGTAGGATCCACACGCTTAACGTTCGATGACGATATGAGTTATGTGATTTGATGACCGAAGATTGTTGGAGTCCCGGATGAGATCACGGACATGACGAGGAGTCTCGAAATGCTCGAGACATAAATAATGATATATTGGACATGTTATCGGAGTGCTGGAAGGGTTACCGCAACCCCCCGGGGAAGTAATGGGCCAACATGGGCCTTAGGGGAGAGAGAGGGCAGGCAACAAGGAGGTGGCACCCCCCCATGGGAGTCCGAATAGGACTAGGGGAGGGGCGCGGCCCCCCTTTCCCTCTCCCTCTCCCTCTCCCTTCCTTCTTCCCCCTTCCACCAAGTGGAATCCTACTAGGACTTGGAGTCCTAGTAGGACTCCTCTCTCTTGGCGTGCCGTACAGGAGCCGACCGGCCTCCCCCTCTCCTCCTTTATATACGGGGACAGGGCGCACCCCAAAGCACAATAGACAATCTCTTAGCCGTGTGCGGTGCCCCCCTCCACAGTTTAACACCTCGGTCATATCTTCATAGTGCTTAGGCGAAGCCCTGCGCCGGTAACTTCATCATCACCGTCACCACGCCGTCGTGCTGACGGAACACTGCCTCGTCCTCAGTTGGATCAAGAGCTCGAGGGACATCATTGTGCTGAACGTGTGCTGAACACGGAGGTGTCGTACGTTTGGTACTTGGATCAGTTGGATCGTGAAGACGTTCGACTACATCAACTGCGTTACTAAATGCTTCCGCTTTCGCTCTATGAGGGTACGTGGACACACTCTCCCGTCTCGTTGTTATGCATCTCCTAGATAGATCTTGCGTGATCGTAGGAATTTTTTTGAAATACTGTGTTCCCGAATAGGGCCCCCGCCTACTCCCACAAGCAGGGCAGTCCAAAGGTCGTGACAAATCGTATGGACCAAACATCCATGGGACTGGAAATCCTGGTGGGTGTGATAAACCCTGCAATTCATACAGATATTGGAGCGTAACCATAATTGATAAACCGTCCTCACAAAAAAGATGACCTGGATACTTCAAAATATACAGACTGAATTGAGTGGACAGACATTAAAGATTGTTCTCAGGACTCACCACACACCAAAAGCGGCTGTACCAAACAATACATGGTTCACAAACACAAATCTTGTACTGAACAATAGTACTTACAATAGATAAGCAAAGTTGCACTAACTAAACTTTGCAGACTATTTCTTGCCACTAACCTATGGGATGAACCCCGCATAACTGACTAGGCCATGGACTTCGTCAGAGATGTCTACCTGCACCATCACCATCTCATCAACCTTGGAGAACCTAACAGAGTGGTCTTTCCACTCATAAACATGACGATGAAGACAGACCGCATCAGATTTGTTGGGAAGCTTTACAAGAACCACACCGTTCGTAGTCGAAGGCACAACCAGGAAATTGTTGTGGTCAAGTACAGCCTCGAGAACACGCCTGACAACAATGCTACAGGAAAACACTAGTTCAGGACACGTGGCGACAAGGACACAGCAGCTGGATAGTTTAGGAGTAGAACTCATCCTTAGGTCTTCCAGTTCACACAGCATGACTTTGAGAACTTCATCTCCACCGCGGATCTGGTTCTAATTCAAACAGAAACCAAATATTTTATTACTACCTCCATTCAAAAATATAAGATGATTTTTGATATTTTACTCCATATATGACTACATATACGCACAGAAATGAGTGAACAAAGACACTACAACATGTCTTCAAAGGCATGAGAGCAGAGGGATTACTTGCAATATCCGTGACACAAGTTACTGAGGCAAATATACCCTCTTCAAAGGTAGCATTGATGTCCATAAGGTAGTTGAAAGTAATCTATAAGAAATCAGTGTCAACCTCTCGCATGTTTTGGTCAAAATAGGAATTTAGAACTGTCATTTGGCACACAAAAATAACATGCAAGATCACCCAAAAAATTGTACTACTAGTACTAGTACTGCGTGCTAGATGAAAAAATACGATCGAAATCGTGAAAAAGATCGTCAAGAAGAGATATTACCTGGACTTGCTTAATGCAGGATCCCGGAGAGGTGGGCTTGGATAGGGCGATGGCATTGAGCTTGTCTGCGGTAGTCTCGGCGGGGTGCTTCCGCTTCTTCGTACCATGAGCCTCGACAGTTTTGGCCAGAGCCATAGACATCACTTCGGCCGGTGCTCCAGCGTCCATCAAGAAATTGTCAAATAGAAATAAAAGAAAAGAAACCATAATCACAAACCCAAAAGAAGAACAGAGAGGGATTTATAGGATCAGTCTCGGGGTTGCAAGACCGGGCCTTGGCTAGAATCAACACGATTGATGCGCTCACCTTTCCTTCTTTGGGAGAGAAGAACAATGGAAGAAGTAGGTCGGGGTTTTCTTGAAGAAATGAGGAACAAGATGAGGGAGAAGCGAGTGGGGGTTTTCTTCAAGGGAGGAAGTTGAGAGAGAAGAGTGAAATGATGGTTGCTTCGTCCGTCGAACTTACTGCTGGAAAGGAGGGGGTTTTGTGATTTGACGGCTCATTGGGCATTACTGCGGAGCTTCGATCGGGTAGTCTACCGTGCAGTTGGGCACTCTACTATGGAGTAATTTAGTGCATGCCTAGTGGACCCCGATGTTGGCTGTCCCACACATCAGCAAAAGTAAGTAGCAAGGTTCCCGACGACCGTCGAGAAGGATCCGCATGGTAGAGCGTGTCCATTGTTTTTCAGAAGAAAAAAATGATTATAGCAAGCGTTTCCACTCTTACGACGGAGGAGTGCGAAACACAGCAGCCACTTGAACATACACAGTGCTCCTACTACTAGGCATGTGCAGTGGTTCATACATCAGTAATACATAATCTTGTTGCTAATGTAGTAAGATATGGCGATAACAAATGATGTTGTGCGCATGTCAACTATATGAACAGTAATGTAACATAGTACCGCTTTTTTGACTATCCGGTCGAGAATGAACGGTGAGATCAATGTTAACAAAACTAGGTCTAGAGCGCACGGAGAGTATGGCAATATAGTACTCCACGAAACATGAACCATATGAAGCACGAATCAGTGTTAGGCAGGGTGTATGAAGGGTACACGGGATGGGAGCAAAAGTTCCCTTCTCGGCCCACTTTTGGGTGTTTGGCAGAGTGCATGAAGGGCGCATGAGTCCACACTAGTAGGTTAACACAAATACACGAAGAGGTAACAACTATATTGATATGAGAATGCAACCAAACACACCCACACGCTTTGTGTTACTATGACTGATCTGCACCGTCTGAGTTTGATCCAACGGTCATGTTGCACCGAGACATGGACATGCCCATGCAGAGGATGCCTAAACACCACCGAAGTCCCTTTGCTTCTCGAGGCGCACGACGTTGGTGATGCAGGGTGCAACCGCCCGCAGAGCCCGCTCCCAGTCGACGGGAGCGAGCTCGTCAAAGACGGCGTCCAATGGCACGAATGGATTCCGGTGACGGAGCCCTGAGAGGATTCGCCCGGCAACGGCGATGGAAGCCTGCAACCCCTCCTTGTCTAACTCCGCCCCCACCATCGCACGGTGACGGCTCAGCTCCTCAGAGAAATAGGTGAAGAAGGAGACCAGGTCAGGAAGCCGCAGCTCGTTGAAGTCGACGGGGTGGTCCAACGGGTTTAGGCTAACGGCCGGCATGGTCGCGCTGGCACGACGGTAGGCATCACGCAGCCGCAACACGTGCGTGGAAACTTGGTCCACCAAGTGGCTTGTGATCCTGGACCTCGTCACGATAGGCCCGCTCGCGCTCCAGCTGGCTCCCATGACGGCCTATCATACCTCCCGCTTTCTGCAGCAATGCCGCTGACGCCTCGAGCATCTTTATGGTGGATGCCTGCCGCTTTTGAAGCTCCGTGAACTCCCGCACATAATGGAGGAGCATGGCACTCCTCTCCTCCTTGAGCTCATGGAGCTCCACGTCCTTGGCCCTAAGCTCCGCATCCTTGGCCTGGAGCTCCAGTGTTAGGCGCCTCACCTCAGACTCCGTGATCTACTGCGCCACCATGGCACCAGGTAGAAGCAATGGGGAGAGGAAGCAAAGGGGGCGAAACGGCTGAAAGACAATGCAATATACGGGAAGGCGGAGGGAGCCAGCCGAGGAGCGGGGTGAATCTTTTGGTTTTCACCATGGGAAAACACCAGTCGATGAATTTTCACATCAGGGAGCAGTGGGTTTTACAGGCGGAGTCATCGTGACTAATTGTTGTCATGCCTGCTCCCGTCAATCAAAAAATTAAAAATCCTGCCAAGCCTCCCCCGTCAATCAAAAAATTAAAATCCTGCCGCGCCTGCCGCACCCAAAGACCAGAGCAGTGCCGCGGTGCATATTTAAATTTACCTGCCGGCAAGGAGATAAAAAGGGGTGAAAAAACAAATGTTGCGGCGGCCTAGCTAATCGGTCGCACTAGCCCAACTAGCTAGTCACCGTGCTTCACTGATGTACTCAGCGGGAAAGGTGGTCTTTCGTGATTTGATGACTCATTTACTTGCTTCGGTGCTACGACTGAGGAGGACCCAGAAAATGCGCGGTAGGGTGTCCCACGACTCGGCAAGGAAGAATATTGCGTGCACCACCCGGGAGGACCCCGAAACCACGCGGTAGGGTGTGCCACGTCTCAGCACGAAGGAAAAATGTGCGTGTAAAAATATACTGTATCAGACGTACTACCTATGGTTCGACCTCGGGACCCAGCCAGTCGGTCGAAAACACCCCACTAGCCACACGGGTTCATCATGCTAACGTAGCACGGAGGATAGGTGTGGTTAGCTCCGTCTCGACCAGCGACAACGTCTCTTGTTCGAGGGGATTCTTCTATTTTCCAAGCTTTTTTTAGTTATAATAACACCACGGCAATCTAGCGCCGCTCTTCGTGTGTGCTCCTGCGTCTAAAGGTTAGACGATGGAGAGGAGAGAGAGATCACAGACCTGGGACCCACCAGTAAGTGATTCAATGGTCATGCACGTGTTGACGAGGCACTCCCTCTACTCTACTCAACGTAATACTCTATAAAATCAAGTTATGGGACAAGGCCAACAACAGTTGTTGTTTCAGCCTATCGACTTACGCTTTGTAGTCCAGGTTGCCAGTTCGAATCTCGTCTTTCAGATTTGTTAGTTTTAGGTCCAAATTTGTTCAATGACAAGTGGGACCCCCGTGTGTTGATCCGATATTTCAGTGTAGGATGGTTTTTTTTAACAAACACTTTGCGCGGTTAGACAAGTAACAGCACGAGTTACACGTATTTTGCAAGTTTACGAACAAAAATGACAGCGGCATAGAATATCACATCCACCTCGCAGCTTAGATGCTATGGTGATACGAGTTTTTACATCATTGGAACTGAGATCCAATGGCTTGGGAGTAGTCTCTGTAATTATGCGCAATTTCCAAACTCTCCAAGGTTTCTTTTGCAAATAAAACATTCCGGCCTCGTGTGTGCTGCTGCATCTTGGATCCAACGGCTCCCCGTTGCTCATATTAGGTGCTCCCCATAGCTTAATTAGCCGCTACGGTGATATGAGCATCTAGGTCGTATGATCTGTGATCAGATGCCACATGCGTAGTACGTGTACTTTCTGCGCAATTCCCAAACTCTCTGGGGCGTATATTGCAAAAACATTCAAACCTCCTATTGTGAGTCGTTAGATCTCCGTGAACTCATATCACAATAGAATCTACGGTGCGGGAGCACCTCATATTCTCCCGTGCGAGAAAACATCAGGTGCTCTCGCAGCTTGGATGCTATGGTGATACGAGCTTCAAGGTCGTTTGATCTGAGATCCAATGGCATCTGAGCAGTCTTTGTGCTTGTAAGCAGTGGCCGAACTCTTTGGGGGCTTTTCTGCAAAAAAAACATTCAAACCACCGAGGAGTTGTTGGATCACAAATCCAACGGCTCCGAAGAGCTTGTATCACCAAAGAATCTAAGGTGTGGTAGCACATGATATTCTTACATACAGGAGAATATGAGGTCCTCCTTCATCTTAGATGCTACGGTGATACGAGCTTCGAGGTCATTGGATATGGGATCCAAGGGCATATGAGTAGTTTTTGTACAAATTGTGTGCAATTCTCAAACTCATTAAGGTTTCCTGTAAAAATATTAAGACATCATGTGAGCTGCTATATCTTAGATCTACATGCTCCAAGCAACTCGTATCAGCATATAGAATCTAAGGTGTGGGGGCACATGATATTCTCCCGGGGAGGGCGGTGCACAACCAATCGGTGTTTGGGAGGGTGGGGACAAATATAATCTAAACAATCCTAAACAGAGCTTCACAATTTTATCTAAGGTCAAGGGTTAACCCTCGACAATCTACATAGCTCCGCCTAAACAGAACATTTGCATGTACTCCCTCCGGTCCTTTTTAGTTCGCATATAAGGTTTGTCTGAAGTCAAACCTCGTAAACTTTGACCGAATTTATAAAGAAAAATACCAACATTCAGAATGTGAAAATCAACAACATTAGATGCTTCATGACTTTAGTTTTCATATTGTATAAATTTAATATTGTAGATAATAATATTTTTTCATATAAATATGGTCAAACTTTATGAAGCTTGACTTCAGACAATTCTTATACCCGGAGTAAAAAGGACCGGAGGGAGTATGTAGGACTAGACTTAATATTCATGTTTAAGTTTCCTGTTCATTTCAAATGTTGAATTGAGGACCATGCATGTCTTACAATTTACTCCCTTCCTTCCTAAATATTAGTCTTTTTAGATATTTCATATGGACTGCCACATATGGATGTATATAGACATATTTTAGAGTGTAGATTCACTCATTTTGCTCCGTATGAAGTCACTTGTTGAAATCTCTAAAAGACAAATATTTAGGAACAGAAGGAGTATTTTTGAATTCATGTCATACATGCATGGTTTGGAAAAATAGATGCACTATACTTATTGCATTGTTGTTGTGTTCGTGTGTATGTGTGTGTGGTCATATGCTTGATACATACAAAGTTTTCTCACCACCATACCGTTCATCTTTTAAATTTGAATTTGCAATGAAAAACTTACTAGGGATACCATGAAATGTGAAATCCACATTGAGATCAATATATCACAAACTCACTATAATTCAAGAACTCGTCATAAATCAATTACCACGTCGAGATTACTATTTGCAAGGAAAATACGGGCATTGTAATACACATAGATTCATTTGGCGATTTAAAAGATTCCTTTCATATTCTCGAATGGTAGGACCCAACAGCGTACCAGCCAGATCCTGGCTCGTGTTGATCCTAAAAAAAACTGGGCTTGTGTCCTTCTGGTGGCGTGCGTGGTACGCACACTAGCCAACCCCAACCAGTCGAGCCTCCGCGTTTCGAGTCGAAATATCTGGCGGCCAGAATTCCAGCCCTAGGAAATTCCCCTCATGTCTCTGGACAATAATGACTGCCGATGAACAATGGAGGGATGCTTTAGTAACTAGACAACGTTACCTACCGTGCTGAGCACGCTTCAATTCCCTCGGTCGCCGCTCCACAAGGTCACCCGTCAACTCTACCGCCTAGTACTAATAGGAGTACTACACCAGGATGAACACAGAATTGAGCCCGTTTGTTCATTCCTAGTACTTGAGTTAATATATCAGGCAATGCTCTGGTATGGAGTGATTATCCTTTTACTCTGCATATATAACTTGTCTGAAGTCTAACTAAGCAAAATGTTTTACCAAATCCTTTCTTAAGAAATACAATAGGAAAGATGTATTGCTTGAAAATTTATTGCATGATGCAGGTTATGATATTGTTTCGAATCTTGGATTTAAATTTTTCGAAAATCCAAAAGTGGCCGGAAATTCATGAAACTGAGCATGGTCTCGTGATATGGCACAAATATTCCTACGTAATTTTTTTCTTCAATTTGAGATAAGCTGCTTATGATAAGTTGCACAAATGAAGAGCCAAGGTATTTTGGAACAAAGACCTGTCACGTTAAGGCAAACACTTTCACTATTGAAATTGTGGGCATTTATGAGCCGCCACGAGTCCCTCTTCTCATCGGCAGGTGCCATCCAAGCAAGTGTGTGAGTCGACAGGAGGCGTGCGAGCAGACCGCTGCGCTGGCTGACCGGGAGGTGTGCGAGCAGACCGCTGCACAGGCTCACGGGGAGGCGAGCCCTTTGACCAGGCTCCGCCGCCCACCTTCGTCCCAACTGCTCCCACTTTTAATGTCGCCGGCACTACCTGGTATCGCTACAATCTTCTCTCTTCCACTCCGATTCTCCTGTCATCTACCTCCAACCAGCCTGACCTAACTGTACGCCATGCCCCATCACGATGGTCTGCCCTTAGTCTTCCAGTTTCCTGAGGAAGTCACCCAGCCGGAGTCTCAAGAACATAAGGCGCTTTGGGACGAGCTTGAACCGGCCTTGCGGGAAGATGCCGCACCTGTCCCTGCTCCCGTTCCGGCTCCCGTCGCCCTGACTGCACCAACGCCCATCCTCGTGGCATTGATGGGCTGGGAACCGCACATTGTCGCCGAGCTTGATGCCACGGGGTTCGACGAGGTCTCCGCCGACTTTCATGCACCCGTGCACCTGCCAGCGCATGCGCCAGCGCGTGCACTGACACGCGCACCTGTGACGATGCCCGTGCACCTGCCAGCGCATGCGCCTACGCGTGGATTGACGCGCGCGCCCGTGCACACGAATGTCTCCGCTGCGCCGTTGCCAGCGCCTGTCCCCGCGCTGGTGCCAGTGCCACCCTCAGCGGCATGGATGGCCGTCGTCGACCGCTTCCTTGCACCAACGCCAGTCGCCTCCTCTCGCTAGTTGACTCGCTCCTGGAGACCGAAGTCCAGAACATTGTGGCCTTCCATGAAGCTAGGGCCAACGTCCAGGAGTACGCCAACAACGGCGCAAGACGCCGCCGTCTGTAACACCCCAAAATTTTGACCTTGTTTTATTAATTAAAATTTTGCCAGGAAATTAAATTTTTATTTTCTGGATTTATCTTTGGATTTCAGAACCCCTCTTCTCTTTAATATTGTGGGTTTTTACCTCAAGTGGGAAACTTTCCAAAAATATTATTGGACTTGTATACTCTCTCAATAAAACAATTCTTTATCAATGGATTTATTTGCATCATTGTTTTTCCTGAGCTTTATTCTTTTAAAATGATTTTTCATAAATTTGGAGCCTCTTTTGCACTGCAACCATTTGATAAATGCATTTAAAATTTTCACCAAAATTTGGGGATGTCATGTGATGTTTCCACATCACTTTTATGCAAAAATATCTTTTGGTCATTGGAGATTTTAAGCTCTACCCTTAATTTTCAAAACTGGTCCAGTTGGTAAAATTGCACTTCAACCTGTTTAAATATTTCTTGAAAACTTCCACCAAAATTTGGGGATGCTAGTAGGAGTATGTTATTCAATTTTGTGCAAAAACCCATGAGTGTTCCTTGAAAAATTTGAGCAAAACATCCCCTTTTGCTCTCTGGCCCAGTTTGGCTTTTTCTACTGCAACCCTAATTTAATTTGCTCTAGTGCCCATGAGCTTTTTCCTGCTTGTAGTCCTCCCTACCAAACCCTTAAGTCCAGGAGAATGGACCCATTGGAGTATTTTTGGTCCATGAAACTATAACCTTTAGTTTCTGCCCAAAATTGGTTTTCTCATATATTTGCACTAACAAGTTTCTGGTCTTGACCAACTAACCTTGCCACCCTCTTTATCATCTAAAGAGAATATGATCTGGAGAGTTTGGCCACCCCAAGAGTTGCCTAGATGCCCTTAGCTTTTTGTCGAACACTTTGTGTGCATAGCCAGAATTGGCATGATTTTTAGTTTACATTATAAACTTGATCCCCTGACCTAACCACCATGTCAATTAACCTCCTTGCAAACTCTAGCATAGTCCTGTTAATTGCCAACCTCGCTCAAGCACTCTAGCCCACCCTGGCATTCTGTCGAGCATGTCGCGTGCGTGCTCTGGGCGCGCCCAGAGCGCACGTTTTGCACGCGCGCGCAGCCGAGCCGCCGCGTCGCGCCCTGGCCTTTGCTCGCCCGCAGGGCCACGCCCTGCCCTCACCCGCTCGCCAGAACCCTCCAAGCCTCCCCTGGCGCCCTATAGCGCCGCCGTCAGAGCCTCTTGGCGGCACGCCGGCATCCTCAGTGCGCCTCTACCATGGACGGCGCTGCCCGAGCCACAACTCCTCACCAGCTGCCCTCGTGAGCAGGTCGTCCTTGTCTCCAAGCCCGTCCGCTAGCACCGACCCTGCTCCGGCCATCGCCACGTCGCCCTGCCGCAACAGAATTAGTCGGCCGGCGGTCTTATCCCCAGCAACGGCGGAACCGACCTTCCCCGGCTATAAATGGCCCCAGGCCTCGCTCGAGCATCCTCAGGCAAGCCATAGAGTGCACCCCCTCGCTCAAATTCTTCTGAAACCACCGTCTTCTCCGCCTCCGGCAACTTCGGCCGTCGCCGTCCCTCAGCTAAATTCGCCGTAGCCGGAGCCCCCTAGCCCTCCCAGTGCCACCATCCTCTTCCCCTCAACCTCGCGGAACCACTAAGACCCTCCAACGCGTTCGGGAACCACCATAGCTCCGGCCCCCAAATCCACCCGAAGCCATCTCCGCCGCGAAGCTCGCCGCCGGCGACTCCCTCCGTCCCCACCTACCTAGCGACCACCGGGAGGACCGCCCTGGACTGGCGGATCCATCCCCGCCCTCAAGACCCCACGGGGAAACGCCGCTCGTCGACGGCGATCGCCGGAGTCCCGCCTCCGCTCGGGCAGAGGAAGAGGAGGGAGAGGCGACTAGTCAAACCTGACCAGTGGGCCCAAGGGACCCACTGTCAGTGACCCACCAACCGATCCACGCTGGCATAAGTGAAAGCGTAAACCCAGAAGTACGTCTCCTCCATCTCGAAAACGTATTTCTATTCGAACCGTTATCTTTTTCTGTTTTATTTGAAAACAGAACTTTGACCAAATTTTGACTGGCTATAACTTTTTAAATATAACTCCAAATGAGTTGATTCCTTTTCCTACCTTTCTCAAATTCCACCTAGTTTATTTTAAGATTTATTTCAAAAATATCTAGTACAACTTTTTGCGCCGTTTTAAAGTATGTGTTATTTGAATATTTTCAAAAATAGGATTTTTGGAGAGAGGAGAAGACATTCAAAAGTTCTGGAATGCACCCTGCCTCTCCACAACTTGAAGGCAAGCATTCTGAACCCTGGCATAATATTTTTGTGTGTTGTTTGATGCGATTACAACACCACCTTGACATGGAGCATTCGTTATTTTATGTGACGATACGATCATACACATGAGTGCATAATGAGATTCTTTGCTGTTAGAGTTGGATATGCTTGTGATAATAATCATCTTCGTAAGCTTTTCATGCATACCGGAAGGAAGCCGGGAAAGTCTCTGTCTTGGGTAGTCACGAGCTTGTCCCTAGTTCCTCGTCGAGACGAGTGTGTCCGGTATGGCATGATGAGGTATGATGAGTGGTGATTCTGTCTGTTAGTTGAAATATATTTGTTATGCTAATCATACAGGGAATACTTGGACCTCCTGAGTCGGCCGTAGATCGAGTCTTGTTCCAGTAACCCCCATACTTGTTTCGTACTACCACTTGTCCCTGCCGCAGGTAGGGTACAGTTCAGTAAGTTGTCAACCCTCCTATCACACACCGTATAGAGAGGCCATGGTGGAAGATACCGAATGCATCCGGTAGGCATGCCACCTGGTCCGTGGGCATGGGTGTTTCCGGTTGTAGCCGAGGGGAGTGGCTTCCCTAGTTTGCGCGCGTTATAAATTTTGCGATCCCATGCTAATCGAGGTTGTAGCCTCCCCACTTAGAGTTTTGCTTGACAGGTGTCGTGGGTGATTCCAGACACCGGTAAGTTAGGCTAGTGTGTGCGGTCAGGTGTGTTTTCAATTAAAAGACCGTAGACGGAATTAGTCCTGATGGACTAAAGAAATCCGTTACTCGTGGGTAAAGAGTACACCCTCTGCAGAGGTTAAATCTATTCGGATAGCCGTGTCCATGGGTAAGGACTACAGTCTGAGATGGGTCTAGTGTCGGTATTAGTGTTGGTCTTAGTGTCGGTCTTCGGAGGAAAAACTGCTAAACCAGAACATTGATTATGACCTGTGACATATGAGGATTATGATTATTATTATTGTGGACTAACCATTTACATTATTTGAATTATTGAGTGTCCCTGGGACGGTTCTTCCTCCTGGATATTCACTGTGATTATTCTTATATAAGCCCTTTATGTGGTGTCGCTCAGATGCCCGACTCCGGCATGCTTGTCATTTAAATTATTTATAAGCCCTTTATGTGGTGTCGCTCAGACGCCCGACTGTGGCATGCTTGTTGTTTAAATTATTTATAAGCCCTTTATGTGGTGTCGCTCAGACGCTCGACTGTGGCATGCTTGTTATTTAAATTATTTATAAGCCCTTTATGTGGTGTCGCTCAGACGCCCGACTGTGGCAGGCTTGTTATTTAAATTATTTATAAGCCCTTTATGTGGTGTCGCATAGATGCCCGACTGTGGCATGCTTGTTATTTCTTTTATTTATAAGCCCTTTATGTGGTGTTGCTTAGACGCCCGACTGAGGCATGATTTATATTATTATCCTTTCGAGGCGTCGCAACAGACACCCGATCGGTGCATTCTATTTCTACTTCCATATTGCCTATTCATGTTTTATATGAACAACCTGCATGCGTGCTTCATGGATTTTGTTTATTTCGTGACTGACGTTTTGATCATAGATTATTTCGGAGCATGATTATCCCTTATTATATTATACCTGTGTTCATAATGTTTGCGAGTACATTCAAAAGTACTCACTGGCTTGTCCCTGGCTATTGTCTTGGCCAGATTTCGTGCATGGAGAGGAGCGCCGCGATGACAGTCCTAGAGCCTAGGCAATGGAGATAGTAGCCGCGCGAAGATAGGAGTTATCCTGGTTAGCTGTTCCTGTGGGAAACGGAGTCCCATAGACGCAGATGAAACGCAAACCGCTTCCGCCATCAACCACTAGAAACCAATTGTTGTACTCATAGGCCGCAATGGTCTTGTACTACATATTTTGTACTTTGCTTGGAATTTCTGTATCAAGTTGGTGCCTCATCAGCTAACAGTAATCCTGGGGCTGGTGAGCACAAGGGCCATTTTCTGGGAAATTAATATCCCGAAAACCGGTCCTGACAAACTTGGTATCAGAGCCAGGCTGACCATTGGCTAATCCTATCTTAGCCAGGCCAATAAACCTAGGTTAACCAACCCACCAGACCTTAGCCTAAACCCCAGCCAAGCTTCTCGTGTAAGATAGCCACACAGTGACCCCGACGCTTTTGGCAGTCGGTGCCCAACCTATCAGCCTAGCCTGTCGATCACGCGCCAGTTACCGACACCTAGAGTCTCATTCGCAAGCGTGCGGAGGAAGACTCCGTCCCCTTTTTCAATAAAAAGGGCAAGCTAGCCTCAACACAGCACAGCAAAGCTTCTTCCCCCTACTCGAGGCATAATGCCTGGCCCTATTGTGCACAATGAGACCACAGCCACCAACCTTGGAGGTTTTGTGACCGTGCTCGCAAACCTCACCCGCCGTGCCTATGCATTAGAAGAGCCCCCAGAATATGTTGTGTACCAAGGACCCATGAGCGGTGAGAGCCATCAATTCTGGGCCACTGTACACATCTATGGTAGGGGTCTATCACCAGAACGCCCCTACAGGTTCACTGGAAGGACAACCTCCTTTGAGCCACAAGCCATCCAACTAGCTGCTCGAGAAGCTATAGTTCAACTCCGGCACTTGTCATACAGAGTTAACTGTCGCTCGTTCTATTACTACCCCAGTCGTGACGGGTATGGTAGGCCGCCCCAGGTTGCCAACGGAGATCACAAGACGGATCCTGCATTGTTGCATCTGGTGCGCTATGTAAGCGCACTAGAGGAACTGTTCGATCAGATCACCCTTGATCTGATCGCACCTCGTGGAGAACTGGTTCGCCGAGCCCCGGCAAGAGGAGAAGATGAGCCCGACGCCGACAACCCAGTCGTGCTGTTCGGACAGCCGATCGAGTCCTTGAGGTCTGCCCCAGCCATTGACCAAAATGCTTTGGTATCCCCAAAAGTGCTTCGTCGCCTTTTGGGAACACGCTCCAACGGGATTGTGGCCAACAACCCCCGCGATGGTCATCATCGCTACCCCGACCTGCAGCCCCTCAACCTCATCCAGCTAATCCCGACGGTGAAACCCGTGGAGAAGCCTCGACGTCCACAAGGCATGCCCGCCTAGATATGAACGAAGTAGACTAAGTCGCTCGAGTAGTAACGAGCCTTAGTATTTCTACGCCTTGTAATTGTGTGATCCTGTATCACCATAATTAAGTGTTGTCTGCTTGTGCGCCCCTATTTTTGAATAGTAGCCATGCATAAGTACGTCAGCGTACAGTTGCATTTTTAAATTCCGGGCGCAGCTACCAAAACCACCCCGACGACACCCACAGCAATGCGTCACTTTTGTGGGATGTGTGTATCTGTGGCATTGACCCCAACCCCATAGAACAGAACCGACAAACTAGTTACCCTTCACCACGGTAAATAACCCAGCCCCAATGTTATATAAGAGGCCACCTCGTGACCTTGCCAAGTACCCCTCACCTTGTGCACAACACGCACAACCATTTCTTTGCCATGCCGAGCCCCAGTATTTATCTGAGAACTCCAGATGCCACCCCAGGTAGTTTTGTCAAAATATTGTGGGACTTTACCTGCAGTACCATGAGTGCCATCCATCCACCCCAGTACGAGTTGCTCAAATCGAGGATCACCCCATCCACCTCGAAATATTGGGCAGTGGTGCACATCCCTCCCGTAAACCCAAACCAAGACCCAACGGAAGTCTCCTTCGTGGGGAAATCCATGCCGACTCCGCAAATGGCCATAGAAGCTGCTGCATATGAAGCGCTTGCTCGTCTTCGATTCGCGATACCCTATGCCAGCGAACGAGGGTATTATTACTTTCCGAGTCGTGCAGCACCCAGAGAAGTAGCATCTTTTCCCGGTGGACGAATCGAAAGAGACCCAGTACTGGCAACCTTGCCCAGTATGTTATCGCTCAAGAACGTTTGACTCAGCGGGTAATGGGTTATCTCCAGAGCCTCGCTGATTTAAATCCTCAGATCGCTATTGGCAGACCACTGAGACCCGACCAGGAGAGACGCATTCATCGGCTAGTCAATCCGCTTCCCCCGATAGAAGAGGAGTGTGCCCCAGTACCAGAGACGTTTTCTCAGGACCCTATCCATTTACCGTTTTCATTGTAGGCGTCACCGCTATGTTTATTATCCCAGCATTTATTTATGTGTTGCAACTTGTGCGTGGTATCCTGAATTTGTGCGATGGATCAAATATTTGGTTTCAATTATGTGAGTAGTTTTACTGCTGTTAATTTTGATTTAACTAATTTTCACTCGCGATAGATTCTGAAGTGAGATTTCCTTCCCTGAGTTGCTGCAGCATATACCTCTCCACGACATAGATTTTTATTCACGCAGCACCATAACAGCAGACTCACAACCATAACCACTCGACCTCGTGCGCTAAATTACAAATCCTCGTGCACTTTTTGCACCTAATTGATCACACCCGAAGACACCACAGTCTCAGTAGGATGATTTTTTGGTAAGAGCGATGTTTGTTCAAAACAGCTTTTAGCAAATCTCGAGGACGAGATTTTTCTTAAGGGGGGTAGTGTTGTAACACCCCAAAATTTTGACCTTGTTTTATTAATTAAAATTTTGCCAGGAAATTAAATTTTTATTTTCTGGATTTATCTTTGGATTTCAGAACCCCTCTTCTCTTTAATATTGTGGGTTTTTACCTCAAGTGGGAAACTTTCCAAAAATATTATTGGACTTGTATACTCTCTCAATAAAACAATTCTTTATCAATGGATTTATTTGCATAATTGTTTTTCCTGAGCTTTATTCTTTTAAAATGATTTTTCATAAATTTGGAGCCTCTTTTGCACTGCAACCATTTGATAAATGCATTTAAAATTTTCACCAAAATTTGGGGATGTCATGTGATGTTTCCACATCACTTTTATGCAAAAAAATCTTTTGGTCATTGGAGATTTTAAGCTCTACCCTTAATTTTCAAAACTGGTCCAGTTGGTAAAATTGCATTCAACCTGTTTAAATATTTCTTGAAAACTTCCACCAAAATTTGGGGATGCTAGTAGGAGTATATTATTCAATTTTGTGCAAAAACCCATGAGTGTTCCTTGAAAAATTTGAGCAAAACATCCCCTTTTGCTCTCTGGCCCAGTTTGGCTTTTTCTACTGCAACCCTAATTTAATTTGCTCTAGTGCCCATGAGCTTTTTCCTGCTTGTAGTCCTCCCTAACAAACCCTTAAGTCCAGGAGAATGGACCCATTGGAGTATTTTTGGTCCATGAAACTATAACCTTTAGTTTCTGCCCAAAATTGGTTTTCTCATATATTTGCACTAACAAGTTTCTGGTCTTGACCAACTAACCTTGCCACCCTCTTTATCATCTAAAGAGAATATGATCTGGAGAGTTTGGCCACCCCAAGAGTTGCCTAGATGCCCTTAGCTTTTTGTCGAACACTTTGTGTGCATAGCCAGAATTGGCATGATTTTTAGTTTACATTATAAACTTGATCCCCTGACCTAACCACCATGTCAATTAACCTCCTTGCAAACTCTAGCATAGTCCTGTTAATTGCCAACCTCGCTCAAGCACTCTAGCCCACCCTAGCATTCTGTCGAGCATGTCGCGTGCGTGCTCTGGGCGCGCCCAGAGCGCACGTTTTGAATGCGCACGCAACCGAGCCGCCGCGTCGCGCCCCTGGCCTTTGCTCGCCCGCAGGGCCACGCCCTGCCCTCGCCCGCTCGCCAGAACCCTCCAAGCCTCCCCTGGCGCCCTACAGCGCCGCCGTCAGAGCCTCTTGGCGGCACGCCGGCGTCCTCAGTGCGCCTCTGCCATGGACGGCGCTGCCCGAGCCACAACTCCTCGCCAGCTGCCCTCGTGAGCAGGCCATCCTTATCACCAAGCCCGTCCGCGAGCACCGACCCTGCTCCGGCCATCGCCACGTCGCCCTGCCGCAACAGAAGTGGTCGGCCGGCGATCTTATCCCCAGCAGCGGCGGAACCGACCTTCCCCGGCTATAAATGGCCCCAGGCCTCGCTCGAGCATCCTCAGGCAAGCCATAGAGTGCACCCCCTCGCTCAAATTCTTCTGAAACCACCGTCTTCTCCGCCTCCGGCAACTTCGGCCGTCGCCGTCCCTCAGCTAAATTCGCCGTAGCCGGAGCCCCCTTGCCCTCCCAGTGCCACCATCCTCTTCCCCTCAACCTTGCGGAACCACTCAGACCCTCCAACGCGTTCGGGAACCACCATAGCCCCGGCCCCTAAATCCACCCGAAGCCATCTCCGCCGCGAAGCTCGCCGCCGGCGACTCCCTCCGTCCCCACCTGCCTAGCGACCACCGGGAGGACCGCCCTGGACTGGCGGATCCATCCCCGCCCTCAAGACCCCACGGGGAAACGCCGCTCGTCGACGGCGATCGCCGGAGTCCCGCCTCCGCTCGGGCAGAGGAAGAGGAGGGAGAGGCGACTGGTCAAACCTGACCAGTGGGCCCAAGGGACCCACTGTCAGTGACCCACCAACCGATCCACGCTGGCATAAGTGAAAGCGTAAACCCAGAAGTACGTCTCCTCCATCTCGAAAACGTATTTCTATTCGAACCGTTATCTTTTTCTGTTTTATTTGAAAACAGAACTTTGACCAAATTTTGACTGGCTATAACTTTTTAAATATAACTCCAAATGAGTTGATTCCTTTTCCTACCTTTCTCAAATTCCACCTAGTTTATTTTAAGATTTATTTCAAAAATATCTAGGACAACTTTTTGCGCCGTTTTAAAGTATGTGTTATTTGAATATTTTCGAAAATAGGATTTTTGGAGAGAGGAGAAGACATTCAAAAGTTCTGGAATGCACCCTGCCTCTCCACAACTTGAAGGCAAGCATTCTGAACCCTGGCATAATATTTTTGTGTGTTGTTTGATGCGATTACAACACCACCTTGACATGGAGCATTCGTTATTTTATGTGACGATACGATCATACACATGAGTGCATAATGAGATTCTTTGCTGTTAGAGTTGGATATGCTTGTGATAATAATCATCTTCGTAAGCTTTTCATGCATACCGGAAGGAAGCCGGGAAAGTCTCTGTCTTGGGTAGACACGAGCTTGTCCCTAGTTCCTCGTCGAGACGAGTGTGTCTGGTATGGCATGATGAGGTATGATGAGTGGTGATTCTGTCTGTTAGTTGAAATATATTTGTTATGCTAATCATACAGGGAATACTTGGACCTCCTGAGTCGGCCGTAGATCGAGTCTTGTTCCAGTAACCCCCATACTTGTTTCGTACTACCACTTGTCCCTGCCGTAGGTAGGGTACGGTTCAGTAAGTTGTCAACCCTCCTAGCACACACCGTACAGAGAGGCCATGGTGGAAGATACCGGATGCATCCGGTAGGCATGCTACCTGGTCCGGGGGCATGGGTGTTTCCGGTTGTAGCCGAGGGGAGTGGCTTCCCTAGTTTGCGCGCGTTATAAATTTTGTGATCCCATGCTAATCGAGGTTGTAGCCTCCCCACTTAGAGTTTTGCTTGACAGGTGTCGTGGGTGATTCCAGACACCGAATAGTTAGGCTGGTGTGTGCGGTCAGGTGTGTTTTCAATTAAAAGGCCGTAGACGGAATTAGTCCCGATGGACTAAAGAAATCCGTTACTCGTGGGTAAAGAGTACACCCTCTGCCGAGGTTAAATCTATTCGGATAGCCATGTCCATGGGTAAGGACTACAGTCTGAGATGGGTCTAGTGTCGGTCTTAGTGTTGGTCTTAGTGTCGATCTTCGGAGGAAAAACTGCTAAACCAGAACATTGATTATGACCTGTGACATATGAGGATTATGATTATTATTATTGTGGACTAACCATTTACATTATTTGAATTATTGAGTGTCCCTGGGACGGTTCTACCTCCTGGATATTCACTGTGATTATTCTTATATAAGCCCTTTATGTGGTGTCGCTCAGACGCCCGACTGTGGCATGCTTGTTATTTAAATTATTTATAAGCCCTTTATGTGGTGTCGCTCAGACGCCCGACTGTGGCAGGCTTGTTATTTAAATTATTTATAAGCCCTTTATGTGGTGTCGCATAGACACCCGACTGTGGCATGCTTGTTATTTCTATTATTTATAAGCCCTTTATGTGTTGTCGCTCAGATGCCCGACTGAGGCATGATTTATATTATTATCCTTTCGAGGCGTCGCAACAGACACCCGATCGGTGCATTCTATTTCTACTTCCATATTGCCTATTCATGTTTTATATGAACAACCTGCATGCGTGCTTCATGGATTTTGTTTATTTTGTGACTGACGTTATGATCATAGAATATTTCGGAGCATGATTATCCCTTGTTATATTATACCCGTGTTTATAATGTTTGCGAGTACATTCAAAAGTACTCACTGGCTTGTCCCTGGCTATTGTCTTGGCCAGATTTCGTGCATGGAGAGGAGCGCCGCGATGACAGTCCTGGAACCTAGGCAATGGAGATAGTAGCCGCGCGAAGATAGGAGTTATCCTGGTCAGCTGTTCCTGTGGGAAACGGAGTCCCATAGACGCAGATGAAACGCAAACCGCTTCCGCCATCAACCACTAGGAACCAATTGTTGTACTCATAGGCCATAATGGTCTTGTACTACATATTTTGTACTTTGCTTGGAATTTCTGTATCAAGTTGGTGCCTCATCAGCTAACAGTAATCCTGGGGCTGGTGAGCACAAGGGCCATTTTCTGGGAAATTAATATCCCGAAAACCGGTCCTGACACCGTCGCCGTTGGTCAGTGGCCCGACGACACACAGAGCATAGCAGAGGAGCCGCTTCCCACCGCAAGACGCCCCCGCCGCCGCCGCGTAATCTAAATTTGCCATGAAAAACGTTTGGATTGCCATGCTTAAAATCCAAACGTTTATCATTTCTGTTTATTTTAGATGGATCGTTGTATGAATGTAAAGTCGGAGTCAGACTGAATGAAATCTATGGTTTGATCGATTGAATGTTGTTCTAGAGCCGTATCAAATTAAATATAAAACGTCAACAAGCCACATGTATTCCTTCTCATCCAATGACCTAGACTGCTTCAATGTCGAGCGCTCAACGCGTTTAGCGTGCAGTTAATTTCATGCCAAAAATAGTGCAAATCACATAATAGCACGCAAATAATATCTTACTTAATATCCGCATGCACTTAATATACTTCCAAATTAATACACATTGACTAGTACTACTAGTACGTGAAACTGGTGTCGTAACTTGTGGACGCATCCAGATATGGTCAACGGCAACATCGCCCGCAAGTTCTTCGTGTTTTCCCATGCGTCTAAACGTAGAAGGGGAGGAGAGAGAGAGCGGACATGGAACCCACCAGTAAGTGAAGGCGAATAGTACGTGCTAACGAGCTGGTCCCACTAATGTACTACAAATAATATTACATGTTAGCCATTAAATAGGCTGTGGTAATATAAAAACATTATATGAACAAAGGGGGGTACAACAAACATTGATGTTCTACGTATGTTGCCTATTGACGTGCGGCTTGAAGGCTCTGGTCGCATGTTCGATCCTCGTCCTTTTTAATTTTTAATTTATATATGGGTCCAAATTTGTTTCATGACAGGTGGGCCCCTCAGTGTGTAGTTTGTAGCACTTTAATTTGTGGGTCGAAATTTGTTCCATTACAGGTGGACTATCGGTGTGTAGTTTTGTAGCTTATTTGTAACAATTAAAGAGAACAACAAAGTTTTTGCAATAATAGCATGGTGCGACGTTGAAGGCGAGAAAGGACGTGCGAGAGAACGATGACCGAGCCAGAGAGTAATCAATTGGGGGAGGTGCGGGGGTTGCAACGGTGCTTGGAGTAGTTGTGGGCCGAATGCTACAAAAATATAAGATAAACCCACCGGAATAAATGCCTACACAAATTAATCCAAGGTTGGAGTCCCCCTTGCAATGTAAATAGCTCCGTCTTTGCGAGGGATGGAGAGGTAGCTTCAATGTGTGGAAGATACGGCGTGAGAAAGCGAGGTCAATCGAGGCGCATATAGATAGAGAGACAAAGTGAGTGTGGTCCGACATTCATTGAAAAGATATATATGCTCTGGAGAGATATTGTCCGATCGAGCTTTTGGGAAGGGCGAGGGCTGTAAGATAGAGCTTGAGAGATGATCCTGTCACAGACATGTAGATATATTTTATGCATGGGAGGAAGCAAGGTCAATAGATTACATATATAAAGGGAGAGAGATTGAGCGAGTGTGGGTCGTCGTGCGATCAAAAGAGTGAGATGGGTTGGAGAGAGTGACCTAGATAGACAATGTGCGTGAGAGAGTATACAATACGAATATGTCGAATTGGGCTCAAACATGGAGATATATCATTTGTGTCCGAGAAAGAGTGAGGTCAATCAAGACATACAGAGAGAGAGAGAGAGAGAGATTGAGAAAGCATGGCCCTCCATGAGGTCGAGAGAGTGGGGGCGGCTTGGATGGACTGACCTAGATAGACAATATGCGTGAGAGAGTATAGAGTGTGTCGATCGAGGCTCGAACAGGGAGATATATCATTTGTGTGTGAAAGAAAACAATGTTAATTGGGACTCATATAAAGAGAGCGAGATTGAGCGAGTGTGGCCCACCGTGCGGAAGAAAGAGTGAGACAGTCTCGAGGGAGTGACCTAGATAGACAACGTGTGTGCGTGCGCACGAGAGGTTGGGGGGCTAGATAGGCAATGCATGCATCTAGCGAGAGAGGGTGGGAGGGAGGGAGAGAGAGAGCTTGGCATGGGGTGCAATGGCGGGTGTGTGAGGTAAATACATTTGGTAACAAAGTGGAAAAAGGGGGATGTGTAGTTGAGAGAGTTAGAGATCGAAACATGGAGAGAAAGAATGAATGTTTGTCGGAAACCGATAGCTTCCTAAGGTGGTTAGGAGAGGAAGATTGACCGATACAGGAAGTATGTAGCGTGTGTGCCGGGGGGTGGGGCAAAAAACAACATTTCAATGTAGATAGTACGAGACTTAATATCGATGTTTCAATTCGGTGTACATTGTAAGATTTGAACTGAGGACCATGCATATGGGTAATTATTTTGAATTCGTGCCATACTAGGTTTGGAAAAGTTGACATTGACTCGATTGTTGTGCTATTTTGTAGGTCATATGTTTGAATCCATCCAAAGTTTTCTCACTGCCATGGTGTTCATCATATACATATGAATTTGTATTTAAAAAGTAGCGTGGATACCGTGAAATGCGAAATCCATGTTAGAATTGGAGATCGCTATGTGACACACACACTCTAATTCAAATAACTAATTATGTGACACACACTCTAATCCATGTTAGCGTGGATATCATTTTGATTTTTTTCAAATAACTCCTCATTAATTAATTTATAGTATCTCGTTTCAAATGACTAATTATTTGCAAGGAAAACACGGGCATGGTAATACATACAGATTCGTTTGCAAATGAAAGAAGATTCATTTGCATTCTCAAATGTAGGCGCACCAGGCAGACTAGGGTCATGTCGTGGTGGTCGCGCGTGTCGTACGGACGCTTAGCACCCAGCCACCCACCCCCTCCCTCCCCCCCCCCCCCCCCGCCCCCCAAAAAAAGAACGACGACAAAATAAGTTTGCGCTTCCACATTTTGGATTGAAATATCTGGCGGCCCCAATTCCAGCCCTGCAAAATCTCCCTTCTCCACCGTCCCCTTCCACGCCCAGATTGCTCAAATCCCTAATTCGCCGCCAACCCAAGAAAAGTTCAAATCGCCCCTCATCTCGTCTCTTTCCCCACCTTTGTGCCGGACGACGACGAAGACGATGGTCGCGCTTCACCACCGCACCAGAGCTACCTCATCTACGCCCTCGTCCACCGCACCGGGTGGTCCACCGACAACGTCGGCCGCCACAACTGACGTGCCTCACAGACACCGACTGCCACCGCATCAGGTGCGCTTCACCGACGCCGTCTCCCACCTCACCGGGGCTACTTCACCGAGCACATCGTCCCACCTCCGCCCCCCGAGGCCGTTAGGGCTTCACCAACGGTCTGGTCCATCGCATCGTAGCACTCCGCTGCCACTCAAGATCTGCATCCGTGTGTGGCCAGCCAAAGCCAGCGCATCACTTTCAACGGCTCTGAAGTGACCCGCACTCTAGCTAGGCGAGCATGCAGCAAACGCCAGTCCGAACTAGGTATCCACACATCACTCCCTTGTGCACTATTCCAATGATGTTTGGATATCCTTTCACTGCTCTCTTAGCGTACAAGCCTATGCAACTCTCACTCTAACTCTTATTTCTTCTGGAGATATCGTCTGAAACAAGAAAAACCATTTTTTAGCGAAGCCTGACAGCGCTACGGGATCTGGTACACATCCTGCACACCCGTATAACCTTGTAAGTATCTGTCCTCCGGTACAACAGCAAGGTCGATTCCTCTTATTTGATCAACCATTGGCCGTGTCAAAAATGCAGAGGGGGATGCAAAGAGCACAAGGCCTGCACATCCAAGCAAGTGGTAACATGGACTTGTACATGGAACATCCCAAGCGCAAGCAGGGCTGCAGTGAGCCTATACAGCGAGCTAACGTAAGTCTGTATATTCCATTTAATTCGTACTGGCCTACGTGTATGATTTGTGTGCAGTGGTGCATCCATGAATTCAAGTTACCAGGGGCGAACATTTAACTTAAAAAATACGAAGGCACTTGCACTGCGGAAATCAACATAACTTGAGAAATGTGAAGCTACATGCACTTTGAAAACCAGCTAATGATCCAAAGTAGTTTAGATTATAAAACACTAAATGATGTAAGCCCCAAAAAACACAAAATGCAACATGGTGTACAAGGACTACTAACATGGTCTGTACCTGCTTGAATTATTCATTCTCTGGCTGAAAATATCGAAGTGTAATTGCACCTATAACCAGTGCGCAAACTGCATATCAATATATCTATCCTGCACAAGTATGCCAATAGTTTCAAACAACAGATTAGAAAAGTATTTATGCTATATTGTCATGATACGGGGACTTTCTGGTAGATGGCCTCGACATTTCCTCAAGCCATGAAAATGTACTATAACTAGCAAGATGCCCATGTGTTGCACGGAACATCAAGATTTTGTGGGAGAAAAGGATGAACGAGGGAAGGCCTTGTCTGCAAATGTGGAGAGGAGTGCGGGTAAATTGTCATAGTTTCCTTCCTATCCGTTAGATATAGATCGGACGGCCTATATTGCGGGATGGCAGGCACACCATCATCACGAACTCTGCTTTTTATAAAAGTAGAGATAATTTGCTTGTCATCAATGCCTGCAAATCTCTATGTCTCTCTCAACATAGCAGATCATCATTAGACACTAAATCCTTCAATGGGAGCTTGCAAAATGCTTGCATGAGATCCCTCATTAGACACTATATGTTCATCACCAGGAGCATGTAAAATGTTTGCATCAAATCCTTCATTAGCAGTCTATTCATTAGACACTTCAGGCTCAAGAACAACATGAGCTTGTATGTTTGCACCGGAAACTTGATTAGATACATCAGATTCAGTCAGTTCAGTATTGATTGGGGGGTTATAAAATAAGAAGAAATTGGTTTCATTTTCTCATAGATTCCCTACATACAAGCAGTTTTACAACACTATCAGGTTTAACTATTGGCCAGAAATTGAACAGTTGAATTAGAAATAATCAGGGATGTGATGTACCTACTCGTTGCGCATGCTGCTCTTGGAAGCTGCGATTGTACATTTGCGCAAGCTCGATGCCATGCCCGTGAGCCGCCGCTGCCTCCCACGCAGGCTACACCTAGGGTTGGATCTTCATCTTCTTGTCCTTCCATTCACTTGAAGCCCGGCGACCGCCCTCCAACGAGGGCGCGAGGAAGTGTTGTATCAGTCTGTCCAGCGGCGGCTCGGTTAGGAGCGAACCAGACTAGAGGCTGGAGCGAACGAATTGAGATTTTTCCTGCTGTCAATCGATATGGGAGGCGCTCGTTTGGGCCTCGATCCTGCTATAGGGCCTGCCTTGCACTTACGTTATTGGCCCATCCAAATTGAAACGTTTTTCTTCATTTTTTACATTGCCTACTCATGCGTTGGGACGAACAAAACTAGCCTGGGCCAACCTGGACTAATCAAACTAGGTGCACACTTTCCAGCCACCCGAGGCGGCCACCCATACCAGCCCCTACGGTGGCGTCGCCCCTTTTGCGTGTATGATTGGGGTAGTGAAAAATATTCCAATGGTGCTTTTGATTTACCCACAGAATGGTTGAATTGCTTGTTTCTATGAACTGAGTTCGCCAATAATGTGAAGGATGCCAGTCTTTTCATCCTATTGTAGATTGCTTAGATCTCGATATGCCAAATGTAATCGCATGAAATATACAGTAAAAGCCAGTGTGATATGTGTGGCTACAACTAGTCTGACTACCCATCCTCAAGTAACATATCAAGGACGCACCATCTTACCAGATTAACCATTCGACTTACTGATGCAGCGTGGGAAGAAAGAAGTATTGGGACTGCGTATCCAAGCAATTGATGCCATGGACTCCTTCGTAGAACCTTGTAAGCGAAAAAGAAGTTGCAGTGTGCCTGTACAAAGAGCTAGCATAAGTTCAGTTACCTGCTTCTCGGAATTTTAGTTAGCCACTTATTACAAAATTGTTCAATTACGTTGCTTGGCTTAATTTAGTTTGCTACTGATTACATAGTGCCATAGCCTATTAATCCTATTATAGACTGCGCCTATCTATGTGTTTGATACTTACTGTTAAGAATTACCTGTTTGCCTGAACTTAAATAGCTACTTAATCACATAGATAGCTGGTCATATGTACTTCTAGGGTGCAGCAGAATTCACATGTAATTATGTTCTAATACCCTGTTTGTTTAAATGGTTTGCTCTTATCACTTGTAGCACTAGTAATGTTTGAATGTTCATAGATAGACAACTGTCAGGTTTATATGAGGGACACCGTCTTTTTAACTTATATATGTGTTGGAATCATTTTACTTACATCAAAGAAATTTACAGATGTCTGTGTTGCTCGTAAACGGTACCCACTTGTTACTTTAATACGTTGCCAAGAACTTGTTAGTCTTACTAGTTCATGTGTAATTAAATACGTTGCCAAAACTGGTTAGTTTTCCTAGTTTGATGTTAGTTTCTTATGGCTCTTTCAACACTTTATTTATGATTGCTAACATTCAAGCTTGCAGGATCCAACTGAAACTCCGTTGGCACAATAGGTATGTTTTCAGAAACTTCCTTGTTTACCTGGTTTGCTGTTGTACCTTGTTGATGTAATCATCTTACCAACTTCAAGTTTTCAGGATCCAATTGGAAGTCCAATTGCACAGCAGGTACATTTTCAAAAATATATTTGTGTAACAAGTTTGCTGCTGTAACTTGTTGCTCTAATCAGGTTACTGACTACTCAACTTTTCAGGATCCAAGAGAAACTCCAATGCCACAATAGGTTCCTTTTGCAAAACTTGTTTGTTTAACTACTTTGCTGCTGCAACCGGTTACAATGATGTTAATAACTACTTTGCAGCATCCAATTGAAACTCTTTAATTCCTTGCTTGTTTAACTGGTTTGCTGTTATAACTTCCAGTTGAGATGTTTTGATAACTTCAACTTTTCGGAATCCAATCGGAACTTTAATGGCAAAACAGGTTAGCCCAAGATCAAAGAACGAGGTCCCCATGGGCGCTGTATCATCCCACAGCAGTGGCACCGGCCCAATCATGCATCATGAATTGCCAACTGATGCTCTAGAGGCTAAACTATTGGTTGAAATAGATTATGCTTCTGCACTTAGAGATGAAGTTGACATGTTGAGGAAGCAAACAACACAATCACAAGCAGTACTCAAGACAACCATTAAATATTTGGTGGATTTCAAAACGAAGCAAGCTGAGACTGACCGCGTTGTCAAGGTCCTGAAGGAAAAAAGGAAATTAAGTTCCCACTTGGTAAATCATAGGTGAAATGTTCTTTCCATCATTGAATAACCTTTGTGTTGTTTGTTCATGTAATCGATCAAACCATTTGTTTTAGAGATCATGTAATAATTATTTTTTGTTTTTTGGTTTGTAATTTTTTTAGCACAAGTCTGTATTAATTGATAAGACTCTGAGACATTTCATTTTGATTGATGTGCCAGCCTACAAATATGCCAATCAGGCTGAATGTGCATTCAACAATAATAGTAGTATACATTAACCTTAAGTGGCACGCATCGGAAAGGGCCAAGATGATGTACTAGCTTCGCTAAAAAAAAGGATGCTCTTCTAGCAAAAAATAGTACAGCGGCCTGGCTTATGTATGTTAGTTGATATTATTGATCCATATACTCTATAAGTGTTTATATGTCTGTTAGTTTTGTACATTATTGGTTGATTGACTCGGTATTTGAATCTTGATACATCACTTGTGTACATATCTAAATGGGAGTACACATTATGCTGCATGTGACACTTGAGTTGGACATAAAATGGTTTCAAATATTCAAATTCACCTTAAATTGGATTCTAGCTTCTGAATTCGAGTATCGGCATTTGTAAATCATATTCATATATGACAGTGGAATACATCCTTGTCGTGCTTTTGAAGATATATAAAAACACATAGAATGATTTATAAAGATTCGTATAGGAATACAAATTGGATTCGAATTTAGTTGCCAGGGTAAACGTGGATGCTTATTGTCCCAAAATTCGAAAGAAGCGGCAAAATGTCCACTCCCATGTTGTCTGCCCGAAGCCAAGTGTTTGGGAGATGGAAATTACTGTCTACCCCTTACACGGAAAATCCATCGGCCCGATTTCCACTGCTCTCAATAGGGGTAGGTTAGTAACTTCAATTAGACGTGACACGACCGCCTCTGAGCCCATTCCAACACGGTGGGTGCCAAACATGGGCGGCAAAACACATTTGATTCAAGCTCATCCGAAAGACCTCTGTCTCTCCCTCCATTTCCCCACTCATACACGGTGGGCGGCAAAACAAACTGAACTCGACCGAAATCGATGTAGGCAAATATTTTCAATAGGGGCAGGTTTGTAACTTCACTCAGACGTGACACAACCGCCCTACCTGTCAGCCCCGTTCATACACCATGGGCGCCAAAACACCCTCTCCTCGCCCGAAAACGCTCTGGGAAAATATTGGCGAGATGCGAGATTACCATCCTATTCCCAACCGACGAGACGTCCAAATTTTAAATGGGGGCTAAGTTTGTAACTTTCCCATATTTCAGACAGGCGCGTCCCAAAGACATGGTTCCCCGTACCTCTCCCTCCATTTTCCCATTCATACACCGTCCGCGCTAGAACACCATCCCCACACCAGCCTCCTCCGTCCGCCACCCCATCCATCGTCACCGTCCTCCACCATGCCGGAGCTCCTACCAAGACCGTGTCTTCCACTGCTAGAGATGGACGTTTCTCATCCACGGCGACAGACCAAGAGCCTTGCATCGCGTCCTCTCGCTTCATCGGCGCCATCGTCCTCTTTGTCGGGGCCGCTCACACGACCTTCTCTTCCACCGCAATGGGACTTATCCCCCGATGCACCCATCTACCATCGCAGATCTGCTTCAACGCCACCGACAGCCATCACACCCCTGATGCATACACGGCGCCGCAAGAGAGGTGGTACTTCATATCTCCTCAACTTTTTGATCTCAACCAAAAAATAGATCGTAACTTGGTTACTGTACTTTCTTTTCAGCTCTTAGAATTTAGTTCTTAGTTCGAAGCAAACAATGGATGCTAAATAGCATTTCTCCGGTTTGCCGCTTTAAATCTGCCATGGCATAGTCATAATAGGGTTTAATTGATCATGTTGGTTCCGTGGTGGTTTCTTTAATAGAAATCGGAAGGGAAACCCTCGTTTGCTCAAAAAAATGCTTAGGGTTTCCCCCTTTTATGATCACTATATGATCAGCATACGTGCTTCATGTCATAATAGTACTGCTCCACCCATCAAGCTAAACAAGCTTAGTTGTTCAAATACGAATATGATATTATTAAAACAGAGTCGTTTAATTGGTCAGCTAAATGTTCCTAATTTAGTTTCGAAAATGCATGTTCGCCGCTCGGGTGTGTATGTCTACAGGGTGCCCATGGTGGGCCGCGGCCCACCCTGGGTTTTTGGGTCGGCCCAGGCCTCGATTCCCCTCTGTTCTGTTGGGCGCTTCCGATCTCTACTCGCCCCCAGCCGCCTGCCTCGCCGGCGACTTGCCGTCCCTGGATGGCATGACTCTAGGAGGAGACGCCGGACTAACAGGAGGTCAGGAGCTTCTCGCCCAACAGCGTCACCACTGCCCGGGCGCACCGCCGTGCCTACCTTCCCAGTCCATTCAGGGCTCAGGCGTGCAGCAGCCACTAAGCCAACCCGATTTATCCTGAGATACGTCCTCAACACTCAGCATCCACTCCTCATCACCCATTTTCTAATTGATTCATTACTCATTAGGCAGGGCTGTCATTAGGTTTTGTTGTGTGCTGAGTTCTTCCTACACTTAATGGTTTAGATGTATTTTAGTAATCTTTAGTACCTGTAAAGTTCATAGGGTTTCAAAATTCCGGCCCTAGGAATAGACACTAGTCATTTTGGATTGTTGGTTGTAGTGACATTGACCCAGATTACTACTGCAGGCTAGGTTTGTTGACAATTTTACTTGTCGTTCTTACTCATTCGATATGATATCCAATTATTCACGTCGATTAGTTGCAAACAATAAGTGCTAGACAGACTTCTTGATTCAGATTTTGGACGGTCTCTTACTGCAGTTACAATTCTGCATACTTGTCCTAGTAAGCTCACAAGTAAATGGCTGATTCACTACATCTATGCTTGCCTTGTCATATTTGCTGTCAATATTCTTTTAGGGTGGACCACCCTGTTTCTAAATACTGGAACCACATACATGAGTGAATAGTATTTCTCTGTGTGATCTCTTCCATCATGTGTGGGCAACGAACACTGCATTGTATAGAAAGAAAGTGTCATTTCCAGCTTTTACATAGACTACGATCTTTTACATGGAATACAATCTGCCTACTTGCTTTGTGTTGCACTACCAGCACTCCACCCTTGAAGCTAAACATTATGCCACTCATAATTCCTTAGTTTATTTGTTCAAATGCAAATTTGATATGATTCTAATGCTCCTACTTCAGTTTTGAAATGTGTGTCTGCCTGTTATAGAGACATAAGAGGTTTGTATTTCTGTGTGTGGTCTGGCCAGCACGGTTGGGGGTGAACTTTGCATATGCAGGGGTTTATAGGGAGACACTCTTCGATTTGAATCCGCAATGCATTCCATAGATAATCTGACTACTTTTTATGTTTTCATGAATCTCAGATTCTGAACAGCATCATAATGATTATGAGCTTGCGCGCATGAAAAGAATAAAGCAGAACAATGCCATGGCTGTCAAACTTGGCATTAAGGGACTATAATCGAGTATGGATGCAATGCAATGCAAACGCTCTCCACCTATAGATTCATGCTCAGAATATGATCCTAACAGTGATTATGATCTAGAGGGAGACCTAAGTCATTGTACCTCCCTAGTGGAGGAGTCAAAGGCAGATGCCCTATCTTATTCACCCATCAAGGTGCTTGCTCTAACTTTCCAAGGTTATATTGGTCGCACATATCTTGCAACTGATGCTTTGCATTGCTTCTACTTTGTTGCACTGCCATTAGCTTAGTTTACACATCGTGTATGTGAATACGCCCTGCCTATCCATTTTCAGTACATATTCCATCTGTTGTCATACCATATTTATCCATTCAAATGTTGTTCTTGTGTATTAGACATTCAAAAGGAAGAGGGCAATTGCTGGTCGCGGAGGAGCACAAGCAAAGTATTTGGAAAAGGTAGGGACAGCTGATAAATCTAATAGCCCATTAGGTCTAGTTTCAATATCACCTGACCCACAAAACACGGCCCTAACTCTAGCAGACTCTAGCCCTACTACATTGGTCATTTCTGATGCCCCAGCTCAGCAGACCCCAACTGCAGCAAACAATATGATGATGCCAGTTGAAATAGCACTAGCTCTACGATGCAAAACCCCCATTCCAGCAAAGAGTACACAAAATCCAGTTGCCAAATCCCTTTTCGAACAAGAGAGAGCCCCAATTGCAGCAAATAGGACCCCTGTTCCATTTCTTCCCAGTTTAGAAGACAAAGCTTATATTGTTGTCAGAAACTTTGTGCGCATCTTTCCTTCATGGAAAGATTATACCGCAGACACAGAACAATTTCAGGTCTTCCTCCACAACTTACACATAAGTAATGTACTAATGTTATTCGTGGTAATTACTGCATATGTTTCTGCTGAGAGAAGACACATGATTTCATTCTTTTAAATAGGCGAGGACCAAACTGGATTGTCAAGACGAGCAAGGGTTGGTTGCAATTTTCAAGCACTCGTTGATGAAGTATCATTCCTACCTGAGGCAAGCGCACTTCGATGGCAAGCCTCTAAACGAAATTTTTGTAAAGTCTCCAGTGCTACATTTATTAGACAGTCACTGGAATAATCTTGTTACACATTGGTCTCGTCTGCAGCGTAAGGTACTGTCTATGATATCACATCACAATTTGAACTACATTTCTGCATTTGCCTTAACGTCTCACATGTACGAAAACTGTTAGCAGAAGAACATTCATTCTCAAGGGACCACAGAATATCGCAACTATACTGCACACTGCATTGCTCTTGTGAGTACCTCTTGCCCTGTATGACCATACTTACTTTCATAGCTGGTTGATTATGTAGCATCACTGCACATGTTAGCCTCATTATCGTCCATTTGGTGGACATTATAAGATCTGTATGGACTCTTACATAAATTTAGAATCAACCCAATGCTCTGCTTGTTTAGCTCTGCAGTCCTCTTGTAAGGACTGAACGTCATCTATCACTGTACTTACATTAACAACTACTCCCTCCATCCCATAATATAAGAATGTTTTGTACAATACACCAGTGTTCAAAACACTCTTGTATTATGGGAAGAGGGATTGGTTCGTAGTGTAGCATTCTGCATCTTATCTCCCTCCCCCACCATTTACTAAAAAATGATCTATATTTAATCTTACCAAAAAGTTGAATACACAGACAATGCCAGTGCAGAAGTGTACCCCATTGCTCTTGTCAATACATTTTTTCCTGTAACGCTTGTACTTCCAGGGATTGGTAGTTGATTATGTAGCATCAATATGCATCTTATCTTCATTATCCTCTATCCCTTCCAGTATTAACATATCTATAATCATTCTCTACAAAATGTAGAGTACAGGCAATGCTTATGAAGAAGATTATGTGTTGATATTCTTGAGTTATCCTTCCCTTGACATGGAGAAGGGCATTATAAAGCCGGTGTTAACTGTTAATGTAAGTCAGTCCTTCTAAAGCCTTTATCCTCAACTGCTGCTTAATTTGCTCATACTCCCTATCGTTTACTGCTGTTTAGTTTGATGTTTCTATCAAAATGCACGTTCGCAAGAACCGTAAGTTCCAAGTTTTACTTGTAAAACCAAATTCCTTATTCATACCATGCACATTACTCAATACTCCCTATATGTATGCTTGTTTTTGTGGATCTATAATACAGTGTGTGGTGAAGCAGCCCACGTTTGCACCTTGTCATCTCCTGTTTTAGCTTACTGATGTGGCTAATGATATGAACAACATGCCATGCACATTAACCAAAATAGATACAATGATTGTCTTTGCCCTTCATCTATGCTTGTTATGTTGACATGGTAATCTAGTAGTGTGGTGAAGCTCCGCGCATTATGAATAATGCCAAATTATGCTATTGATATTTTGAACTTACTCTTTATTTTCTAATTTGAAATTTGATGGAATGGAAAACACAGTTATCATCTTTGTTTATACACGTGCAAAACCTTTTATCTATCTGCTTGTTTCAGGGTGATATGCCTGATGGCATGCACGAGTCTCCTGAAGGCTGTGAGACAAACCTTACATATATTGCAGCAAAGAAGGCAAAACATCTTGAAGATAGCGAGACAACCCCAAAGTCTTGTCTTGATGCAGTGTTCAAGTTACTTGAGACTAGCAGTCAGGCAAGCTCATAGAATTTGCTGTCTGAATCAGTTCGACTTCTTCAGTCCCAAGTTCTAGCAGAAAGGCATTTTGTAACTCAACTTCGACTTGAAGTCCTATCTCTAAGAAAGATTGCGGAGAACACCGATGAGAACCTTATTGCTAAACAGCTACACCTGGAAGCTATGACCGACATGCTAGGCCGGTCTCACGGCCAGCAGCTTGCGCAGCAGTTCCTGCGCAAGGCTAACCTTTCTTGAACTGTCTTGGAAGTGGTCTCGGTTCAGTATTACTTTGTTACGCTGCAATGGTGCCTAGTTTTTGTAATTTGCTTCTTCATTGCGCTTTATGATCACTGGTGGCGAACTTCGATGCCCAATGGACGTAATATACCATAAATCCTTCATTTTATAGTGTAGGTTTATTCTAAGTTACTATGTCGTAATTTATTTATTGTATAGAGTAGGTTTGTTCTTAATTCCTACTAGTTACTGCCATCATTCACTATCTGGAAAAAATCTGATGTAGTCGACCGGGCCAAAACATTCGCTTCTAACGGGCCTAGTTGTTAGCGGGCCACAATTGGGCCGGCCTGCAAATTTCTTGGGCCCGAATGGCCATTGGGGCCTTCAAACTTTGCGCCAGGCCCACAACTTACTCTGGCCTATATTCGGCCCAAATTTTAGTTGGGCCCATGTAGCTTTTGGCCATTAACAGGCTGAATATTCTGCTGGCCTGTTATGGCCCAGAACAAACCATGGGCCTTTAGCAGGCCGAAATGCATGTTGGGCCTCAATTTTCACTAGTCGTCGACGAGCCTTCGGTAGGCTGAAAAGTAGACCGGGCCTTTTTTGACCCAGTTATAAGATTGGCCATTACCAGGCCGAAACATATCTCTGGTCTTAGTTGGCCCACTGATATCATGGGCCTTTAAGAGGCGGAAAGCTTAGTACAAGCATCAATGGGCCTAATTATACGATAGGCCTTTACAGGCCCAAAGTCACGTTGGGCTGAACTATTGCCACCTTTATCACGGGCCGTTAGTGGGCCGGATGTCGTGTTGGACCATATATGACCCATGGGCAGCACGCGCCATTCCCAGGCCGAAAGACACACCAGGCTGAAATGGGCCTATGTCTACACTGCGCCTCTAACAGGCCGAAAGTCACTGGGCCGTAATTGGGCCCAAATATTCGGCAAACAATTAACGGGCCAGATCTGGCTTCGGGCCGTAAATGGGCCATGTTTAAACAGGCCGTTATTGGGCTGGCCCACTAGTACCTGAGTAAGTACTACGGGCCTTTGACTGGGCGAGCCTTTTTAACCTCTATGGGCCTCTGTTGGGCCCTGCCACGTGTCGACGTATCATAGGCATGTTTCCTCCAATGGACGGACGACATCTGGCCCACCGAGGAGCAGACACGTGTTTCCTCCAGCCAATGATGATTTTACACGTGGAAAATGCCCATTGGTCCAGGCTGTTAACGGGTTATCGGATCCAAACCGGAACCCGATAGCTTAACGGCGACCCGTTACGGTGGATGCCACGTCTCGGTCACCCTTGACGAAAGCACTTCTATGACTCGCGATTTATCATCATGGAAGTGGACACTTCCATGATGATAATTTTGGTTATGTCATGGAACACTTATACGACAGCACAGGTATGACTATCTTGATTCTGTCATAAAATCGTCATGGATGTACATGCATGACAAAAAACGTGACCTACTGTGACAAACACGTATCATCACGGAAGTGTATTTTTTTGTAGTGGCTACAACAACAATGCATACAAGATAGACCTCCCGAGCGACAAGTACAACATGAGCGACGTCTTCAACGTCAAGGATCTCTCTCCCTACCATGGTGATGAGGTTTTTGATCCGAGGTCGGATCTTTCTCAAGGGGGAGATGATGCGGAGCATCCTACGGTCATCCCCAAGGACCTACCTTCGTCTCCCATGACACCACATGGACCAATGACAAGAGCTCGAGCAAGGGCTGTCGAAACTAAGGTGAACTCGTTCCTCTCCGAACTACCACTTCCTACATATGAGACATGGCTACTACCTCAAGCGGAAACACTATGTGTGATCAGGTACTTAGAGGGGAGCCACAGAACCACTACATCCAACGGACGAGTTAGCGAGGACGCCAAGTATGAGGACCAAGAGAAGGAGTTGGCAGAAAATCTCCAGCCACCGGACGCCAAGTACGAGGACCAAGAGAAGAAGCATCAGCCAGCCAGCCGAGTCCCAGCCAACAGATGCTATAGCGGCCGGACGACCGACATGCACCGGGCGTCCGACACCCTCCAGCGACTGGACGTCCGACACCCTCCGAATGTCCTGTGTCACATCATAGAATGTAAATGAACGGAAATCTGAGGACACCTGACGACCGACGACCAGACAACCGCCTCTGGAAGTCCGACGTCGCCTGATCAGAGACCAGAACGCCGGACGTCCGACACCTACCGGACGACCGGACCTTCGCGAGCCACCGGACGTCCGGTAGCTGCGAGACGACTGATGCCTGTCAGCGCACAGAGTGCTGGGCCGAGGCCCATGTACCCTTTCATGACCCTGGGCTATATATACTCCTCCTCCCTCTTTGTAGGTTTAGCATTGGTTTAGCTCATTTGAGAGATAGAGTTTTGCTCATGCACTTGTTACCCTCTCCACAAGAGACTAAGGCCTCTCCGGAGAAGATCCCCCAAGTGGATTCAAGGCCCCTTATGGGAAGACCCTTGGTGGATTCAAGGCCTCCTCATGGAGATGAACTAGTTACCTCCTGTATCCCTTTTGTTGACTTTGGATCGTGTATCTCTATGTGTAATTGGATCTAGCACATGTGTGATCGTTTCTTGTTGATTTGAGTGTTTCCTCTTGTTTCCCTCGTGTTTCCCTCCTCGTGTTGTTCGTGTTCTTTGTGGGAATACCCTCTAATCGTGAAATATCGGCCTTAGGGCATCCACCCTACATCAGGAAGACAGGGAAAGTTGGGACTTGTGCGGTGAAGTTAGATATGCGCAAGGCATATGACAGAGTTGAGTGGGTATTCTTGTAGGCAATCCTCGGTAAGTTTGGTTTTGATGAAAGATGGATTCAGCTAGTCATGGCATGTGTGACTTCAGTCCAGTATAAAGTAAGGTTCAACTCAAATGAAACATTACCTTTATCACCAACTATAGGTCTTCGGCAGGGGGATCCCCTTTCTCCTTATTTATTCCTCCTATGTGCGGAAGGCCTTTCTACACTTATTGCCCGTGAGAAGATTGTTGGGAACTTGAAGGGCGTCCAGGCATGCCGTGACTCCCCCATAATATCACATTTATTGCTCGCTGGTGATTCTCTTATATTGATGAAAGCAGTGTTGGGAAACGTAGCATGCAATTTCAAAAAAAATCCTACGCTCACGCAAGATCTATCTAGGAGATGCATAGAAACAAGAGGGGGAGAGTGTGTCTACGTACACTCATAGACCGAAAGCGGAAGCGTTTGACAACGCGGTTGATGTAGTCGAACTTCTTCTCGTTCCGACCGATCAAGTACCGAACGTACGGCACCTCCAAGTTCTGCACACGTTCAGCATGATGTCGTCCCTCGCCTTCCTGATCCAGCAAGGAGTCGAGGAAGTAGATGATTTCCGTCAGCACGACGGCGTGGTGACGGTGATGGTGAAGTGATTCTCGCAGGGCTTCGCCTAAGCACCGCAAAACTATGACCGGGGGTGTAAACTATGGAGGGGGGCGCCGCACATGGCTAACGATTGTTGTTATGTGTTCTAGCGGTGCCCCCCACATATATATAGGTGGGAGAGGGAGGGGAGTAGCAAGGGGCTCCCCAAGTAGGAGGGATCCTAATTGGGCGCCTCCTCCAAGTCGGCCTCCCCCCTTCCATAAGTATCGGAGGGGGAATGAATGTGAGGGGGAGGGAAGGAAAGGGGGAGGCCGAATCCTCCCTTTTCCTTCTCCCTTCCCTCCTTTCCTTCTCCTCCTATTTCGGCCTATATGGGGGCGCACTAGCCCCTTGTGGGCTGGTCTGTCCCTCTCTTGGCCCAATAAGGCCCATATCTTTGCCGGGGGTGCCCGGAACCCCTTCCGGTGACCTCATAGGTACCTGGTACCCTCCAGAACACTTCCGATGTCCGAATACCATCGTCCTATATATAAATTTTTACCTCTCGACCATTTCGAGACTTCTCGTCATGTCCTGATCTCATCAGGGACTCCGAACAACATTCGGTCACCAAATCACATAACTCATATAATACAAAATCGTCATCGAACATTAAACGTGCGGACCCTACGGGTTCGAGAACTATGTAGACATGACCGAGACACCTCTCCGGTCAATAACCAATAGCGGAACCTGGATGCTCATATTGGTTCCTACATATTCTATGAAGATCTTTATCGGTCGTACCGTAATGACAACATACGTTATTCCCTTTGTCATCAGTATGTTACTTGCCTGAGATTCAATCGCCGGTATCTTCATACCTAGTTCAATCTCGTTACCGAAAAGTCTCTTTACTCGTTCCGTAATACATCATCCCGCAACCAACTCATTAGTTACATTGCTTGCAAGGCTTCTTATGATGTGCATTATCGAGAGGGCCCAGAGATACCTCTCCGATACTTGGAGTGACAAATCCTAATCTCGATCTATGCCAACCCAACAAAAACCTTCGGAGATACCTGTAGAGCATATTTATAATCACCCAGTTACATTGTGACGTTTGATAGCACACAAGGTATTCCTCAGGTATCCAGGAGTTGCATAATCTCATAGTCAAAGGAATATGTATATGACATGAAAAAAGCTATACCAATAAAACTGAACAATCAATATGCTAAGCTAACGGATGGGCCATGTCCATCACATCATTCTCCTAATGATGTGACCACGTTCATCAAATGACAACACATGTCTATGGTTAGGAAACTTAACCATCTTTGATTAACGAGCTAGTCTAGTAGAGGCTTACTAGGGACACAGTGTTTTGTCTATGTGCCCACACATGTATCAAGTTTCCGGTTAATACAATTCTAGCATGGATAATAAACATTTATCATGAATAAGGAAACATAAAATAACAAATTTATTATTGCCTCTAGGGCATATTTTCGTCAGTCTCCCACTTGCAGCTGGAGTCAATAATCTAGACTACATTGTAATGATTCTAACACCCATGGAGTCTTGTTGCTGATCATGTTTTGCTCATGGAAGAGGCTTAGTCAACGGGTCTGCCACATTTAGATCCGTATGTATTTTGCAAATCACTATGTCTCCCTCCTTGACTTGATCACGGATGGAGTTGAAGTGTCTCTTGATATGTTTGGTTCTTTTGTGAAATCTGGATTCCTTCGCCAAGGCAATTGCTCCAGTATTGTCACAAAAGATTTTCATTGGACCCGATGCACTAGGTATTACCCCTAGATCGGATATGAACTCCTTCATCCAGACTCCTTCATTTGCTGCTTCCGAAGCAGCTATGTACTCTGCTTCACATGTAGATCCCGCCACGACGCTCTGCTTGGAACTGCACAAACTGATAGCTCCACCATTCAATATAAATATGTATCAGGTTTGTGACTTAGAGTCATCCGGATCAATGTCAAAGCTAGCATCAACATAACCATTTACGAGGAGCTCTTTGTCGCCTCCATAAACGAGAAACATATCCTTAGTCCTTTTCAGGTACTTCAGGATGTTCTTGACCGATGTCCAGTGATCCACCCCTGGATTACTTTGGTACCTCCCTGCCAGACTTATAGAAAGGCACAGATCAGGTCTGGTACACAGCATAGCATACATGATAGAACCTATGGCTGAGGCATAGGGAATGACTTTCATTTTCTCTCTGTGTTCTGCAGTGGTCGAGCATTGAGTCTGACTCAACTTCACACCTTATAACACAGTCAAGAACCCTTTCTTTGACTGATCCATTTTGAACTTCTTCAAAACTTTATCAAGGTATGTGCTTTGCGAAAGTCCAATTAAGCGTCTTGATCTATCTCTATAGATCTTGATGCCCAATATATAAGCAGCTTTATGGAGGTCTTTCATTGAAAAACTCTTATTCAATGATCCTTTTATGCTATCCAGAAATTTTCTATATCATTTCCAATCAACAATATGTCATCCACATATAATATTAGAAATGCTACAGAGCTCCCACTCACTTTATTGTAAATACAGGCTTCTCCAAAAGTCTGTATAAAACCATATGCTTTGATCACCTAATCAAAGCGTATATTTCAACTCCGAGATGCTTGCACCAGTCCATAAATGGATCGTTGCAGCTTGCACACTTTGTTAGCACCTTTACAATTGACAAAACCTTCTGGTTGCATCATATAAAACTCTTCTTTAAGAAATCCATTAAGGAATGCAGTTTTGACGCCCATTTGCCAGATTTCATAATCATAAAATGCGGCAATTGCTAACATGATTCGTACGGACTTAAGCATCGCTACGGGTGAGAAAGTCTCATCGTAGTCAACTCCTTGAACTTGTCGAAAATGTTTCACGACAAGTCGAGCTTTGTAGATAGTAACGCTACCATCAGCGTCACTCTTCTTCATGAAGATCCATTTATTCTCTATGGCTCGCCGATCATCGGGCAAGTCAACCAAAGTCCACACTTTGTTCTCATACATGGATCCTATCTCAGATTTCATGGCCTCAAGCCATTTATCGGAATCTGGGCTCATCATCGCTTCCTCATAGTTCGTAGGTTCGTCATGGTCTAGTAACATGACCTCCAGAACAGGATTACCATACCACACTGGTGCGGAACGTGCTCTGGTTGACCTACGAGGTTCGATAGTAACTTGATCTGAAGTTTCATGATCATTATCATTAGCTTCCTCTCTAGTTGGTGTAGACATCATGGGAACGGTTTTCTGTGATGAGCTACTTTCCAATTCGAGAGAAGGTACAATTACCTCATCAAGTTCTACTTTCCTCCCACTCACTTCTTTCGAGAGAAACTCCTTCTCTAGAAAGGATCCATTATTAGCAACAAAGATCTTGCCTTCGGATCTGTGATAGAAGGTGTACCCGACAGTTTATTTTGGGTATCCTATGAAGACTCACTCCTCCGATTTGGGTTCGAGCTTATCAGGCCAAAGCTTTTTCACATAAGTAGCGCAACCCCAAACTTTAAGAAACGACAACTTAGGTTTCTTGCCAAACGACGGTTCATACGGTGTCGCCTCAACAGATTTAGACGGTGCCCTATTTAATGTGAATGCAGTTGTCTCCAATGCATAACCCCAAAACGATAGTGGCAAATCGGTAAGAGACATCATAGATCACACCATACCTAATAAAGTCTCAAATATTCGCCTCCGTGATCAGATCGTAGAAACTTTGTTTTCTTGTTACGATGATTCTCCACTTCACTCTGAAATTCTTTGAACTTTTCAAATGTTTCAGACTTGTGTTTCATCAAGTAGATATACCCATATCTGCTCGAATCATCTGTGAAGGTCAGAAAATAATGATACCCGCCATGAGCCTCAACACTCATTGGACCGCATACATCGGTATGTATTATTTCCAATAAGTCAGTGGCTCGCTCCATTGTTCCGGAGAATAGAGTTTTAGTCATCTTACCCATAAGGCATGGTTCGCAAGCATCAAATGATTCATAATCAAGTGATTCCAAAAGTCCACCGCATGGAGTTTCTTCATGCGCTTTACACCAATATGACCTAAACGGCAGTGCCACAAATATGTTGCACTATCATTATCAACTTTGCATCTTTTGGCATCAATATTATGAATATGTGTATCACCACGATCGAGATTCAACAAAAATAGACCACTCTTCAAGGGTGCATGACCATAAAAGATATTACTCATATAAATAGAACAACCATTATTCTCTAATTTAAATGAATAACCATCTCGCTTTAAACAAGATCCACATATAATGTTCATGCTCAACGATGGCACCAAATAACAATTATTCAGGTCTAAAACTAATCCCGAAGGTAGATTTAGAGGTAGCGTGCCGACGGCGATCACATCGACCTTGGAACCATTCCCGACGCGCATCGTCACCTCGTCCTTAGCCAATCTTCGTTTAATCCATAGCCCCTGTTTCGAGTTACAAATATGAGCAACCGAACCGGTATCAAATACCCAGGCACTACTACGAGCATTAGTAAGGTACACATCAATAACATGTATATCAAATATACCTTTGTTCACTTTGCCATCCTTCTTATCCGCCAAATACTTGGGGCAGTTCCGCTTCAAGTGACCAATCCTTTTGCAGTAGAAGCACTCAGTTTCAAGCTTAGGTCTAGACTTGGGCTTCTTCCCGGGAGTGGCAACTTGCTTGCCATTATTCTTGAAGTTCCCCTTCTTTCATTTTCCCTTTTTCTTGAAACTAGTAGTCTTGTTAAGCATCAACACTTGATGCTCCTTCTTGATTTCTACCTCCGCAGCTTTGAGCATAGCGAAGAGCTAGGGAATTGTCTTATCCATCCCTTGCATATATAGTTCATCATGAAGACTTTGTAGCTTGGTTGCAGTGATTGGAGAACTCTGTCAATAACACTATCAACTGGAAGATTAACTCCCAGCTGAGTCAAGTGATTATGATACCCAGACATTTTTAGTATGTGTTCACTGACAGAGCTATTCTCCTCCATCTTGCAGCTATAGAACTTGTTGGAGACTTCATATCTCTCAACTCGGTCATTTGCTTTAAATATTAAATTCAATTCCTGGAACATCTCATATGGTCCATGACGTACAAAACGTCTTTGAAGTCCTGATTCTAATTCGTAAAGCATGGCACGCTGAACTATTCAGTAGTCATCAACACGCGACTGCCAGGCGTTCACAAAGTCTGCAGTTGCTGGTGGGTGGCACACCTGGCGGTGCATCAAGGACATAATTCTTTTGTGCAGCAATGAGGATAATCCTCAAGTTACAGACCCAGTCCGTGTAGTTGTTACCATTATCTTGCAACTTAGCTTTCTCTAGGAACCCATTAAAATTCAAGGGAACGGTAGCACGGGCCATTGATCTACAACATAGATATGCAAAAACTATCAGCACTAAGTTCATGATAAATTAAGTTCAATTAATCATATTACTTAAGAACTCCCACTTAGATTGACATCCCTCAAGTCATCTAAATGATACGTCATGCAAATCAACTAAACCATGCCCGATCATCACGTGAGATGGAGTAGTCATCAATGGTGAACATCTCTATGTTGATCATATCTACTATATGATTCACGTTTGACCTTTCGGTCTCCAGTGTTCCGAGGCCATGTCTGTACAAGCTAGGCTCGTCAAGTTTAACCTGAGTGTTCCGCATGTGCATGCAAAACTGTCTTGCACCCGTTGTATGTGAATGTAGAGCCTATCACACCCGATCATCACGTGGTGTCTCAGCACGACAAACTGTCGCAACGGTGCATACTCAGGGAGAACACTTATACCTTGAAATTTAGTAAGGGATCATCTTAGAATGCTACCACCGTACTAAGCAAAATAAGATGCATATAAGATAAACATCACATGCAACCAAAATATGTGACATGATATGGCCATCATCATCTTGTGCCTTTGATCTCCATCTCCAAAGCACCGTCATGATCTCCATCGTCACTGGCTTGACACCTTGATCTCCATCGTAGTGTCGTGGTCGTCTCGCCAACTATTGCTTCTACAACTATCGCTAACGCATAGCTATAAAGTAAAGCAATTACATGGCGTTTGCATTTCATACAATAAAGCGACAACCATAAGTCTCCTGCCAATTGCCGATAACTTTTACAAAACATGATCATCTCATACAACAACGTATATCACATCCTGTCTTGACCATATCACATCACAACATGCCCTGCAAAAACAAGTTAGACGTCCTCTACTTTGTTGTTGCAAGTTTTACGTGGCTGCTACGGACTTCTAGCAAGAACCGTTCTTACCTACGCATCAAACCACAACGGTGATTTATCAAGTTTGCTGTTTTAACCTTCAACAAGGACCGGCCGCAGTCAAATTCGATTCAACTAAAGTTGGAGAAACAGACACCCGCCAGCCACCTTTATGCAAAACTAGTTACATGTCTGTCAGTGGAACCGGTCTCATGAACGTGGTCATGTAAGGTTGGTTCGGCCCGCTTCATCCAACAATACCGCCGAATCAATTACTGCCCACAAATCTTTGTGTTCTAACCATGCATATCATCTACGCATAGACCTGGCTCGGATGCCACTGTTGGGAAACGTAGCATGCAATTTCAAAAAAATCCCTACGCTCACGCAAGATCTATCTAGGAGATTGATGCTTGCTTGAACTACGTCGGTATTTCCCCAAAGAGGAAGGGATGATGCAGCACTGCAATGGTAGGTATTTCCCTTAGTGATGAGACCAAGGTTGTCGAACCAGTAGGAGAACCAAGCAACACTACGTAAACATCTCCTGTACACAAATAACAAATACTCGCAACCCGACGTGTTAAAGGGGTTGTCAATCCCTTTCGGGTAACGGCGCCAGAAATTGGCACGTGGACGGGAGAAAGTTGTAATGATTTGATAGATCAAACGCCTAACAAAATAAAGTGCAGCAAGATATTTTTGTATTTTTGGTTTAATAGATCTGAAAATAAAAGCAAAGGAAAATAGATCGCAAAGGCAAATATATTACAGAATAGACCCGGGGGGCGTAGGTTTCACTAGTGGCTTCTCTCGAGAAAAATAGCAAACGATGGGTGAACAAATTACCATTGGGCAATGGATGGAACTTCAAATAATAATGATGATATCCAGGCAATGATCATTATATAGGCATCACGTCCAAGATTAGTAGACCGACTCCTTCCTGCATCTACTACTATCACTCCACACATCCACCGCTATCCAGCATGCACCTAGTGTATTAAGTTCATGGAGAAACGGAGTAATGCAATAAGAACGATGACATGATGTAGACAAGATCTATTTATGTAGAAATAGACCCCATCGTTTTATCCTTAGTAGCAACGACACATACATGTCGGTTCCCCTTCTGTCACTAGGATCAAGCACCGTAAGATCGAACCCACTACAAAGCACCTCTTCCCATTGCAAGATAAATATATCAAGTTCGCCAGACTAAATCCAAATATTGGAGAAGAAATACGACGCTATTAGCAATCGTGCATATAAGAGATCAAAGAAGACTCAAATAACTTTCATGGATAAAAGATAGATCTGATCATAAACTCAAAGTTCATCGGATCCCAACAAACACACCGCAAAAAGAGTTACATCATATGGATCCCCAAGAGACCATTGTATTGAGAATCAAACGAGAGAGAGGAAGCCATCTAGCTACTAACTACGGACACGTAGGTCTACAAAGAACTACTCATGCATCATCGAAGAGGCACCAATGGACATGATGAACCCCTCCGTGATGGTGTCTAGATTGGATCTGGTGGTTCTGGAACTCACAGCAGCTGGAATTGATTTTCGTCGACTCCCCTAGGGTTTCTGGAATATTTGGGTATTTATAGAGTAAAGAGGCGGTGCGGGAGGCAACCAAGGTGGGCACAACCCACCAGGGTGCACCTGGGCCTCCAGGCTTGCCGTGGTGGGTTGTGCTCCCCTCGGAGCACCCCCCCAGGTGCTTTTTTGGCCCACTGGATGTCTTCTGGTCCAAAAACATCCACAAAAAGTTTCACTATGTTTGGACTCTGTTCGGTATTGATTTCATCTGATGTAAAAAACATGCAAAAACCAGCACCTGGCATTGGGCACTATGTTAATAGGTTAGTACCAAAAATGATATCAAAATGACTATAAAATGATTGTAAAACATCCAAGAATGATAATATAATAGCATGGAACGATCAAAAATTATAGATACGTAGGAGACGTATCAGCATCCCCAAGCTTAATTCATGCTCCTCCTCGAGTAGGTAAATGATAAAAACATAATTTTTTATGTTGAATGCTGCATATCATGTTCATCACATATTGTTTTCTTTATACCATGGACATTTGGAATTTTATATGGTTCAAAGCAATAGTCTAGTTTTGACATGATGACTTAAATACGAAAGAATATCAACAAGCAACCATGTCTTTCAAAATATCAACGCTAAAATAAGTTATCCCTAGCGCATTATGCTCAATCATTGATTCATTCATGAAACACACTCGCATATTAGCTACACCAAATGCTCAAGTACGATCATAGTGCCCCTTAGTTGGTGCTTTATAAGAGAAGATGGAGACTCAAACTAAAATTGTATAAAGTAAAAGAAAGGCCATTCGCAGAGGGAAGTAGAGATTTGTAGAGGTGCCAGAGCTCAAAGCGAGAAACATAGAGATAAAAACATTTTGGGAGGTGTGCCTTTCCCACCAATGAAAACGACTCAGATCTCCCCACACTTTCCATGCTAGATATATCATAGGTGGTTCCCAAATAGAAAATAAAGTTTATTCCTTTTTCCACCATACTTTCACTTTCCATGGCTAGCCGAATCCACGGTTGCCTTCCATACCAACACTTTCCAAGGAATTTATTATTTGACAACATAAAGTAAATTCATTTTTTCATTTCAGGACTGGGCATCCCTAATACCTTTGCCTTACTCTCGTGCAATGACAAGTGAATAAACACTCACCGTGAGAATAACACATCTAGCATGGAAAATATCGTCCACCCCTCACCGCCTCGCGAGCGCGAGCACAGAAAAGAGAAGTTTATTTTGAAAATTAGAGACGGCACATACAAATTTTCTTAGAACGGCAAAAGAATACCGCATATAGGTAGGTATAGTGGACTCGTGGAAAAACTGGGTTTAAGGATTTTGGATGCACAAGTAGTGATCATACTTAGTGCAAAATGGAGGCTACCAAAAGATTGAGAAGCGACCAACCATGAAACAAAAAATCTCATAAGCGAGCATTGAGCATAATTAACACCGAATAATGCACCACAAGTAGGATATAATTTCATTGCATAACTATTGACTTTCGTGCATGCATAGGGCATCACAAATCTTAACACAAATATTCTTACTAAAGCATAATTACTCATCAACATGACTCACATATCACATCATCATATCTTAAAACTATTACAAGGAATCAAGTTTATTTTGTCCAATGATCTTCATGAAAGTTTGTATCTTATCCTTCTTGGATATCTATCACTTTGGGACTAATTTTTATGTGTTTCTTTTGATAAGCTCAAACAAATATAAGTGAAGATCATGAGCATGGTATTGCTTTCTCTCAAATTAATTTAAGTGAAGCAAGAGAGAATTTCTTAAAAAAATTACTAACTCCCAAATAAATCTAAGTGAAGCATGAGAGCATTTCTCCAAAACTACTAAATCACACCGTGCTCAAAAAGATATAAGTGAAGCACTAGAGCAATTGCATAGCTCATAAAGATTTAAGTGAAGCATAGAGAGCAATTCTAACAAGTCATGGCATAATTTTGGCTCTCTCAAATAGGTGTGTCCAGCAAGGATTCGTGACTCAAAACAAAAAACTAAACAAGAAAAGACTCATATCATACAAGATGCTCCAAGCAAAACCCATAGTATGTGATGAATAAAAACATAGTTCTGAGTAAAGTACCGATGGTTGTTAGAAGAAAGAGGGGATGCCACTCGGGCATCCCCAAGCTTAGTTGCTTGCTTCTCTTTGGCTAATATCTTGGGATGCCATGGGCATCCCCAAGCTTAGTCTCTTCTTACTCCTTATTCCTTCATCCATCACAACATCACCCAAAACTTGAAAACTTCAACCACACAAAACTCAACAAATCCTTCGTGAGATCCGTTAGTATAAGAAAGCAAATCACTACTATAAATACTGTAGCAAACCAATTCATATTTTGTTCTTGCATTATATATACTGTATTCCAACTTTTATATGGCAAAAACTCTTTAAAGAAAACCATAGAATCATTAAAACAAGCACACAATGCAAAGAAAACAGAACCTGTCAAAAACAGAACAGTCTGTAGCAATCTGAATATTTCGAATACTTATGTAACTCCAAAAATTCTAAAAAGTTAGGACAACATGGGCAATTTGTATATCAATCTTGTGTAAAAACTTCAGAGCGAAAGCACGTTTCTGTGATTGATGTAAATTATTTTTCTAAGCACAAAAGTTTCTGTTTTTCAACAAGATCAAATCAACTATCACCCAACATGATCCTAAAGTCTTAGCTTGGCTCAAACACTAATTAAAACAAAAAAACAACCATAACAGTAGCATAATTGTGCAAACACTCAAGAACAGAAAGCAAAAGACAAAAATTAATTTTATTCATTGGGCTGCCTCCCAACAAGCGCTATCGTTTTACGCCCCTAGCTAGGCATAAAGCAAAGGTTCTACGTGTTGTCATCTCCCCCCTTTTGAAAGCAAAGAGAAAATTTCTTATCAATGGCATTTATTTTTCTATTTTGTGAAAGCACATGACCATTGATAGTAGAGGAAAGATTAAGTACGTTGCGAAAATTCGTATCTAAACTAGCCTTCATCTCCTTGATTATTTCATTTTGATAAAAGCACATGAGGGTAGTGGATTCAAAATTTTTCCTTGGGGTGCCCAAATATGGTTTTCATAGTTTCATAAGTATCAATGGCATCCCCTATTTTTCGTCCGCTTAAGCTCTCTTCCTTGCCACCATGGCCGACCTTAAAAGGGCTAAGGGTTTTCTCCTACTGGTTCAATAACATTGGTCTCATGGACGGAGAAAACCCTTAGCCCTTTTAAGGTCGGCCATGGTGACAAGGAAGAGAGCTTAAGCGCACGGAAAAGAGGCAAATAATGTAGATTGCGAGGAGATGAGATTTGTGATTAAGAACCTGGTAGATGTTGATGATGTCTCCCCGGCAACGGTGCTAGAAATTCTTTTTGATGCTTGCTTGAACTATGTCGGCATTTCCCCAAAGAGACAGCAACGGTAGGTATGTCCCTCGGTGATGAGACCAAGGTTATTGAACCAGTAGGAGAACCAAGCAACACTACGTAAACAGCACCTGCGCAGAAATAACAAATACTCGCAACCTGATATGTTAAAGGGGTTGTCAATCCCTTTCAGGTAACGGCGCCAGAAATTGGCACGTGGACGGGAGAAAGTTATAATAATTTGATAGATCGAAAGCCAAATAAAATAAATTGCAGCAAGGTATTTTTTTATTTTTGGTTTAATAGATCTGAAAATAAAAGCAAAGGAAAATAGATCGCAAAGGCAAATATATTAAAGAAGAGACCCGGGGGTCGTAGGTTTCACTAGTGGCTTCTCTCGAGAAAAATAGCAAACGGTGGGTGAACAAATTACTGTTGGGCAATTGATAGAACTTCAAATAATCATGACGATATCCAGGCAATGATCATTATATAGGCATGACGTCCAAGATTAGTAGACCGACTCCTGCCTGCATCTACTACCATTACTCCACACATCGACCGCTATCCAGCATGCATCTAGTGTATTAAGTTCATGGAGAAACGGAGTAATGCAATAAGAACGATGGCATGATGTAGACATTATCTATTTATGTAGAAATAGACCCCATCATTTTATTCTTAGTAGCAACGATCAATACGTGTCGGTTCCCCTTCTGTCACTGGGATCAAGCACCGTAAGATCAAACCCACTACAAAGCACCTCTTCCCATTGCAAGATAAATAGATCAAGTTGGCCAAACAAAACCCAAATATCGGAGAAGAAATACGAGGCTCTAAGCAATCATGCATATAAGAGATCAAAGAAGACTCAAATAACTTTCATGGATAAAAATATAGATCTGATTATAAACTCAAAGTTCATCGGATCCCAAAAAACACACCGCAAAAAGAGTTACATCATATGGATCTCCAAGAGACCATTGTATTGAGAATCTGTAACACCCCCAGTGTCATGCTACAGTAATCTTTGTGATTAAGCTAATCATTTTTCCAAACAGTGTTTAATCACCTTTGTTCAGTATCCCATTTGAAATTCCCACTTCCAAATCTAATTCAATTTGCAAGTGAAGTATGGAGTTGCACAAAGTTGCTGCAAATAGTTCATCTTTTACCCAAAATTCCATAACATTTAATTTTTAAGGAATACAACATCACCTCCAAGCCAAGATGGACTATAGAAATTTAAAACAGTGCCAAATCAACAAATTATTGCTTTTCCATTTATGCAAAATTCCAACAGCTTCAATTAGATTCCAAACTTTTTGTGGCAGTACACAATATTTATTTGAATTTGTTTTGCCAGTGGCATATTTTTGCAAATTCATTTGTGGCTAAAAGAAAATGCAAAAACTACTGGAAAAAGAAAAACAGAAAAATAAATATAAAAAAGGAAAAGCCTATCTACTACTGTGCACTTGTAGCCCATTGCTACAGTGCACATCCCAGCCCACCAGCCAGCCACCTCCTTCCTTTTTGTCCAGAAGCCATGGCATGGAGGCTATCCACAGCCACCATGGCTCGATAGCCGCCACGCACGCGATAGTGCCACCCCTCAGCCTATAAGTGTGTCCCCCGAAGACCCTGGATCGAGCTCTTTCATTCCCCCCTTGTTCCCCCTTCACCCCCTTCCTCTACTGCTCAAATTTGAGCTCGAAGAAATCGCAATCACCGTTGCCACACAGTAGTTGTCGCGGCCACCGACGTCCCCAACGTGCGGCAGCACACCAGGAGGTCCGCCGCGGCCGGATTTGTCCGTCCCGGGGACCAGCTCACGCCGAGACGCCCTCGAGCCAGCGTCGTCTTCTTCTTCTTCGTCTGGTCATCACAACCTCGCTGTCGATGTGTTTGCTTCGGCGCCTCCCTGACCACCTCGACCTCACCACCAAACTCATTGTGACCCCTCCTCCGGATCCCCCTTTTTCCGTCATGTTCCGTCTCCGTTTAGTCATCGACCTCGAGCTTCGGCCGCCATGGCCGGACCGCCGGAGCTTTGCTCCGCGCATGCCCTAGCCACGCTCCCATGTGCCCTTTGGCCGTCTCGTGCTCACCCAGGCCATGCCTTAGCACCCCAGTGCCCGTCCGGGCCGCGCCCTTTCTCGCCCGCTTGCCGATGCCCGCGCTACAGCACTGCTGCTACTGCTGCTCGCCCACACACGCCCGCGTGCCTGCTCCTGGCCCTGCTGCTGCATTCTGCTGATGCGCTGCTTGCTTGTGCTGTGATACGTCCATTTTGCATCATGCTTTTATATCGATATTTATTGCATTATGGGCTGTTATTACACATTATGTCATAATACTTATGCCTATTCTCTTTTATTTTACAAGGTTTACATAAGGAGGGAGAATGCCGGCAGCTGGAATTCTGGGCTGGAAAAGGAGCAAATATTAGAGACCTATTCTGCACAACTCCACAAAAGTTATTCTTGGAAATAATAGAAAATACTGAGTGGAAGAAATACCAGAGGGGGCCCATACCCTGGCCATGAGGGTGGGGGCGCGCCCCCTGCCTCGTGGGCCCCCTGTTGGCCCTCCGGTGCCCATTTCTGCTATATGAAGTCTTTCGTCCGAAGAAAAATCCTAAGCAAGCTTTTGGGATGAGACTCCGCCGCCACGAGGCGGAACCTTGGCGGAACCAATCTAGGGCTCCAGCAGAGCTGTTCTGCTGGGAAGACTTCCCTCCGGGAGGGGAATTCATCGCCATCGTCATCACCAACGCTCCTCTCACCGGGAGAGGGCCAATCTCCACCAACATATTCACCAGCACCATCTCCTCTCAAACCCTAGTTCATCTCTTGTATCCAATTCTTGTCTCTAAGTCTGGGATTGGTACATGTAGGTTGCTAGTAGTGTTGATTACTCCTTGTAGTTAATGCTAGTTGGTTTATTTGGTGGAAGATCATATGTTCAGATCCTTTATGCATATTAATACCCCTCTGATTATGAACATGAATATGCTTTGTGAGTAGTTACGTTTGTTCCTGAGGACATGGGAGAAGTCTTGCTATTAGTTGTCATGTGAATTTGGTATTCGTTCGATATTTTGATGAGATGTATGTTGTCTCTCCTCTAGCGGTGTTATGTGAACGTCGACTACATGACACTTCACCATTATTTGGGCCTAGAGGAAGGCATTGGGAAGTAATAAGTAGATGATGGGTTGCTAGAGTTACAGAAGCTTAAACCCTAGTTTATGCGTTGCTTCGCAAGGGGATGATTTGGATCCACTTGGTTCATGCTATGGTTAGGTTTACCTTAATACTTCTTTTGTAGTTGCGGATGCTTGCAATAGGGGTTAATCATAAGTGGGATGCTTGTTCAAGTAAGAATAGCACCCAAGCACCGGTCCACCCACATATGAAATTATCAAAGTACCGAACGCGAATCATATGAGCGTGATGAAAACTAGCTTGAAGATAATTCCCATGTGTCCTCGGGAGCGCTTTCCTCTATATAAGAGTTTGTCCAGGCTTGTCCTTTGCTACAAAAAGGATTGGGCCACCTTGCTGCACTTTATTTACTTTTGTTACTTTTTTCTCGTTACAAATTATCTTACACTACAAAAAAAGGACACATCCGTGACATTTTGGGCCGAACGAAAAAAAATTCTGTCATACATATGACACTTCTATGACGATAATTGTGACAAAACCCGGTATCATCATAGATGTGGTGGGCTCCTAGTTCTATGACAAAAAATCATGACAGAAAATGGGCTTTTCATCCTGGGCGGGCCGGAGACGCAGCTGCATGACATTCTTTGGGCCGTCCATGACGGAAAAAACCATGGTAGAAGCAAGGGGGAGGAAAATTTCGGGGAGTTCCCGGTTACGGTGGGAGGTCGGGGACGAGCGATGCGCGTTTCTCTCGTACACGTACGCGCGTGTGTGCGAGGCGTTGGCTCTAACTGAACCCGAGCGAGGCGTTGGGCTCTAACTGAACCCGAGCGATTGCACTGCAGGCTACGCGTTACTGAACCCGAGCGATCGATCGATGGTTGTTAACTGAACCCGGTCGAGCGATTCCTTCGCTACTGCTGCTAACTGAAGCCGATCAATGCTGCCTCTGGGATGAACAGTGAGCGTTGCGGGGGGGGTTTGGATGAACAGTGAGCGGTGGTGTTGCCTCTGGATGAACAGGACCCCGTGGTGTGGTGGAGGGTTGGATGAACAGTAGACGGTGGAGGGGTGCCCGGGGAGGGGTGGTTGAACAGGACCCCATGGTGTGGAGGGCTGGATGAACAGTAGACGGTGGAGGGGTGCCCGTGGAGGGGTGGTTGAACTGGACCCCGTGGTGTGGAGGGCTGGATGAACAGTAGACGGTGGAGGGGTGCCCGTGGAGGGGTGGTTGAACAGTAGCTGGTGGAGTAGCGCGCGACGGAGGCTGGATGAACAGGAGCCCGTGGAGGCTGGAGGAGGTCGACGGTAGCCCGTGGAGGCTGGAGGAGGTCGACGGTGGAGATGAACAGTATCCCGTGGAGTCCCGTTTTGCGGTACGCCACACCCCTCCCGATGAACAGGACCCCCGTTTCGACCGTAGGAGGTCTGTTTCGTCCGTTTTGCGGTACGCCACACCCCTCCCGATCAACAGGACCCCCGTTTCGACCATAGCAGGTCCGTTTCGTCCGTTTTGCGGTACGCCACACCCCTCCCAGTCAACAGGACCCCCGTTTCGACCGTAGGAGGTCTATTTCCTCCATTTTGCGGTACGCCACACCCCTCCCGATCAACAGGACCCCGTTCCGAACGTAGGAGGTCCGTTTCCTCCGTTGTGCGGTACGCCAGGCCTCGTTTCCATCGCATGTTCCGTCCAAGCCCTCTCGATGAACACGACCACGCATTCCGTTCCGACCCAGCCGGTTGGCTCCCACGCGTTCCGTTGCCTCCTAATGAACACGACGCATTCCGTTGCCTCCCCATGAACACGACGACGACGCTGTTTCTCCGTTCCGACCCAGCCATGTACACGAGCCCTGGTCGTACGTATGCGCGAGTAGGCGTTCGAGACCCCGCCCGTATGTACACATATGTGGCCGTATTTTCTTTCTTGCACCCTGGCCGCTGTACGTACGTGTACATGCTACGTGCGCGCCTCTACTACGACACGTACGCGCCTCTACTACGACACGTGCGCGCCTCTACATCCACCAGTATATATGTACGTACACGTTCGCGACCAGAATGACAACGCTACGTACACTTCGACCAGGTGGGTCCTGACTGTCAGGCACTTCCTTGCCTGCAAAGATGTAGCTGGTGGGTCCCAGCAGTCAGGGGGCGAATCGTTTTTTTTTGCCCGGACACACTTCCTTGTGTGCGAAGATGTAGCTGGTGGGTCCCAGCAGTCAGGGGCAAACATTTTTTCCGCGAAATACGGTGGCCCGTCCAGTGGGTCCCCGCTGTCAGGTGGAGGAATAATTATTTTGCACGTAATAAGGAGGCACTTCCTTGCTGCGGCCGTGGACCCAGCTGTCAGCCTCTCCACGTACAGTCCACGTCCTATGGAAGCCGTTCATTGACCACGTTGACCACACCGCGCCGAGAGCACCAGGGCGGTGGACGACGGCGAGGCCTAGGAAGGGGACAATGCGGAGCCAGGGAAGATGCGGCAGTGGATGCCCATGCGTAGAGGAGTACGAGGGTTCACTGGTTCGCTGCGGTGTGAGGCTGCCGTCGCCGCAGAATAACAGGGGGTGTGGGTGAGTAGAGGGATGGCCTGGCTAGCGGTGGGAGTAGTAGGGGGCGGTGAGGCCTCCGCCGCATCGCAGCCGGCCACGGGAGGCAAGAGCACGAGGCACGACCGGCGCTGGTTTGGGCGGCTGGAGCAAGAAGACCAGAGGTTGAAGAAGCACTACGGCCGTTGGATGGACATCGTACGGTCACTGGAGCTAGAATCGTGCATATTGACTAAGTTGACAAAGCCCTCCGTCCCCGTCAACTTAGTAGGCCCACAAGTCAGCCTGCCACTATACTGGGTCCCAGCTAATAAGGGGAGTATTCATTTTTTATGCGTAATAAGGAGGCACTTCCTTGCGTGCGAAGATATAGCTGGAGGGCCCGAGCTGTCAGTGGCGGTAACATTTTTTTCGCGAAATACAGAGGCCCTTTCGGTGGGTCCCTGATGTCAGGAGGAGGAATCATTATTTTGCGCGTAATAAGGAGGCATTTCCTTGCGTGCGGCCGTGGACCCAGCTGTCGGCCTCTCCACGTACAGTCCACTTCAGATGCATGTCGGTCGTTGACCACGTTGACCAGGCCGCGCCGAGAGCACCAGGGCGGTGGACGACAGCGAGGCCTAGGAAGGGAACGACATGGAGGCAGGGAAGACTCGGCAGTTGTTTCCCACGCGGAGGGGAGTACGACTGTACGAGGGTTTACTGGTTCGTCTGCCGTCGCCGGAGAATAACAGTAGGTGTGGGTGAGTAGAGGGATGGCTAGGCCAGCGATGGGAGTACGGTGGGGCGGTGAGGCCTGCGCGGCAGCAGAGCCGGCCGCGGGGAGGAGGGAGCAGGCAGTACCGCCGGCGCTTGTTTGAGCGGGTGGAGCAGGAAGAGCAGAGATTGAAGAAGCACGACGGCCGTTGGATGGCCATCCAACAATCACTGCTTGTGCGCCAACCTTTTTTTAGGAAAGCCTCAAATCTGTGGAAAACAGCATACAGCCCATCTGCCATTATTTCTAATAATTTACAGCCCATTTGCTAATTATTAAGGTTTTTTTTGGACCCCATATTCTTTTTGTTAGCATTACAGCCCATATTGTGGCCACGGTTAAAAATTATATGAAATTTTGCATATTTCGGTGCGGTCCGAACTGTTTTTAATCCCAAAATTTTGACTCACATTCAAACTAATTTTAAAAATAAATGTATATCTATATAAAATCCAACAAATTCTCCACGCATAAAAATTAATGTAATTTAAAATCTCGAAATGAAAAAAAGATATTTGAAACTAATTGCCGGTTTGATGTGTTTTAAAAATATACAGCCCATTTCTCACTACTGATGGGCCATTTTCTCGGCCAGCCGAATGAAAGCTCTCCTCGTCTTGAAAGATTTGCAGCCCAACAGGCCTGACAAAACGACTTACTTGGCAAATCACAAAAAACTGGGCTGTGGCCATGGACCCAGCTGTCAGCCTCTCCTCGTACAGTACTCTTCCGATGGAAGTCGTTCCTTGACCACGTTGACCATGCCGCACGGAGAGCACCACGGCGGTGGACGACGGCGAGGCCTAGGAAGGGGACGACGCGGAGCCGGGGAAGATGCGGCAGTGGAAACCCGCGTGGAGAGGAGTAAGAGGGTTCACTGGTTCGGCTGCGGTGTGAGGCTGCCGTCGCCGCAGGGCCTGGCCAGCTGTGGGAATAGTAGGGGCGGTGAGGCCTCCGCGGCAGCACAGCCGGCGACGGGAGGCAGGAGCATGCGGCACGACCGGCGCTACTTTGGGCGGCTGGAGCAAGAAGACCAGAGGTTGAAGAAGCACTACGGCCGTTGGATGGACATCGTACGGTCACTGGAGCTAGAATCGTTCATATTGACTAATTTGAAAAAGCCCTTCGTCCCTGTCAACTTAGTAGGCCCACAAGTCAGCCTCCCACCAAGGTGGGTCCTAGCTAGCCGAGGGAGTATTCATTTTTTTGTGCGTAATAAGGAGGCACTTTCGGTGGGTCCGAGCTGACAGCGGGGGAACGTTTTTTTCGCGAAATACGGTGGCCCGTCAGGTGGGTCCCAGCAGTCAGGGGGCAAACATTTTTTTCACAAAATACGGTGGCCCGTCCAGTGGGTCCCTGCTGTCAGTTGGAGGAATCATTATTTTCCACGTAATAAGGAGGCACTTACTTGCTGCGGCCGTGGACCCAGCTGAGACTCTCCACGTACAGTATACTTCCGATGGAAGTCGTTCCTTGACCACGTTGACCTCACCGCGTTCCGTTGCATGCATGCATCCATGGGCGTGGTGCGTCCCCACTGTTAGCCTCTCACGTACAATCATCTTCCGATGACTCTCGATTGTTGACCACGTTGACCACACCGTGCCGAGCGCACCCAGACTGGAACGACCCGGAGATGGGGAAGACGGGGCAGTGGAGTCGCAGATGGAGAGGAGTGGGAAACTTCACTGCTTCGGGCACGCGGCAGCACAGCCGCGGTGCCGCCCACGGGAGACAGGAGCAAGAACAGAGGTTGGAGAAGGAGCACGGCTGTTGGATTAACATCCAACGGTCCAGCTGCTAGAATCATTTGTTGATTAAGTTGCCAAAGCCATGCGTACACGTCCGCTTAGTAGGCCCACAAGTCAGTCACCAAGACGGGTCCCAGTTGTCAACGGGATGAATAATTTTTTCGCAAAACAAGGAGGCACTTCCTTCTGTGCGAAGATACAGCCGGTGGGTCCCAGCTGTCAGGTGGAGAAATAATTTTTTCGCAAAACAAGGAGGTCCCTCCTGTAGCTGGTTCGAATCCAAACCTAGACTATGACTATATATGGTGCTATGCTACTCTGCAAGTAATGAAACTGACATATCCAACGTTCGCTTCTCCTCTTCTCTACTTACTCCGCCTAGCATCAGAAGCTCTGGCCGCAGCAACCATGTCCGCTGACTGCTCGTCCACCTGCTCTTCAGCAGGCAACAACCAGATATGCGCCAAGTCACCACCCGTACCATCGCCTGTGGGTCTCATCACACCCCTGCCGGCACGCGCACCACAGCCGATTGCTCATCGCAACCCGCTGCCGTTGGTGTGGTGCCACTGCTGCAAATCACGCAGAGTCATCCGTCGCGTCTCAACCACAATCCGCAACCCTGGCCGAGTCTTCTACAAATGCCCGAATCATGGGGTAATAATATGTTTAAGTGTTGTTCTGCTGCTTTCAGTTGGTGATTTTTTTAATAGTTTGGTTGATGATCTTCTAATTTGATTCGTGCAAAAAAGGGAAGATTCATGTGATTTGTATTTCTGGGAAGTTGCTGATGTGGGGGAATGCAACTACGCTGATTATTTGGTTAGCCGAGGAATCCCAATACCAGCAGGTTGGGGTGTTGGACAAGTAACTGAAGGAACGGCAGAAGAGGAAGATGCAGAGCAGAAGGTTAAAGATGCAGTTCCTCTCATCATGGCCAAGCAACAGTTGTTGAACGACCCTGACAGCAATGAGGAGATGAAAGATCTTGTGAAGATAATGGGCAACATTGATGTGCTCTGTAGGATGATTGTCTCTTTATTTGCAGTGTATGTAGCACTCGTGATGTATTCAGTGGCTACGACATGAGCACTTTGCTGAAACTAGTAATGAATGAAACCTGTGTAGCAGGCTGGGCGTAGTGTTGTGAACATCTAATGATTTCTATTAACGGAAATCAGGGGGTATCCCCTTTTGCTCATATAAATAAATAAATAGCAGAGGCCCTGTTGGGTCAGCTTTGTTCTCATTCGAAGACGTCGAGCAAATTGTAGTCCAACAGCAAACTATGTCATCAAATTCAAGTTTCACAGCCAAATATGAGTACAACTAAACAACAATGTCATCATGTTTTAGTTGTCATATAATCACCAAACACAAATCAGCATACATAACAAGTGATGTTCTCACAGCAAAATACTAAACAACATGTTCATCAGGTTTCAGTTGTCATAGCAAACACAATTTCACATAGTAGATAAAAAACGTCTTCTGACAGGCAAATACGACAAAAGCAATGTAATCATCATCCGCAGCAGCAGCGTCAACATCTTCGCCATGTGTATCAGTCTGAATCGTAATTCCCCACGGTGTCTTCTTCTTCTTCATCCTCAACGTCCTCGAACGTTGGCTTCTTCTTGATCAACTCTTGTATGTCCACAGCACGACAGGCACTCTTTTCGCCGGCGTCATTGACGTGATGGTTCTCAAAGATATTAGGAACATCTGTGTTATATTGTACATCAGGAGCAGTGTAAGCATCATCTTGTTGTGCAACTTCATTAAACGAATTCCTCTGGTCAAACCTTTGCAATACTCTCCAGTCATCGCTACATGCAAATGTGTCTTCCAAGAAAAATATCTGTGTTGCTTGATTTGCCAAAATAAAAGGCTCGTTGGTGGTACGCCGCCTTGACATTGATGGATTTGAAATAATCATCAGCTCTGGGTTTTGCGATCCTGGAAAACAGGTTATACCAACGACAGCACAACAGAACCACACACCGATGATCCTCGAAACTGGAGATATACTGCAACTGAACAATGTCTGTTATGTTAGCATACATTTCAGTTGTCTCTTTGTCATACGTATCTGTGCTCATGATGGCACTGTTTTGTGTCTTCCTGCCTTCGTCTCGTGCAAGGGTGTTGTAGCGCACATCTCCAACAATGCAAGATTCATAATGTCTTACCCGAGTATCAGGACCCATTGCTAGTGAGTAAAGGGCATCATCAACTGCCTACCCATCCTCCCACATCTTCTTAACCTATGGCTAGAAAATAGACAAGCTGATCATCTTATGTACTCAATATATTAAAAAAACTGACAGTGCACTTCAAAAGCTTACATGGTTCTTGAACCATTTCGCAAATCCTGCCATAACCAGTTTGTCAATGTTTCTTGGATTTTGCAGCAGTAACTCCTCTTTGTAGATGCTGCACAACATAGTGATCACGTCAAACATCTAAATATATAAGAATGTGCTGCAAGTTTAGTAGATTACGATGTATAAGCTGCAGTAATGCACTTACTTGATATAAGGTAGTATCTCAGGACAGTTATTCAACACATACCAAACCATTTTGTCCAAATCTTTAGGTTTGCCCACTTGTCGACTCTTCCCTGTAACTCGAACAGAATAATCGAAAACATTGAGCCCGGAATTGTCTTCACCCACCTCTTTGCTAAGCTGATCAGCTGTTTCAATGTATTTTGAGCAGAATGTCAACGCTTCTGTAGCAATGTAGGCCTCTGCAATGGAACCCTTGGGTCTAGCTCTATTCCTAACATAGCCCTTGAAAGTGCCTAGCCGCCTTTCAATAGGGTACATCCAGCCATACTGTATTGGACCTCTAAGTAGTGCATCATCAGGTAGATGAACAGCCAAATGCACCATCACATCAAAGAAGGCTGGAGGATATATCTTCTCAAGGTCGCATAGGATAGTTGGTATCTTGTCTCTAAGACGCTCCAAAGCATCTATCCTGATATTCCTACTGTAGAGTTCCCTGAAGAATTGTCCCAACTCTGCAACTGCTCTGTATAAGTCAGGGCGGCCCAATCCTCTAAGGATAACAGGTAAAACCCTTTGAACTAGGACGTGGCAGTCATGAGTTTTCAACCCTTGTACCTTGTTTCCATCTGCACTGACTCTCCTTTCAGGGTTGGAAGCAAATCCATGTGGGAATCTCACACGTGATAGGACCTCGCAGAATTCTTTTCTTTTTACCTTGTCCAAGACGTACACAGCTGGTGCCATATCCCGTGGTTTACCTTCATCTTGCACCTGCAAATCCTTTCTGATACCCAGGTGTGTCAAATCAATCCTAGATTTTAAGGTATCTTTCGTCTTGCCTTCAATATTAAGAAGTGTGCCGATAATGCTGTCACATATATTTTTCTCGATGTGCATCACATCAAGATTATGCCGCAGATCCAAATCTTTCCAATACTCCAAGTCCCACAAAGTGGACCTGCGGGTAAACAATAATCTCTCTTCTACCCTGCCATGCTTCCTTTTCCCGCTACCATTACCAGGATGGTTTCCTGGTGTAATATGTCTGACCTTCTCTAATTCCACTTGCAACTCATCGGCGGTGAGCCTCTTTGGCGCATCACGGTTTTCATGCTTTGCATTGAACACATGTCTTCGGTATTTTCTAGGATGTGGCTTGTCCTTGGCAAGGAAATGGCGGTGTCCAATGTAACAGATCTTGCTAAGTATTACGTATGATAGCGGATTCCTGTCACAGCGAACACATGCATTGTAACCATGTGTCGTTCGCCCTGACATAGTGCCCAAAGCCGGATAATCATGGATGCACCAAATTATAACAGCACGCAGAAAGAAATCAGCTGGTGGGATGCTATATAGGTCTCGTGTGAGAACACCCTTCCATAGCTGTTGAAGTTCCTCCACAAGAGGCTCCATGAACAAATCAAAATCCTTTCCAGGACTTTTTGGACCTGGGATGAGCAAGGCCATCATGTAGTTTGATTCTTTGGTGCAGACATTTGGAGGCATGTTGTAAGGGATAACAAGCACTGGCCACATGCTATATGTGGCGCTCTGGTGGCCAAATGGGTTAAATCCATCTGAAGCTAAGCCAAGTCTAATGTGTCTCGGGTCAGCAGCAAACTCTTTGTGTTTATCATTGAAGCTTTTCCACTCACTACCATGAGATGGATGGCTCATTACATTCTGATCTCTGTACTCCTGGTTTCTAGAATGCCACAGTACATCCTCTCTTGTTTAAGCATCATGAAACAACCTCTGCAATCTTGGTATAATTGGAAAATGTCTCAGAATATTATGAGGAATCCTCTTCACAGCATCGCCATTTTTCCATCTTGATGATTTGCATTTCGGGCATTCACTTAAGTTGGCATAATCCTTCCGGAACAGAACACAATTATTCTTACAAACATGGATCATATCATATCCAATTCCAACTGCACGAAGGAAATTCTTCATTTTACTGTAGGTGTGTGGCAGCTCAGATGCATCTGGGAAAGATTCGCGGAAAGCAGCCAACATCGCATCGAATGATTTGTTGGTCATCCGCTCAGATGTCTTCACCTGAAGAAAGGTGACCATAGCTGAGAATACTGACAGCTTATTTCCTGGGGTGACAGCAACGTTGCATTGTTCCAACATGCGGGCCCACCGTTTTTCTTCTGCAGGTGAAAGTTCACGGAATGCACGAGCATTTTGTAGCATTGTTGGCTCCGCCACCACCACCTCCTCCTCCTCCTCCACCTGAGCATCAGGCAGATCAAGATGGTGATCTGCTGCTTCCACGTAGTCAATAACATTGACGTTCACAGCTTCAGCATGATGAACCCACCTAGTATATGTGACCGACATCCCATACAAGTGTAGATGATTTTGCACAGTTGACTGGGGTCTTGTAATTGAATTCATACAACTGCTACACAGGCAGAGCACATCTGATTTCGGACCACCGTACTCAGCTCTGATAAAGTTCATGAAGTTTTCAACCCCCTCGACATATGCAGCGGAGAATCTTCGAGCAGAAGTTATCCAAGTCCTGTCCATCTGTTAGACATAAAAATTAGTTCTTCTACTAGATATTACAGGAAAACATATATGCTTTTTATGAAGTCCAGAAAAAAAATACCTAGGTCGATGTCTAAAGCTATGGCAAGATATTTGGACGAGCAGATCTAAGTAACGAAATATATGTAAAGCTAATTCAGCAAACAGATTTGAGTGCCAAATTATGGCAGACTGTTTCAGCAGTCAATGAGGCCGAGCACACAGCCATCGAACTATCGAAGGCCATCGCAGCAACAAAGATCGAGTATAAAACGGTGTAGAGCTATTTCACCTAACAGATTGGCTACTAGACCATGGCAATCTACGTCACAATAAATATTTGGCAGGATATTTTAGCAACTAATCGGCCTTGGCATGCCATCTCAGCTAAGCAGATTGAGTGCAGAACAGGGCAAGGAAGCTTCTTAAGCAGAGCATATTGACAGTAAACTACTTCGGCAAACAGTGAGATTAACAGCGTCTATCAGCTAACATTCAGCGCTACACCAAGATGAACGGGGCCTCAGTCTAGAATACGCGTACCGTGGGAGAAGCTGACCGCCGTGCGTCTCCACACGAACGTCGCCAGCGGTGGCGGCGCTGACCGCCGTGCGCCTCCACAAGAACGTAGCCAGAGGTGGTGGCGCGGCTAGAGGACGGCAGTCTACGAGAGCGTACTGTGGGAGCGAGAGGATCGCCGAACCGCAGCGCCGACGTATCGGCGTGGCGGGGAGGGCGGCTTTGGCGGAGCGAATGGAGTGGAGGGGGACAGGGGGGAGGGGGGTTTGGGGAATATTATTGGCTAGTTGGCCGAAGGGCGGTTGAATCGGATTTGGGGGGAATTTTTGGGTGTGGGGGGGAGGATTTTCGCGCGGTGGGCGGGGGGAGTTTGGCACATGGTCGGTTTCTCCAAGTGCAGTCCCACGTGTCAGTGAAGAGGCAAGCCGAAGCGCGTTCCATTTGCGTGAGCCGTGTGCAGGACCGAACGTGTGTGGGGTGCAATGCGACCGCGACAGGAGTGCTGTGAGTGTACCGCCTTTTTTCCATTTAAACTAGGTGCTTTGCCACCTAAAAAAATGTTGTTGCTTCACGCGATCCATTGATACTACTACTAGTAATCCGGTAATCCCGACCAAAACGGCGCGGCGGCGTCTTTTCCCGCGCGATATGCTGGGAGGTTGGCTTAGTTCGGTTTTTTAGGACGAGTAATGCTACACCTACATAATCCCGGTTACGTAATTAATGTAATGTGAAATGTGTGAGCTGTTGATTGTAGATTGGGGGGAGGGAGGAGCCCACCACCATGATAATCAGGGGAGGAGAGAGAGAGGCAATTTACGTTAACCCTTTCGTAGGTTCCCATAGATGTAGAAAGATGTGAAATGCGTGAATGTGTAGTGGACGTACTATTGGAGAGCCTAAGATAATTTGTGTATGTATAGACCCTATGTGTTTATTTTACTTCGCATGTTAGATTTGTCTCGGTTCAATAAAAAGCAGAGTTGGTGATGATGGTGTGCCTGTCATCCTGCAATATAGGCCGTCCGATCTATATCTAACGGATAGGAAGGAAACTATGAAAATTTACCCGCACTCCTCCCCACATTTGCAGATAAGGCTTTCCCTCGTTCATCCTTTTCTCCCACAAGATCTTGATCTTCCGTGCAACGCACGAGCATCTTGCTAGTACTCCTACAATGTGTATATTATTGTGAAATTTCATATACACCGGCCGAGATTAATGCAAACACGGCAGATTTTCATTACATTTCGAACTTTTATAGGACAGAAAAATAAAAGAAACTCGACCCTAAACCTATTCTACGGTGGCGACCGACGTCCTCCATATTCGATCTCTATGTACGGGGGCGGGGTTCAAGACCCGTGAAGTGAAGGTGCGGTCTCCGGCGAGGAAGAGTAGAACACGGGATACAGACCGGCAAGTTGGCACACCATGCCCTGCCGCCTCCCATGTCGTACTCATCCTCGGAGGAGTCTCCGACCTCGGCGGTGCCGGACGTTGGATAGCGGCAAGTAGGACGCGTGGCTGACGGTGCTCCCGTCGTCGGTCGCCAGCGTGGCCACCGCTTGTGCGGTCGCGTCCGCATCCGGCTACGCCGCTATTGCGTCGCGAGAGGCAACTTGAGAGAGGGCGGCGACCTCGAGCTTCATCCCCGAAGACAAGCTCTCCCGCAGAGCGTTCGCACTTGTGGTCATGGCGGATGTGGTGCCAGGTAGGAGGACGATGCGCTATGGTGTGGAGGTTAGCTGGGCGTTGCTGCTTTAAGTAGAGCATTCCGGTGAGGCCAAGCGTCCGGGTGCGTCATTAAGTCGCCGGAGTTGGTTACTCGGGCACCGAGCCTCTTAACGATGACATACGAACAGACGGCATGAATGCGGGCAGCTAGCGCCGGCTGGGAACGCACCGCGCGACGTGCGAGGGACAAGGGTTTTGGTGTGCCAGGGTAGTCAGCTGCGGTCGTGGCAACGTTGGAGATGCCCTTTGCTCACATGCGATCCCCGCATGTCATTGAAAAAGCAAGACGACCCGGCATGGTCTCAGGTCCAGAGGATGCAGTTGGCCGCGCTACACCACTCCGCGGACGCGTCGCGGCACCCCGTGCATCCTCGACGAGCCGGGTGTTGGGGTGTGTTTGGATTGTGGCCAAAGTGCACCTTACCAAAATTTTGGTCATGACCCAAAGATTGGTCTTTGTTTGGATGGTTGCCATTTTTTGGCATGCCAATGAACTCTAGCCAACTCTAGTTCATTTTTCTAGCCAATGTTGCCAAATCATGGGCAACCAATACCTCAACCAAAATTTTGGTCATGACCCAAAGATTGGTCTTTGTTTGGATGGTTGCCATTTCTTTGGCATGCCAATGAACTCTAGCCAACTCTAGTTCATTTTTCTTGCCAATGTCGGCCAAATCATGGGCAACCAATACCTCAACCAAAATTTTGGCTACACAATGCTTTGATGGGGCAACCTTGGGCACAAACCAAACATACCGTTGGTCGTGCCACAGCACTAACGCCACCCTCGGCACACTAAAACCGACCGTGTCTAGCAACGATATGAGCGTGTCGCTCACCGCGGTCGTCGTGTCCAAAGGCGGTGCTGGAGCTGCGCCCCGTTGTTGGCCCCAATGACCCACATGAACGGTTGTCGGTGGCGAGGAGGTCGTGGGCCAGCTCCTCCATTGGACTAGTCTACGCTACGTCATCCCGACGGGTGTGCCCCACATGTCGGTTTCCCAGTTTTCCCGGCCATATTCGAGCGTCAGTGCTCCGCGTTGTGCATTAGGCCTTTCACTATGTAGGCCAAGCGAGACAACTTATTGTTTATTTGAGCCGTTCAAGTATAATCATGTGGCGTTTGCTTATTTCTCATTCCTCTCCAACCCTCTTCTCCATCGATCATGTCGCCCTCCAGTCGAGTCCATCCTCCCGCATGCCTCATTTGAACATTCCGCCGAGTATCATTCGCATGTACCCACCCTAGTCCTCTTTCAATAGATCTCCGGACCCCGAGATGAAATCGAGAGGGGACGAGTGGGGGCACGTGATACCTAAGGCGGATTCAAAATTTTGAACCGGTGATCATAGCATCCGCAAATGACATATAAAGGGTATTCAATGTTCGTTTCATTTTTGAATGTACAATATACTCCCCCTATCCTTTCTAGTTTACATATAAGTTTTATGTGTAGTCAAAGTATCTCTACTTTGATCAAAAAGGTATCAACATTCAACAACGCCCAATCAATATTGTTAGATTCGTACGTACTCCTAGATTTGTACTCGAGATGGTTTCCAATGTGAAAATTATGTCATTGGAAACTCCTTTCACATACGAATTTGACCGTATGCTTTGTGTAAGTTGCATGTCATATATTATTACTCTAACATTTGGTCAAAGTTAGCCTCGAAAAACGCATTAGACCCTGTATGCTTTGTGTAAGTTGCATGTCATATATTATTACTCTAACATTTGTGTAAGTTGCATGTCATATATTATTTCTCTAACATTTGGTCAAAGTAGTATAGTGGAAGTGGATCCTCTGGCGTAGGTATCCCTGCCTTACCCTCCCTTTCGGTCACTTACTGGCGGACCCCATGCTTGCTAGGCCCCGCATGTCAGTTACTCAATGGGTTCGGCCACGTCAGGGGATCCTCATCCGTAGTATACTCCCTCTGTTTTTATTTACTCTGCATAAAACGGAGTGAGTGGTGGTATAATAAATGACGCGGGCGGGGGAGGGGGAGGGACGTCGGTTTGCTCTCAACTACGGTCCCACAAGCGAGCGAAAACGCAAGATGAAGCGCGTTCCATTCGGTGAGCGACGTGGAGGGTCCAGCGTGCCGGGCTGCAACGCGAACGTGACAAGAGCGATGTACAGTCAAAACTGGTTGACCGGTCGTCATCGGAACCACTATTCACACCAGAACCTTCGTTGCTCGGCCTACGCCAGCTACTGCCCTAAAACCACACCAAATCTCCAGCCCATTTCCCCACCTTTCGATCCCCTAGCCCGCATCAAGCATCCCCTAGTTTGCAGGAAAGCCATGGTGCGCCGCAAGATCACTTACTACAAGATGCTGACACCGGAGCGCCGCGCAGAAATCACGGTGACGGTCGGCGCCACAGACCTCCGTTCCCAAGCTCGCTTTGTGGCGGGCCAATCCCCGAGTTCTCTAGTGCCAAGCTACGCGGAGGAGGAAGCCGATCCAATGTTCATGGCGGAGGTCCCGGCGCAAAAGGCCCCCGATGGGTATGGGACGATGGACGTCGACTTCGTGCCGGCGTCCGAGTCGCCCATGGTGCAGGCGGACCAGCGGTTCAACATGGCGATACTAAAGGAGGATCGGGAGGCAGAGGCTCAACTCGACAAGGAGCGCGCGCATGCCGCTGCCATCGAGGCTCTCCTGCAGGCGGAACCGGATGTCGTGCATGTGAACCGGGCGGCGGAGGCTCAACTTGAGGCGGAGCGCGCGGATGCCGCTGCCATCGAGGCCCTCCTGCAGGCGGAACCGGACGTCCTCGACTTGAACTGGGCGGAAGAGGCTCGACTCGACGCAGAGAGCGCGGATGCCGCTCTCATCGATGCCCTCCTGCAGGTGGAATCGGACGTCCTGGACTTGAACCGGGCGGCGGAGGCTCGACTCGACGCGGAGCGTGCGGATGCCGCTGCCATCGAGGCCCTCCTGCAGGCGGAACCGGACGTCCTCGACTTGAACCGGGCTGTGCTCTCGTCCGTGCAGAGCGCCCGCACGCTCCGCTTGAACGAGTAGCTGGAGGCCGAGGACAACCACGGTGCGGAGACACACGTGGGCAGCGACGGCTGGTTCGCGCCGGCAGCCAAAGACGACGAGGCCGTCTCTTTCCGCGAGCAGTGATAGTTTTTCTTTATGTTGTTGTTTTATGGATCTTTTGCTGTGTAAAAACATATATTTGTTATGCAAGTCGCCTGACTTGGGTCAGTCTACCATTTCAGGTGGTTGGATGAATATCCTACGTCTCCTAACCCTTCTTTCCTTCTTCCTCACCTCTTCTTCTTCCCCAACAGACCACCGCACGGGCCATACGGATACTCCCCAACATGCGGTTGGATAAACATACTCTATGAACGAAAATTATGTGTCAGCGATAGGATGGCAGAGTTTGGTTTGTTCACATGCGACATCACGTGTCAGTGAGGGTGCGTTCCCTTGGTTGGGTTTGCGGCGTGCAGGAGCGACTGTGTGATGGTGTGGTGCGACCGCGGCGTGCAGGAGCGACCGTGTGAGGGTGCGGTGCGACCGCGACAGCCGTGCACATGTGTACCTCCTTCTCATTTTGAAAACTTTAGGAAAGCTTGGCAAAAATGTGTGGCGAAGTTTGGCAATGCAAGGCCTAGACCCAAACAGGATAAGTACGTACGTACTAGGAGTACTAGTGTTAAAAAAGAAAGGCGGGGTTTTCCTTCGCGGTATTTAATCGATACAAATCCTCGTTTCACGTGTCAATTAATGTGTATTTTTTCTCCAAAGACCAAAGAGCTAACCATCTCACTCCTCATCGCTTGATTAATGTAGCGCCATGCAAACCAACCTTCTCACTTCCGCATGCATGCAGGGGATATTAATGTCCTTGGTTCCTAACCCCATCAATTTTGCCTCGATTAGTGTTAGTGGCCCTTTGCAAATTGTAATTTTGATATACTGGCCATGTGTACAAAAAAATGGAGGTAGTAACTATATTTGACTTCCTTCCCCATTGCGGTGACGTCGGCGATATCCTTTTTTTTGGTGGTTTGGCGAAGTGTGTTCGACGGAGAACACCATTGAGGGAGACCATGGTAAGTCGTTCGCAAGTGCCGCCTGCAAGCCGAGACAACCGCCTTATTTGCATCCAGGAAGTCCTTTACTAGTACTACTAGGAGTACTAGTGCGGTGAGATGGTTTCTCGAAGAAGGCGATGGAGAAGCGGAGTCAGCGAAGAGTGAAATGATGGTTGCTTCGTCCATTCTTTTGTGATTTGACGCCTCACTGCTTTGTGATTTGTGATAGAAGGGACAAGGGAGTAGACTCTGTGCTCTATACTGTACTACATGCGTCCAAGCATGGGAGAAAGAGGAGAGACGTTGCATTTTTCTATTCCTTCAATCAATCAATCAGGGAGCTTCTGTTCCATCTTTTTGGCTTTGGCAACACCGTCCACAATGGTTCCCACGATGCCAAAAGCTATTTTCACATTTGGCTACACATTGTGGATGCCCTTAACCGTACCACTTGGTTTTGCTCCTGTGTGCTATCTATACAAATCTCAATTATATTGATCTAAAAAATTATAGAATCAAGATTAGTAAAAAGGAGGTGATTTTGCCGCGCGGATGGCGGGGGAGGTTTCTTATTTGAGCAATGCTACATCCACATAATGGTTTACGTAAAGTTACGAACTGATGTGATGTGGGAATATTTAATTGGATTAAAGGAGAGGATTAGGCCCACCCCACCTGAAAATCAGGGGGGCATATATAGATTAGATGGAAAGTATATGTAGCAGCTACGTAGCCCTTTGTAAGTCTAGGATTAGGCTTCTTATTTTCGGAGGACGTTGTCCTGGCGGTTTGCTAACATGCGGTCCCACGTGTCAGTGCTTTACCAAGCCGATCCGCGTCCCACATGAGGCAGAACAACGGCAGAAGCAACACGTGGTTAAGTTGAAGAAGATGAGGGAGAAGCGGATTCAGCAACGAGTGAAATGATGGTTGCTTCGTCCATCCAACTTAACTGCGGGAAAGGTGTAGCTTGTGATTTGACGCCTCATTGCTCATTACTACGCCGGCGCCATGACTGGGGTGCTTCACCCCCGGCTGCTCTGCACTGTATTCCGGTATGCCACGTGGACCCGGTAGCTTGATGTCCCACATGTCGCCGAAAGGGACTAGAAGATTTATGAAAGCGAGCGCTCCACTCTTACGACGGAGGAGTAGACGACACGACGGCCCAGTGAACTGTCACTTGTAGTACTGTATAGTACTATAGTTTTGCTGTTTCACACGATCCATCGATACAAACCCGATTAAACAGGAAAGGGCGGGATTTTTTCCGCGCGGTAGATGATACTGGCCATACATTTCAAAGGCAATTTTAATGTATGCAAACTGAATAATTATAAGTAACAATATGATATCTATTAAAACTAAAAACACATATGATTTATTGTGTTAGAGTGTAGTAGTAGTGCTGTATTGCATAGTTGTTAGATGTAACATGCGAGAACGTGTAGAGATGTAGTTTTGGAGGGCCTACAGAGAGAAAAGCGTAATACGGTCACCGAACTTCAGAATAAGCTGATTACGGTCACTATATACATTTTGCGGTGATTATATGGTCACTTGCTCACAGTTCAGCATCGGATTGCACTCTGTTCATCGGCCAAATAGTCTGCGTGGCGCCATGTTGACTAGTTAAATTGACCACGTTCCTTGTGGGTCCCACCTGTCAGTTCGCATAGGCAAAAGGTCAGATAAACACAAATTTACGCAGGCGCGACAAGGCTCCAACCCGTGCGCGGGAATCACCTGGTTGTCTATGTGTCTGTCAGGGCCTGATGTGTGCGCATGCACGTGTAGGTTGAGCACTTGAGCGTGAGAGTGTGTGTTGGTCGTGTGGTGTACTGGTGTGTGCATGCATGCGTGCGTGTGTGCGTGTGAGTGTTGCGTGCGTGCGTGGCTGCGTGTGTACGTGTGAGTGTTGCGTGCGTGCGTGGGTGCATGTGTTTGTGTGAGTGTTGCGTGGATGCAGTTCGTGTGCATACGTGCGTGTGTGTATAATCACCACACCAACTCCTATGTGTTAAAACAGATGGCTCAGCATACCAATACAAGGCCACCTTGTCCGCTGTGCCCGCGGTCATGATTTCGAACCACCGTCCAAATATTTTTTGTCGTTTGTTTTCATTCTTACTAGCAAGACGCCTGTGTGTTGCACGTAACATCAAGATGCATTTGTATGACTTGTTTATCTTGTGAGAGAAAAGGATGAACGAGGGAAGGTCTTATTTGCAAATGTGGAGAAGTGTGTGGGTACCTTTTTGCAAAATTGCCATAGTTTCTTTCCTATCCGTCAGATATAAATCGGACGGCCTATATTGCAGGATGGCAGGCACACCATCATCACCAACTTTGTTTTTTATAAGAGTGTATTTTATGTATTTTATAAGAGTGTAGATGTAGAGTAGATACAAGTCGACAAGTGGGCACGATGGTAGTGAGATAATGTGATGCAACACTAGAGGTGCCACGTGGAGCGTTTAACTGGTCAACTAGTCATGTCGTGAGCAAATACAGAGTTGTACGGTGAGCCCGTGACTGTATAATAACCACTAAACGTAAATGGTGACCGTAATGAGTGGATTCTGAAGTCCAATGTATGTATCGTGCTTTCGCTTCAAATACAATGATCGTCATTGCATATATCCCGAGAGAAAGATGAAACATGCGTGAATTTTCTGGGGGCTTACTTTTAGAAGACCTGGAGATAGTTTTGTGTGCATACGTGAAAGGGGCGTACAGGGGGGGTATGCGATGGAGAGAGAGATGCTCTTCGTTTCTCTTTATTATGACTAACTTTGTATATAGTATAAAAATATACAAATTCACACTGCGGAATAAATATCATTGTGGGCACCATGCAATGCAAATTAGCGTTCGTACTCCTCCATATAATTTTGTAATGTTGTATATATGTAGAAACTCTAAAATAATTTTTTGGTCACACTTTATTCGAAAGGAATATTGTATGCGAAATAAACGTGAAGAGAGGGCTTTTTAGATCAATGGGGTACGTGATGTAACATGTGTGAATGTGTAGTTGATGCATTTGGCGGGGCCTAGAGAGGTATGTGTGTGTATTACGTATTCGAGAGAGGCATGGATAGAGGCGCCGACGGGGGGCGTGGGAGAGATAACACAAGAAATGAGAGTGGTCTAGAGAGAGAGAGACGAATATGACGTCACGACGAGAGATTCCATTCCCTTGAGTGTGTATATGCAAGGGGGGAGGGAATAGAGGCACCAGGAGAAATTTTCTGTGTGTGTGGTGTTTGTGTTGGTATGTGTGGGTGTGAGAAGATAATGAGACATGGGGGCAGAGGGTGTGTCACCACGTGAGGTCCGGTGGGTCGACGTGAGGCCCTTCATTCGGTTCCGACCTGCGCCACATTGGTCGGCCTGTGACGCATTTAGGAAGACCCATGGATGACTAGTCGTACAAGACAAAGATAGCAGAATTGTGAAGGACTCTCTGTCCACTGACAAAGCCGGCTAGGATTTGTAACCGTAGGTTCTCATACTAAGGTAACCCCTTTATCTCTGATATTACTATTCATCCAACCTAACTTTAAGGGGCATCCTACAGAATGCTCTGCTAGAATCATACTCGTCGATTAGGAAGAGAGGTGTGAGGCAATGCGTGAGAGACAGGCGTAAAGATAATGTGCGTACATGAGACACGTAGGCAGGTCCGTGTATATAGAAAGGGTCGATGAGGATTGTGCGTGCGTATGTTTGCGAGAGGAAGAGTGCTTGTGATAAAGGTTAGTGAAAACAGTTGTAAATGGTTACGAGAGGGAGGGAGGGTTATATCTAGAGCATGTGTGCGAGAAAGACACCTCGGGAGAGAGTGTGTGAGCATGTGTGAGAGACCACCGATGGAGAGTGAAACTACACGTAAAAGACTGCTCTACACATTGATTAAAGATATAAATTGTATCCAAATATTAGGATGGGGTCATGATATTTGCAATTCGCGTAAGGAGCGGTCATTGATCCATCAGACATCTAGATTCTATCGAATTTGAGCATGTCTATGTTATTATTCGACACAATTGATCCACATAGTTAGTATTTTGAACTCCACACAATGCATCGCTTTAGCAATCGAATATAAACGTGAGTATAGTTCATGTTGTGTGTGTAAAGCACATTATACATACGGAAGTTACACAATGGACATTATAAATAGCTACCTATGAACTAGCATACATTTGAATTCAACTTAAGGTGGTTTAAAAAACGAATTCAACATGAAGTCCATTCAATTATTTGAATTTGATATCATGGCATTTGTAAACCATACCTAAATTATGGGGGCACCAATCTTTGCTCTGATTTTGTACATAATAGCATATGTAGTCGTGTACAAAATAGATTCAAATTTACCTCCTCCATTCCAAAATAATCGTAGTTATAGGATTTTCAAGTGTCAAAATTTCAAAAAGAAGCGGATAATTTAATGAGGTTTTCAAACATACAAGGTCAAATATAACATTGTCTATTTAGGTCAATCTTCATAGTTCAAGAGTACTCTAAACGTGAATGCTTGTGTTTCAAAATTCCGAACGAAGCGCCAAAAGAGCCTCTACTCGCCCGAAACTGCGTGAGACCAATGTTTGGTAGTACAAGGAAATTACTTTTCTAATAACTCCGACCCGTGAAACCTACCGGCCCGACGTCCAAAGGTCTAAACCGGGGTAGGTTTGTAGCTTCATCTAGACGCCACGCAACCGCATCCGAAAAACATTCATACACAATGGCCGCCTAAGCACACATGCGCGCGGCCGAAATCGCTCCCGCCCACTATTTGGGACACCTGGGATTACCATCCTACCCCCGACCCGCAGTAGGTCCAAAATTTAAGAGGGGGGCAAAGTTTGTACTTTCCCCAAATTTCAAACCAGCGCGTCCCATCTTCTGTTCAAAAAAGCCAAAAACAAGCGCGTCCCAGACCGAAACATGGTTCCCCCCACCCGTCCGATTCCCCATTCGTACTCCGTGGGCGCCAAAACTACCTCTCCACCAGCCGCGAAACCCCGACGTCCTCAGTCCGCCACCCCATCCCACCCATCAACCGCCGCCCTCCTCCATCACGCCGGAGCCGATACCCCGACGTCGTCGTCCACCGCAACCTCAACCGCAACGCCCTCCACGGCTAGTAGTTGAAGCCGAGGCCGAGCCGTCCGTACCCGAGCCAGTTCAACCATGCCGTCCTGCGCCTCACCGCTGCCGCTCCAACTTCGCCACCCTCCACCGCACCGGAGCTGTTCTTGCTACGCCGTCCTTTGCCGCCTCGGATCTGCTTCCCCTCCGCCGACATACGGCCACGGCAACACAGTCAACAATTTGGCCATGGGTTCGTCCAAGCCTGCACCCTCCAGAACATCGGTTTCCCCGGTAAAAAGAAGAAGATCGGCGCGACATGTGGAGGTGACCACACCAGCAACCGAAAAAGGTACTCCTCTTCCCTTATTCGTGCAAATCTTACGTCTCTGCTTGCACGGTATTCATCCCACAGAAGACACTAGTTGACCGCTTCTTCTTGATACTAGATGTTCCTAGTAACTCGTGATGCACAAGGTTTCTCCTCATATACTATTTCACCTTAGCTAGAGGTCCGTCGCCCCCCTGAATTTCAATTTTTGGCCAGTTGATTCCCAATTAACGGAAGCATTCCCCGGCGTAACAGACGCTAGTACGCCTATTACGCCGGGGAAGCAGCGCCTTGGTGTTTATCTTAGGGGCGTGTGCGGCCTAGAGCTACTGGCGCCCGATCTCGAGGTCGGCCGGGATTAAAGGGATGGCCTGGGGGCGCTGCCAAGCACGGCGGTGGTGTGAGGTCGATGGGAGGGCGGGGCGGCGGAGGCAGGGGTCTGGGCCGGTGGTCACTAGCGATTCGAGAAAGATCGTCAACAGTGACTGGCAGGAGGTAGACGAAGGCCATCTGCCCGTTCCTTATAGATCGGACGGTTCATTAAAAAAATCGACTGACCTATTAATTTTTAGTCAACTGTTATCTTAGATATGACCACATGTGGTGGTGTGCTGGAGGAGTACCGGCATTTCCTGTGCTCATATATTACAAAATCATACGGAGTAGAATCTAATTTTGTTTGCCATGCAATGTTGTAGAGCTATCATATGTCTCCTGTCATTTATTTTTCAGCCACCTGCTATCTCCTACTTTTACAGTGCAATAGTTCTGCACACACTTCACCCTTACTCTCACTATTGTGTTTTTATGCAAGGGTATTTCAGACTCTGCTGCCATGAGAGAAGCCAAAAAGAAAAGAGAGAAGTGGCTCCAGCTTCGTGTGCGGGTAGGCAAGACACGTTACAGCGCTATAAAGGGTGCAGTGTCAGCAGATGGAGACGGTAAACATAGCTCTGGAGTTGATGACCTCGCTCGCAATGAACCACCATCCCAAGTGCTTGCTTTAACTTCGCGGTGTCATATGTGGTTGCATGTTCCATAAGGTGTCTAGCTTGTATTGGAAAGGCCGAAGTCGGTAAGTGTCGGAGTAAATGGCCACGGGTAGCCTAACCGACTGCCCTTGGTTCTTCTGAAAAAATTATCAGGCCTTCGGGCCTCCAAGCACTCCAAGCATTGGGCCGCCTTCCCTGGCCGGCTACCTCTGAAGCCGACTCCCGGAAGGCGACCCAGCCTCAGCAACCCCTCCCCGGGACGACTACGGGGTAGCCGACTCCAAGAAGCCGGCCAAGAAGAACGCCGACTCCAAGAAGCCGGCCGAGACCACAACCACCAAAGCTACACCCACATAACGGTGACAAGACGGGGTGTGGCCACAGTGCGGCCCACTACCCCCGAGGCCCGAGGCAGGCATGGCCACAGGAGGCCGTACGGGATGACCGTCTCCTGTTCGGCTCGGCACTGTAGCCACGCCAGCCTCAACGTCATCCACGACCGACTCCTGTACGGCCCGTAGGCGCCGGGCCCCTTCCGCCAGAGAGAGGCGCCGAGGCGGCCCGGCCTCCCCCAGTCGACCGAGGGTGTAGCCGGCCCCCAGAAGTCGGCTACTCCCTTGCTCGAAGCAGGAGCCCCATTAAGGAAACAAGACGAGGTAAGGCTACAGTGAGATCCCCCGAGGCGGCCCACTGTAGCCACGCTTACCTCGACAAAGCCCTCGTCATCAGAGGCGAGGCTACAGTAAGCAGCCGCCGACAAGACCCTAGGCGGTGGGGCCGGCCTGTCGACCAAGAAGCCGGCAGCCGGCGGGACCCACCAGTCGGCGGGACCCAACCGCCGGCGGAGAAGCCGGCGAGCGTAGACGCTGACGGCTGGGACCAGTGCCCAGCCGGATTACCATTGTACCCCCGGGGGGTAGGCCTATATAAACCCCCCGGAGCACCCATGCAAAGGGTTAGCTTCTGAACACAGCACACACACCATAGAGATAGAGAGAAGCAAGAGCTAGCCTTGTTCTTCTTCTCCCTTGAACCCAACAGCTCTAGGAGCGATTGTAGCTACCTTTCCTTGATCTAGTGATCATGCGGAGACCCCGCAGAGCAGGACTAGGGGTGTTATCTCCTCGGAGAGCCCCGAACCTGGGTAAGATCCGCCGGCGTGCATGTCTTTGCCTCATCCCGTTTCCAGGCACCGGCGATGTCTTATTGGCACCCACAATGATAAGCCATCCGTTGGCATATGTCGCACCAACCACCCGACATTTGGCGCCCACCGTGGGGCCAGGTGCACCGTCGTCCGGAGACCTGTTCTGGACGGGAACCCTCTTCCTCCCCTGCGAGCGCAGCCAGCCTGCTGCGCCCGATGGCGTTTGCCTCGACGCGCTGCAAGGCGTCGACGACGCCTGCGCAGCGAGCTGCCTCGCCGATCTGCTCGGCGAGACTCGCATCTCCGACGAGCCTGCGTCCGGCGCAGGCACCGACTACCCCGAGAACCGCCTCGTCAGCCTCCTCGACCAGCTTCACGTCTCCAGCGAGCCTGCTGCAGACATGGAGTCGGTCGGCTCCACCGACCCGATGCTCATCGACTCCGACACAGCATCGCTTGACGCCTACCCCTCCGACGTGGTGGTCTTCGACGACCCCCTCCCTCGAGCTGACAGCGGCAGCAGCGCTGTCACCGAAGTGCTGGTCATCAGCCACGTCGCCAACTCGGGCGAGAATGCCCACGACGCCCTGCAAGCGGCAATGCACGACCTCTCCGTCCCCATCCCGGCCGACGCCGACGCCGAGACTCTGGAGGCACGCCGCCTTGCCCTCATCGCAGAGGGCCAGAAGATAGCCTCCATGAGACGCCTCACCGAGGCCCACCAGCGCGAAGTCGACCGCGCCGCCTTCGGTACGCCGATGCCTAGCGGCCCGAGCCGAGCCGGCTTCGTCCAGAAGCGTGGCGCGGCCGTCGCCAGCATGCTGGGGGCAGATCGCCCGTCTACGCCACCCCGCTCGAGAATCTGCGAGCCGCTCAGGCGGCTGCAGAAGAGCTCAATGGGCTGGGAGCCGATGAGCTCCCCTACATGGCAAGACGGATCCAGCAGCTGATCGACGCGGCTGCAGAACCGCACGAAGCCGGCGCCCGTGCTGATAGTCATCCCCCACGCCGGGAGCACGCCGCGACGTCCCGCTCGCCGACTGTGAGCGGCGCGCGCCAGAAGAAAGACAAGGAGCCGGCTGCCAGCCGCAGCCGGACTCACATTACCATCGAGCGCGACACGGAAGGCCGCCCTCGAGCGGTTGAACACCAAGGAAATCTGCCTCCTCCCCCGCCTCGAAGAGAAAGACGCCTCACTCCACCGCCTATCACACACCCGACTCTTGGCGACCGACTCGGGCGCCGAGAAGGAGTCGGCGAGAACGGCGCCCGCCACAGGATCGACCGCCTTGCTCGATCATTGGCGTTAGAAGAAGAAGACGATGTCGGCCCGCCATGCTTTGGCCCCCGCATCCGCGACGAGCCCTTCCCCAAAGGGTTCTCGCTCCCCAGAGACACGCCCAAGTACAACGGCTCGGTGAAGCCGGAAGATTGGCTCATCGACTACTCCACGGCCGTCAGCATAGCCAACGGCAATCGGCGCGTCGCCGTGAAGTACGTCCCCCTCATGCTGCAAGGCACGGCGCGCACATGGCTCAATAGCCTCAAGCCCTACAGCATCAACAGTTGGCTGGACTTCACCGAAGTCTTCGTCCGCAACTTCACCAGCACCTACAAGCGGCCTCCCAAGCCTCGCCAGCTCTCCCTCTGCGTCCAAGGGCCCAACGAGTCGACCTGCGACTACCTCACGCGATGGGCCGAGCTCCGCAACTCCTGCAAGGGGGTGCACGAGGTCCAGGCCATCGAGTACTTCACCGCCGGGTGCCGAGAGGGCACCCTCCTCAAGCACCGACTCCTCTGTGACGAGCCGGCTACCCTCAATGAGTTGCTGGTCATCGCGCACAAGTACGCCACAGCTGACTCCTCAATGAAGACGGAGCTCCGAGTGGACGCCTCGGGGAAAGTGATTGCTCCGGCTCCTAAGACGCCGGCTGGCGACCCTAATCGGCGCCCCTACCAGAACGACCACAAGCGCAAGGCCCCATGCCGACTTCCTCCAGTCGGCAGGTGGCCACAGTTGAAGACGAGCAGCCCGAAGAACGGCCCGCTCCCAAGAAGAAGGGTGGAAGGCCAGCTTGGCAGCCGTCTTTCTCCTACGAACAAGCTCTCGACGCCCCCTGCAAGTTCCACAGCGGCGCGAAGCCGTCCAACCACAGAACCCGGAAATGCCACTGGCTCACCCGCATCACCAAGGGCGAGGGGATGTTGCCGCCTCCGCCTCCCGGCCCGCCGCCTCCAGCCCCCCAGCAGCCGGCGGCTCGGCCGGCAGTCGGCGCCATCCAAGACGAATTTCCCAAAGAGCACGCCGCCTACGTCGTCTTCACCAGTCAAGCCGACGACAAGCGCAGCCGACACCGACAGCATCAAGAAGTGAATGCAGTCGCCACTAGCACTCCCAAGTTCATGCACTGGTCAGAAAAACCAATCAGCTGGAGCCAGGCCGACCACCCAGAGGTAATGCCTTCGCCTGGCTCCTATGCAATGGTCTTGGATGTCACCCTCGCGACGGAGAGGCGAGCTGCCAGATTTTCCCGCGTCCTGATAGACGGCGGAAGAAGTATCAACATACTGTACCGCGATACCATGGAGAAGCTGAACGTCAAAGCGAAGCAGCTCATGCCGAGCCGCACCGTCTTCCATGGTATTGTCCCTGGCCTGTCTTGCTCCCCAATCGGCAAGATCAAAATGGATGTTCTCTTCGGAGACAAAGATCATTTTCGCCGAGAAGCAATATAGTTCGAGGTAGTGGATTTGGAGATCCCCTATCATGCACTGCTCGGTCGACCTGCCCTGGCCAAGTTCATGGCTATGCCCCACTACGCCTACCTGAAGATGAAGATGCCGAGCTCGAAGGGGATCATCACGGTAGCCGGCGACTACAAGAAGTCCATCGAGTGCGCCATGGCCAGTAGCCGGCTGGCCGAGTCCCTCGTGGTGGCAGAAGAGAAGAAGATGTTGGAACGGGTTGTGGCCATGGCCGGCAAGCAGCCGGCCTTGTCCCCAACCCCAAGGATAGTGATGCGCAGGGCTCCTTCCAGCCTGCCAAAGAGACGAAGAAGATACCTCTGGACCCGGAGAACCCGGAGAGGTTCGTTGTCATTGGGGCGAACTTGGATAGTAAATAGGAAGGCGAGCTCATCGACTTCCTCCGTGAGAATCGAGACATCTTTGCATGGTCCCCAAAGGACATGCCGGGTGTCCCGAAGGATTTCGCCGAGCACAAATTACATGTCCGAGCTGATGCGAAGCCGGTCAAGCAGCCCCTCCGCCGACTGTCAGAAGAGAAGCGAAGAATTGTGGGAGAAGAGATAGCCCGGCTCCTTGCCGCTGGCTTTATCATGGAAGTGTTCTTTCCAGAGTGGCTTGCCAACCTAGTTCTGGTTCTGAAGAAGAATAACAAGTGGCGTATGTGTATAGACTACACCAGTCTGAACAAGGCCTGCCCAAAGGATCCGTTTGCTCTGCCACGGATTGACCAAGTGATAGACTCCACAGCCGGATGCGAGCTGTTAAGTTTTTTGGATGCGTACTCAGGGTACCATCAGATCAAGTTGGACCCAGCTGACCGCCTGAAGACTGCCTTCATCACACCCTTTGGAGCTTTCCACTACCTGACTATGACATTCGGCTTGAGAAATGCCGGTGCCACTTTTCAGCATTGCATGCAGAAATGCCTCTTGAAATAACTCGGCAGAAATGCCCACGTCTATGTAGACGACATTGTGGTGAAGACAGAGAAGCGCGGTAACTTGCTGGAAGACCTGAAAGAAACATTCGCCAACTTGCGCCGATTCCAAATCAAGCTCAACCCCGAGAAGTGCGTGTTCGGAGTGCCAGCCGGCCAGCTGCTGGTCTTCCTGGTCTCCGAACGCGGCATCGAATGCAAACCTGTCAAGATCAAGGCCATCGAGAGGATGGAGATTCCCACCAAACTGCGAGATGTGCAGAAATTCACTGGCTGCTTAGCCTCCCTGAATTATTTTATCAGCCGACTAGGAGAGAAGGCTCTCCCCCTGTACCGACTCATGAAGAAGTCCACTCACTTCGAGTGGAACGACCAAGCCGACCAAGCCTTCCATGAGTTGAAGAAAATGCTGACCACTCCGCCTGTCCTGGCGGCGCCGACTGAGAAGGAGCCCATGCTCCTCTACATCGCCGCGACTAGCCGAGTCGTCAGCACTGTTGTTGTGGTCCAGCGCCCGGAGGAAGGCCGAGCCCAGCTAGTCCAGAGGCCGGTGTACTATCTCAGCGAAGTGCTATCCAGCTCAAAGCAAAACTACCCGCACTACCAGAAGATGTGCTATGGGGTGTACTTCGCTGCCAAGAAACTGAAGCCCTAATTCCAAGAGCACCCCATCACGGTCGTATGCACTGCCCCACTCGCTGAGATCATAGGCAGCCGGGATGCATCCGGCCGGGTGGCAAAAGGGGCCATTGCATTGGCGCCCTACACAATCTTCTACCAACCCCGCACCGCCATCAAGTCACAAGCATTGGCCGACTTCCTCGTCGACTGGGCCGAGACCCAGTACCTACCGCCGGCTCCCGACTCTAACCATTGGCGGATGCACTTTGACGGGTCCAAGATGCGCACCGGCTTGGGAGCCGGCATCGTCCTCACCTCTCCCAAAGGCGACAAGCTCAAGTACACGCTGCAGATCCACTTCGCCGCCTCCAACAACGTGGCCGAGTACGAGGCGCTCGTACACGGGCTCCGGCTAGCCAAAGAGCTTGGCATACGCCGGATCCTGTGCTACGGCGACTCAGACTTGGTGGTCCAGCAATCGTCTGGCGACTGGGACGCCAAGGACACGAACATGGCGAGTTATCGATTCCTCGTCCAGCAGATCAGCGGATACTTCGAGGGGTGCGAGTTCCTCCACGTGCCAAGGGCCAACAACGACCAAGCAGATGCCCTAGCACGGATCGGCTCCACCCGACAAGCCATACCGACTGGCGTCTCCCTCCGCGTCTGACCCGCTGGCCGGCCGAAGAAGAGGACTCTGTCGAAAAACGAACCGACTAAGTTAGAGTCGGCCAAGAGGAACTCGGCAACAAATCAAGGAAAAAGAAAAAGAGACAAGGAGAGCATACCGTAGGCGGCGGATTGGCTCGGCTATATGGTTCCTTGCCGAACTGCCACTCTTCGGTGAGTCTGCAATTCGCAAGATAGTTCACCATATAGGCGACCTCCTCGCGCGGCGTCTCCTTGGTGCACATTCGGCTCGGATCGAGCTGGCCGCTCATCTGACAGACCAGATGAGGCCGGCTCTGGAGCGGAAGAACCCGGCGCGTGACGAATGCGGCCAGCAGGTCGGGCCCCGTCAAGCCCTCCGACTGGGTCAGCTCTCGCACTCGGGCGACGGCGGCGGACCCGGCCGGCGTCAGAGTCACGGCCCGGAAGGGCCGGCTACGTAAGCCGGCAGGTTGATGTAGTCGCCCCGCGGGGCGATGTTCCGCACGTAGAAGTACGATTTTTGCCATTTCTTCACCGATTGGATCAGCGTGATGACGGGGAAGGGGTTGTCGGCGACCGACCTCCGCGACGCGATGAAGGCGCCAGTCTGGGCCGGCACGCCCTGCATGCGTGTGCCCAATTTGGACTGGAAGAACTCCCCCCAGAGCTCGAGGGTGGGGAGGACGCCGAGGTAGCCCTCGCACAGGGTGACGAAGGCTGATAGCAGCACCACCGCGTTTGGGGTGAGGTGGTGCGGCTGGAGCTGATAGAAATCGAGCCAGGAGCGGAAGAAGGCGCTCACTAGCAGGCCGATGACGCGCAAGAAGTGCGAGCGGAAGACCACCCGCTCGCCCTCCCGCGGCTCCGGCGTAATTTCCCTCGCCGGCGCAAGGCGGACCTCCACCTTGTCCGCGGCCGGCAGCCGCCGAGTATTGCGGAGGAACTCGACGTGGTCTTCGTGCATGTTGGAGCCGTCCCAATCCCCGTCGTACTGCTCCGTGGCGGGAGGCATGGCAAAAACTAGCGCGGCGGCGGAGGAACGTGCGGTGGAAGAGCGTGGCGGCGAGGCGCTGTTGCAAGAAACGGCGAGCGAAGAAGATGGTGGAAGTAGGAGGAGCGTGTGAGGGCCTGCCGCCCTCCACCTCCCCGTACTTATAGCTTCGCGAGGCGAGGCCGAAGACGCCGGACGTGGGGGGAGACGTGGGATTAACTGCACCCATTCTCCCCACGCACCGCGATTATTGCGCCCTAATGGCGAGCCCAAACTGCCGCAAGGAGACGTGCGGGCGGTTTCAGGATACAGAGAATCCGCGCCTGGGCCCGGGCGCGGACGTGGCGGGCCCCCGCCCTGCGGCGACGTCCCGTCACGCGCGTGGGCTGGCAGGCTTTCTGGCCGAGGGAGGCCACGTGGTTCGCAGACGGCAAGTGGCCGGCCCGCGGCCCGGAGCACACGCTAGCGAGCTCCCGCCCTCCGACTCCGGAGTTTTCGACCAAGGCGGCACGCCTAACTAAAGCCGGCTCCCAGCTGCCGACTTGTCAAGATAGGAAGCTGATCGAGCTTCTCAACCCCTACTCCACCTCGAAGCCCAATCAGCTTCGGGGACTACTGTTGGCGTAAATGGCCACGGGTAGCCTAACCGACTGCCCCTGGTTCTTCTGAAAAAATTATCAGGCGTTCGGGCCTCCAAGCACTCCAAGCATTGGGCCGCCTTCCCTGGCCAGCTACCTCTGAAGCCGACTCCCGGAAGGCGACCCAGCCTCAGCAACCCCTCCCCGGGACGACTACGGGGTAGCCGACTCCAAGAAGCCGGCCAAGAAGAACGCCGACTCCAAGAAGCCGGCCGAGACCACAACCACCAAAGCAACACCCACATAACGGTGACAAGACGGGGTGTGGCCACAGTGCGGCCCACTACCCCCGAGGCCCGAGGCAGGCATGGCCACAGGAGGCCATACGGGATGACCGTCTCCTGTTCGGCTCGGCACTGTAGCCATGCCAGCCTCAACGTCATCCACGACCGACTCCTGTACGGCCCGTAGGCGCCGGGCCCCTTCCGCCAGAGAGAGGCGCCGAGGCGGCCCGGCCTCCCCCAGTCGACCGAGGGTGTAGCCGGCCCCCAGAAGCCGGCTACCCCCTTCCTCGAAGCAGGAGCCCCATTAAGGAGACAAGATGAGGTAAGGCTACAGTGAGATCCCCCGAGGCGGCCCACTGTCGCCACGCTTACCTCGACAAAGCCCTCGTCATCAGAGGCGAGGCTACAGTAAGCAGCCGCCGACAAGACCCTAGGCGGTGGGGCCGGCTTGTCGACCAAGAAGCCGGCAGCCGGCGGGACCCACCAGTCGGCGGGACCCGGCAGCCGGCGGGACCCACCAGTCGGCGGGACCCAACAGCCGGCGGGACCCAACAGCCGGCGGAGAAGCCGGCGAGCGTAGACACTGACGGCTGGGACCAGTGCCCAGCCGGATTACCATTGTACCCTCGGGGGGTAGGCTTATATAAACCCCCCGGAGCACCCATGCAAAGGGTTAGCTTCTGAACACAGCACACACACCATAGAGATAGAGAAAAGCAAGAGCTAGCCTTGTTCTTCTTCTCCCTTGAACCCAACAGCTCTAGGAGCGATTGTAGCTACCTTTCCTTGATCTAGTGATCATGCGGAGACCCCGCAGAGCGGGACTAGGGGTGTTATCTCCTCGGAGAGCCCCGAACCTGGGTAAGATCCGCCGGCGTGCATGTCTTCGCCTCATCCCGTTTCCAGGCACCCACAATGATAAGCCATCCGTTGGCATATGTCGCACCAACCACCCGACAGTAAGATAAGGAAAGATATTTTTTACATGAACCACCCTCCCGTGAGCACCAAAAGACAAATAGCTAGTCAGGGCACTGGCTGAGCCAGTGACAAGCCTAGCAAAGATAGGCATCACCTAGAAGCCAACTAAAAAGCTGCGATGGTGGCGAAGCAGCCCGCCTCCCACCAGGTTCTCAGGTCCTAGATGATCATGCTCGCCACTCCAGCCGGATGTCTAGCTTGTATTGCTTCCAATTTGGTTAAATTGCATCTGCTTAGCTTACACATTATACCTTTGAATATGACATGCCTTTCTGTTTTTGGTACATACTAGTACATCTGTGTATTAACCATGTTCTTACATCAAACTAATGTTCTTGTGTATCCCTCATCAATCACTTATGACGAGGCAGGCAGGAAAGGGGACTACTCCTCATTTAAAGAATGCAGCGTCAGCCTCCCGACATGATTCTCAAGAAACAGAAATGCTAGATGAAGATAGTGACGTAGCTCTGTAGTTGATTACAGCATTTCCCCTACACTAGCATCGCAGGTGCTTGCTCTAACTTGGCAGCGTGATATGTGGTTGCATGTTGCATATGGTGTCTAGATTGTAATTCTTCCAATCTGGTTAAACTGCATGTGCTAGTCTGCTTAGCTTATACATTATACCTGTTAATGTGACATGCCTTCCTGTATTTAGTACATAGTACATCTGTCTATTAAGCATGTCCTTACATAAAACTATTGTTTTTTTGTATCCCGCATCAATCAACATGACGACAAACCTTAAGTATATGCAGTGCGATATTAGTTGCATCTTTCATATGTTTTATAGCATGTGCTGCTTCTAATTTGTTGAAATTCCATTTATGATGGGACGCTTTTAACTTGGCAGAGTCATATTGGTTGCATCTTTCATGTGGTGTCTAGCTTGCATTGCTTCTTATTTGCTGGAATGGTTTCTGCTTAGTTTACACAAACAGTTGTGAACATGCCATGTCGTCCTGTTTTTCGTACATATTCCATCCTGGTATCATGTGTTTGCCTTACATCAAAGTAGTGATTGTCAGTATCATGCATGAATGAGTTCTGAAGAGAGAATTTTATTGCTTTTTCTTGTTGGTTTTACTTGACAATTCAAAATCAATAAAGCGGAAGGAAGTTAGCAAGGCAGCGGATAAAGGTGATCCTTCCGAACGGAGGGCCTATACAGTTTCTACTCCTCCACACCCCAAGATGGTTTCCAAGACAACACATGCATAGACACTCAACAAAGCTGTGTTTATGATGAGCACGTCTCCCCTAGTGCAGCATCACCGGTGCTTCCTCTAACTTGGCACTGTTATATATGGTTGCATGTTATGTGTGATGTCTAGCTTGTATTGCTTCTAATTTTGTTGAATTCCATCTGCTTACTTTACACATTATACTTGAATAAGACACGTGTTCTTGTTTCTAGAAAATACAATATCTCTCTATCACACCATGTTCTTACATCAAATTACTAATGTTGTGTAACCTGCAACAATCACTTATCATAAGACACGTTTGACTTCGGAGTGTGATATAGGTTACATCTCACATTCTTTTCTAGCTTGTACTACTAATTTGTTGAAATGGCACTTATGACGAGACAGTTTTAACTTGGTAGAGTGATATTCGTTGCATCTTTCATATGGTGTCTAGCTTTCATTGCTTCTAATTTGTTGAAATGCCTTCTCCTTAGTTTACACATCATAAGCTGTGAATATGCAATGCTGTGAATATGCAATGGCACTAATGACGAGAGACCTCTAACATGGTAGTGTGATGTTGTTTGCATCTTGCATATGATTTATTCTTGTACTGCTTCACATTTGTTTAAACGCCATTTGTGATGAGACATTGTTAACTTGGCAGAGCGATATTTGTAGCATCTTTCATATGGTGTCTACCTTCCATTGCTGTCAGGACCCCGATTCTAAGTCACACTAATCTAGCCTGTAACACCTCATATCACTTTGCGGCCTCACGCACGGTATTCCCACGGGTGTCGCCTTACCATGGCCCGGGACCGTTTGCGCCTTTTGGATCACGTATATGATAGTGTCGCTAGCATCCATATGACAGAGAACCCAGGCCGACATGACTAGTCGTGAACCCAAAGTGGCACTAACTTACGGGGACAGGCATACATGAATCAACATCGAGCATGTCGGTCAGCAGCGTGCGAATCCGGGCTGTAGCACTGGGCTAACAGGACTCCGGGAACCCGGGCTGTAGAAGGCTAGGCAGGACTCCGGATGTCACCGCGTCACATTTCCCCGAAGGGACAGACACAGGAACGAAGTGACTCACATGCCGGCCAGTCAAGTGTTCCAGAGCAGTACTGCTGGGCTAGCAGGACTCCGGTGAACCGGGCTGTAGCGGACTACTATGGCTCATGGAAGCACAAGACTACATTTCCCCATAATACCAAGGATAAACAACTAGGTTGTCGGATCCCACACATACCAAGCATTTCAATCATACACACAATATGCTCGATATGTGTAAATATAACATGGCATCACAACATAACTCTACGACTCAAGTATTTATTCATTAGGCTCCGAGGAGCGAGATATTACAAACATGGGTCTCATGACCCAACATTCAGAGCATACAAGTCAAAGCACATGCGGAAGCTTAACATGTTTGAGTACAGACATCTACAAATGAAAAGGCTGAGAAGCCTGACTATCTACTAGATCCTGCCGAGGGCACAAGATCATAGCTGAGGTAACAAGCTAAACATCGAAGTCCAAGCAGTACTACTAGCGAGACTGAAGTCTCTCTGCAAAAACGTAAAATAGGCAAACGTGAGTACAAATGTACCCAGCAAGACTTACATCAGAACTAGCTACATATGCATCGGTATCAACAAAGGGGGGGGTGGAGTTTGACTGCAGCAAGCCAGCTTTGACTCAGTAGCTATCCTAAACTATGACTACAAGTAACTCTTTTGAGGTGGCGCACACGAGTCCACATATTCACCATATCAATACACCAATATGGATCCGCTCCCGTCTCCCTACGAGAACGCCTTCCATAACACTCACGCTTATCTTGCGCATTTTAGAGTATCCACTTTCACTTGTCTATGAACTGTTATAGGCAAACCAGAAGTCCTTTACCGCGGACACGGCTATTCGAATAGATGATGTTAACCCTGCAGGGGTGTACTTCGTCACACACGCTCTCGCCACTTACCGCCATGTACACGTCATGTATCTCGGCAACCTTCAAGCGGAAGCCTGGCGAGGGTGTCGGCCACGGCCTACCTAAACACTCAAGTCTCTAGTCCAGGTTTATCACCTATTCAGGTTCCATCCGCAGGGAGTCCGGCCGAGGTTTCCACATACGGCCCCGAACGATGTGTGCAGGGTTCCCGAGACACCAAACGGGCGCCCGGTACACCGTGCCACGTGCCTACCGCATCACAGCCCACCCCGCGGGTCAGCGCTGCGCATGGCCTCCAGCATACTAAAAACACCATAAACTACTTGCAACTCCTGGACAGAGGACAAGGGTGGTTAAGAAGCCGAGAGAGTCAATTAAGGATCCCAATGTGTGGTAGTAGTTGTTCATGGATCACAAACACATAACTCAGTTCCTGAGGACGGTTTCAATGAGACAACCCACCATGTACTCCTACATGGCCTGTCACCGCTACCTTTACCAAATCGTGTTCACAAACTTAGCTCACATGCAGTAGGACATGTTCATCACCATTCCAATTCATCCCCGATGAATCAGACTTGACTCAACTCTAAGCAGTAGCAGGCATGACAAACAAGCATGAATGAGTAGGCACATCAGGGCTCAAACAACTCCTACTCATGCTAGGGGGTTTCATCTATTTACTGTGGCAATGACAGGTCATGCAGAGGAAAAGGGGTTCAACTACCGCAGCATGTAACAGTTGAATCGGTGTTGTCCTAATGCAGTAAAAGAGAGCAGGAGCGAGAGAATGGGATTGTATTGGAATGAAAAAGGGGGTTTTGCTTGCCTGGCACTTCTGAAGATAATATAGCTCTTCGTCAGTGTCATCGAACTCATCGTCGGAACCACGTCTATCGAGAGGGGGCAAACACCCGCAAACAAGGAAGAACACAATCAATGCAATGCACAATATGATGCATGATCATGACATGGCAATATGCTGTGGTTTGAGCTAATGCAACTAGCAGCAAGTTAGATGGAGTTGGTTTGAATCTAAGATTAAAATTCAAACTCCATATATGACATTTCAAATGCCATTAATTCAAATTGTTATATACAGCAGCTTTAAGTTGTTCAAACATGCATGATAATGCCATAAACAGATTCTTTGGATTTTTCTGATCATATTTCATATATAATTTATCTTATTTGGAGTTACAGATAATTTTCTATGAATTTTAGAAGTTAGCACTATTTTCTGGAATTTCCTGGATAAGAATAAATCCAGTAAATAATTTATTGCGTCAGCATGACGACAGAACTGCGTCAGCAGGTCAACCGGGTTGACCCAGGTCAAACCTGACGTGCGGGGTCCACACATCAGTGACACAGGGACTAATCCCGGTCAGACCTAGCGCTGACTGGGGTTTGACCAGTTGTAGGGCCCGCTGTCAGTGTGTGTGGGTGGTTTAGCTAGCAGTGATTAGTACTAATTACACGGCCACGTCGGCACGCCGGAGTTTGGCCGGCGGGGACCTCAAGCCGCGGCGGAGTCCGCTCGGGAAACGCCCTCCGGCGACCAAAACGGCGGCGAAGAGCATCTAGGCGCAGCTGGCGCTCAGCCACATCTATATAAGCAAGCAGGAGGGGCCGAGGTCGACCGGACTCACCGGAATCAAGCTCGTGGCAGCGGCTGGAGTTCGGGTGACGTCGGGCTCGGCGTTAGAGTACACGGGAGGAGGATTTGGTGGGCGTTCCATGCTCCTGGGAGCGTGCAGAGAATGGTGACGCGCTCGGTTTCAAGCCTCAGCGGCTGCAGCGACGGCGGTGACATCACCGGCGACGTGGAGTTCTCGGTTCCGGCTATGGAGCTAGCTAGAGGATGCGCGCGACGATGAGGTATGGGGGATTTCGATCGGGGGCTCACAGAGGTTCCTTTGGCGCAGACGGCGAGGCCGGGGAGCGTCGAGGCTGAGCGGGACGCCGAGAGGGATCTCCGGCGGCCGAGGTTGAAGAAGATGGCGGTGAGGGTGTTCGGGGGCGTCCGGCATCGCGCAGCTCGGTGGAGAGGACGAGGCAGACGTGGCAGAGCTCGAGGATAGGTCGGAGAGGCTTGAGGGCGGCTGTGGGCATGACTACGGTGGCGATGAGCTCGGGCGTGCGTCGGCCATGGCGTGAAGAGAGCGAGGGGGCGAAGGGGAAAGAGTGAGCGTGGGGTCGGTGGGTTCCGGAGGCCACGGGGAGACGATCCCAGCGTCGCGCTGGCCAGGGAGGGGCCAGGCAGGCAGCTGCGTGCCCGCACACGCGAGCGCCGTGCACTGCTTCCCCTCTGCCTTCTGGCGAGAGGAGGAAGACAACTGGCAGGGGAGGTGGCTGGGCTGGGCCGGCTTCCGCAGCAGGCCACACAGGTAGGCGCCAGGTAGGTTCTCTCTCTCTCTCTCTCTGGTTTTTTTCTATTTATTTAGTTCTGTTTGTTTTGATTTAGTAGGAGTACTAAACCAATTTATTTGCTTCCGTAAATTATTGTATGGACTATTACTCTAGAGCCCCACAATGATTTCCAAAATTATTGGACATGTATTTATTTTATAATAGAAATAAAGCCAATTCAAATACATTATGATTTAATTCAAATGCCCAAATTAAATACTCTTAATGCTCTAAAAATATTGGTTTGGATTTTACCTCTTGCCAATATTTTCAGGGATTAAAATGAACATTTCCTTGGGCTCATTTGAAGAAATTTTTAACTTGCTCATTTTTAAAAGGTTTCTGAGGCTTTGAGAATCTTCCTCAATTCAAATTTCTTTGAATTTAACACGATGCATGCTCACTAATGCAACTATTTACTGTCATGAATCTAGGGCTGTGACAATTGCATTGCTTCTAATTTGGTGAAATGTCTTCTTCTTAGTTTACACATCATAGTTCTGGTTATCTCTTCCGTCCTGTTTTTCATACATATTACATCCTCCTATCATGTGGTTGTCTAACATCAAAGTTCAGTTCGTCTGCATCACGCATCAATTTGTTCTGAAGAACTAAATTGTTATTCGTTTTTCTTGTCGGCTTGACTTAACATGGCACAGAAAAAGAGGAAGAAACACATAATGGTAGGGAATGAGAAGCGGATGAATCCTGCAGATTCTGCTGGTACTGATGGTGCAATAGAAGGTCAAAGTCTAGCGGAAAATTCTACAAACACGGCATCCCATGCTACACGAGTTGCAAAAAAAGCCAAACAGAAACAAATAGCTGCCACCAAACAAGCAGAGACAACCCTAGTTCTTGCAACACCTACCACAGTACTACCAGCTGCACGACTTACTCATGCGTCAACTGAGCTAGCAGCACGTTCCCAAGCTCCCTTGCCACCTGACACTACTTCCTAAGCACTCTTGACACAAGACGAGTTGGCAATATCAGATGAACCTTGTGAGCTTCAATAGCAAGAAGGTAGTTGCTGGAGTCAAGTTATAGTTGCATGCTTCTTTATATGTAGTCTCACAGTTTGATGTACACTAACACTTCCTATGTTCGTTGTTGGACTAGCACCTAGGCGCAAGAGGAAACAAACATCAGGGATAATGCTCGATAGGTTAACTAAATCTAGAGGAGGAAGAATGGAGATCCATTTTGAGGCAGGTTTAAAAAGGCCACATGATGCTACAGAGTCAGCCAAGTTAGTATCAGAGGCAGCGGTTGCCGTTAGGTGTCATGTATGTATCCTCCCAACATGGATTCAGTACAGGAATGACAAAGACGAAACCCAGTTCAACACCTTCCTCGACCATTTATCTGTAAGTATGGTTATGTATGGAAACTAGTAATATTGTCTTGCTCTGTCCCATTGTAACGCCCCGGATCCGATGCGCCAGGTGTCTCCCAGTTATTCACCGTCGTTGCCATGTCATTTGCTTACGTGTTGCATTTTGCCATGTCATCATCTGCATTTCATCTGCATGTTTTCCAAAACTTGCATCCGTTCGGGTTCTGCCGTTTCTCTCCGTTGTCCGTTCGGAGTCCAGACACACTCGCACGCGCCCACGGCACCTCCGAAATATTATTTTATAAGTGGCATAAAAATGTTCTCGGAAGGGATGAAACTTGTCGAGCAGTCTTATTATAGTGTAGACAGACCGCCTATCAAGTTTCCTCGCATTCGGAGTCCGTTTGATAGCCCAACCGTTAAACATATAGCGGTACCACTTCCGGTACCTTCGTCGGATGTTTCGGTCTCTGAAACCGTTGTCGGGCTGCATTTCTCCTCTCTCCTCTCAGCCCAAGCCTCTCTCACAGTCCACCTACCCCTCTCCTAGTTCCCCTCCGCTCCGGACCATCCGATCAAGATCGAACGGCTCCGAAACGGAGCTAATCCCCTAACCCTAGCCCCATTGCTATATATAGCAGCCCCCCTTGCCATTTTTGGCCTTCTCCTCCCTCCTCCTCGAAAACCGCGCCCCCCAATCATCAGCCGCCGCCAGCCTCCTCCCTCCTCAATTTCTGCCGCCGGCCACCTCCTCCTCGCCACTTGGCAGCACCCCATTGGGCAGCCGCCATCGCCCTCCTCCTCTCCCTGCGCGCCACGTCGCTCCAGCCCCGCGCCTCCAGCCGCTCGGGCCCGCCGAAGCCCGTGCGCGGCCTGCCCCAGGCCGATCTGGGCTAGGCGCGCCCGCCGCCGCCCACTGACCAGGGTCCCCGAGCCCCCGCTCGACCCCGACTCCTCGTGCCCCGCCGCTTCGCCGGAGACCGCGCGGCGTCGTCGCCGGAGTCCTCGCCCTCTGCCGGCGCGCCCCTCCGCTCCGGTCGCCGCCTCGCCCAGGTCACGCCGCCCGTCGCCTTGCTCCTCCTTCCCTCCTCTCCTTCCTCACAGCTCTCTCTCTCTCTCCTTGCCGTGAACAGGACCGCCGACCGCCGCCCGCTCGCCGGAGTTCGTCTCCGGCCGAACCGGGACCAGATCCGCCAAGCCACCGAGCCAAACACGCCGTCCCGCCCCGGATTTCCTCATTCCACGTCGCCTCCGTCCCGGGTTGACTTTCTGCGGGGTATAATTTTTCTCCAAGTCCTGATAATTTCACATTCTAGTGCTCTGTTCATCGCATCATAACTCCACGCATACTGCTCCGTTTGGTGCGTCTAATATGTCGAAATGTTCATTGAGAGATGCTCTACATTTCATTCCATTATGCCATGTTCATTTGAGTCTATCTTGATGCACAAATCTCTGATGCAAGACTGCTATATGATGTTAACTGCTGTCTGTTATCAGAACTTGGTGATTTGTCTTTTTCATTGCATTCTGTGTGTGCATCCTATGAGCATGAGATCTACATGTGATTTGAACTACATCATGTCATCTTTATAGTGGTGCTAGTCTTGTATTTTTGTGGTCTATGTGGTGACTAGAACAAGCATGCAAAGTAGCCTCCCCGATGTTGCTGATTTCTGTGACTTAGTGTTTTCTGCTGTGTCTGAGTCTGTTATATTTTGTTGTCATGTAAACCTGCTACTACAAGTCAGTCTATGCTTAATCTGGAGATGTTCACTAAGGATGTTATGTTATTTATGTTATGCTCTATCTATGCATGCCCTTGTTTGCATTTATAGCCTATTGTAGCTTGTTGTTATCCTGCTCTACTTTTGCTATAAAATGTTCCTGGCAGATTGTTTACATGTTAATCAATTTTGCCATGGTTATTACTAGTGATCCATGTACCCTATGACTATGCTATTGCCATGCTTAGCTTCATAGTTATGCCATCTTATAGCTGGTTACCTTTTCATGCCATGTAATGCTCTGTGGTGAGTGGTTCAAGCTCACCAACATGCCTACTTATCGTTATTTCTACCATGTCCTGTTATTTTCACCAAGTCTGAACCTGTTAACGAAACTTGCTATGTTTACATGGGTGCCATCATATTTTCTGATCCTTTTTGGCTCGTGATCAGTAAGGGACTTTTGTTCTATGCAACTAGTAGATTCATGCCATGCCTTTGGTTGCCCTGATAAGTTCCTATACCATGTTGTTTGTTATCTCTAAACTTGCAACCTGATGTTATTTCTGCCATGTCCAGTGATTTCTGCCAAGTCTGTGAATCTATTATTATTTGCAATCTTGCCATGTCCTTTTGAGCATGTTCTAGTGATTTCTGGAGATATCTCAGTGTTCATGTTTTGTAATGCTTTACCTGTACATCATGTTCATGCCTTTTGTTATCATGTTGAAGTGCTGTAGCATATTGTTTTGATGTTTGCTAGATGCCTAGTTGCTGTTTTGAACAGATTGTTGCTATATCTTGTTTGGAGTGTATGTGTTGCCCCGTTGCTCCGTTTTGAGCACGCTCCTTATGAAACTTGATTAGTTTTGTTTGTAGTTTCATGTTACCTTGTTGCATCCTTGTTTTGAGTGTGTTTGCTTGATGTTTGAATGCATTTTGCATCAATGCCATGTTTAACTTGTTTTGCTCATATCTTCTAGGCCGTAGCTCCGAATCTAATGAACTGTATATGTAATTTGACTGGAATTTCATGTAGATCATCTTGGTGCATCTTAACTTGCTGTTTAACAACTTGAACATAAGTCTTACTCAGTTCTGGACCAATTTCGAAATTTGCATATGAGGACTTACCGGATTTGTTATATCTTGTTTCCGGCCTCATTTAAACTTGCTTTGATGTGTTGTTCTTGTATGCATCATCTCTTGCCATGAGTAGCTTCTTATAGCCTTTGTCATGCATCTTGCTTGGTTGTGCATCATGTCTTGTTCATGTGTGGTGTGTTTACCTTCTTGTGTGCTTCTTCTCGATAGTTCCCGTGTCGTTGCGATCGTGAGGATTCGTTCGTCTTCGTGGCTTCATCTTCTTCATGGACTCGTTCTTCTTCCTAGCGGGATTTCAGGCAAGATGACCGTCACCTTGGATCTCATTACTATCATTGCTATTCTAGTTGCTTCGTTCTATCGCTATGCTGCGCTACCTATCACTTGCTTTTCAAGCCTCCCAAATTGCATGTCAGCCTCTAACCTTTTCACCCTTCCTAACAAACCGTTGTTTGGCTATGTTACCGCTTTGCTCAGCCCCTCTTATAGCGTTGCTAGTTGCAGGTGAAGATGAAGGTTGCTCCATGTTGGATTATGTTGATGTTGGGATATCACAATATCTCTTATTTAATTAATGCATCTATATACTTGGTAAAGGGTGGAAGGCTCGGCCTTATGCCTGGTGTTTTGTTCCACTCTTGCCGCCCTAGTTTCCGTCATACCGGTGTTATGTTCCTTGATTTTGCGTCCCTTACGCGGTTGGGTGATTTATGGGACCCCCTTGACAGTTCGCTTTGAATAAAACTCCTCCAGCAAGGCCCAACCTTGGTTTTACTTTTGCCTCACCTAGCCTTTTTCCCTTGGGAGTCGCGCTCCCGAGGGTCATCTTTATTTACCCCCCCCCCCGGGCCAGTGCTCCTCCAAGTGTTGGTCCAAACTAGAGCCCTTTGCAACGCCACCTCGGGGAAACTTGAGGGCTGGTTTTAGTTGTACGGACTGCTCATCCGGTGTGCCCCGAGAACGAGATATGTGCAGCTCCTATCGGGATTTGTCGGCACATTCGGGTGGCTTTGCTGGACTTGTTTTACCATTGTCGAAATGTCTTGTAACCGGGATTCTGAGACTGATCGGGTCTTCCCGGGAGAAGGAATATCCTTCGTTGACCGTGAGAGCTTATAATGGGCTAAGTTGGGACACCCCTGCAGGGTATAAACTTTCGAGAGCCGTGCCCGCGGTTATGTGGCAGATGGGAATTTGTTAATATCCGGTTGTAGAGAACTTGACACTTGACCTTATTTAAAATGCATCAACCGCGTGTGTAGCCATGATGGTCTCTTCTCGGCGGAGTCCGGGAAGTGAACACGGTTTCTGGGTTATGTTTGACGTAAGTAGGAGTTCAGGATCACTTCTTGATCATTGCTAGTTTCACGACCGTTTCTTTGCTTCTCTTCTCGCTCTTATTTGCGTAAGTTAGCCACCATACATGCTTAGTCGCTGCTGCAACCTCACCACTTTACCCCTTCCTTACCCATTAAGCTTTGCTAGTCTTGATACCCATGGTAATGGGATTGCTGAGTCCTCGTGGCTCACAGATTACTACAACACCAGTTGCAGGTACAGGTTTTGCGATGATCATGACGCGAGAGCGATGTTGTTTGTTTTGGAGTTCTTCTTCTGCTTCTTCTTCGATCAGGGGATAGGTTCCAGGTCGGCAGCCTGGGCTAGCAGGGTGGATGTCGTTTGAGTTTCTGTTTATGTTTCATCCGTAGCCGGATGTTGATCTTGTGTATGATGTATTGATGTATTCGTGCGGCATGTGTATGCTTTGTATGTATCCCCAACTATTATGTAATGTTGATGTAATGATATCCACCTTGCAAAAGCATCTTCAAGATGCGCTTCTATCCTTGGTGGGACCTTCGTGTTCCTTTAGGATAGGGTCGCATCTTGGGTGTGACACCCATACTTCTAGGTTGCTGATAATGAGACTCCCATAATTTTCAACAGATGAGGTTCAAGTTGGATAGCCAAGATGATGCAACCAGACAAGCTTGCACCCATGTTTCCAAGTCTGCTCTGCGACAGTATCGGTATAACTTGAGGAAAACTCACTTTGAAGGCAAGGCTAACAGTGAACTTTCCCAAACATCTCCAGTGGAAAATATACCAGATGAAGACTGGAGGGGCCTTGTTAAACACTGGTCTGATCCGAAGTATCAGGTACATTATATATATGTGATCAGATCACATGTTGAAGTCCTATTTACGCATGTGCCACACAAATCTATCTTCTTGTAGGTGAACTGTTCAAAGAACAAGGCCAACCGTATGAAAGTGAAATTCCAACAGACGACAGGATCTCGTAGCTATATTGCACACTGCGAGGCTCTTGTAATTAGCTGTTGTTTCACTCTTTTTGCTGTACCATATTATCAGATCTATATTGACTTGTTCTAAATGCAGAGGAAAGCCCGCAAGGACCAAAAAGTACCTGAACCAAATGTTGTGGAAATCTTCAAGGACTGTCACACCAGCAAGAAGAAGGGCATGACTACACCAGTCAAAGCCACTGTTGTAAGTCCTTAATCCTCATGCCTTTTAACTACTACTTACTCTGACTTGTGCCTTGAACTGCATGGTTTGCAGCCAATGTCTATTACTCTTTTCAATTTTATACACAATTGTCTTAGCGTATCATTGCACCTTACAAGATTTAAAAGAGAGGAGTGATGTTCCTTTGATCTTCACCCGTAATCTAGTTCCCTGCTGGACTTGCCCACACAACGTTACATTTGCCTGTTTGTCTGTTCTCAATTGTTTTGTGATATGAATGATGTCATACTATGCTTACCGTATTATAAACTTCGTCTCTTTATCCTTAGCCCTCAATACAATGTGAAGAAATAGACAATACATTAGCGATGGTACATGGTCATATGTTTGGAACATGGTTTTATTATGTACTTTGCAATAAAATACAATTAATATTTTACATGGGTTCACCAGAATAAGTTCTGTATATAGACCAAAGCTATTTTGTTTGGTTTTGCTGCCTCCTTAATATCTTCTGTTCTGGTACTACTAATGTAAAACCTCAACTTTTCAGCAAGCTATGGAAAAAATTGTGGAACCGCCACCTTCTGAAGGTGGCGAGGCAACTATAACCGCAATGTCAGCTCTTGCTGCAGTGGGTCAGTACCTGTCCACTAACAGTGCCAAAAGCACGTTCCTGCGTAATACTGGGTTGGTTGTTAAGGCAATATCGTCCAAACTGCCTCATGATGAAGATATGCAAGCTCAAAGCAATGTTGTATCTGCGCTCCAGACACAAGTCCATTCCCTAACAGAGACCCTTTGTGAAACAAGGAGAAACATTGCTCAATGTTGTCAAGATATGCATGGTTTTGAAACCAGGCTATCAGACATTTGCTATGTTGTTCAGGAGCCTAGGGGAAATGAAGGCGAGGGTTATGGTGCTCCATCGGACAATGCAGCATGAAAACATAACAGTCAGGTCAAATGAACTGAGCTTCTGAACTTCTGGTGGTGCATTTATCTGCTAGACTGTTAAGTTTTATGCCAACCTTCCTTTTGTTATATAGTTGTAATTTGTTTTGGTGCGATACAAAATTTATTCTTAACGTGCAGCCACTGGCTCAAGAAAACAGCAAGCCATTTTTATATAGTGTAGGGTGTTCCCTATATTTGCACTGGTGGCGATCTTTGATGCCGAGTGGATGTAATCTGTGCAATCGCCTTAATAGCCTAGCGTTAGTTTCGGCCTTATTTATTTCCTAGTCTTCTTTTTCCCTGGTTTGCTAGTGGCCGCAACTACCATGGGCCATATACGGGCCGTAGGATCCATGGGTCTCCTACGGGCCGTCGATAAATGGGCCTGTAATCGGTGGGCCTCGGGCCGTCGGATAAATGGGTCTACATGGGCCGTAATCGGGTGTAATTGGTATCGGCCCAGCACGGTAACAGGCCGTTAACAGGTCTTAGGACAGCAAAGGCTTAATTCTGTCACAGACATAACGGGTCGTTAATGGGCCAGAATATAAGACAGGCTGGAAACGGCGCAACGGGTTAACAGGCCAGAAACGGTCAGACTCTTGCCATGGGTCGAATTTGGCCCATTAGGGTAACAGGCCAGTAACAGGCCGACTCTTGCCATGGGCCGAATTTGGCCCATTAGGGGAACAAGCCAGTAACGGGCCGACTCTTGCCATGGGCCGAATTTGGCCCATTAGGGGAACAGGCCAGTAACGGGCCGGAAGTAATCGAGGGCCGAAAAGGAGCCCAAGAACGTATGGGCCGTCAATAGGCCGAAAGCTAACACGGGCTGGAAACGGCCCATGTAAATCACGGGCCATTAACGGGTATAAAGAAAATTACTGTTCATTATGGGCTAGAGTCACCGTGGGCCTGTAAAGGGCCGAAAGATACGAATGCCTCATATGGGCCGAAAGACGTCGTGGGCCATACATGGGCTGAAAGTGAAATGGGCTGGTGTTATATTCAACGGCCCACATGACGTTGTTGGGCCGATTTCCTTTAGGGCCTAACGGGCCGTGATTTAACGGGCTGTAAAATGGGCTATTTGCAAAGAGACCGTTAACAGGCTTTTCATGGGCCAGCCCGTTAACTTTTGACCAAGTCAAACGGGCCAGCTTTGTAAGCTAAATGGGCCAGTGGTGGGCTGTGGCACGTGTCGACATATCATAGGCGCCTATCTGACCCACTGACGAGCTGACACGTGTTTCGTCCGGCCAATAAGAATTTTACACGTGGAAATTTCCCATTGGTCGGGGCAGTTAACGGGTTATCGGATCCAAAACCCGACCCGATAGCTTAACGGCATTCCGTTACGGTGGATGCCACATGTCGGTCACCCTTGACGAAAGCACTTCTGCGACGCGCAATTTATCGTCATGGAAGTGGACACTTCCGTGATGATAATTTTGGTAATGTCATGGAACACTTCTACGACAGCACAAGTATGACTATCTTGATTCTGTCATAAAATCGTCATGGATGTACATGCATGACAAAAACGCGACCTACTGTGACAAACACATATCATCACGGAAGTGTATTTTTTTGTAGTGTTATCACAAAACTATCTGTTACCTATTATTTCAGTGCTTGTAGAGAATACCTTGTTGAAAACCGCTTATCATTTCCTTCTGCTCCTCGTTGGGTTCGACACTCTTACTTATCGAAAGGACTACGATAGATCCCCTATACTTGTGGGTCATCAAGACTCTTTTCTGGCGCCGTTGCCAGGGAGTGAAGCGCCTTTGGTAGGTGGAATTTGGTAAGGAAAAATTTATATAGTGTGCTGAAATTTACTGTCACTTGTTACTATGGAAAGTAATCCTCTGAGGGGCTTGTTCGGGGTATCTTCACCCCGACCAGTAGAGCAAAGAGTTGCTCCTCAACCTACTGAACCTACTGAAAATGAAAATGTCTACTTTGAGATTCCTTCGGGTATGATAGAAAAACTGCTAGCTAATCCTTTTGCAGGAGACGGAACAATGCATCGTGATGAGCACCTAATATATGTGGATGAAGTTTGTGGATTATTTAAGCTTGCAGGTGTGCCCGACGATGTTATTAAGAAGGTCTTCCCTTTATCTTTGAAGGGAGATGCATTGACATGGTATAGGCTATGTGATGATATGGGATCATGGAACTACAAACGATTGAAATTCGAATTTCATCAGAAGTTTTATCCTATGCATCTTGTTCATCGTGATCGCAATTATATATATAATTTTTGGCCTCGCGAAGGAGAAAGCATCGCTCAAGCTTGGGGGAGGCTTAAATCAATGTTATATTCACGCCCCAATCATGAGCTCCCAAGAGAAATAATTATTCAAAAAATTTATGCTCGGCTTTCTGATAAAATCGCACCATCCTCGATACTTCTTGTGCTAGCTCTTTTATGATGAAGACTATTGAATTCAAATGGGATTTATTGGAAAGAATTAAATGCAACTCCGAAGATTGGGATCTCGACAAAGGTCAAGAGTCAGGTATGACACCTAAGTTTGATTGTGTTAAATCTTTTATGGATACCGATGTTTTCCGTAAGTTTAGCACTAAATATGGATTTAACTCTGAGATAGTAGCTTCCTTTTGTGAATCTTCTGCTACTCATGTTGATCTCCCTAAGGAGAAGTGGTTTAAATATCATCCTCCCATAGAAGTGAAGGTGGTTGTACCTATTAAATTTGAAGAAAAGACTATCACTTATAATGATTCTATTGTTCCTACTGCTTATGTTGAGAAACCACCTTTTCCTGTTAGGATAAAAGATCATGCTAAAGCTTCAATTGTGGTTCGTAAAAGCAATGTTAGAACTTATATACCTCCTGAGCAAGTTAAAGTTGAACCTAATATTGCTATTGTTAAAGATCTCTTGTCTGATAATATTGATGGGCATGTTATTCATTTCTGTAATGAAACTGCTAGAATTGCCAAACCTTGTGCTAAAGATAAACATAGACCTGTGGTAGGCATGCCTGTTATTTCTGTCAAAATAGGAGATCATTGTTATCATGGCTTATGTGATATGGGTGCTAGTGCTAGTGCAATACCTATTGACTTATACAAAGAAATTATGCATGCTATTGCACCTACTGAGTTAGAAGATATTGATGTCACAATTAAACTTGCCAATAGAGATACTATTTCACCCATGGGAATTGTTAGAGATGTTGAAGTCTTGTGTGGGAAAACTAAATATCCTGCTGATTTTCTTGTTCTTGGTTCCCCACAAGATAGCTTTTGTCCCATTATATTTGGTAGACCCTTCTTGAACACTTTTAATGCTAGGATAGACTGCGAAAAGGATGTTGTTACTATTGGTTTAGGTGATATGTCTCATGAGTTTAACTTTTCTAAATTTCGTAGACAACACCGTGAGGAGGAATTGCCTAGTAAGGATGAAATTATTGGTTTTGCTTCTATTGTCGTACCTCCTAGTGATCCTTTAGAACAATATTTGCTAGACCATGAAAATGATATGTTTATGAATGAAAGAAGGGAAATAGATGAAGTATTCTTTAAACAGGAACCCATCCTGAAACACAATTTGCCTGTTGAAATCCTAGGGGATCCTCCTCCACCCAAGGGTGATCCCGTGTTTGAGCTTAAACCGTTACCTGATACTCTTAAATATGCTTATCTTGATGAGAAAAAGATATATCCTGTTATTATTAGTGCTAACCTTTCAGAGCATGAAGAAGAGAGATTATTGAAAACTCTGAAGAAGCACCGCGCTGCTATTGGATATACTCTTGATGATCTTAAGGGCATTAGCCCCACTCTATGCCAACAAAAAATAAATTTGGAGAAAGATGCCAAACCAATTCGTGATCACCAATGACGGCTGAATCCTAAGATGAAAGAAGTGGTAAGAAATGAAATACTAAAGCTTCTTGAGGCAGGTATTATTTATCCCGTTGATGATAGTCAGTGGGTAAGTCCTGTCCATTGTGTCCCTAAAAAGGGAGGTATTACCGTCATTCCTAATGATAAAGATGAATTGATCCCACAAAGAATTAGTACAGGTTATAGGATGGTAATTGACTAATTTGTTACAAAAAGATATACCATTTGTCTTTGATGATGATTGTGTAGAAGCATTTGAAATACTTAAGAAAGCATTGATCTCTGCACCTATTGTTCAGCCACCTGATTGGAATTTACCTTTTGAAATCATGTGTGGTGCTAGTGATTATGCTGTAGGTGCTGTTCTAGGGCAAAGAGTTGATAAGAAATTAAATGTTATTCAATATGCTAGTGAAACTCTAGACAATGCCCAGAAAAATTAGGCTACTACTGAAAAAGAATTCTTAGCAGTTGTATTTTCTTGTGATAAGTTCAGACCTTATATTGTTGATTCTAAAGTAACTATTCACACTGATCATGCTGCTATTAAATATCTTATGGAAAAGAAAGATGCTAAACCTAGACTTATTAGATGGGTTCTCTTGCTACAAGAATTTGATTTGCATGTTATTGATAGAAAGGGAGCTGAGAACCCCGTTGCAGATAACTTGTCTAGGTTAGAAAATGTTCTTGATGACCCACTACCTATTGATGATAGCTTTCCTAATGAACAATTAAATGCCATAAATGCTTCTCGTACTGCTCCATGGTATGCTGATTATGCTAATTACATTGTTGCTAAATTTATACCACCTAGTTTCACATACCAGCAAAAGAAAAAGTTTTTCTATGATTTGAGACATTACTTTTGGGATGACCCACATATTTATAAAGAAGGAGTAGATGGTGTTATTAGACGTTGTGTACCTGAGCATGAACAGGAACAGATCATACGCAAGTGTCACTCCGAGGCTTATGGAGGACACCACGCTGGAGATAGAACTGCACATAAGGTATTGCAATCCGGTTTTTATTGGCCTACTCTCTTCAAGGATGCCCGTAAGTTTGTCTTATCTTGCGATGAATGTCAAAGAATTGGTAATATTAGTAGACGTCAAGAAATGCCTATGAATTATTCTTGTTATTGAACCATTCGATGTTTGGGGCTTTGATTATATGGGACCGTTTCCTGCCTCTAATGGATATACACATATTTTAGTTGTTGTTGATTACGTTACTAAGTGGGTAGAAGCTATTCCAACTAGTAGTGCTGACCATAACACCTCTATTAAGATGCTTAAAGAAGTTATTTTCTGAGGTTTGGAGTCCCTAGATATTTAATGACTGGTGGTGGTTCACATTTTATTCATGGTGCTTTCCGTAAAATGCTTGCTAAGTATGATGTTAATCATAGAATTGCATCTCCTTATCACCCACAGTCTAGTGGTCAAGTAGAATTGAGTAATAGAGAGCTCAAATTAATTTTGCAAAAGACTGTTAATAGATCTAGAAAGAATTGGTCCAAGAAACTGGATGATGCATTATGGGCCTATAGAACTGCATATAAAAATCCTATGGGTATGTCTCCGTATAAAATGGTTTATGGAAAAGCATGTCACTTACCTCTCGAACCACTAGTAGAAAACAGGGCTTTGGTCACAGGGCAATATTCACATTAGTCCCGGTTCAGTCATGAACCGGGACTAATGTGAGCATTGGTCCCGGTTCGTGCGGCTAAGGCATTAGTCCAGGTTCACCTGAGCCCTTTAGTCCCGGTTTGAGACACGAACCGGGACTAAAGGGTGCGATGCCCATTAGTACCGGTTGGTGGCACCAACCGGTACTAAAGGTTAGACCTTTAGTTCCGGTTCGAGCCACCAACTGGTACTAATGGGCTTTGAGGCATTAGTACCGGTTCATGGCACGAACCGGTACTAAAGTTCCCATTTTCAAACTCTACCCCCCCCCCCTGTGGGTCGCCTTTTCAGTTTTGTAAAAAGCAAAAGAAAATGATAAAAACTTCAAAAATTAAAATCCTTCCAGATGTAGTTATGTTACTACATGTACTAGTTAGGAAATTTTAAAAACTTAAATTTGGACATGTTTTGCAAAAAGTGTAGGGAAAATGTAAAACGGCTATAACTTTTGCATACGATGTCAGAAAAAAAGTATAATATATCAAAATGTTCAGCACGAAAATCCGCATCCAATTTTGATAGCCTACGCCTGTTTGCAAATTTTTAGAATCCTCAAATTCTAAAAGGAAAAAAAGTTATGCTCAGATTTCAGTTTTTTTTTGAATTTTTGTTAAATCTGGTCAAACTATGGTCAAACTACTTATTCAAGAATATTAGTGTTACTAAATAATTATTCAAGAATATTAGTGTTACTAAATAATTATTTCAGTTTTTTTGAATTTTGGTCAAATCTGGTCAAACTGTGGTCAAACAATGGTCAAACTAATTATTCAAGAATATTAGTGTTACTAAATAATTATTTCAGTTTTTTTGAATTTTGGTCAAATCTGGTCAAACTGTGGTCAAACTAATTATTCAAGAAATATTAGTGTTACTAAATAATTATTTCAGTTTTTTTGAATTTTGGTCAAATCTGGTCAAACTGTGGTCAAACAATGGTCAAACTAATTATTCAAGAATATTAGTGTTACTAAATAATTATTTCAGTTTTTTTGAATTTTGGTCAAATCTGGTCAAACTGTGGTCAAACAATGGTCAAACTAATTATTCAAGAATATTAGTGTTACTAAATAATTATTTCAGTTTTTTTGAATTTTGGTCAAATCTGGTCAAACTGTGGTCAAACTAATTATTCAAGAAATATTAGTGTTACTAAATAATTATTTCAGTTTTTTTGAATTTTGGTCAAATCTGGTCAAACTGTGGTCAAACAATGGTCAAACTAATTATTCAAGAATATTAGTGTTACTAAATAATTATTTCAGTTTTTTTGAATTTTGGTCAAATCTGGTCAAACTGTGGTCAAACTAATTATTCAAGAAATATTAGTGTTACTAAATAATTATTTCAATTTTTTTGAATTTTGGTCAAATCTGGTCAAACTGTGGTCAAACTACTTATTCAAGAAATATTAGTGTTACTAAATAATTATTTTAGTTTTTTTGAATTTTGGTCAAATCTGGTCAAACTGTGGTCAAACTATGGTCAAACTACTTATTCAAGAAATATTAGTGTTACTAAATAATTATTGTTTTTTAAAAACAATAGTTTCAAACTCAACAGTGAAATGTGTGACTTCATGCTCAAGCTAAATTCCTGAGGGTTAATAGGATTGACATCTTACTATTGTCAGGAAAACAACAAGTGCAGACTTGGAAACGAGGGAGAATAGAACCCGGAAGTTAAGCGTGCTCAGGCTGGAGTAGTGAGAGGATGGGTGACCGTCCGGGAAGTTAGATGATTTGGAATGATGAGGGGTGATTAGAGATTAGAGGTTAAATTGAGCAGTGATGAGGGGTGGTGATTAGAGATTAGAGGTTAAAATAATTCAGAAATTTGAAAATAAAAAAATGCAAAAAAAAATTCAAAAAAATTCAAAAAAAACTTTCAAAAAAAATCATAAAATTGTTACCAACCGGGACTAAAGGTGGAGCTCCAGGCTGCGGCCACGTGGACGGCCTTTAGTTACACGAACCGGGACTAAAGGGGGAGGCTTTAGTAACGACCCTTTAGTCCCGGTTCGGTTGGACTAAAGGTGGAGCTCCAGGCTGCGGCCACGTGGACGGCCTTTAGTTACACGAACCGGGACTAAAGGGGGAGGCTTTAGTAACGACCCTTTAGTCCCGGTTCCAGAACCGGGACTAAAGGCCCTCATAAACCGGGACAAAAAGCCCTTTTTCTACTAGTGAACTAGAACATAAGGCTTATTGGGCTATTAAAGAGCTCAGCTATGATTTCAAACTTGCCGGTGAGAAGAGGTTATTTGACATTAGCTCACTTGATGAATGGAGAACCCAAGCCGATGAGAATGCCAAATTGTTTAAAGAAAAAGTTAAAAGATGGCATGACAAAAGGATACAAAAGCGTGAGTTTAATATAGGTGATTATGTATTGCTATACAACTCTCGTTTAAGATTTTTTGCAGGAAAACTTCTCTCTAAATGGGAAGGTCCTTACTTTATCAAGGAGGTCTATCGTTCCGGTGCCATAAAAATCAACAATTTCGAGGGCACAAATCCGAAGGTGGTGAACGGTCAAAGAATCAAACACTATATCTCAGGTAATCCTATAAATGTTGAAATTAACGTTATTGAAACCGTAACCCCGGAGGAATACATAAGGGACACTTTCCAGAATGTTTCAGACTCCGAGAAGGAATAGGTATGTGGTACGGTAAGTAAACCGACTCCAAAACAGTTCTAATGGCAATTTTTCTCCGTTTCGGAATATTTAGAAAAATAGAAAAATAAGAAGCAGTCCAGGAAGGACACGAGGGCTCCACGAGGGTGGAGGGCGCGCCCTACCCCCCTGGGCGCGCCCCCTGCCTTGTGGGCACCTCGTGTGCTATCCGGACTCCGTTTTCTTGCACGATACGTATTTTGGTCGGTATAAATTCATTATATAATCTCCCGAAGGTTTTGACCACCGTATCACGCAATTATCCTCTGTTCTTGTTTTGAGCTGTTTTCTGTCAAGGTTGTCAAGGCCAGGCATCATGTCGTCCCCCTCCTCCAACAATGGTGACAACGATGCTTGGCTATTGAAGATAGAGCTAGAGAGGGAAGAACCCATGGAGATCAACAAGGATGAAGGGATCAAGAAGGCCCCGAAGGACCAAGCTCCGGCAGCAGAAGACATCCTTCAACTTAATCACAATCTTCTTACCCCAACTGAGATTGAAGCTTTCAAGATGATTGAGTTAACTCGTATTCAAAACAAGTATCTCACACGTGAAAATATTTTGTTCAAGGAGCATATCATCGCACTCAAGGGCATTATCCGCAAGTTGGAGGACCTCTTACGCTCGATGTGCTTCTATCCATCATCACCTCCATCTTCTTCACCAACAAAGGAGACATAATCACATGGGTATGGGCACTCCCCTTGGCAACTACCAAGCTTGGGGGAGGTGCCCCTGTATCGTATCACCATCACATCTCTATCTTTACCATTTTCTTAGTTCGATCCTTTTAGTAATATCTTGATCTAGTAGAATAAAAGTTTTGGTATGATCTAGTTTTGAGTTTTGCTTTATGATCCCTCTATGTAATCGAGTTCGTGAGCTATATAATAAAGATTAGTGTTGAGTCAAGGGCTTGATTATTTTTCTATGATCTTGAGTGAATAAAAGAGAAGAGAAAAGAATAAAAAGAAACAAAGAGATCATATTGATCTTATGGAGAGTAATGACTTCACATAGAAAGAGTATGATGATTAAAAGTTTTTGAGAGTTGACAAACATAGCTTTGGTCATCGTTGCAATTAATAGGAAGTAATAAAGAAAGAGAGGTTTCACATATAAATATACTATCTTGGACATCTTTTATGATTGGGAGCACTCATTAAAATATGACATGCTAAAGAGTTGATGTTGGACAAGGAAGACAACGTAATGGGTTATGTTTTCTTATATCTGAAATAAAGTATATTGTCATGGATCATCCAACATGTTGAGCTTGCCTTTCCCCCTCATGCTAGCCAAGTTATTTGCAGCAAGTAGAGATACTACTTGTGCTTCCAAATACCCTTAAACCCAGTTTTGCCATGAGAGTCCACCATATCTGCCTATGGATTGAGTAAGATCCTTCAAGTAAGTTGTCATCGGTGCAAGCAATAAAATTGCTCTCTAAATATGTATGATTGATTGGTGTGGAGGAAATAAGCTTTATGCGATCTTGTGATGTGGAAGAAATAAAAGCGACGGACTGCATAATAAAGGTTCATATCACAAGTGGCAATATAAAGTGATGTTCTTTCGCATTAAGATTTTGTGCATCCAACCCTGAAAGTGCATGGCAACCTCTGCTTCCCTCTGCGAAGGGCCTATCTTTTACTTATATCTCCTACCTTATGCAAGAGTCATGGTGATCTTCACCTTTCCTTTTTAAATTTTATCCTTTGGCAAGCACAGTGTGTTGGAAAGATCCTGATACACTACAGGAAACAGCTACTTTGCCGTCTGCCACGGCGGACGGCAAAGGCTCGAAAGGCGGACGGCAAAGACCTTTGCCGTCAGCCGCAGACGGCAAAAGGCTCCGGCAAAGAAGGCTACGGTAAACAGCTGCTTTGCCGTCTGCTTCCTGGCGGCGGACGGCAAAGGCTCTTTGCCGTCTGCGGCGGACGGCAAAGAGGGCGGACGGCAATAATTGCGCTGTCAGTCCGTTAAGTGGCTAATGGCAGACCTTTGCCGTCCGCCGCTGACGGCAAAATTTCTCTGGTCTTTGCCGTTTGCCGTATGATGTCATCTACACGTCACTAGATGGCAGGTTCTTTGCCGTCTGCCACAGATGGCAAAGTGCTGGTTCTTTGCCGTCTGCCACAGATGGCAAAGTCTTTGCCGTCTGCCACTGTAGGCAAACTGACCAAATGGGTCAGCTCCCAGGAAGCACAGTTGGCTGCCACGTGGCTTCTTTGCCGTCCGCGGCAGACAGCAAAGAGCTCTTTGCCGTCGGTGGCAGACGGCAAAGAGCCTGCATATTGGCTGTTTTTTCTGTTTTTTATTAAATCCCACAATTTGCACAGAAAATATATATGACATATATAGATATACTTCCATATCACATATCCAGCACATAAGTTTCATATCACATATCACATATCACATCAGTTTCATCCATACACATTGTTCATACATAAGCAAGTTCCATCCATACACATTGTTCCATCCATATATATATTACAATGCAAAGTTTCATCAAGATAGCAAGTTCCATCATAGCAAGCTAGATACAATGCAAAGTTTCATCAAAGGAAAAGCAAGCACTCCATCATAGCAAGCTAGCTTCCATGAAGTGAATGAAATCTGCAAAATGGTAAATAAGAAAGTTAGAAATAGGTGACTAGAACAAGAAGAAGACTAGAACAAGAAGTATAAACTGGATCATTTATAAGCTAACCTAGGAGCTACTCAGGTAAATTGGGTCATTTTAGAGCTAACTTGGATAAACTGGATCATTTATAAGCTAACCTAGGTAAGATGGGTCATTTTGGAGATAACCTAGGTGAAATGGGTCATTTTGGAGCTAACCTGGGTGAAATGGGTCATTTTAAAGCTAACGTAGGTAAAATGGATCATTTAGGAGCTAATCTACGTAAAATGGGTCATTTTAGAGCTAATTTAGTTGAAATGGATCTTTTTGAGCTAACTTAGGTGAAATGGATCATTTAAGAGCTAATTTAGGTGAAATGGATCTTTTTTAGCTCACTTAGGTCAAATGGATCGTTTATGAGCTAAATTAGTTGAAATGGATTGTTTATGAGATAACCTAGGTAAGATGGGTCATTTTGGAGTTAACCTAGGTGAAATGGGCCATTTTAAAGCTAACGTAGGTAAAATGGATCATTTAGGAGCTAATCTAGGTAATATGGGTCATTTTTGAGCTAACTTGGATGAAGTGCATCATTTATGAGCTAACCTAGGTAAAATGGGTCATTTTGGAGGAAAATAAGCTAACTCTAGGTCATTATGGTAAGCATATTGGAGGAAATAAAGCTAAGTCTAGGTCTTTATGCATTTGTTAAGCAAAACACTAGAGAAACTTACCGTGATCAGGGAGGTGTAGGAGCGGGGTGGCTAGTGCCGCTACCTGGAGAAGGATCGTGCGATGCGTTTCTGGAGTTAAGCTGCACCAAAGATCATTTCCAATGTCTCGTTAGCATTACGACACTCAAATGTTAAGACTACCAAGTAATGTCCATTCAAACTAAACTCACCGTGCTCCCAGGAGCAATCACTGGCATCGGCGGAGCGGGCTGACCGGACTTCTCGCACACAGACTGCACATTTGGTTTTCAGAACAGAGTCATATTAGTTAGTAATGAGACTCAAATGTTAAGACTAGCAAGTAATCTGCAGAAGAAACTTACCACAAGGAGCTCGTACATGGCCCTTGCCTGCATGTCATTCCGTGCCCTCTCCTCCTCCATCATCTTTCTCGTCCTCTCCTCCATCTCCCGCTGCCTCTCCGCCGCCTCCGCCAGAAGTTTCTCCATTCTATCTCTCTCAGTCTGTATAGCAGCCTGCAACACCACTCACATGACCATTTGTAATCATTGATGGAAGCGCACACAATGTAATGGAGAAAGATAACTGAGTACGTATCACTAACCTTGATGGCGAGTTGCACTGGCCGTTCACGAGGCCTTATCTCAAGAGCGGAGCTCGACTGGCGCGCCTTGATCTCCGGGAGAGTGCTAGGACAACGGATAAGTCCATCTCCAATGGCTATGGAGCCATGGGACCTCCCGCCACCAGATATCATCACCAGCTCTGGATCAATGGGACCCTGGCTCGGGTTAAAGTCCTCCCCTTTCCTCGCCTTCCCCTCATCTCTATATCTCACGAGCTTGTTGTGGGGGGAGATGTTGGTGAAGTTGTTTGCATCATCGAGGTCAGACTGAGAGAAAGCCTTGACTTTCTTGAAAGAGCCAGTGTGGGCCATGGCATACAGGTCGTACACCTCTGGCACCTTATCCGCCTTATTGTGGCGTGCCTGAAAGAGAGAAACAATGAAAATTAGTAATTAAAGGGCTCAAGCTAGAATGATGAATGAATTGCATGAATCATGAAGCAAACCACATACCCAGTTGCGCCCGAACTGATATAAGTTGGAGCTGCCTTGATGGTGTGGCACACCTTCCATTTGGGCACGTTTGTCCTTGGCCTGGTTGTGGAGGGCTAGCCATTCTTGTGAGCACCACTCATCGACCAACACCTCCCAACAATCCATCCGATCCGCACACCATCTCGGAGGCGCCTAAGTTAGCAAATAGAAACTTGAGCGCTACGGCTAAGAATTACTAAATGAAGGAACTTAAGTAGAAGGTCTTAAGAATTACCTTCATGTACTGCTCCTTACTCAGGAACTTATCGCGGCACGCCGGCTTGGTCTTCTTGATACCACGCAAGGCGTAGTAGTCTCAAACAGCCTACACCCGAGCCTCGTGCCGTAAGTTCTGGAGTAGGCGCTTGCAGATGTTCTGGATAACATTTGCGCTGTCCTCCTCGTATCCCTCCTCACACCTGTAGAATGTCTGCAATCAAATGAGACAATATTGATTAGTACAATTAATAACTAGCTAGTTGAAGATTTTGAAATGTGTAAAGGAGAAATTACCCAGAACGTCCTGATCACCATGCCTGCCCTCGTGTCGCACACGACACCGTTGATAATGACATCCGGCGGGGCCGGGGCAGCCACGTAGTGCTCCCAGCTCAACCCAAGCTCTGGAAGCCGACCCTCACCAGGCAACATGACAAACCCCGGGAAGTTTTGCCGGCAAAGAACTCCAAGGACGGAGTTGGGCCGGCGGACACTATGATGGTGGTCCCAACCCCTGCAGCATGACAAGGCCAAGGCATTAGTTATTTGAAGAAACGTGAATGCAGAAGGTACAAAAATATTAAATGCACTTACGTACCTCTCCCCATCAGGGAAGATCAACCACCTCTGCTCGCGGGTCACCGGCACGGACGGGAGCCGTGTAGCACCACGCTGGTAGACGGTGCCACCCTCCTCCTCAAGATCAGTCGGCTCCCCGCCATCATCAGCATGGCCACTCGGCTCCTCGGGCTGATCCGGCCAGGTACCCCATCCGGACGTGTGCTCCTCCGGGGTCTCGTGGGCCGAACTCTCGTGGGCCGAAGGCCAGTCGACCCGAGGCTCGTGGGCCCAAGACCCGTGGACCGGAGGCTCGTGGACCGGAGTCCGTGTAGCCTCCTCCTCGGACGAGTCCACCCTAGCAGTCACGTGCTCGGGTGAAACAGCTGGGGGTGGCGGCGAGGAAGGCGCCGTAGCAGTCACCCTACCTCCTCTCCCGCGACCACGTGCCCCACCTCCTCTCTTCCTACCTCGTCCCCTGCTGGGCACCGCGGTCGACGAAGAAGGGCCCGGCGGTGTGGACATACTGTCCAGCAATGCTCGGCGGAGAGGTACGTCTGGAATCGAAGACCTCAGACCACGCGCCGACGAAGAAGGGGCCTTGGCGCGCTCCTGACCAGCGCCCACCATCTTTCAACACCTGCCATGACAAACAGTAAACGAAATTAGTACAACTTAAAAAAAGACCGACATGAATAATAATATGTGTATCACTTAAGTGTATCATCATCAAGTACAACATTAAAAAATTTAATACCTGACACTACTAATAATCTCGATCAGTATCATCAATAAATGCATAATCATCATCATCACTATAATCAATGACGGGCTCATAGGGTTCAGTGGCATCAACATGTGCAAGGCCACCTTGACGTAATCGGTCAAGCAATGACAGGTCATCCGCAGCAGTAACCTCTTCTTGTTCCGGCTCTTCTTGTTCCTCCTCTGGGGTGATGTCGGATTCACTTTCGCTGTCTACTTCAATGTTTTGGGGTGAAGTATAGCGGTTCTTGAAACGCTTTTTGGAAAGATGTGTCTCTTGGAAGAATTCTCCTTCATATGTGTCTGGGTTAATGTGAGGTTCATAATCCTCTTCCTTTGGGGGAGATAGTCTAGCACGTGGCGGCACTTCATAAACGACATCCCAACCTTTCAGATTTGGATTAGTTTGGCAGGCCCACGGTAGATAGAATACTTGGGTCGCCTGTTGAGCCGTAATATAGACATCAGGAACATCTAAATGGGTGCTTTGGTTGATTTCAACTAGCCCTATATGTTCATGAGTCCTTCTAGTCTCCTTCGGCTGAAACCAATAACATTTGAAGACTACGACATTCGGTGGGTTTTCACCATAGAATAGAAGTTCATAAATTTCTTCAACTCTCCCATAATACTCGGTACCTCCTTCGCCGATAGCAGATACACAACAATTTGTAGACTTTCGGTCGGCCATAGATAGCTCTTTGCCATAGGTACGAAAGCGATACCCGTTGATGTCGTATTTGTCAAATGAACGGACCTTATAGTCAAAACCATTAGCGACTTGTCTCAATTCGGCGTCCATAGACTCTGAATTAGCCTACAAGTTTAATATGAAAGGATTGTTGCATTACGCACAAATTAGCGAATGAAACCGGGATAGCCTACAAGTTAGCCTACAAGTCTAATAGAAATTACCGTTTGTTTGAACCAAGAGATGAAACCGGGATAGCCGCCTCCTTGCTTTGCGAGAAGCTCATACTCTTCGACAGAATCCTTTTGGATCACCGCTCCATACGAGAATAAGGCGACGTATCGACTGTATGAAATATCCAGGAATAAGAGCAGTTCAAAGGAAATAGAAGTTGCGAAACTATGTACCGAGAACTTACTCGATGTACGGCCGCACTTCTATCAGGTTGTTGAAGATATACAACGAAATGGTCCGCCATTGTTTGTTATCCAAAGATACTGTATTTGAAACACTGGCTGGTGCGATATTCCCTTTGAATAGGCTGAGGTTGGATCCACCCTTTTTAGGGTCGTCAGCATTGTACCGAGGCTTCGGATTATGCAAATGACGATTTTTGGCTTCGTAGTGTGCTGTCACGAAGTTTGCCGCCTCCTCAGTGATGAATGCATCAGCCATCGATGCTTCAATTCTACGTTTATTTTTACATTTTTGTCGAAGCGTCTTCTGCATCCTCTCAGTTGGGTAGGACCAACGATTTTGCACGGGCCCCCCCAATCTTGCCTCGGTCGGGAGATGCAAAATCAAATGTTGCATTGGATTAAAGAAGCCCGGTGGAAAGATCTTCTCTAACTTGCAGATCAACTCCGGCGCCAACTCTTCCATTTCTTCTAGCACGACAGGCGATAGTTCTTTCGCACAAAGAACACGGAAGAAATAGCTGAGTTCTGCCAGTACTAGCCATTCATCCTCAAGGATGAAGCCACGCAACATCACCGGCATTACCCGCTCAATCCATATGTGCCAATCATGACTCTTGAGACCAAATATCTTCAATTTATCAAGACTGGCTCCCCTCTGTAGATTCGCTGCATACCCATCGGGGAACATCAACTGCATTTTCACCCACAAGATAATTTCCCTCATAGCTGGCCTTCCAAGATTGAACCATGCCTTTGGCTTCGTCCAGTTCTGCTTTCCTTTCGGTTCTTTCATGTTTTGTAACGGCCTATCACATAGCACCTCCAGATCGACTCTAGCCTTAGTATTATCCTTTGACTTCCCATCTATGCCGAACAATGTACCAAAAAGTGCCTCGGCGATATTCTTCTCAGTGTGCATCACGTCGATGTTGTGTGGGCAAAGGAGGTCTTTGAAGTAAGGCAGATCCCATAAGCATGTTTTGTGAGTCCAGGCGTGCTTAGAATTATACCCCTTGAAGTACCCTGGACGCTCTGGATCTGGCTCGAGAGCGTTTAACTGATCCAGGGTCTGTTGGCCTGTCAATGCATGTGGTGCAGAGTTTTTGACAACTCTACCTCTGATGAAGTTCTTCTTGTCTTTCCTGAACTTACGGCGAGGATTCAGGAACTGTCTATGCATGTCGAAGCAAGAAAACTTGCGACCGGCCTGAAGCCAACGAAACTCAAGAGCTCCCTTGCATGTGGGGCACGGGAACCTTCCATGCACACACCAGCCAACGAATAGCACATACGCCGGCAAGTCATGCGTCGAGTACATGTACCAGACACGCATTATGAAGTTCCGTTTGCTATAGGCATCGTATGTCTTGAACCCATTATCCCAGGCTTCTTGCAATTCGTCCTTAAGCGGTTGCATGTACACATTCATATTTTTCCCCGGATAGTTGGGCCCTGGAATTATCAACGTCAGGAAAATGTTCTTTCTTTGCATAATCTGTCCGGTGGGGAGATTGAGTGGAAAGACAAATACGGGCCAACAACTGTATTGGGCTGCCGTCATACCAAACACACTGAACCCATCCGTGTTGATGCCGACTCGAGGATGCCTCGGATCTGCCGCTTTGTCACCATGTAATTCATCAAACTTTTTCCACGCAACACCATCCGATGTGTGTACAATCATCAGATTCCCATCTGCATCTAGTTCGGTTCTTTTGCCCGTTTTGTGCCATGTCATCTGTCTGGCCGTCTCTTCGACCATGAAAAGACGTTGAAGTCTTGGTACAATTGGCATATACCGAAGAACACTAACGGGGATTTTGGTATGTGTCTTCTCACCCATACCGTTGTCTACCACAACATACCTGGAAGACTTGCAAATGGGACAATAGTTCAAGTCCGCATAGTCAAGCCTAAACAAGACACATCCTTTCTCACAGGCATGTATCTTATCATAGGGCATCTTCAGTGCACGGAGGATTTTGTCCGACTGGTAAAGGTTTCCAGGCATTACATGGCCTTTGAGTAGAAAGCGTCCAAATACTGTCATCATTGCATCGTAGCATTCTCTGCCCAAGTTGAACTGAGCCTTCAGAGCCATTACTTGTGAGATGGCATCCAACTGACAAAGCTCAGTGTGCTCATGGAGCGGACGTTTTGAAGACTCCAACATTTCATTGAAGGCCTTTGCAGATTCCTCCATCTCCTCGTCCGAATCCCGAGCATCATCAAAGTCTTGCACCATGTTTTCCATCCCGGTACCATGCTCGTCGGTGCGACGATGATCCACCTCAGCTCGGTCACGTTGGGCAGACTCACCATGAAATGTCCACACCGTATAATCGGGCGTAAAACCACTCTTCTGCAGGTGTTTGCTCATTTCAGCCTTTGTCCTCTTTTCCCAATTGCCGCACCGTAAACAGGGGCACCAGGTTTTCCTCTGGCCATTTGCAAATGCGGCTCGCACAAACCCCTTGGTTTTTGTGAACCATTCAGTGCTCCATTTGTTCTGACCAGTGTGACCGGTGTACATCCACGCACGATCACTCATCTTGACTTTCAGAGCTACTAGACACACAACATATATATATATATAATTCACCATGTATGTTTTCATCAGTTGATCTACTTTGTCAATTTTATTACGTCCATGCAACCTACACTCTAATAGGTAATGATAGGTCCTAATCCCACCCGAGTATGTTTAGATTGGGTTCATTTTCCCATGCTATGCCCTGGATCCTACGCAAAATTTCGGCAGCACCTCCCCGCTGTTCTCCTGATACACGTCTCCGCAATAAACAGAGAGGGTGTGTACCCGGAGAACAACAGGGGAGGCACTGACGAAATTTATGCGTCGGATCCGGAGCAAAGCATATGGGAAAACGAACCCAATCTAAACATACTCGGGCTGTCCATGGATAGCGTTGGACAATTCAAAAGAATCAAGGTTATAAATATGCAAATGCATGCATATTTATAACTATGACGCTTTCGAACGGGAGACACATATTGGTTACGCATACTGATGATTCAAGACACATATATATCTAGCTATCAAGTTTCATCGGAATAGATCAAATAATTAATGGGGGAGGAGGACATGTCATTTGTGCTCACCCACGAACGAAGGGGCAGAGCTCGTCAAATGCACGACGAGGTCGTCGAACACCAAACCTCGCAGCGATGAAACAACTGCACATTTAAAACTACCCGATCAACACAATTATATATGATGTTTTTCATAACAAAATCGAAAGATATATGACCTAACTAATAATTCACAAATATATGACCCCGTCGGCTTCTGGAAGGCCAAAGAACACCTTTTCGGGAGGTGTCGGGGGTCGGGGTGTCGTGTCGGTCTCGGGGTGCCGTGTCGGGGTCGGGGTCTCGGGGTCGGGGTCTCGGGTCGGGGTGCCGGGTCGGGGTCGGGGTGCCGTGTCGGTGTCGGGGTCGGGGTGTCGGGTCAGGCTCGGGGTCGGGGTGTCGGGGTCGGGGTCGGGGTCGGGGTCGGGGTCGGGGTCTCGGGGTCGGGGTGTCGGGGTGTCGGCGGTGTCGTGTCGGGGGTCGGGGTGTCGTGTCGGTGTCGGGGTGCCGTGTCGGTGTCGGGGTGCCGTGTCGGGGTCGGGGTGCTGTTTCGGGGTCGGGGGGTCGGGGTGTCGTGTCGGGGTCAGGGGGTTAGGGGGTCGGGGGGTCGGGGTGTCGTGTCGGGGTCAGGGGGTTAGGGGGTCGGGTGTCGGGGTGGAGTCGGGGTCGGGTGTCGGGGTGTGGTGTCGGGGTTGGGGGTCAGGGGGTCTTCTCATTCTTCTACTACTTCTACTTCTTCTCATTCTTCTACTTCTTCTCATCCCCCGTCTTCTTCTTCTTCTTTCTCCTCCTCCTCCTCCTCCTCCTCTTCTTCTTCTTTTTCTTCTTCTTCTTCTTCTTCTTCTTCTTCTTCTTCTTCTTCTTCTTCTTCTTCTTCTTCTTTCTCCTCCTCCTCCTCCTCCTCCTCCTCTTCTTCTTCTTCTTCTTCTTCTTCTTTCTCCTCTTCTTCTTCTTCTTCCCCCTTCTACTTAACCTTAACCTAAACTAAAAACCTAAACTAATTAAAACTAAACTATTTAAACTAATTAAACCTAAACTAATTAAACTAAATAACCTAAACTAATTAATTCTAAACTGAAAAAACTTAAACTAAAAAACCTTATCTAAACAGAAAAGAAAAACAAAAAACAGAAGAAAAAAAATGGGAGGGGCTCACTGTGGGGGGCGGCGACGGGTCGGGGAGGGGCCGGCGACGGGGGGCCGGGGCGGGGAGATGGAGGAGGCGGGGCGGCGGGGGCCGGGGCGGCGGGGGGCCCGGCCGGCGGGGGGCCGGGGCGGGGCGGTGGAGGAGGCGGGGCGGCGGGGGGCCGGGGCGGCGGGGGGGCCGGGCGGCGGGGGGCCGGGGCGGCGGTGGGGCGGCGGGGGGCGCGGGGCGGCGGTGGGGCTCGGGGCGGCGGGGGGCCGGGGCGGGGGGGCGACGGGGCGGTGGGGCGGCGGGGCGGTGGGGCGGCGGGGAGCCGGGGCGGTGGGGCGACGGGGCGGCGGGGGCAACGGGGCGGCGGCGCGCGGCGGGCGGCGGCGGCGGCGGCGGGGTGGGAGGAGAAGGGCGAGGAGGAAGTGAGTAACGGGCGGCGGGGGTACCTGCCGTTAGTCAAGTGCCCTCTTTGCCGTCCGCCAGCCTTTGCCGTCCGCCTTTTTGCCTCTTTGCCGTCTGCTAGCGGACGGCAAAGAGGTGGGCCGTTAAGATTTTTTCAAACGAGCGGGGGGTGGGGGCCACCACACTCTTTGCCGTCTGCCAGCGGACGGCAAAGATTCTTTGCCGTCTGCTGGCAGACGGCAAAGAGCTGGCAGATGGCAAAGAGCTTCGTTGCCGTCTGCCTGTTCTTTGCCGTCTGCTTTTCGGTAGCTGATGGCAAAGAGCTTCTTTGCCGTCAGCTAGCAGACGGCAAAGAGCTGGCAGATGGCAATTAGCTGATTCCAGTAGTGATACATATATCTAATTGGATGTAAGTTAGCATGAATTATTATTGTTGACATTACCCTTGAGGTAAAAGGTTGGGAGGCAAAACTATAAGCCCCTATCTTTCTCTGTGTCCGATTAAAACTCCGTAACCACAAGTATTGCGTGAGTGTTAGCAATTGTGAAAGACTAAATGATAGTTGAGTATGTGGACTTGCTAAAAAGCTCTGACATAGACTCTTTCTGATGTTATGATAAATTGCAATTGCTTCAATGACTGAGATTATAGTTTGTTAGTTCTCAATAAAGTTTCCGATTCATACTTTGCATTGTGAATAGATTATTACTTAAGCATGAGAAATCATATGACATTATCCATATATGTTGCTGTTATGAGAATAATCATGATGCCCTCATGTCCGTATTTTATTTTATTTTATCGACACCTCTATCGTTATCGGCTTCCGCTTGAGGACAAGCGAGGTCTAAGCTTGGGGGAGTTGATACGTCCATTTTGCATCATACTTTTATATCGATATTTATTGCATTATGGGCTATTATTACACATTATGTCATAATACTTATGTCTATTCTCTCTTATTTTACAAGGTTTACACAAGGAGGGAGAATGCCGGCAGCTGGAATATTGGGCTGGAAAAGGAGCAAATATTAGAGACCTATTCTGCACAACTCCAAAAGTCCTGAAACTCCACGAAAGTTATTCTTGGAAATAATAAAAAATACTGAGCGGAAGAAATACCAGAGGGGGCCCACACCCTGGCGACGAGGGTGGGGGCGCACCTTACCCCCCTGGGCGCGCCCCTGCCTCGTGGGCCCCCTGTTGGCCCTCCGGTGCCCATCTTCTGCTATATGAAGTCTTTCGTCCGAAGAAAAATCATAAGCAAGCTTTCGGGACGAGACTCCGCCGCCACGAGGCGGAACCTTGGCGGAACAAATCTAGGGCTCCGGCAGAGCTGTTCTGCTGGGGACACTTCCCTCTGGGAGGGGGAAATCATCGCCGTCGTCATCACCAACGCTCCTCTCATCGGGAGAGGGCCAATCTCCATCAACATATTCACCAGCACCATCTCCTCTCAAACCCTAGTTCATCTCTTGTATCCAATTCTTGTCTCTAAGTCTGGGATTGGTACCTGTAGGTTGCTAGTAGTGTTGATTACTCCTTGTAGTTGATGCTAGTTGGTTTATTTGGTGGAAGATCATATGTTCAGATCCTTTATGCATATTAATACTCCTCTGATTATGAACATGAATATGCTTTGTGAGTAGTTACGTTTGTTCCTGAGGACATGGGAGAAGTCTTGCTATTAGTAGTCATGTGAATTTGGTATTCGTTCGATATTTTGATGAGATGTATGTTGTATCTCCTCTAGTGGTGTTATGTGAACGTCGACTACATGACACTTCACCATTATTTGGGCCTAGAGGAAGGCATTGGGAAGTAATAAGTAGATGATGGGTTGCTAGAGTGACAGAAGCTTAAACCCTAGTTTATGCGTTCCTTCGTAAGGGGCTGATTTGGATCCACTTGTTTCATGCTATGGTTAGGTTTACCTTAATACTTCTTTTGTAGTTGCGGATGCTTGCAATAGGGGTTAATCATAATGGGGATGCTTGTTCAAGTAAGAACAGCACCCAAGCACCGGTCCACCCACATATCAAATTATCAAAGTACCGAACGCGAATCATATGAGCGTGATGAAAACTAGCTTCACGATAATTCCCATGTGTCCTCGGGAGCGCTTTTCTCTATATAAGAGTTTGTCCAGGCTTGTCCTTTGCTACAAAAAGGATTGGGCCACCTTGCTGCACTTTATTTACTTTTCTTACTTGTTGCTCGTTACAAATTATCTTATCACAAAACAATCTGTTACCTATTATTTCAGTGCTTGCAGAGAATACCTTGCTGAAAACCGCTTATCATTTCCTTCTACTCCTCGTTGGGTTCGACACTCTTACTTATCGAAATGACTACGATAGATCCCCTATATTTGTGGGTCATCATGCTGCGGCCTACTGCTCCTGCTGCTTGCCACTACTGCTTTGCTCTGCTTGCTAATAACTGATGCTGCCTTTTGCTGCTACCGCTCTTGGCCATGGGCGCCAAGGCCCTGTACATAGCCGTGTGTGTGGACGGCTGGGTTGTGTCCAGTAATGGCCGGCCCTTGTTTAATTAGGCTAGGTAGAATTAGTTTAGTACTAATTTAGCCCATTAGCAAATGGCAAGTGGACCCGAGGCTAGTTAATCTAATTAACAAGACTCAAAAAAAGAGTTAATCTAATTAACAAGACTCAAAAAAAGAGTTAATCTAATTAACAAGAATAGTTTGTTTGCTGCCTATGGCATGTGGGCCACACCCTCCCCATTTGACGAGTCAAGTTGACTTGGTCAACTCGAATTATTACTAATTCTAGAAAATTTCTGAAAATTGCTAAAACTTCGGAAATTCATAGAGAATAAACCGTAACTCGGATGAAAATGTTTTCTACATGAAAGTTGCTCTGAAAAATCCAACGAATCCGGATACGCGGTCTGTTCATCTGTCACATGCCCCTAGCATGCTGAACATGGAACATTCCCCCTCCGGTCATCTGTCTAACACAGGTCCGGAACCGAGAAAACATTCCCGGTTGTTTTCCCCATGCACCTATTTCGTGCAGCACTACGTTTGGTCGACCCTAGTTCTGCTTTTCATCATGTAATGCTTAGTAATGTATCTGTGTGCTTTATATTTACTGTTTCTTCCCCCTCTTCTCTCTGGTAGACCCCGTGACCGATGATGCCCTGGTGATCGACTATGTCGACAACGACCCTTCTTCCTTTTCAGCAGAGCTTCCAGGCAATCCCCCCCTTTGATCATCCTGATATCGCCCATTCCATTCCCTCATGCTTGCATTAGATTTTTCTAATGTAATTGATTGCTCCTATTCTGATGCATTGCCTGCTTTTGTAACCTGCTTATTGTTACCTACCTGCTTATCCTAAACTGCTTAGTATAGGTTGGTTAGTGATCCATTAGTGACCCCCACCTTGTCCTTGTTTCCCCTGCTTCATCATCGAAGACCCGATCAACGGGATCGAAGACCAGGCCCCGGCACCGCACATCACTTTCCCCGTAGTTGCTCGACACTACTGGGTTACTATCGAGTGCCGAGGGTGAGACCTCATCAGCACTTCTGATGTTAACCCTGTAGTGTAGCTATTCGGTCGTGGTCATCGAGGGTGATTCCGCCTTAACCACTTTTGATACAACTCTGTCATGCAACCCCTCAAGTGTGAACCTCAAGGGTGATTCCTCAGGTTTTCCCCTTGGTGTTAGACACAAGGTTACTATGATTACTATGACTTTACACTGAACCATGTTACTAAAGACGGGTCGGCCCTGAGAGGTACCCGCGCGAGAATATTTGCGAGTGATGAGAAGTCGGGTTGAACAGGAGGGTGCCCGCGAGATAATTACGAGGCGTGGTCGGGCATTCTTAGCCCTTGCCGCAAGTCCTCGAGACGGGGCGACGGGGTCACATCTTTCGTGAGTCTCTGCTTGTTACCGCGTGTTCCTAATCCACTATGATTTGGATATTTGATCGGAGGGGCCTCTGGCCTGATAGCACTAAGCATCACGTGGGCATAGTATGGGCGTTCTGCGTCGTATGCACCAGCCGAAGCTTAATAGACGTCAGCGACTGAGCGGCGCACGCCGGGTTGGACTGGTAAGCTCCTGCCTTTTTAAGGAGGTAGCTAGGTCTGCTCACCGGCCGCCCACGCAACATGCAGGAGTTCCTGGGGCGATGGCCCATGACCCCTAGGGGCATAGGTTTAGTCCGGCGTGCTGACCTCTCTATTAAGCCTAGGTCGGGTTGCGGCGTATTGTTTGGCCGAGGCCGGGCATGACCCAGGAAAGTGTGTCCGGACGGAGTTAATCGAGCGTGGTGGGTAAGTTGGTGCACCCCTGCAGGGAAGAAAACATCTATCGATACCCTGTCCTATGGTAACGGACACTTGGAGTTGTATCCCGATCGATACAACTAGAACTGGATACTTGAGGTGATAACTGGATAGTATGGCTCTGGGATTGCTTTCTCGCAGGGGGGTCGAGGAAGAATCTCTGGGCGATGTTGATACACCACTGCTACTTTATATTATGCTATTCTATACACTTCTAATGCTGCAAGACCATTGGAGATGCTTGAAGATGCTAAAGATGCTAGTCTTCGATAGGACTAGACTCTCCCCTCTATTCTGGCATTTCTGCAGTCTAGTCCACATATACAGCCTCCCTTTGATAATGTTGCATACGTAGTGTAGATCCTTGCTTGCAGATACTTTCGATGAGTACTCACGGTTGCTTTGCTCCCCCTTTTCCACCTCTTTCCATTTTTTCCCGGATGCTGCAACCAGATGGTGGAGCCCAGGAGCAAGACGCCACCTTTGATGACGACTACTACTACCAGGAGGGTGCTTACTACTAAGTGGAGGCCGCCGATGACCAGGAGTAGTTAGGAGGCTCCCAGGCAGGAGGCCTTGCCTTTTCGATCGATGTTGCTTTTGTGCTAGCCTTCTTAAGGCAAACTTGTCTAACTTATGTTTGTACTCAGATATTGTTGCTTCCGCTGACTCTTGTGTTTTCGAGCTGATGTATTCGAGCCCTCAAGGCCCCTGTCTTGTAATATAAGGCTTGTATTATTTTAATTTGTGTCTAGAGTTGTGTTGTGATATCTTCCCGTGAGTCCTTGATCTTGATCGTACACATTTGCGTGTATGATTAGTGTACGATTGAATCGAGGGCGTCACAAGTTGGTATCAGAGATGACTGCCTGTAGGTAGCTCCCTTTCCAACTCCTTGGCCGAAGTCGAGTCTAGTCAATGAAAACTGTTTTACTAACATGGTTGTGTGGCTTACGGGCCCACGTCGCCAATTGCGTGGTATTAGGATCTTTTATTCCTCTTCCTTACTCTGGGATTCTGATCTCTCGTCTATTCGGGTTAAACATTTTACTAACTCTGACATTAGGCTCCCGTACCCACTTCCTCCCGGAGAGCCCCGACATTATCGATGATCGCTTGCTTCGCCAGAAGATTCTGCAGATACTCCTCAATGTTTCTCGAGACATTGTGCCAACGGCCTTGCAGTTCCTGACCACCGATAATCCTCGTGAATGACATCCTTGCCGTTATTACAAGATGCCATATAATACTTCCAGGTATTTCGAGAATCCATTGTGCCTGCTGCGTTGCAGCTCCTTTTCCGCATGAATATGTGTACGAATAATTCCTCACAATTACTGGGGATTCATTCATCCCCACTTGTTTAGGTATTTCACAAAAGTTTTTGAAATACCATTCGATCTTCCGAAAATCCTCAGCAGCCTATTGTTATTGAAATTCTTGTTTGCTTGCATTATGGTTAATTCCATATTTCTAGTAATCTTCGTTGACATCCTCTGTCACTATCGTTTCGAGTCCCTTGATCCAATATGTCGCGAATGCTCGTAATCCTTAATCAGATCCTAACATTCATCCTTCCGGCTCAGACGTCACTCCAAACATGAGCTTGTTCTTGTCAAATCAAACCTTGATTGATTGTCGATCTGTATCGATTCAACTCAATTATCTTTTGATCAGAGCCTCTGCTTTAGATCTTCTGATTTGAAAATCGTAATTCCTTTGTATTCAAGCTTTGGAGTTATCCAGTTATTCTATAACCCGATGCCTTCGCATTCTTTCTTCTTCTGGGTGAGTATCGATACTCACATCAGATCTTGTATGGACTGCCATATCCTTGGTTGGATTATTATCAGACAATGTCCTTCATATTCATTAAACTTGTGAGTTTTGCCCTCACACATAATGCCTTGGTAAATTCTATCATCTGCTTTTGTCAACCATGCTCTGCTTCCGAGCTTGAGTTAATTACCTCTAAAGTTTTTGCAAATGTTCCTAAGATGCCCCGACGGGTTGAACTAATGATTTCCCTAATTTGTGTGAACCCGGAAATTTCTATGGGTCATACTCTACTGGTGTTACGCCGGATAAAAATTTATACACTACAACTTCGTCAAAAGCGAGAAGTAAATGAGAGGTTATGCATTGAAGAAGTGGGAGTCGACCTTGAACTTTGTGTTCATGCCCAGAGACACGATGTAGATCTTATCATGGAAGTTTCTCTTATAACCAAATGTTCCCTTGGTATAAGCTCATCTTGCATCTTTAAATTGTTTCTTTGCAATCGTGGTTCCGACCATATTTTCTCCTTGATTGCATTTCCAGGACAAGTTATAATACTTGTCTTCTGCAGATCATTTCATCTGTCCAACCTCTATTTTGATCTACCTCGAGTATTGCCCCCTGTTATCTCGAGGATATTGTGTCATTGCACTACCTCTTGTGAATTCTCATTGGAATGATACTCCATCACATCATTCCTATCCTGATCGGCTATATCATTATCAAGCAAATTTTAACTGTGCTACCCGGTCCTTCTTTCAGGAGCAACTTCCGACGACGAGCTAAGCTTACGTCGATCTTCTTCATCTTATCATTTCACCTCGAACAACAAGCTTGATTTCGAGCTTGTCTCGTATCCGTGGTTCCAATAGCCTTTCACTTCATCCTTCTTGTTGCTTGATGGCGTCGCTCCTCGATGGCATCTTCATAGAGCCTCTCGATGAATGCGTCGTGATCAGCATCAACATTTTTATCGACTCCCCTAGGGTTTCTTGAATATTTGGGTGTTTATAAAGTAAAGAGGCGGTGCGGGAGCCAACTGAGGTGGGCACAACCCAACAGGGCGCGCCTGGGCCTCCAAGCGCGCCCGGTGGGTTGTGCTCCCCTCGGAGCACCCCCCAGGTGCTTCTTCGGCCCACTGGATGTCTTCTGGTCTAAAAAATCCGCAAAAAGTCTCGTTGCATTTGGACTCCGTTTGGTATTGATTTCCTGTGATGTAAATAACATGCAAAAAACAGCAACTGGCACTGGGCACTATGTCAATAGCTTAGTACCAAAAAATAATATAAATGACTATAAAATGATTGTAAAACATCCAAGAATGATAATATAACAGCATGGAACAATCAAAAATTATAGATACGTCGGAGACGTATCAGAGATGCATAGCAATGAGAGGGGGAGAGTGTATCTGTGTACCCTCGTAGACCGAAAGCGGAAGCGTTTGATAACGCGGTTGATGTAGTTGAACTTCTTCTCGTTCCGACCGATCAAGTACCGAACGTACGGCACCTCCGAGTTCTGCACACGTTCAGCACGATGACGTCCCTCGCCTTCTTGATCCAGCAAGATGTCGAGGAAGTAGATGAGTTCCGTCAGCATGACGGCGTGATGACAGTGATGGTGAAGAGATTCTCGCAGGGCTTCGCCTAAGCACCTCAAAACTATGACCGGGGGTGTAAACTGTGGAGGGGGGCTCCACACACAGCTAACGATTGTTGTTATGTGTTCTAGTAGTGCCCCCCCCCCACATATATATAGGTGGGAGAGGGAGGGGGGCAGCCAGGGGCGCCCCAAGTAGGAGGGTTCCTACTTGGATGCCTCCTCCAAGTCGGCCTCCCCCCTTCCATAAGTATCGGAGGGGGAAGGAAAGGGGGAGGCCGAATCCTCCTCTTTCCTTCTCCCTTCCCTCCTTTCCTTATCCTCCTATTTAGGCCTATATAGGGGCGCACCAGCCCCTTGTGGGCTGGTCTGTCCCTCTCTTGGCCCAATAAGGCAAATATCTTTGCCGGCGGTGCCCGGAACCCCTCCGGGTGACCCTATATGTACCCGGTACCCTCCGAAACACTTCCGGTGTCCGAATACCATTGTCCTATATATCAATATTTACCTCTCGACCATTTAGAGACTCCTCGTCATGTCCGTGATCTCATCTGGGACTCCGAACAACATTCGGTCACCAAATCACATAACTCATATAATATAAAATCGTCATCGAACGTAAAGCGTGCGGACCCTACGGGTTTGGGAACTATGTAGACATGACCCAGACACCTCTCCGGTCAATAACCAATAGCGGAACCTGGATGTTTGTATTGGTTCCTACATATTCTACGAAGATCTTTATCGGCCGTACCGTAATGACAACATACGTTACTCCCTTTGTCATCGGTATGTTACTTGCCCGAGATTCGATTGTCGGTGTCTTCATACCTAGTTCAATCTCGTTACTGGAAAGTCTCTTTACTCGTTCCATAATACATCATCCCAGAACTAACTCATTAGTCACATTTCTTGCAAGGCTTCTTATGATGTGCATTACCGAGAGGGCCCAAAGATACCTCTCCGATACTCGGAGTGACAAATCCTAATCTCGATCTATGCCAACCCAAGAAACACCTTCGGAGATACCTGTAGAGCATCTTTATAATCACCCAGTTATGTTGTGACGTTTGATAGCACACAAGGTATTCCTTCGGTATCTGGGAGTTGCATAATCTCATAGTCAGAGGAATATGTATATGACATGAAGAAAGTTATAGCAATGAAACTGAACGATCAATATGCTAAGCTAACGGATGGGTCATGTCCATCACATCATTCTCCTAATGATGTGATCACATTCATCAAATGACAACACATGTCTATGGTTGGGAAACTTAACCATCTTTGGTTAACGAGCTAGTCTAGTAGAGGCTTACTAGGGACACGGTGTCTTGTCTATGTACCCACACATGTATCAAGTTTCCGGTTAATACAATTCTAGCATGGATAACAAACATTTATCATGAATAAGGAAATATAAAATAACAACTTTATTATTGCCTCTAGGGCATATTTCCTTCAAGCAGATCCTATGAATGCCCAAACTTAAGGATGATTCTGGATGACTATTGTCCGGCATCAGGGCAAATGGTGAGTGAAGCCAAACATTCCGTATTTTTAGTCCAAATACCGAGGTGGAGGTGAAAGCTGAAGTGTGTCAGATCTTGAATATTATGACGGAGTCCCTTTCTGACAAATATTTGGGCCTTCCATCTATGATTGGTGTGGAATGGGTAAATTGCTTTAAACACCTTATTGAAAGAATTCAGAAGATGGTGAATGGATGGAAAGAGAGAACCCTCTCCTATGGTGGTAAGGAATCCTTAACAAAAGCGGTGGCCGAAGCCATCCCTACATATGCGATGAGTGTATTTAAATTCCCAAAAAAATCTATAAGGGGATCACTGATGCAATGTCGCGGTATTGGTGGGGTGACGAGCAAGAGCATAGAAGGATACACTGGTTTGCATGGTGGAAGATGTGTGTGCCAAAGGATAAGGGGGCATGGATTTTCGAGACGTGCATAGTTCCAACTTGGCCATGTTGGCCAAACAGTGTTGGGGATTGACCAAGAACAGCGAGTCATTATGCGCAAGAGTGTTGAGATCTAGATATTATCCCACTGGTGATATTCTTAATTGTGAGTTGAACAAGGGCTCCTCGTATGTATGGAGAAGTATATGGGCAAGTATACAAACATTCAAGAAAGATTGCATATGGAGAGTAGGGTACGGTGCAAATATAAACACATGGTCTGATTGTTGGATCCCCAATAGCTTCTCAAGGAAAGTGGTGACTGTACGAGGTAACCAACTGCTTACAAAAGTAATTGATCTTATAGACCCAATAACAGGAGAGTGGGATGGCATATAGATGTTGAGAGAATTTTACAAATCCCATTACATCATCAAATGACAGAGGATTATGTTGCATGGCACCTAACACGTAATGGGATTTTCTCAGTAAGATCAGCCTATTATAAATAGTGGGAAGACTCTTATGCAAACAATGAAAGTACAGAAAATGTGCATGATGGTTCAGCGCCACATCCAATATGGAAGAAAATCTGGAGTTTGAAGCTACCGGGGAAAATTAAGATATTTGTGTGGAGATGTCTACACAATGCTATAACATGCTTTTGTGTTCTTGCTAATTGCCACATCGGAAGCGTCTCTCAATGCCCGATCTGCAGTGCGGGAGCTAAATATATCAAACATGCTATGTTTAGTTGCGAGCGAGCTAGGGCGGTCTGGACAGCCCTGGGGATCGGGCAAACTATAATGGATGCATTACTAGTGGACCGGTCGGGAACGGCGGTCCTGGAGTTCTTGCTTTGTGATCATTCGATGCAGAAACCTTACATGGACCAGATGAAACTCCCATAATTAATAGCGACTGTGAGCTGGTATATTTGGTGGGAGCGTAGGCTGAACGTTAGAGGCGAGGTGGTGAAACCACCGGCGCGGGTGGGGCCAGCAATTCATGCTCTCCCTCTGAACTTTACTCGAGCGGAGGCAAAACCAAGTATTGGCCCAAGGCAAAACACATGGCTGGTAGTTCTGGAGGCACAACAGGTTCTGAATGTTGACACTTCGTTCAGAGAGGAAGATAATTCGGGGTCATGTAGAGCTATAATAAGAGATCATCGGGGTAATTTTATGGCGGCATCCACCTCACATCTTGAGCACGTTTCAGATGTGGTTTCTGCAGAAGCTGTGTCACTTCTTGAAGGTCTAAAGCTTATCCAGCGCATGGGATGTAACAATGTCTTCATACGGATGGACAATATTATTGTGGTGAATGCCTTACGACTTAACGAAGGACATCGATGGTAGCGGCTCCAGTTTTGGATGATTGCAGAGAGTTACTTAGAGATATAGGGAAGGTTGGTATCGAGCATTGTAATAGAGAGTCGAATGTAGTAGCTCATGTGCTAGCAGAGTGGGGGCGTGCAAACACTCCATCTATTTGGGTGGATGCACCTCTAGGTTTTATTGCCAATTCTTTGGCAGACGATGTATGCATTTTTTAAGTTTTAATAAAGCTAGCCTTGTAGGCCTTTGATACGTCTTCAACGTATCTATAATTTTTGATTGTTCTATGCTATTATAGTATCAATCTTGGATGTTTTATATACACAAGAAACTTTATATCATTTTTTGGGACTAACCTATTAACTTAGTACCGAGTGTCAGTTGTTGTTTTTTTGCTTGTTTTTGACTTTCCAGAATATCAATACCAAACGAAGTCCAAATGCCACGAAACTTTTTGGAGATTTTTTCTAGCAATAAGAGACCCAGGAAGCTTTTGGAGTACACGAGAAGATGGAGGAGTGGCCCACTAGGCACCAGGGCGCGCCACAGGCCCCTGGTGCGCCCTGGTTGGTAGTGGGGCCCACAGACCTTCGTTTGACCTAACTCTGCCTCTATACATACCCTAAAATCAGAAAACCCTCGGGGAGTCCACAAAATAATTTTTCTGCCAACACAAGCCTCTGTTCTCGTGATATCCCATCTAGAGGCCTTCTCCGGTACTCCGCTGGAGGGGGGAACGATCACAGAGCGGTTCATCATCATCCTTGATGCCCCTCCGATGATGCGTGAGTAGTTTACCACAGACCTACGGATCCATAGTTAGTAGCTAGATGGCTTCTTCTCTCTTTTTGATTCTCAATACAATGTTCTCCTTGTTGTTCTTGGAGATCTATTTGATGTAATGACTTTTGCGGTGTGTTTGTTGGGATCCGATGAATTGTGAGTTTACGATCATATCTATCCATGAATATTATTTGAGTTTTCTCTGAACTCTTTTATGCCTGATTAATATAGCCTCGTATTTTTTTCTCCGATTTATTGGTTTGGTTTGGCCAACTAGATTGATTTATCTTGCCATGGAAAGAGGTGCTTTGTAATGGGTTCGATCTTGCGGTGCTCAATCCCAGTGCCAGAAGGGGGCATGACACGTATGTATCATTGCTATTAAGGGTAGAAAGATGGGGTTTATTCATAAGTGAGTTTATCTTGTCTACATCATGTCATCTTGCTTAATGCATTACTCTGTTTTCTCGTGAACTTAATACACTAGATGCATGTTGGATAGCAGTCGATGTGTGGAGTAATAGTAGTAGATGCACGCAGAAGTCGGTCTACTAATCTTGGACATGATGCCTATCACTACTGGAAATAGAGAATTAGCCATCAGTCAGATCTTTGTCGTCTGCTAGCGAACGGCAAAGAAGGCATTTGTCGTCTGCTTCTAAAAAACCGACGACAAAGACCTTCTTTGCCGGCAGCCAATTATTTGCCGTTCGTTGGCGGACGGCAAAGATTCTTTGCCATCAGCTAGCAGACGGCAAAGAGGTGGGTGGGGTCCAGTAGAGGCCGAACCCTAACGACCCACCAGCCCCGCCTCTTTGTCGTCGGTCAGCGGACGGCAAAGATTTTTGCCGTCCGCTGACTACGGCAAACCAAACGCTACCTAACGACGGCCCCCACCCCACCTCCCACTCTCGCCCTCTCAATCCACCTCGCCCCCACCCCAACCGCCACCCCCCACCCCCAACGCCCTCCTCGCGCCGCTCCACCACCCGCCCCGCCGCGCCGCCCCACCACCTCTCCCACGGCCTCTCGCCGCCCCGCCGCCTCGTTGCCCCGCCACACCCGTGGCCTCACCGCCTCGTCGTTCCACCCGCCGCCCCGCCCGCCACCCCGGTGCCCCACCCGCGGCCTCGTCGCCTCGCCGCACCGCCGCCCCGTAGCCTCGCCACCCCGCCATAAGTTCGGCCGCGCCGCCTTGCCGCCCGCCTCCCCACTCCGGTGAACCTCACCCCTCTGTTTTTTTCTTTTTTTTCTACTGTTTGTTAGGTTATTAGTTACTAGGGTTAGTTAGGTTAGTTACTAGTGTGTTAGTTAGGAGAAGAAAGAAGTAGAAGAAGAAGATGAAAAGAAGGAAGAAGAAGATGAAAAAAAAGAAGTAGAAAAAAGTGTCGATGCTGTATGTGATGTGATGCCCTAAATTTTCTTGAATCGATCGGTAAAAATTTGCAGGCTTTGTGGTGTTTCATCTCCTTGGAGTCATCATTGGTCAAAGTTTTTTGTCCGTGATCCCGCCGTTGTTCGACTACTTCCTCTACAGCCGAGGGTGAGCTACAAATCCACCTGCACCTCTTATGCTCTTTTAATCATGTCAGTAGATTTCATTTTCATGCTAAGTCATTTAACCAGAATGCGTCTCCCGTCCGAAAGGGTTGCATCGATAAATATGCATCCAGTTGCATATTTATCACCGTAACTCATTCGGATTGTCCAGCGATTTCCACGGATAGCCCGAGTATGTGTAGATTGTGTACGTTCTCCCTGCTCTACCCCATTCCGAGACAAAATTTCGTCAGCGCCTCCCTGTTGTTCTTCGGATGCACATTCTCTCGGCGTTTTGCCGAGACATGTATCAGGAGAATAGCGAGGAGGTACTGCCGAAATTTTGTCTCGAAATGGGGTAGAGCATGGAGAACGTACTCAATCTACACATACTAGGGAGGGATTGGGACCTATCTTTACCTATTAGAGTGTAGGTTGCATGGGCGTAATAAAATTGACAAACTAGATTAACTGATGAATATAAATGTTGAATTATATATATATTTCTTGTCCGTCCAGTAGCTAAGCAAGATGAGTGATCGTGCGTGGATGTACACCGGTCGCACTAGTCAGAAAGAGATTACCAATGATGGTTAACAAATACCAAGGGGTTTGTGAAAGCCGCATTTGCAAATGGCCAGAGGAAAAACTGGTGCCCCGGTGTCCGGTGCAAGAATTGGGAAAAGAGGACACAGGATGAAATGGGCAAAAAACCTGCAGAAGAGTGGTTTTATGCCCGGTTATACGGTGTGGACAGTTCATGGTGAGTCTACCCAACATGCCAGAGCTGAGGTGGTTCATTGTCGCACTGGCGAGCATGGTACCGGGATGGAAGACATGGTGCAAAACTTTGATGATGCTCGGGATTCGGACGAAGATATGGAGGAATCTGCAAAGGCCTTCAATGAAATGTTGGAGTCTTCAAAACGTCCTCTTCACGAGCACACTAAGCTTTGTCAGCTGGATGCCATCTCACAAATAATGGCTCTGAAGGCTCAATTCAACTTGGGCAGAGAAAGCTACAACGCGATGATGACAATATTTGGACGCTTTCTACCCAAAGGCCATGTACTGCCTGCAAACATGTACCAGACAGACAAAATCCTCCGTGCTCTTAAGATGCCCTATGAGAAGATACATGCCTGTGAAAAAGGATGTGCCTTATTTAGGCTTGAGTGTGCGAACTTGAACTATTGTCCCATTTGCAAGTCTTCCAGGTATATTGTGGTAGACAATGGTATGGGTGAGTAGACGCAGACCAAAATCTGGTTAATGTTCTTCGGTACATGCCAATCGTACCAAGACTTCAACGTCTTTTCATGGTCGAAGAGACGGCCAGACAGATGACATGGCACAAAGAGGGCAAAAGAACCGAACTAGATGCAGATGGGAATCTGATGATGGTACACACATCGGATGGTGAAGCATGGAAGCGCTTCGATGCATTATATGCGAAAAAAGCGACAGATCCAAGGCATCCTCGAGTCGGCATCAGCACGGATGGGTTTAGTGTGTTTGGTCTGACGGCAAACCAATAGAGTTGTTGGCCTGTATTTGCCTTTCCACTCAATCTCCCCCCCCCCCCAGACAGATTATGCAAAGAAAGAACATTTTTCTAACGTTGATAATTCCAGGGCCGAACTATCCGGGGAAGAATATGAATGTGTACTGCAGCCGCTTAAGGACGAATTGCAAGAAGCTTGGGATAATGGGTTCAAGACATACGACACCTTTAACAAACAGAACTTCATAATGCGTGTCTGGTACATGTACTCGATGCATGACTTGCCAGCGTATGCACTATTTGTTGGCTGGTGTGTGCATGGAAGGTTCTCGTGCGCCACATGCAAGGCAGCTCTTGAGTTTCGTTGGCTGCATGCGGGTCGCAAGTTTTCTTGCTTCGACTTGCATAGACAGTTCCTGGATCCTTGCCATAAGTTCCGGAAAGACAAGAAGAACTTCATGAAAGGTAGAGTTGTCAAAAACTCTGGACCACCTCCGTTGACAGGCCAAGAGACCCTGGATCAGTTAAACGCTCTCGAGCCAGATCCAGAGCGTCCAGGGTATTTCAAGGGGTATAATTCGAAACACGTCCGGACTCACACAACATCGACGTGATGCACACTGAAAAGAATATCGCCGAGGCACTTTTTGGTACATTGTTCGCCATAGAGGGGAAGTCAAAGGATAATACTAAGGCTAGAGTCGATCAGGAGGTGCTAGACCGTTGCAAAACATGCAAGAACCGAAAGGAAAGCAGAACTGGACGAAGCCAATGGCATGGTTCAATCCTGGAAGGCCATCTATGAGGGAAATTATCTTGTGGGTGAAAATGCAGTTGATGTTCCCCGATGGTTATGCAGTGAACCTAAAGAGGGGAGCGAGTCTTGAGAAATTGAAAATATTTGGTCTCAAGATTCATGATTGGCGCATATGGATTGAGCGGGTAATGCCGGTGATGTTGCATGGCTTCATCCCTGAGGATGAATGGCTAGTATTGGCATAGCTAAGCTATTTCTTTCGTGTTCTTTGTGCGAAAGAACTATCGCCTGTCGTGCTAAAAGAAATGGAAGAGTTGGCGCCGGAGTTGATCTGCAAGTTAGAGAAGATCTTTCCGCCAGGCTTCTTTAATCCAATGCAACACTTGATTTTGCATCTCCCGACCGAGGCAAGATTGGGGGGTGTGCAAAATCGTTGGTGCTATGCAACTGAGAGGATGCAGAAGACGCTCCAAGCAAAATGTAAAAATAAACGTCGAATTGAAGCATCGATGGCCGAGGCATTCATTACTGAGGAGGCGGCAAACTTCATGACAGCACACTACGAAGCCAAAAATCGTCATTTGCATAATCCGAAGCCTTGGTACAATGTTGGCGACCATAGAAAAGGTGGATCCAACCTTAGCCTATTCAAAGGTAATCTCGCACCAGTCGGTGCATCGAAACCAATATGGCTGGATGTCAAAGAATGGTGGACCATTTCGTTGTATATCTTCACCAACCTAATAGAAGTGCGGCCGTACATCGAGTAAGTTCTTGTAGTACATTGTTTTGCAACTTCTAATTCCTTTGAACTGCTCTTATTCCCGGATATTTTTTGATACGGTCGATATGTCACCAAATTCTCGGATGGAGCGGTGATCCAAAAGGAATCCATCGAAGAGTATGAGCTTCTGACAAAGCCAGGAGGCGGTTTTCCCGGTTTCATCTCTTGGTTCAAACAAACGGTAATTTCCATTAGATCATTCTCATTTCTTAGTCTAATTTGTGGCTAACGCAACAATCCATTCGTATTAAACTTGTAGGCTAATTCAGAGTCTATGGACGCCTAATTGAGAAAAGTCGCTAATGGTTTTGACTTTAAGGTCCGTTCATTTGACAAATACGACATCAACGGGTATCGCTTTCGTACCTATGGCAAAGAGCTATCTATGGCCGACCGAAAGTCTACAAATTGTTGTGTCTCTGCTATTGGCGATGGAGGTATCGAGTATTATGGGAGAGTTGAAGCAATTTATGAGCTTCTATTCTATGGTCAAAATGCACCGAACGTCGTAGTCTTCAAATGTTACTGGTTCCACCCGAAGGAGACTAGAAGGACTCATGAACATATAGGGCTAGTCGAAATCAAACAAAGCACCCATTTAGATGTTACTCATGTCTATATTACGGCTCAACAAGCGACACAAGTTTTCTATCTACCGTCGGCCTGCCAAACTGATCCAACTCTGAATGGTTGGGATGTTGTTTATGAAGTGCCGCCACGTGTTAGACCACCTCCCCCCAATGAAGAGGATTATGAACCTTGAAGCAAATATGCCCTAGAGGCAATAATAAAGTTGTTATTTATATTTCCTTATATCATGATAAATGTTTTTTATTCATGGTAGAATTGTATTAACCGGAAACTTAGTACATGTGTGAATACATAGACAAACAGAGTGTCCCTAGTATGCCTCTACTTGACTAGCTCGTTAATCAAAGATGGTTAAGTTTCCTAGCCATAGACATGTGTTGTCATTTGATGAACGGGATCACGTCATTAGAGAATGATGTGATGGACAAGACCCATCCGTTAGATTAGCATTATGATCGTTTAGTTTATTGCTATTGCTTTCTTCATGACTTATACCTGTTCCTATGACTATGAGATTATGCAACTCCCGAATTCTAGAGGAACACTTAGTGTGCTATCAAACATCACAACATAACTGGGTGATTATAAAGATGCTCTATAGGTGTCTCCGATGGTATTTGTTGAGTTGGCATAGATCGAGATTAGGATTTGTCACTCCATATTTCGGAGAGGTATCTCTGGGGCCTCTCGGTAATGCACATCACTATAAGCCTTGCAAGCAATGTGACTAATGAGTTAGTTGCGGGATGATGCATTATGGAATGAGTAAAGAGACTTGCCAGTAACGATATTGAACTAGGTATGGTGATACCGACGATCGAATCTCGGGCAAGTAACATACCGATGACAAAGGGAACAACGTATGTTGTTATGCGGTTTGACCGATAAAGATCTTCGTAGAATATGAAGGAACCGATATGAGCATCCAGGTTCCGCTATTGGTTATTGACCGTAGATGTGTCTCGGTCATGTCCACGTTGTTCTCGAATCCATAGGGTCTGCACGCTTAACGTTCGATGACGATTTGTATTATGAGTTATGTGTTTTCATGACCGAAGGTTGTTCGGAGTCCCGGATGAGATCACGGACATGACTAGGAGTCTCGAAATGGTCGAGACATAAAGATTGATATATTGGACCATGTTATTCGGACACTGGAAGTGTTCCAGATGGTTTCGGGTAAAATTGGAGTGCCGGAGGGGTTACCGGAACCCCCCGGGGGAACTAATGGGCCACCATGGGCCTTACTGGAGAGAGAGGAGGGCATCCAGGTGTAACGCCCGGATAATCAAGCTAATGGTGCCTCGTCACCAAAGTTACTGTTGCTAATCTACCGTTAGGTCGAACCGTTTCAAAATTCAAATTTAAATTAATGTCGAAAATAAAAGTTTTTCAAAAAATGAAACAAAAATGTTTGGTGGGTGCCGAATATTACAAGGGTAATTATAATAAAGAAAACATATTTTTATAAAATGCCTAAATAAATTAAATTGAAATAAAACAGAAAAGCAAATAAATAAAAGAAAAGAAATTACAAAAAAGAAAACAGAACAAAAAAGAGAGGAAGAACCCCCCCCCCCCACTGGGCCATCTGCGGCCCAGCTGGCCAGCCCAACTGGGCAAGGGCCCAGCCAGCCGGCCCACCCCGCCCCCACTCCCTTATCCACTCCCTCACCCCCACCCACTCCACCAACACCCCCCACTCTCCCCCTCCCTCCCCCGATCCAGATCGGATCGGGCTCCACCCCGTCGCCCCGCTCGCCCCCGACGCCGCCCCGCTCGCCCCCGACGCCGCCCGGCGACCCCGTCGCCCCGCTCGCCCCCGACGTCGCCCCGCTCGCCCCCGACGCCGCCCCGACGACCCCGCGCCCCGGACCACGCTGCCTCGCCGTGGGACGTCGCCACGCCGGAGCTCGTCCTCGCCGGACCTTCCCGCCGGCCTGCTCCCACGTCGCCGTCGTCCCCGTCCCCCACCTCGAGCCCCGCTGCCACTCCCTACAGCCACAGTGAGCCGCGCCCCTCCCCTCTCTCCCTCGCCCCGTGCTCGTCCCCTCCCCTGCTCGCCGCAGTCGCCGCGCCCCGCGCGCGCGTTCGGCCGCGCTCACCGCCGCGCCACCACCTCGCGCGTGGCCGCCCCCATGCTCACCTCGCGCCCCCTTCGCTCCCCCCCGCTCTCCCTCTACGCGCTCGCGCCCTTCTGGCTCGGCCACGGCCCTTCCCCCTCCACGCGCGGCCGTGCCCGCCGCCGGCAGGCCGTCCTGGCCACTGGCCTCGCCCTGCACCACTGGGCCGCGCACGCCTCCTCTCGCCTCCACCGCTCGCCCCCGTGCACGTCGACGCGTCACCGCCGCCCGGCCCACGCACTGGCCGCACCGCGGCCGGCGTCGCCGCCCCTGGTGGCCTCGGGAGCCCACGCCCGCACCGGCCACCCACGCCCCCGCTTTGGCCCCCTCGGCCACTGCCAGGTGGGGCCTCGCCCCCCTGAGCCACTGCCCCTGGGCCCGAACCGCCTTGGGCCGAACGTTAAAAAAATGATTTAAAAAAATAAAAATAATAATATATAAATAAATAAATAAAAATAAGAAAAATAATATAAATAAAATAATAATAATAATAAATTTAATTAATTAATTAATTAATTACCTAAATTAATTAAGTTAATTAATCATGTTTTAATTAATCTAATTAGTTAGTTAATTTAATTAAACAGTAGTTAATTAGCTAACAGCCCCTGACAGGTGGGACCCTCCTGTCAGGTTGACCAGGTCAACGGTCAACGTTGACTGCTGACGTCAGCATGACATCATGTTGATGTCATAAATCCAAATTTCGAATTAAATTAAATAATTAATTAAATTCCAGAAATTAATAAATTCTTTTGAAAATCATATCTTTTAAACCGTAGCTCGGATGGAAAAACTTTGTACATGAAAGTTGCTCAGATCGACGAGACGAATCCGGATACGCAGCCCGTTCTCTCCGGTAGACTACGAGACCGACACTGCTGCTGCCCAGTTCGACTACGGAGTTGACGACCCCTCCTACTTGCCAGAGCAACCAGGCAAGCCCCGCCCCTTGACCACCAGATATCGCCTATTCTTCTCTATACTGCTTGCATTAGAGTAGTGTAGCATGTTACTGCTTTCCGTTAATCCTATACTGATGCATAGCCTGCCCTTGTTTCTACTGTTGTTACCTTTACCTGCAATCCTACATGCTTAGTACAGGATGCTAGTTTTCCATCAGTGGCCCTACATTCTTGTCTGTGCTGTGCTATACTATCGGGCCGTGATCACCTGGGCGGTGATCACGGGTATATACTTATATACATATACATGACACATGTGATGACTAAAGTCGGGTCGGCTCGTAGGAGTACCCGCAAGTGGATCTTTGCGGCGGAGCGACAGGGCAGGTTGAGACCACCTAGGCGAGAGGTGGGCCTGGCCCTGGACGGCGTCCGTGGTTACTTCGACATAACACACTTAACGAGTTCTTGGTATTTGATCTGAGTTTGGCCATTTGGTCTATACGCACTAACCAGCTACGCGGGAACAGTTATGGGCACTCGACGTCGTGGTATCAGCCGAAGCTCTTTTTTTTACGTCAGCGACGGAGCGGCGCGCGCCGGATTGGACTGGAACGCCACTAGGCTGGGTCTGCTTCCGGCCGCCCTCGCAACGTGCAGGTGTGCAATGGGCGATGGGCCCAGACCCCTGCACGCATAGGATTTAGACCGGCGTGTTGACCTCTCTGTTGAGCCTAGGTGGGGCTGCAACGTGTTGATCTTCCGAGGCCGGGCATGACCCAGAAAAGTGTGTCCGGCCAAATGGGATCGAGCGTGTTGGGTTATGTGGTGCACCCCTGCAGGGAAGTTTATCTATTCGAATAGCCGTGACCCTCGGTAAAAGGACGACCCGGAGTTGTACCTTGACCTTATGACAACTAGAACCGGATACTGAATAAAATACACCCTTCCAAGTGCCAGATACAACCCGGTGATCGCTCTCTAACAGGGCGACGAGGAGGGGATCGCCGTGTAGGATTATGCTATGCGATGCTACTTGGAGGACTTCAATCTACTCTCTTCTACATGCTGCAAGATGGAGGCTGCCAGAAGCGTAGTCTTCGACAGGACTAGCTATCCCCCTCTTATTCTGGCATTCTGCAGTTCAGTCCACTGATATGGCCCCTTTACACATATACCCATGCATATGTAGTATAGTTCCTTGCTTGCGAGTACTTTGGATGAGTACTCACGGTTGCTTCTCTCCCTCTTTTCCCCCTTTCCTTGCTATCTGGTTGTCGCAACCAGATGCTGGAGCCCAGGAGCCAGACGCCACCGCCGACGACGACACCTACGACACTGGAGGTGCCTACTACTACGTGCAGCCCGCTGACGACGACCAGGAGTAGTTAGGAGGATCCCAGGCAGGAGGCCTACGCCTCGTTCGATCTGTATCCCAGTTTGTGCTAGCCTTCTTAAGGCAAACTTGTTTAACTTATGTTTGTACTCAGATATTGTTGCTTCCGCTGACTCATCTGTGATCGAGCACTTGTATTCGAGCCCTCGAGGCCCCTGGCTTGTATTATGATGCTTGTATGACTTATTTATGTTTTAGAGTTGTGTTGTGATATCTTCCCGTGAGTCCCTAATCTTGATCGTACACATTTGCGTGCACGATTAGTGTACGGTCAAATCGGGGGCGTCACAAGTTGGTATCAGAGCCGACTGCCTGTAGGAATCCCCCTTTCCACACTCCTTGGCCGAAGTCGAGTCTAGACATTACAAAACTTTTACTAACATGGCTGTGTGTCTTACGGGCCCACGTCGCCATTGGGTGGTACTAGGATCTTTTACTCCTCGACCTTTACTCTGGGACTCTGAAATTTCTTGTACTCGGGTTAAACGAATTTACTAACTCTAACACTAGGATCCCGTGACCGCATTCACCCCAAAGTTGGATAAGCCATAGTTGTTTCTTAGAATAGTATTTTGAACAATTCACACACTGTCATTTGACTCCTTTGAAACGTCTTTGCTTTCAGAGGGAACCCACGAGGCAGGTCGTGTGTCACACGACGGCCATTGATGCCTCGGGATCACCGGCTGTGCTAGCTGAGATGATGACCTATCTGGGTTATCGCTGGCACCCTGAGTACACCGTCTACGAGGAGTACCAGGACTTTAACCAGGAACAGTACCGTGCCATCGTCCACCTCTACTCGCGGGAGTATGACTCCACTACTCTGCTGCACACCGCTCATGGTGTTGGTGTGACCATCGATATGGCTGTCCACGATGTTGCCTATGCTGCTCTGACACGTCTTCGTGGAGAGTATCGGGAGTTGGACACCTCCCCTTTCAGGCACATTGCTATCGCATCTGATGTTGGTGCGGAGGGATACTATACTGCTGCCTACTCCACTGTCACCCGAGAGCCCTTCTACCATCAGAACCTGGTTCTGCATGCTGATGGGCTGCATCGAGCTAACCGAGCTCTTCGCCACGAGATGTACACCACCCGTCAGCACCTTTACCGTGCTCTGACGCTGCTGCACCCCTTTGTCCGATCTGGACAGCTACCGCGTACTGCGATCTACCCAGCCAGGACCATGATGCCCCACGGTGTCGGTTGGCCAGAGGTGGGAGGCTACTCTCCCGCACTTGGTCCTCTTCTGCCACCTGAGCGTCGGGCTCTACACCTGAGTATCCGCGGCCCCCAGTCTGCTGACGTGGAGGGCTATCTGTTGCCTCACTACCAGCTGTCGGGCTACGATTACCTCCACAGTACCTCTTGGGACTGATGTAGGCTTGCTTGTAGTGTTAGATGCATTCGCCGCGAGCCTGTGTGCCACCTATGTTGTTTTAGTCTATGTACTGAACTCTGTGTACTGAACTCTATGCATGACCCCTTTTGTAAGTTATGCCGACTACTATGTAGTAGCTATCGTGCTCCTTTCATTATGCATGTTTCATCATGAATGATTCTTGTCTTTGCAAATTTTCTCAATGCTGAACTACCACTGTTATATATTAGCAGGATGGTTAGACCAGGTGGTCGTGGTCGTGGTGGCAATGCCCCACCATCACCTGAGTACATGGCTGGTATGATCCAACAGTTCGAACTGAACCGCCACTTCATGGAAAATATGATGGCTCAGTTTCCTCGCCCCAATATGGACCAGCAACCAACCCCAGTAACTCTGCAGGATTTCATGCGCCTCAATCCAACTGTGTACCGCAGCTCAACTCAGCCTCTGGATGCTGATGACTGGCTCCGTGAGATCACCAATGAGATGGAGTCTGCCGATGTAGCCCCTACCAGCTATGTCAACTTTGCTTCCTTCTTTCTGAAGGGACCCGCAGCTCAATGGTGGGACAGCCACAGGCGTACTCTGCCAGCTGGAACAATCATCACCTGGCCAGACTTCCAAGCTGCTTTCCGTGCCCGCTTCATTCCTCAGGGAGTCATGGACCGGAAGAAGCGTGAGTTCCGCAACCTCACCCAAGGCAACAAAACTGTTGAAGCTTATCAGCGGGAGTTTCTGGACTTGTCTCACTATGCTGAAGAGGACATTGCAACTGATGCACGCAGATAGGAGAAGTTCCGTGATGGCCTGCAAGCTGACATCAAGCTCGCACTTCTAGTGCATGACTTTGCTGATTTCGCCACCTTGGTGAACAAGGCCATCAATGTCGAAACTGGTCTGCAGGAATACCAGAGCTCTCACAGGCGCAACCGTGACACAGGCTCATCTTCGGGCCCGCCCTCACAGAAGCGTAAGATATGGATCCCGAACAGCATGTACCGTCCAAATGCGTCTGCCCCAAGGCAGACCTATGCTGCACCTCGTCTGCCCCCACCACCATCTAGGCAGTCAAGACTTCCAGCTCCACCACCCCAAGCTCCTGTTCCCACTCCCAATAATGGTTTGTGCTTCAGGTGTGGTCAACCAGGACACCGTGCTAGAGAATGCAACCAGAACCAGAATCAACTGGCCCTTCCAGCAACTGGCCATGGAAGCAACCAGCCCCGCAGCAACAAGGCCAAGTCTTATGGTCGTGTTCATGCCAACCACGTTGATCTCAACGAAGCTCAAGACCAGCCTGCTACTGTGATGGGTACACTCCTCGTAAATTCAGTACCAGCATCCGTTTTATTTGATACAGGTGCATCACATTCATTCATGTCAGAAGATTTTGCATTCATGCATGGCATTAGAAGCGAAGACATGAATGCTTCACTATTAGTACACACCCCTGCGGGCCAATGTCGAACCTCCATGATTTGCAACGACGTCCCCGTTGAAATCGAAGGACTGGAATTTCTTGTCTCTCCCATCGTACTGAAGTCCTGTAGCATTGATCTCATTCTGGGAATGAATTGGTTAAAAGCGCATACTGCTTCAATCGTTTGCACCACTAAGACCGTCCATCTGCTACACCCTTCAGATGAGATAGTTACTTACCAAGCCCATCTGGTGCAAAATGCCGAGGCAAGGCTCTACGGATTGAATGCATTGAACGCTGCACCACTCGAGGGCATTGAAAACATTCCCGTCGTGCGTGAATTCCTCGACGTCTTTCCTGAAGAACTTCCAGGGATTCCCCCTGCTAGAGCTGTCGAATTCATCATCGACTTGAAACCAGGCACCACTCCTATAGCCAAGCGACCCTACAAGATGACGCCGCATGAACTCCTTGATCTTAAGGAGGAAATCGACAATTCTCTTCGCAAAGGATTCATTCGCCCAAGTTGCTCTCCTTGGGGAGCACCTTCTCTCTTTGTCAAGAAGAAGGATGGGACAAACCGATTAGTTCAAGACTACCGTCCTATAAACCAAGCTACCATTCAGAATAAATACCCTCTTCCTCGGATCAATGATCTGTATGATCAACTGGCGGTTTCGTCAGTGTTCTCTAAGCTCGACTTGAGGTTGGGTTACCACCAGATCCGTGTTCGCGAAGAGGATATCCCAAAGACCGCCTTCGTGACTCGCTATGGTTCATACTAGTACACTGTCATGTCTTTCGGTTTAACCAATGCTCCAGCCACCTTCTCTCGTCTGATGAACTATATATTCATGGATTACCTCGACAAGTTCGTCGTGGTTTATCTGGATGATATCCTGGTATTTTCCAAGAACGAAGAGGAACATGCTGAACATCTTCGGCTTGTGCTGGAAAAGCTACGAGAGCATCAACTATATGCCAAGTTCTCCAAATGTGAATTCTGGCTACCCGAAGTAACCTATCTTGGGCATGTCATCTCTAAGGATGGTATTGCCGTCAACCCTGAACGAGTCCAGGCTATCCTTGATTGGACTCCTCCCAAGAACGTTAAGCAAGTCAGAAGTTTTCTCGGTCTCGCCAGCTATTGCCGTCGATTCGTCGAGAACTTCTCCAAGATCGCCAGGCCTCTGACTAACCTGTTGCATAAGGGCGTCAAGTTCCAATGGACAGACAAATGTCAGGAAAGTTTCCAGGCACTCAAAGACAAGTTGACTTCTGCCCTAGTTCTAGCTCCTCCTGATACTAAGAAGGACTTCGTCATTTACTGCGACGCTTCCCGTCAAGGATTAGGCTGTGTCCTAATGCAAGACCGCAAAGTGATTGCTTATGCCTCTCGGCAATTGCGCCCTCACGAAGAGAACTACCCAGTTCACGACCTCGAACTTGTTGCTGTCATTCATGCGCTGAAGCAGTGGAGACATTACCTTCTCGGTAATCGTTGCGAGATCTTCACTGACCACCAAAGTCTGAAGTATCTGTTTACTCAGCCAGACCTGAACCTCCGTCAGTAGAGATGGATGGAGCTTGTTGCAGACTTTGACTTGGGTATTTCCTATACGCCAGGCAAGGCTAATGTAATGGCTGATGCCTTGAGCCGCAAGTCTTACTGCAACCACCTCCAGGTTCACAAAGTTCATCCCTCGCTTGTTGAAGAATTCAGGAAGCTGAACCTCCATATTGTTCCTCCGGGTGCACTCGCTCCCCCTCCTAAGGAGTTTGGCAAGGTGAACCTCCACGTTGTTACCCAGGGTTCCCTCAATACCCTAGTTGCTAAACCAGATCTCGTGGACAGCATCAAAAGGCTACAGAAGTATGACTCTGAAGCCCACAAGATTAAGCGCTACCTCGCAGAAGGAAAGCCCTCATTCTTCACTATTGCTGAAGATGGCACCTTATACTTCAAGGGCCGCCTAGTGGTGCCATGTGCAGAGAAAAACCTGGATATGACACAGGAAGTTATGAAAGAAGCTCATGATACGCCTCTATGTATCCACCCTGGTAGTACAAAGATGTACCAAGACATCCGTCAGAGATTCTGGTGGTCTAATATGAAGCAAGACATTGCTCGTTATGTTGCTGAGTGTGACATTTGCCGTCGTATCAAAGCAGAACATCAAAGACCTGCTGGAACTCTGCAACCTATCTCTATTCCTGAATGGAAATGGGACCATGTTGAGATGGACTTCGTCACTGGATTTCCCAAATCATAGAAAGGTAATGATGCTATTCTTGACGTCATTGAAAACACGCCTGACCTGCACACACCAGCTTAACTTACCGGTGTCTGGAATCACCCACGACACCTGTCAAGCAAAACTCTAAGTGGGGAGGCTACAACCTCGACGTACCATGGGATCAAATTTATATCGCGCGCTCTAAGGGGTGCCCCCCTCTCGGTCCCAACCGGAAACACCCATGCCCCCGGACGAGGTGGCATGCCTACCGGATGCATCCGGTATCTTCCACCATGGCCTCTCTGTACGGTGTGTGCTAGGAAGGGGTTGACAACCTACTGAACCGTACCCTACCTGCGGCAGGGACAAGTGGTAGCACGAAACAAGTATGGGGGTTACTGGAACAAGACTCGATCTACGGCCGACTCAGGAGGTTCAAGTATTCCCCGTATGATTAGCATAACAAATATATCTCCATTAACAGATAAACTCACCACTCATCAAGCCTCACCATGCCATACCGGACATACTCGTCTCGACGAGGAACTAGGGACAAGCTCGTGTCTACCCAAGACCACGACTTTCCCGGCTTCCTTCCGATATGCATGAGAAGCTCACGAGGATGATCACTATCACCAGCATATCCATTTCTAACAGCAAAGCATCTCCATATGCACTCATGCGTATGATTTTATCGTCACATAAAATAATGTATGCTCCAAGTCAAGGTGGTGTTGTAACCGTATCAACAACACCCAAAAATATTATGCCAGAGTTCAGAATGCTTGCCTTCAAGAGTATGCAAGGGGGTGCACTTTTTGAAAGTTTTCTTCTCTCTCCATTTCCTATTTTGAAAAAATATTCAAATAACATATATCTCAAAAGCAGTACAAAAAGTTGTTCTAAATATTTTTGAAATAAATCTTAAAATAGACTAGATGAAATTTGAGAGAGGTAGGAAAAAGAATCAACTCATTTGGAGTTTTATTTTAAAAGATATAGCCAGTCAAAGTTTTGTTTTTAATAAAACCAGAAAAAGAAAGCGTTTCGGGGAAAATACGCTTTTGAAGTAGAGGAGAAGTACTCAGGAGGTTACGCGACCACTTAAACACGTGGTGGCAGGGCTGGGTCTCTGACGTACTCAGGTTTGACTAGTCTCTCCTCCCTCCTCTTCCTCTGCCCGAACGGAGGCGGGACTCCGGCGATCGCCGTCGACGAACGGTGCCTCCCCGCGGGTATTCGAGGGCAGGGATGGACCTGCCAGACCGGGCGGTCCTCCCGGTGGTCGTTGGGTCGTCGGGGGTGGAAGGAGTCGCGGGCGGCGAGCTCCGCGGCGGAGGAGGTTTCGGGTGGTTTTGGGGTTTCTGGGCTGCGGTGGTTCTTGGTCGCGTTTGAGAGGCTGGGCGGCTCCGTGAGGTCGAGGGGAGTCGGGTGGTGGTGCTAGCTGAGCTTGGGGAGGCTCTGTTGGCGACTAGCGGGACCGGAGGGCGGCGGCGGCCGAACCTGCCGGAGGTGGGGGAGATGGCCTCTTCCGGTCAATCCGCGGCTAGGGGAGCACTAGGGGGGCGGCCTGAGGTCGCCTGAGGGCTTGGACGAGCTTGGGGGCCCCTTTTATAGGTGGTTGGGGTCGGTTCCGCGGCGGCCGTGGATAAGGACGCCGGCGACCGTCGTTCTGTAGCTGCAGGGCGACGTGGCGGCGACGAGCGCGTGCCAACGATCATGTGGATGAGCTCGGGCTGTTCAAGGGGGCAGCTGGCGCGCGCGGGTGGCTTGGGCGGCGCCGTCCATGGCAGAGCCTACTGCCGACGTCGGCGTGCCGCCAGGGAGCCCTGACGGTGGCGCTGTAGGGCGCCAGGGTGGCTCTGCGGCGAGGGAAGGGGCGGGCGTGCTGGTTGCGAGTGGGGAGAGGCCAGAGCGGGCGCGGGGAGGCGGCCGTGCGACGCGGTGGCTCGGGCGCCCGCACGTGCAAAACGTGCGCTCTGGGCGCGCCCAGAGCACGCACGGGACATGTTCGACATAATGACAGGGCAGCCTAGAGTGCTTGAGCGAGGCTGGCAAATAACAGGACTAGGTTAGAGCTAGTAAGGAGATCAAGGGACATGGTGGTTAGGTCAGGGGATCAAGTTCACAAAGCAAACTAATAACCATGCCAAATCTGCCCATGCACACCAAGTGTTCGACAGAATGCTAAGTGCATCTAGGCAACTCTTGGAGTGGCCAAAAACTCCAGATCAGGGTCTCCCTTGATGTAGGTGATGATGGCAAGATCATTAGGGCAAAACCAGAAACTTGCTAGTGCAAGTTTTTGCAAACTTTCAGTTTTGGACAGAAAGAAAAAGGACTTATTGCATGCACTTAAAATCCTCCAATGGGTCCACTCTCCTGGACTTCAGGGTTTTGTAGGGAGGGCTACAAGCAGGAAAAAGCTCATGGGCACTAGAGCTAAATAAAATAGGGTTACAGTACAAATCACCAAACTGGAGCAGAATGAAGATGAGGTTGATTCACTCAAATATTTCAAAGAACACCAATGGGTTTTTGCATAAAGTTGAATCATGTGCATCTACTGACATCTCCAAACACTTGGAAGAATTTTTAAAGGAATATTTAAATAGGTTGTAGTACAAAAATACCTACTGGACCAGATTTGAAAAGTTGATGTAGAGCTCAAAATCTCCAATGACCAAAAGATATTCTTGCATAAAAGTGATGTGGAAACATCACATGACATCCCCAAATTTTGGTGAAATTTTTAAATGCATTAATCAAATGGTTGCAGTGCAACAGAGACTCCAAATTCATGAAAAATCATTTTAAAAGAATAAAGCTCAGGAAAAGCAATTATGCAATTAAATCCACTGATGAAGAATTGTTTTATTGGGAGAGTATACAAGTCCAACAATATTTTTGGAAAGTTCCACTTGAGGTAAAACTCCACAATATTAAAGAAAAGAGAGGTTCTGAAATCAAGAGATAAATCCAGACAAATGGAAAAGTTTAATCTACTGGCAAAATTTTAATTAATAAAACATGGTCAAAATTTTGGGGTGTCACAACACTACCCCCCTTAAGAAAAAAAATCTCGTCCTCGAGATTTGTTAAAAGCTGTTTTGAACAAACATCGCTCTTACCAAAAGAAATCATTCTACTATGCAATAAAATGTGGCTACAGTGAGCGGGCAATAAGTGGTGTAAAACTACAGTGTGTTATACTGGCGTTGCGTGGAAAAATCCATGGTTGGGGAAAACGAGATATTTCTACGTGGATACAGTAATTTAGAATAAAATCTAAATTACTAAAATACGCTGGTCGTACCCGAGAGCACAGTGCTCTCTCTGGCTGACAGGTGGGCCTGGGGCCCACTGTCGGCCTCTTCTTCTACCTCTAGCTCTCTCTCTCGCGGGCTTTCCCGCGCTTTCTCCACCGGCGACGTCTAGCGCGTAGGGCACCTAGGCCGTACTGCGGTAGTGCGCGGCGTGCTAGCTGCCGGTGCAGCGTGCACTCACCTCGCGGGCCAGTGCACTGTCGGCACTGCTCGCGGATTCTCCTCCGAACACCGGCGATCGAGCGACGAGCGGCGCTGGTGGACCTCGCCCACCGTACACCGATCTCGGGCTATAAAATGACCGCGATGCTCCTTCTTCTACCTCACACCTGGCCTCGCTTCTACTTCTCCTTCCTTCTCCTCCATTGCTGTTTGCAGGAGCTCGTGACGAGGCTCTAATGGCGGAGGTGATGCCGGACTGGTACGTGGTCCTGGTGTGTGGAGGTTTGGCGACGATGCTGGGGCTCTCTGTGCTCCTGTGCGCGATGATCCTTGATGATCGTCGTGATGCTGCCGCTCGAGTGTTAGCTCTTCGCGGTGGCGGCGATAACGAGGATTAGGAGCGGCATCGAGGGCTAACTGCTGTCGGTGTGCTGGGGCAACTCGCGCCCGAATGATTACTCACAAATCTCTCTTACTGAGACTGTGGTGTCCTCGGGTGTGATCAGTTAGGTGCAAAAAGTGTACGAGGATTTGTAAATAGCGCACGAGGTCGAGTGGTTGTGGTTGTGAGCCTGCCGCTGTGGAAATAAAAATCTACGTCGTGAAGAGGCGTATGCTGCAGCAACTCAGGGAAAAGAAATCTCACTACAAAAATCTATCGTGAGCGAAAATTAGTTAAATCAAAATTAACAGCAGTAAAACTGCTCACATAATTGAAACCAAAATTTTTGATCCGTCGCACAAATATTGGATACCACGTACAAGTTACAACACATAAATAAATACTGGGATAATAAACATAGCGGTGACGTCTACAATAAAAAAGGCAAGAGGACAGGGTCCTGAGAAAACGTCTCTGGTACTGGGGCGCACTCTTCTTCTATCGGGGGAAGCGGGTTGACCAATCGATGAACGCGTCTCTCCTGGTCAGGCCTCAGTGGTCTGCCAATAGCGATCTGAGGATTTAAATCAGCGAGGCTCTGGAGATAACCCATTACCCACTGAGTCAAACGCTCCTGAGCGATAACATACTGGGCAAGGTTGGCCAGTACTGGATCTCTCTCAATCTGTCCACCGGGAAAAGATGCTACTTCTCCGGGTGCTGCACGACTCGGAAAATAATAATATCCTCGTTCGCTGGCATAGGGTACCGCGAATCGAAGACGAGCAAGCGCTTCGTACGCAGCAGCTTCAATGGCCATATGCGGAGTCGGCATGGATTTCCGCACGAAGGAGACTTCCGTTGGGTCTTGGTTTGGGTTTGCGGGAGGGATGTACACCACTGCCCAATATTTCGAGGTGGATGGGGTGATCCTCGATTTGAGCAACTCGTACTGGGGTGGATGGATGGCACTCATGGTACTGCAGGTAAAGTCCCACAATAATTTAACAAAACTACCCGGGGTTGCGTCTGCAGTCCTCAGATAAATACTGGGGGTCGGCATGGCAAAGAAATGGCTGTGCGGGTTGTGCACAAGGTGAGGGGGCTTGGCAAGGTCACGAGGTGGCCTTTTATAGCACTGGGGCTGGGTTAATTACCGTGGTAACTAGTTGTTGGTTCTGTTCTATGGGGTCGGGGGTCAATGCCACAGATACACATATCCCACAAATGTGACGCATACTATGGGTGTCGTCGGGGTTGGTTTTTTGGTAGCTGTGCCCGGAATTTTAAAAATGTAACTGTACGCTAACGTACATATGCATGGCTACTATTCCAAAATAGGGGCGCACAAGCAGACATCATTTAATAATGGTGATACAGGATCACACAATTACAAGGCGTAGAAATATTAAGGCTCGTTACTACTCGAGCGACTTAGTCTACCTCGTTAATATCTAAGCGGGCTTGCCTTGCGGACGTCGAGGCTTCTCCACGGGTTACACCGTCGGGATTAGCCGGATGAGGTTGAGGGGCTGCAGGGTCGGGGTAGCGATGATGACCGTCGCGGGGGTTATTGGCCACAATCCCGTTGGAGCGTGTTCCCAAAAGGCGACGAAGCACTTCTGGGGACACCAAAGTATTTTGGTCGATGGTTGGGGCAGACCTTAAGGGCTCGATCGGGTGTCCGAACAGCACGACTGGGTTGTCGGCGTCGGGCTCCTCTTCTCCTCTCGCCGGGGCTCGGCGAATCAGTTCTCCACGAGCTGCGATCAGATCAAGGGTGATTTGATCGAACAGTTCCTCTAGTGCACTTACATAGCGCACCAGATGCAATAGTGCAGGATCCGTCTCGTGATCTCCGTTGGCAACCCGGGGCGGCCTACCATACCCGTCACGGCTGGGGTAGTAGTAGAACGAGCGACAGTTAACTCTGGGCGACAAGTGCCGGAGTTGAACTATAGCTTCTTGAGCTGCCAGTTGGATGGCTTGTGGCTCAAAGGAAGTTGTCCTTCCAGTGAACCTGTAGGGGCGTTCTGGTGATAGACCCCTACCATAGATGTGTACAGTGGCCCAAGATTGACGGCTCTCACCGCTCATGGATCCTTGGTACACAACATATTCTGGGGGCTCTTCTAATGCATAGGCACGGCGGGTGAGGTTTGCGAGCACGGTCACAAAACCTCCAAGGTTGGTGGCTGTGGTCTCATTGTGAACAATGGGGCCAGGCATCGTGGCTTGGTTTGGGGAAGAGGCTGTGCTGTACTAGGTTGAGGCTAGCGCGCCCTTTTTATAGAAAAAGGGGGCGGAGTCTTCCTTCGCACGCTTGCGAATGAGACATATTAGGTGTCGGTCACTGGCGCGTGATCGACAGGCTAGGCTGATAGGTTGGGCACCGACTGCCAAAAGCGTCGGGGTCACTGTGTAGCTATCTTACACGAGAAGCTTGGCCGGGGTTGGGCTAAGGTCTGGTGGGTTGGTTAACCTAGGTTTATTGACCTGGCTAAGATAGGATTAGCCAATGGTTAGCCTGGCTCTGATACCAAGTTTGTCAGGACCGGTTTTTCGGGATATTAATTTTCCTGAAAATGGCCCTTGTGCTCACCAGCCCCAGGATTACTGTTAGCTAATGAGGCACCAACTTGATACAGAAATTCCAAGCAAAGTACAAAATATGTAGTACAAGACCATTGTGGCCTATGAGTACAACACTTGGTTTCTAGTGGTTGATGGCGGAAGCGGTTTATGGTTCATCTGCGTCTATGGGACTCCATTTCCCACAAGAACAGCTGACCAGGATAACTCCTATCTTCGCGAGGCTGCTATCGTCATTGCGTAGGTTCCGGGGCTGTCATCACAACGCTCCTCTCCGAGCAAGAAATCTGGCCAAGACAATAGCCAGGGACAAGCCAGTGAGTACTTTGAATGTACTCGCAAACATTATGAACACGGGTATAATATAATAGTGGATAATCATGCTCCGAAAGATTCTACGATCATAACGTCAGTCACGAAATAAACAAAAATTCATGATGCACGCATGCAGGTAAAATATGAATGTGCAATACGGGAGTAGAAATAGAATGCACCGATTGAGTGTCTGAAGCGACGCCTCGAAAGGATAATAAGATAAATCATGCCTCAGTCGGGCATCTGAGTGACACCACATAAAGGGCTTATGAAGAATAAATAAATGACAAACATGCCGCAGTCGGGCGTCTGAGCGACACCACATAAAGGGCTTATAAAAAATGAATAAATAAATAACAAGCATGCCACAGTCGGGCGTCTGAGCGACACCACAAAAAGGGCTTATAAATAAATAAATAAATAAATAACAAGCATGCCGCAGTCGGGCGTCTGAGCGACACCACATAAAGGGCTTATAAAGAATAAATAAATGACAAACATGCCGCAGTCGGGCGTCTGAGCGACACCACCTAAAGGGCTTATAAATAATAATCGCAGTAAGTATCCAGGAGGTAGAACCGTCCCAAGGATACTCAATAATTCAAATGTTGTAAATGGTTAGTCCACGATAATAATAATCATAAAACTCATATGTCACAGGTCATAATCAATGGTCTAGTTTAGCCGCCGTTTCTCCATCCGAAGACCGTCACTAAACCCATCTCAGACTGTAGTCCCTTCCCATGGACATGGCTATCCGAATAGATTTAACCTCTGCAGAGGGTGTACTCTTTACCCACGAGTAACGGATTTATTTAGTCCATCGGGACTAATTCCGTCTACGGTCTTTTAATTGAAAACACGCCTGACCTGCACACACCAGCTTAACTTACCGGTGTCTGGAATCACCCATGACACCTATCAAGCAAAACTCTAAGTGGGGAGGCTACAACCTCGACGTAGCATGGGATCAAATTTATATCGCGCGCTCTAAGGGGTGCCCCCTCTCGGTCCCAACCGGAAACACCCATGTCCCCGGACCAGGTGGCATGCCTACCGGATGCATCCGGTATCTTCCACCATGGCCTCTCTGTACGGTGTGTGCTAGGAAGGGGTTGACAACCTACTGAACCGTACCCTACCTGCGGCAGGGACAAGTGGTAGCACGAAACAAGTATGGGGGTTACTGGAACAAGACTCGATCTACGGCCGACTCAGGAGGTTCAAGTATTCCCCGTATGATTAGCATAACAAATATATCTCCATTAACAGATAAACTCACCACTCATCAAGCCTCACCATGCCATACCGGACATACTCGTCTCGACGAGGAACTAGGGACAAGCTCGTGTCTACCCAAGACCACGACTTTCCCGGCTTCCTTCCGGTATGCATGAGAAGCTCACGAGGATGATCACTATCACCAGCATATCCATTTCTAACAGCAAAGCATCTCCATATGCACTCATGCGTATGATTTTATCATCACATAAAATAATGTATGCTCCAAGTCAAGGTGGTGGTGTTGTAACCGTATCAACAACACCCAAAAATATTATGCCAGTTCAGAATGCTTGCCTTCAAGAGTATGCAAGGGGGTGCACTTTTTGAAAGTTTTCTTCTCTCTCCATTTCCTATTTTGAAAATATATTCAAATAACATATATCTCAAAAGCAGTACAAAAGGTTGTCCTAAATATTTTTGAAATAAATCTTAAAATAAACTAGATGAAATTTGAGAGAGGTAGGAAAAAGAATCAACTCATTTGGAGTTTTATTTTAAAAGATATAGCTAGTCAAAGTTCTATTTTTAATAAAACCAGAAAAAGAAAACATTTCGGGGAAAATACGCTTTCGAAGCAGAGGAGACGTACTCAGGAGGTTACGCGACCACTTAAACACGTAGTGGCGGGGCTGGGTCACTGACAGTGGGTCCAGCGGGCCCACTGGTCAGGTTTGACTAGTCTCTCCTCCCTCCTCTTCCTCTGCCCGAACGGAGGCGGGACTCCGGCGATCGCCGTCGACGAACGGTGCCTCCCCGCGGGTATCCGAGGGCAGGGATGGACCTACCAGACCGGGGCGGTCCTCCCGGTGGTCGTTGGGTCGTCGGGGGTGGAAGGAGTCGCCGGCGGCGAGCTCCGCGGCGGAGGAGGTTTCGGGTGGTTTTGGGGTTTCTGGGCTGCGGTGGTTCTTGGTCGCGTTTGAGAGGCTGGGCGGCTCCGTGAGGTCGAGGGGAGTCGGGTGGTGGTGCTAGCTGAGCTTGGGGAGGCTCTGTTGGCGACTAGCGGGACCGGAGGGCGGCGGCGGCCGAACCTGCCGGAGGTGGGGGAGATGGCCTCTTCCGGTCAATCCGCGGCTAGGGGAGCACTAGGGGGGCGGCCTGAGGTCGCCTGAGGGCTTGGACGAGCTTGGGGGCCCCTTTTATAGGTGGTTGGGGTAGGTTCCGCGGCGGCCGTGGATAAGGACGCCGGCGACCGTCGTTCTGTAGCTGCAGGGCGACGTGGCGGCGACGAGCGCGTGCCGACGATCATGTGGATGAGCTCGGGCTGTTCAAGGGGGCAGCTGGCGCGCGCGGGTGGCTTGGGCGGCGCCGTCCATGGCAGAGCCTACTGCCGACGTCGGCGTGCCGCCAAGGGAGCCCTGACGGCGGCGCTGTAGGGCGCCAAGGTGGCTCTGCGGCGAGGGAAGGGGCGGGCGTGCTGGCTGCGAGTGGGGAGAGGCCAGAGCGGGCGCGGGGAGGCGGCCGTGCGACGCGGCGGTTCGGGCGCCCGCACGTGCAAAACGTGCGCTCTGGGCGCGCCCAGAGCACGCACGGGACATGTTCGACATAATGCCAGGGCAGCCTAGGGTGCTTGAGCGAGGCTGGCAAATAACAGGACTACGTTAGAGCTAGTAAGGAGATCAAGGGACATGGTGGTTAGGTCAGGGGATCAAGTTCACAAAGCAAACTAATAACCATGCCAAATCTGCCCATGCACACCAAGTGTTCGACAGAATGCTAAGTGCATCTAGGCAACTCTTGGAGTGGCCAAAAACTCCAGATCAGGGTCTCCCTAGATGTAGGTGATGATGGCAAGATCATTAGGGCAAAACCAGAAACTTGCTAGTGCAAGTTTTTGCAAACTTTCAGTTTTGGACAGAAAGAAAAAGGCCTTATTGCATGCACTTAAAATCCTCCAATGGGTCCACTCTCCTAGACTTGTTTTATTGGGAGAGTATACAAGTCCAACAATATTTTTGGAAAGTTCCACTTGAGGTAAAACTCCACAATATTAAAGAAAAGAGAGGTTCTGAAATCAAGAGATAAATCCAGACAAATGGAAAAGTTTAATCTCCTGGCAAAATTTTAATTAATAAAACAAGGTCAAAATTTTGGGGTGTCACACCGATCGAGCGATTCCTTCGCTACTGCTGCTAACTGAAGCCGATCGATGCTGCCTCTGGGATGAACAGTGAGCGTTGCGGGGGGGTTTGGATGAACAGTGAGCGGTGGCGTTGCCTCTGGATGAACATGACCCCGTGGTGTGGAGGGCTGGATGAACAGTACATGGTGGAGGGGTGCCCGTGGAGGGGTGGTTGAACAGGACCCCGTGGTGTGGAGGGTTGGATGAACAGTAGACGGTGGAGGGGTGCCCGTGGAGGGGTGGTTGAACAGTAGCCGGTGGAGTAGCGCGCGGTGGAGGCTGGATGAAAATGAGCCCGTGGAGGCTGGAGGAGGTCGACGGTAGCCCGTGGAGGCTGGAGGAGGTCGACGGTGGAGATGAACAGTATCCCGTGGAGTCCCGTTTTGCGGTACGCCACACCCCTCCCGATGAACAGGACCCCCGTTTCGACCGTAGGAGATCCGTTTTGTCCGTTTTGCGGTACGCCACACCCCTCCCGATCAACAGGACCCCCGTTTCGACCGTAGGAGGTCAGTTTCGTCCGTTTTGCGGTACGCCACACCCCTCCCGATCAACAGGACCCCCGTTTCGACCGTAGGAGGTCCGTTTCCTCCGTTTTGCGGTACGCCACACCCCTCCCGATCAACAGGACCCCGTTCCGAACGTAGGAGGTCTGTTTCCTCCGTTGTGCGGTACGCCAGGCCTCGTTTCCATCGCCTGTTCTGTCCAAGCCCTCCCGATGAACACGACCACGCATTCCGTTCCGACCCAGCCGGTTGGCTCCCACGCGTTCCGTTGCCTCCCGATGAACACGACGCATTCCGTTGCCTCCCCATGAACACGACGCATTCCGTTGCCTCCCCATGAACACGACGACGACGTTGTTTGTCCGTTCCGACCCAGCCATGTACACGAGCCCTGGCCGTACGTATGCGCGAGTAGGCGTTCGAGACCCCGCCTGTATGTACACATACGTGGCCGTATTTTCTTTCTTGCACCCTGGCCGCTGTACGTACGTGTACATGCTACGTGCGCGCCTCTACTACGACACGTACGCGCCTCTACTACGGCACGTGCGCGCCTCTACATCCACCAGTATATATGTACGTACACGTTCACGACCAGAATGACAACGCTACGTACGCTTCGACCAGGTGGGTCCCGATTGTCAGGCACTTCCTTGCCTGCGAAGATATAGCTGGTGGGTCCCAGCAGTCAGGGGGGCGAATCGTTTTTTTTTCGGACGCACTTCCTTGCGTGCGAAGATGTAGCTGGTGGGTCCCAGCAGTTAGGGGCAAATGTTTTTTTCGCGAAATACGATGGCCCGTCCGGTGGGTCCCCGCTGTCAGGTGGAGGAATAATTATTTTGCACGTAATAAGGAGGCACTTCCTTGCTGCGGCCGTGGACCCAGCTGTCAGCCTCTCCACGTATAGTCCATGTCCGATGGAACCAATTCCTTGACCACGTTGACCACGCCGCGCCGAGAGCACCAAGGCGGTGGACGACGGCGAGGCCTAGGAAGGGGACGACGCGGAGCCGGGGAAGACGCGGCAGTGGATGCCCACGCGTAGAGGAGTACGAGGGTTCACTGGTTCGCTGCGGTGTGAGGCTGCCGTCGCCGCAGAATAACATGGGGTGTGGGTTTGTAGAGGGATGGCCTGGCCAGCGGTGGGATTAGTAGGGGGCGGTGAGGCCTCCGCCGCATCATAGCCGGCCACGAGAGGCAGGAGCACGAGGCACGACCGGCGCTGGTTTGGGCGGCTGGAGCAAGAAGACCAGAGGTTGAAGAAGCACTACGGCCGTTGGATGGACATTGTACGGTCACTGGAGCTAGAATCATGCATATTGACTAAGTTGACAAAGCCCTCCGTCCCCGTCAACTTAGTAGGCCCACAAGTCAGCCTGCCACTATACTGGGTCCCAGCTAACAGGGGGAGTATTCATTTTTTTTGTTCGTAATAAGGAGGCACTTCCTTGCATGCGAAGATGTAGCTGGTGGGTCCGAGCTGTCAGCGGCGGTAACATTTTTTCGCGAAATATAGAGGCCCTTTCAGTGGGTCCCTGATGTCAGGTGGAGGAATCATTATTTTGCGCGTAATAAGGAGGCATTTCCTTGCGTGCGGCCGTGGACCCAGCTGTCGGCCTCTCCATGTACAGTCCACTTCAGATGCATGTCGGTCGTTGACCACGTTGACCAGGCCGCGCCGAGAGCACCAGGGCGGTGGACGATAGGGAGGCCTAGGAAGGGAACAACACGGAGGCAGGGAAGACTCGGCAGTTGTTTCCCACGCGGAGGGGAGTACGACTGTACGAGGGTTTACTGGTTCGTCTGCCGTCGCCGGAGAATAACAGCAGGTGTGGGTGAGTAGAGGGATGGCTAGGCCAGCGATGGGAGTACGGTGGGGCGGTGAGGCCTGCGCGGTAGCACAGCCGGCCGCGGGGAGGAGGGAGCAGGCAGTCCCGCCGGCGCTTGTTTGAGCGGCTGGAGCAGGAAGAGCAGAGATTGAAGAAGCACGACGGCCGTTCGATGGACATCCAACAGTCACTGCTTGTGCGTCAACCTTTTTTTTAGGAAAGCCTCAAATCTGTGGAAAACAGCATACAGCCCATCTGCCATTATTTCTAATAATTTACAGCCCATTTGCTAATTCTTAAGGTTTTTTTTGGAGCCCATGTTCTTTTTGTTAGCATTACAGCCCATATTGTGGCCACGGTTAAAAAATTATACGAAATTTTGCATATTTCGGTGCGGTCCGAACTGTTTTTAATCCCGAAATTTCGACTCACATGCAAACTGATTTTAAAAATAAATGTATATCAATATAAAATCCAACAAATTCTCCATGCATAAAAATTAATGTAATTTAAAATCTCAAAATGAAAATAAGATATTTGAAACTAATTGCCGGTTTGATGTGTTTTAAAAATGTAGCGAAGATGTAGCTGGTGGGTCCAGCAGTCAGGGGGGCGAATCGTTTTTTCGGATGCACTTGCTTGTGTGCGAAGATGTAGCTCGTGGGTCCCAGCAGTCAGGGGGCGAATCATTTTTTTGCGAAATACGGTGGCCCGTCCGGTGGGTCCCCGCTGTCAGGTGGAGGAATAATTATTTTGCGCGTAATAAGGAGGCACTTCCTTGCGGCTGCCGTGGACCCAGCTGTCAGCCTCTCCACGTACAGTCCACGTCTGATGGAAGTCATTCCTTGACCACGTTGACCACGCCGCACCGAGAGCACCAGGGCGGTGGACGATGGCGAGGCCTAGGAAGGGGATGACGCAGAGCCGGGGAAGACGCAGCAGTGGATGCACACGCGGAGAGGAGTACGAGGGTTCACTGGTTCGGCTGCGCTGCCGTCGCCGCAGAATAACAGGGGGTGTGGGTGAGTGGAGGGATGGCCTAGCCAGCGGTGGGAGTAGTAGGGGGCGGTGAGGCCTCCGCGGCAGCACAGCCGGCCACGGGAGGCAGGAGCAGTTGGCACGACCGGCGCTGCTTTGGGCGGCTGGAGCAAGAAGACCAGAGGTTGAAGAAGCATGACGGCCATTGGATGGACATCGTACGGTCACTGCAGCTAGAATCGTTTATATTGACTAAGTTGACAAAGCCCTTGGTACGTCAACTTAGTAGGCCCACGGGTCAGCTTCCGAAACGGTGCGCCCCAGATGTCAGGGGGAGGAATCATTTTTTGGGCGGGTGAAGCTAGAATATCCGAGATTGAAGAAGAAGCACGGCATCCGTTGGATGGATATCCAACGGCCACTGCTGCTAGAACCGTGTCTTGACTATAAGCTGACAAAGCCTTGCATACGCGTCAACTCTGTTTTTTTAGGGGACGCATCAACTTAGTAAGGCCAGAAGTGTGTGGCAGAGAACTTATAGCCCATTTGAGATTTGTAAGAATGTGTAGCCCATTTTTGAATTCTAATGGAATTTACTACAGCCCATTTACAGATTGTTAAAAGTACAGCCCATTTCAACCAACCGTTCAAAACAGAATTCAATAAAATTTCCCACATTTTGATGGGATCCGAAATATTTTTATCCCGAAATTTCTAGTCAGATTAAATACAATTTCAATATAAATTTATATTACGTAAAAATCCAATGAAACATTGCGCTCGCAAAAATTAATGAAATTAAAATTTTCAATATCCAAAAATAATATTTATAAAGTAATCACATGTTTGGTGCATTTTTTTATAGTTACTGCCCAGTTTTTATAATTACATCCCATTTATTATTTCTTAAAGCCCATTTTCTTGTTAAGCCTAATGCATCCCTCCTAGGAAAGATTTGCAGCCCAGCGGGGCGGAGAATAACAACTTGACCTTGTCTGGGTATTCCTAAAAAAAGTATAGCTGGGCTAGCCATTTTCAGCTTGAAAAAAATTAATATCTGGGCTGGATATCTGGCCTGGGCTAGACTGGCCAAGGCCCGCCCAGTTAATACCTGCAGCGATGTTTTCGTTGTTGTTCAGAGGAGAAAAATTAATATCTGGGCTAAACATCGAAAAACTCTGCAGTGCTCACACCTCAAAAACACAAATACTGCTCGAGCTGCTTGGTCCCAGCTGTCGGCCGCTTCTTATGCAATTCTCTCGTTTATTGACTACTACATAGGTTGACAATGGTGTGGGACCGTGATGTCAGGAAACCAGGAGGAAGCAAAATAAATTATAGTTTTATATATATAAGGAGGCACTTGTGTACGTGAGGCTATGGACCTGGTGGGTCCCCATTGTCATCCTCTCCAAGTAAAGTCATCTCCTCGCCTGCGCGCGCTTTCCGCCCGAAACAGTCAGCGCCGCCCGCCCCACTTCCCGGTGCAGGCGATTGCTCCGCCTTCAAACGACACAAGTGCCGTCCGTCCGTCCATCTGCCGCCCACATTAATGATACGCGGTTGCCGAGGCGGCTACTCCGGCGCCACACGTCTGTCCCTCCGGCTGCCCACCATTGCTATATAAACTGCTGCGCCGGCCATAGCCGCAGTCATCCGCATCCGTTCCCTTTCTCCTGTCCACACCACTACGGCCCACCATGGCTTCCTCACGCTCCAGCGCTCTTCGGGACGGGCGGACGACGGACCACAAGGAGATGGCAGCCATTGCTGCCGACCGGCTGGCCGGCAGGCAGCCGGAGGACGACGACGTCCCAATGGAGAACATGGTAGTCGACGATCCGGCGCCAACCCCCTCCTCCGCGCCATCCTCGCCGGTGCATTGCACCATGACCATCGGCGAGGCCCGTGCCCAATATATGGACAGGGTGAGGCAGATGCGTGAGGAGCAGTTCCGAGAGGCGCAGGCCGACGCCGTCTACATCCACCATCTCCTCCAGGAGCACCTGCAGGCGGAGGAGCAGATCACCGCGGAGCGGGCGGAGCAGGAGGCGCTGCTCGACTCGTACCGCTCCGCCCGCAAGGGCCGCCTCGAGCGCTGGCGGTACCGCATGCGGGTGGCGGAGGCTTCGGCCGCCTACAAAGAGGCTAGCAAAGAGGGCGATGAAGCGGGCGAGGCGTTGTTTGGCGAGACCGAGGACGAGGCAGAGGACAATGCAGGCTCCGACGAGTCCCCGCTCCGCTGGCGTCGACGAGGCCCTGCTCCGCCGAGGCCCCGCGGCGCCAACAACAAGGCAGAGGACACCGCCGGCTCCGGCGAGGCCCCGCCCCGCCAACAACGAGGCAGAGGACATCGCCGGCTCAGCCGAGGCCCCACCCTGCCGGCAACATGGGGGAGGATTTCCACCTCTCCGCTGAGGCGCCGCCCGCCGGCAACGAGACAGAGGACATCGTCGGCTCCGCCGAGGCCCCGCCCCGCTGCCAACGAGGCCGCACCACACAGAAAACGAGGAAGAGTAGAACACGGTAGGTCGCCGCCGCTCGGGTCCAAGTAAGGCCACCGCTGCTACCCTCCGGTTGAAGCCAAGCTAGGCGGGTTGACAATTGACGGCCGGTTAGCTTCTTGGCGGCGACGTGGAGTCCGAGAGCTGCGCTGGAGAAGAACGCTGCTTCTACTTAACTGCTGGTGCAGTTGGCTGACTGACACGTGGGCCCAACAGGACACATGTCAGTTACGCAACTGCACCTGCAGTTAAGTCACTGAAGCTTCTGTCCGGCTCAGCGGGACACAGGTGGGTAGCTCCAGTTAATTAATTATACCTCCAGCGCACCCCTTTTTAGTTGAAGAATGTATGAAATGTAATGAAATCCAGAATGTTTATATGAAATCCGACCGTGTATGAATGATATTTATTTCGATTAGTTCGAATTCCTGTATCACTGGCATTGGATGAACATGCAAAATAATATGTACTAGCATTATTCCCAGGGTGATCACCTCGTTTGCAGCCGTTTCACACATACTCCCTCCGATCCTTTCTAGTCTGCATACAAATTTTGTCTGCAGTCAAAGTATCTCTACTTTGACCAATCTTATACAAAAAAGTATGCACTTTCACAATGTGCGAAGTAAAAAGGAACAGAAGGAGTACAAAGAGTTTGAGCAGCTTTTTAGCGTTTCTGTACATTGCAATCAAACACACAGGCCTGGCAATTCATAGAGAACATTCAAAGCAATCGATGATTATGCATCTCAGCGACTCACATGTCAGAGGCAATATTTACTTCACAACTAAAGAATAAATAAAAAATTGATCGACGCTGCTGACAGCAAAGGGCGCCCCATTCGAAAATATCAAACAAATGTCTTGCTAAAATCAATGAGCAAAATTTGACAAGGTTGTCCCATTCCAAAATATCAAATGCCTACGATTGTGGAATGGGCAGGGTTTGCCATCAGTTCGGACATTGACATGGCACGTCGTGCTAAATAAACCAGCTGTTCTTTTTGTGCAGTTCCACCAAAATCAACCAAATTCGCGCGTAGCTTGTATGATTTCGCCCTTATATGTTGCAACGCCTTGAACTTATCGGCACCTCCTTTCTTATGGTGGAAATGAATGATTCGATGTATTCATGAACATTTTGTGCAGTTCCCATTGAAATCAAGCTGAGCACCCCTGTTTGCACAAATACAAAAAAGTGATTAGTATAAAGCAAACTGTACTATGAATTGACAGTTTCAACATGCACATACATGGTCCATGTAGAGCACACTTTTAGAAAAATGGAACTCACCAGAAAGAATCCTAGAACAACATTGTACTCGCCATCACAGCAAAAAAATGGAGATTTGTCAGTCCTTCTGAGCTGAAGTTAGCTTGGTCTTGTGGGGAGTAATGTAACCATCCTTCAACTACTCCTTCTGATGAGAAGATAGACAGGGCTTCTTCATCCTGGCGTAATCGGAACTAGTCACTTCACGTACTCCATATTCTTCTTCAGAGGAAGATGATCCTGTTGTGCAAAGACAAGAGGACTACTAAATGCTAGCATCCCTGTTTGCTCGAAAAAACGGAAAGGAAATATTTAAAACAGCACAGATGAAGCACTTCTCAAGGACAATACCACTTTTTCATGACAGTATCTAAATAGTAGCACAACACCAATAGAGATGACAAAGCTCAATCATATGGATGAAATCAGTGGGCGAGTACCAACCTTTGTCAGGAGGCTTATTGTGTAGAGCATACAGATGAAGCACTTCTCCAGAACCATCTGTCGCTATCTACGGTGGTGGCCATGCTTTCTATATACTCTTCGATTAGTTTAATGTTTCCAACATCTTCTTGTGCAGTTCCACTAAAATATATGGTATCTTCAAAGAAGATCCCTGTTTGCACAAGTAGAGATAATTACATATTACATTAAGAGTGGCATCAAATCAGTGGCAAAACAATTGCTCGTTCCAGCCATAGCAATAAATTAAGATGCAAAACTATATCATTACTTGTGTCATCATAGTTCCAGTGCTTCATTACAGCACCGGGAGTTGATTTTTGTTTTTCTTCCGCTTGTTCTCCCCCTTCATCACTTGGTTCAATAACAGACAAGCTTCGCCTTCAATGTAAGATTTGGCATGTCAATTAGGGAGCACAAGTATAGTACTAAACTTAATTTTCTGATGAAAGTGGCAAAATACAGGCCAGCAGTTGTGAAATATCCTTATCTTATCTCAAAGGGATATTACAGTGCACATACAGATTGGAAGTCTTGTCTCCATTTGTGCAGTTCACTAAAATCAAGCAACATTCTCGTACAAGTAGCACAACATATGAAAGCACACTGCAGAATCATGTGAAAGAAGGCTAGTACTGACCTCTCATGATGCGGAATTCAAACAACTCACAAGAAGAAGATCTGAACCAAATTTGCCTTAACGGATAGGAAGTAAGATCTCCTCTTGTGCAGTTCCACTAAGATCAAGCAATCAAGCAATGTTGTCGGTGTGACATTTTGGTTGAACTGCACAAAGCACTCTTAAAACAAAAGTGTTTTGTGTAGTGCAACAAAAGGTCACAATGGCAACGAGGTGAAGTAGATAACCCTGTTTACACAGAGGTGCAAAGGAAACAATTAGTGGTCAATAACGGTGGATGACACAGAAGCCAACAAAAAGAAGCATCTACCTTATCTAAATGGGAAAGAAAGAAAGACAGTAGCATTTCTCAAACGGTGGCATTGATTAATATTAACATAGGGATTATATTAACAATAAAATTCGTTAAACATGTAATTTGCTTTTAACTGTGGCATTGCATCAATTTTCCAGCGGCATTATTAGAGGGTGTTTGTTTACAGGGACATTTTCGTGTAGGGACTAAAAAAACTCCGTGTCAGTCCCATCTAAACCAAACAGGAGGGACTTTTAGGGACTAAAAGTGGGCATTTGGGACTAAAGAAAGAAGACCCCGAGGGAGTCTTTTGGGGACTTTTTCCAACAGTTGCCCCTGCCACGCATCGCACCTTGTCTCTATTAGTTCATTACTAGGGGTAACATGGTCTTTTAGCATGTAATTTAATAACCTCTAGTCCATGTTTAGTCCCTGGAACCAAGCAGGTAGGGACTAGGGAGTTTTTAACCAAACAGGGCCTTAGATTAACAACAGCTAATGAGTTGCACGGGACAGTGGACGCACCAGCACCATGTGCATCTACCGATGTACTGTGGTCATGCACAGTCTGTTGCAACAAAGAACAAACAACCAAGGGGCATATTTGTGTTGGTCCCAGTTTTGTTATCTTTAGACACCTTTCCCTATGTGAGCGCAGCAAATCTAGTCCTGCTCAAACTCTACAACCTTATCCCTTCCTTTCCTTTTTGAACTAGTACTTTCGCCCCTTCCTTACCTCTTTGAACCACGTCCTAGATTTATGCGATACAACTTTCCCCACTACTTTCCCCCATTCCTTTCCTCTTTGAACCACGTCCTAGATTCATGCTATTCAACTTTCCCCCTTCATTTCCTCTTTGAACCACGTCCTAGATTCATGCTATATACAACTTTTCCCACTACTTTCCCCCACTCCTTTCCTCTTTGAACCACGTCCTAGATTCATGGTATACATGCAGCTAGAGCAATGCATGTGGAGTAAGTAAATTATACCTTAAGGTTCTTGGGGCGTGGTTCGGTGGGCGACGGGACGGCGGCGAAGAAGAAGGGGTCGGAGGCCCTCCCGCGCCGCTGCTGGGTGGAAAGTGAACAGCTGCGCCGGTAGTCCCTCGCCAACGGTGACAGCATTAAGCCTCCTTCCCTTCCCGGCGGACGGATCCTGCCGGCTCTTTGAGCAGCAGTGAGGGGAGAGAGAGAGGCCAACCATGTCTTGTTTAGATCTGGAGAGGGCGAGAGAGTGTGAAGAGAGCAACTACAAGCGCTGAGGCTCCAGCGGGAGAGGGCGAGAGAGTGTGAAGAGAGCAACTACAAGCGCTGAGGCTCCAGCATGTATATATACTGGAGAGAGAGTGTGAAGCGTGCAAACCCTAGAAAACATTTTGACCAGTCAAAGAATCCTCCTGGCACAAATTATGCTCAAGTGTAGTTATCGAACCCGAGACCTCAAGTTTGATGAGCGAACAGGCTAACCAGCTACACAACCCTCCCATTATGTTCAACGAGAGGGAAATAACCTTTTATACATTCCTGCATTCGTGTGACAAGCATGCCGTGTTTTTTTGTGTGTGGGAGTCATTGGGATTTCAATCATAATCGTGTCATGTGGCTTTGGTGGTAAGACTATCCACAGTGGTGCAGAAATAATGCAGCCTTAGTCACCTTACCTCTCTCCACGTAGTACGTTGGGTCCCACTAGTCAGAGGGTGAAACAAACAAATTAATAAGAAAAATTAAAAACGCCAGCGGTGTATCTTACCTCACACATCTCGCTACTTCTCGGGAACACTGTCCAATTGATCCCTCTGTTCGCTCACGTACTATTTTAAGTGAATCCTTATTATAACATGCACACAAATTTTGGGCACTTGTATTTGACTTAAGTCACTGTGCCACCGTATCTCGTATACTTACTACTCCCTCCGTCTAGGTGTAATAAGTCACGTTAGAAGTTGCAATGGGACCAAGGTGCGTGCGTGTGTGCGTGTGTGTGTGTGTGTTTAACAGCATGTGTGTGTTAGAGAGAGCGACAGATCGACCTACTCCTACAGAGAGATGTTGTGTAGTGTACGATTTTAGCCGCGACAGTCGGTGCATCCTCTCGTTTCCGGGCGTGTCCGATAGGGACATGCAGACAGCTGCCACGCTCGCTCCTGACCAGCCTGGCCCACCCAAAGCCCCTCCATTGCCCGCGCGCGCTTCCCACCCGAAACGGCCAGCGCCGCTCCAAAGAATCGGTGCCGCATTCATGCCCGGGCAGAGCGGACATGGCCTCTCACTGGCGCAAGAGTGATGGTTGCTTCGTCCGTCCAACTTACTGTTGGGTCTATGTGATTTGACGGCTCATTGGTCTTTATTACTGAGGTGGTAGGACTGCTGGATGTCCCACGCTTTCGGCGAAAGGAGGTACTACTACTAGATTACAATTTTCTCCATTCTTACAGCGGAGGCGTGCAAGAGCAGTGAAAATACGCAGGCTCAGTGATTACATGGCCCACCTCACACTATCACCGTGCGACACCTAACTCTTTACATAGTACTCCCTCCGTTCCTAAATATTACTAGATGAGTCCCCGCGCGTTGCCGCGGAACAGCGGTATATCTCTCTGCGCAAAATTATCGATTTCATAGAACTAGAAAAAACTCTATAACCGCATGACAAATGTGGTAGCCAAACTAAATAAACTCCCATCATCATTTAGATCATCCCACATAAGGAAAAAAGATCAGCCAACTCCTACTGCATAATGGGATTATAATTTTTTTTGACATGTTAATGGGACTTAAAAGCTCACTTACATGCATGCTACCGATGCATGCTTGCATGCAGACATGTTGATGTGATTTAAAACCCACTCACATGCATGTGCCATGGTATTTCTGCATGCTTTCATGTGGCTTAGTGCGGAGCCTCTCAACGTCTAGATCAGATGGCTATTATGGACTGATTTACTACATCTAACGGCTACATCAATTTTGATGATGTGGCTCAAGGAGAGGATAGAGAATTCCTAGTAGTGGGGGCTAGCTATTACTAGTAGATAAGTCTTTGTAGAGATTCCACTACATACGGAACAAAATGAATGAATCTACACTTGAAATGCATCTATATACATCCACATGTGGTTCATGGTGAAATCTCTACAAAGACTTATATTTAGGAACGGAGGAAGTACTAGTATAGTACGTACTGTAATTTATCAGCGAGATAAATTTGTACAATGCTATGAAGCTTCCAGCTTCTGTTACATGTATCTTGCGTCCAAGGTTGCCCGTTGCAACATTTCATCAAATACTAAGGAGACTAACATGCATGCTATTTCATCTCAATGATTGACAGATCATAGCAAATATGTACACCCTCCGTTCCAAAATAAGTGTCTCAACTTTGTGCAAACTTTAGTACAAAGTTGTACTACTACTAAAGTTGACACTTATTTTGGAACAGAGGCAGCTAAAGAAGAAAACGATCCATGCAGTCCCTAGCCCTTGAACCGTGAACCCTGACCAGGCTTCAATTTGCTGGCAACATTCGAGCTTCCTAATAAATGAAGTTTGCAACCTTTTGACCATCGGATCATTTTGTGCAATTTCACCAAAATCGGAATGAGCATCCCTGTGGCAAAGAAATTGAAGAAGCGTGATTAGAATAAGATTACTGGGACTAGTTGATGAGACATAAACTCATCACAAATACAGTATGTAGAAGCCAGTAGAGGTATGTGCGGGGCAAAGAAGTAGAGAAATATCCACAGGGAGTGATGTGGGCACCTGGAGCAGTGGTGCAAGCCGGCTGTAAAGGGAGTTGTACCTGAGGGACGTAGCTCAACCTTGAGGAGGGCGGCGGGAGGCGGCAACTGCCCACGTCGCGGCAGTGAGCAAGGGACGAAGGCAACCTCACCGACTTTGTGAGAGAGAACGGCGGGGACCCCTGATCGGGACGTGCCGACAGTGGGTTTTCGCCGTCGGCGACGGCCACCGCATCTACACTAAGCATCCACCCCTTCCCCAAGCGGACGTGATCCGCCGGGATGTTAGAGATGTGGCCACGGTCGTTTTGTGCGAGAGAGTGTGAAGAGAGCAACCCCAGCAAGCAACCATGTAGGCTGGCCCGTCCTGACTATGTATATAGTGGAGCGGTTTCCTTTTCTCTCCATATGAACCTATCATATTGCGTACGTGCCACTGAAGAAAAAAAACTTTATTTATAAATGACGCGGCACCTACTACTCGTTCTCCTATAACCTTGCGCTTGGCATCTCCAAAATATTAACCTTGCGATTGGCTCTTCGCCTCTTCGGGAAGTCGAGCAATAATGGTAGTGCAGTATATATCGTTCTGGCTATATGAGACCGAATGAATTGATGCACGTCCACCACGTGGGCGAGGGTCGAGGGGCGAGGGAGAGTGCTACATACGGAGCAAAATGAGTGAATCTACACTCTAAAATACGTCTATATACATCAGTGTTTGGAGTATGTACTAGTAGTTCATATTGAAATCTACTAAAGGACATATATATTCCAAACAATATGATATAATCTCTATAACCAAGGTAGTAGGGACGAGGAGTAAACGGAGGGAGTAGTAAATTTTTCTCCTCGTCCTGCGAGCCACCGCGCGCATGGGCGAGGGAGCGGGCGTAAGGCGGAGCAAGCTTCACCTCATCCTGCGAGCCACCGCGCCCGTGGGCGGGGGAGACGGCGTACTAAGAAAGCTTCTCCTCGTTCTGCGAGTTGACGGGACACATCAAAAGTACTCCAGTGTATAGAGCCTTGCCTTTAAGGTAGGCCCCACATGGTTTGCCTCTTTTTTTAACATAACACGTCAAGTCGCAATTTGTTTGTTCACCCGTGGTAGACGATCCTCCCTCCACCAAGTGGACAACCAGTACACGTGCCAAATTACCACGTGGGCTGCCTTTTTCGTACAGAAATGAGCTCCACCGTGTACCCGCGCGGGTGTGGTTGGGAAAGAGACGGGAGTACGTGCGTCGTGCATGCACCTCTTCTCTTCGTGCACGTCCCCCACCTACGTGGGTGTGTGTGAGAGATACAAACCGCGTTCGTGAGTGTTTTTTGTTTTGGGGTGGGGGTTGATTTCGTGAATTATTTTTAGGAATATGTGTCAATGACATCTCAAACAAAAAATTTCATGCAATGTGTGTGAAATGGAGGCCAATGCATATCATACATAGAGGGTCGGGCAATCCACGAGAAGAGAGGGAGGGGTCATAGCTATCGATAGAGTCGAAGAGAGGATCAAGTGGGTGGGTGCGAGATCGATGAAGAGAGCCATCGAAATTGTGTGTGTGTGTGCAAGTCAAATATATAGGGCGACTGGCCTACCGGAACGTTAGAGGGCACATGTCAAGTTTGTGTGTGGCAGGGAGACATGACTAGAGCGCTCGATGTATCGGTGTGTGTGGGGGGAGAGGGGGTGGGGGAGGGGTAGGCAGAGGCCTAACTATAGAGGTAGAACGATTCGTATATGTGTTGAGAAGGAGAGACCCAGCTATGTATTGAGGGAGATCGGTCGACATCCATACATAACTGAAGGACGGGAAATATGATGGGACAGAGAGAGAGAGGAGAGAGAGAGGGAGGGAGAGGGAGGGAGAGGGGTAGAGTGTTGGATGGGTGATGGAGTTGCTTCTCGAAGATGGTGGGAGAGGCCTACTAGACAAACTGAGGGTGGAACTGCAATGTTATCAATAAGAGTGGGGATGTGTTTCTGTGTGTGCCTGTGCATGATAGATCTGTCGGGACGCATCCATGGATGATGAAGGGGAACCATGTGTTTGGTAAGCAAATCTAACTAGATCGGTAGATCAATTGTTGTTTGTCGGAGGAAGGGAGAGACACAACTAATGAGGTAGATCGATTGACGTGTGGGTAAAAACGAGTTATAAGGACCTAGCTAGCTATATGTATAGCGAGAGATCAGTCGGTGTACGTCCATTTGTTAGAGGCAAATAAGGCCCAGCAAGACGGATAGATAGAGAGAATGCAGCTAGGAGGTGGTGCGAGAGGCCCAACTACTAGCTAGATAGGGGGAGGAGTGTGCAGTTGTGAGATCGATGAAAAGAGGGGCGAGAGTTTACACGTGTGTCTGACCATATGAGAGACACGAGGCAAGGACACATAAAGGAGGAGATTGAAGGTGTGTGTGTATGTTGTAGGCAGGCATCGCTAGAGAGGTTTATCGATCGGTGTGTGTCGGAAAGGAGTTGTGGAGACTCTGGGAGAACGACCTAAAGAAAAAAATGAATGTGCCTGGTGGATAGAATGCCGAGGGAGGGGGAGGGCGAGGAGGGCGTGTGCATGCACGAGGGAAAGTTAGTGGTAGCTACAAAGGTTAGAGGATTGTGTGGGTGTAAGAGACTAACAAAGATCATAATTTGATATGAAAGCGGATTCATATATTTGAATAGGAGATCATAGTGTTTTAAACATTGCATGCATGAATATAGCGGTGATACACGTGATGTGCACATGTTATACCATAATGTGATAATGCATGGCGTTTGCAACTCACAGCTAAATGCCGAACAATCTAAACCATGCTATACATCAAAAAATCTCACATTTTATTTGAATTTGTGATAATGTGTGGCGTTTGCAGCTTACAACTAAATATCGAACAATCTAAACAATACTATATATCAAACATTCTCACATTTTATTTGAATTTGTGGTAATGTGTGGTGTTTGCAACTCACATCTAAATACTTGTAGGTGTAGGGGGCGGGGCACCATACATAATGTGATAAACACATTATACATATGAGTCATGGTTTAGATTATGAAGATCTAGCTAGAGCTAGAAATGTAATGTGATTTGAAATCAAAATAAAGTGGATTCAAAAAATCTAGTTCGAGTTCATATAGTACACATAGTTCATATGTAACTCGAGACTAATCATGTGGTGTGATGTGAAGATAATACACAAACGATGGTTTAACTAACAATAATGATGATTGTAGATCTTATTAAAATAGAGAAACGAATTCAAATGCTTTGACTTCACAACAATCATTACTGTAGATCTTATTCAAATAGAGAAACGAATTCAAATTTAGTTCATATTGAAGCGGTAGTATATACGTTTGGAATACACTAAAACGTTCATTTGAGTAGTAGGTTGCATGCATTATACACGTAGCGAAATATTTTAATTGAACATAACATGAATTCAAAGTTTTGAATTACATTTGTAGTGCGCATTGATTTGGTACAGTACATGTTAGGCTTGTCCGGAAATTTCAACCCGCGCCTTGTTAGCCCGAAATATTTAAGATATATCTTTGTCTCGTTGTGCTCCCACAACCCCCTCCATCTCAACCCGCGCCTTGCTATTCCAAAATTACAACGCGCGCGAAAACTCCCACCTCTTCTGAAATCCCGACACGCGAAATGCCCGTGGTACCCCTGAACCGAAAGAACCGCCTCAAATCGGTGGGGGTACTTTTGTAACTTACCCCACATTTCGGACAAGCGCGTCTCTAAGCCATGGTTCCCCACTGCCATCCCATCCGCCCACCCATTCGTACACCAAGGCCGCGAAAACCCGCGACGAAACCCCACACCCTGCTCCGTCTGCCACCCAATCGGAGCCTCTTCCCCGACGACGTCGTCCACAGCAACACCTCGACGTCCCTCATCCACCGTACCGGATGAGGATCCATCGTCGATCTCATCGTCCCGCCGGTTCAGCCACCCTGTCCTCCACCTCCAAGGAGCTGCCCCGACGTTCCCCTCGTCTTTCGCGCCACCTCCATTCCCACACCACCGTCTTCACCTGCACCACCGGAAGAGCATCATCATCACCGTTTCCTCGGATGAAGCTGCGGCCTAATCGGTGCCACCAAAGAGGTTGTACACTAATCACCGCATTTTCTTCTTGATTCGATCTCACGGTGCTGCCGGCGCTCGGTCCCGAGCCGACACGGCGCGGCTCCATCCACGGCGGCGTCGCCGGCCACTTCCTCCATGGCGTCGCTCCCTCGGCGGCGACGTCCACATCAGTAGGAGCTCCTGCTGCTTTAGCTCTCGCTCGCGCTGCTGCTCTGCTCTTGCTCTCGGTCCCCTGCCTGGTCTGCTCTTGTTATTTCTCTTGCTCGCGCTGCTGCTCTCACTCTTGCTCTTGCTTGCGATGCTGCTCCGATTTAGCTACACTTCAGTCGACTGAATCGACTTTTGGGTCAGTCGATTTTCAGGGGGTGGGGGGCTCGCCGGGGTGAAGGAAGAACCAGCCGCAGCGGGGAGGGGGGCTCACCGAAGAGGTAACCCACTATCTATCTTAGGGTTCAGGATGGGGGCGGTGGTCGCCGGCGGTGGCAGGGCGTTGGCGGGGCGATGGCGTGGGATCGCCGGAGAAAAAGCTCTGCACAGGGAGGCCTAGAGGGATGGCCGGGGGGGCGGCGGACCGGCGGTGGGGAGTGTTTTCGGGGCGGACGGGGCGGCGCACCGCCGGCCGCGGGCGGCGGGGGGCTGCTGTTTGGCCAGTGGTGGCTGGCGGCTCAGGGGGGTGGAGTTTGAAGATGAACTGCAGGCCCTTGATTTCGTATCCAACGGCTGCAAAATCGACTGGCCAGAGATGAAAAAGTCAGTCGACCGACGTGTAGCCTCACCTTGCTAGTGCGTTCAGTTTCGATAGCAAAATTCAGTTTCGACAGTTAAGTTCAGTTTCGACAGTTAAGTTCAGTTTCAACAGTTAAGTTCAGAGATGAGCGGTTGATGTATTTTACATCTAGCACTTTGTGGTTATGTATTTTATGTCATGTATTGGAGATGCTATTAGAATTCCACTCAGGTTAACGTTGTTCGTTGTCTCTCTTGTCCTGCTTCAGCCTCGGCCTCGTACAACTCACCGGAGCTGCTCCAACGACGAAACCCTCCATCATAGCGGAGCAGTACCTCGGGCTCCATCTCCAGATGCCTAAGATCTTCTTCCCCTCCTCCGACAGCAAAGTCAGCCGGAGCATCCTCACCGGCCAACCCAATCACGCTGAGATCGCCATGGCTTCGCCAAAGAGGTTGTACACTTGTTGCATCTTTTTTTACTCTACATGTTATATATATTGTCCACTGAGCACACGGATTTGTTCCTTTAGTGTCTCCTAGAAAGAAAAACGTAGGAATTTTAATTTTCACTTGTCCTCCTTTTCAAATTCCTATTCATGAAGCACAAGACTAAGAGATAGTAGCATAATAGCATTATAACCGTACATTTTCTTGTGGTTTGACTTAATCTCACCATGCTTCTTTGCATCCTGTGATCTTCCAATTGTTGTGAATCAAACACCCAGATTGGCAGAAATCCTGTGTTTTGTTAAATTCTCTGTTTTGCACGTGCATTCCTATCCTATTCCTGTCTAATTCCTATCCCTGCATTGTTGGAATCCTCCAATTCAAACGAGCCCTTACAGAATTACTTCTCTTACAGATAGTTGTCAAAGAAAACCTTGCGTGGTTTGTCCCACTCTTGCTGCGCCGTCGTCCACCCCAGCTCAGCTGCTCCAACGACAGAAGGGTCCAGCACAGCAGGGATCTGGCCTCCAGACTGTCTTTTGCCGCCTCAGATCTTCTTCCCCGCCGCTGGCAGCCATGAAAACTGCATTACCATCATCAACTGAGCAGATGACCTCGAGGACTACACGGGACCGCAAGAGAGGTCGCACTCTTTCGTGTCTGCTTACGTTATGCATCGCCTAATATTACATGCTACTTTATCATCCTGTTCACTGATTAGACTCTGAGTCAGCTCCAAACTAATGGTCAAACTTGAGTTTTTAAATGGTTGTGGGGTACATATCGGGGCCGCTATCAATAGTATCTATCTACTATCTGGTTAATCTCCGGTGTCTACTATGAGTTTCATGTTGGGTGGGAAACAAACAGTAAAGAAGCCATTATCTGTATTTTTTAACTGAAGCCATTATCTGCCTGCTATTATTGGTTTTGGGTCTATCCACAGGTTGCTACCATCACTCTGGATTTCTGCATGCACTCCTTACATAATCTCACTATGTTTTATTCCGATGCATGACAGTTATTGTAAACAATGGAACTGAACATGTAGAGCAAAAGAGACGAGCCTTGCGTGGCAATAAAATTTCATGCAGACGTCGCTCCATGGTAGGCGCAAAGGCAGCCCCCCTCCATGCATTTCGGATTGTAATCAAGAGGAAGATATCTGTTCTGAGGGGGATTCAGAAGGAGAAGACAACTCCTATTTACCCCCTGAGGTCTTCGCTCTAACTTGGCATGCTGATGTTGGTTATATCATGCATATGGTGTCTTGCATTGCTTACTTTATACATCAAATATGTCATCTGCTTAGTTTAGACATCCTTTGTGCGAATGCCATCTATTTAGATTATTCATCGTTTATGTGAATTATGCAATGCCATCTTGTTTAGCCAGGCATCATATATGTGAATTTTGCAATGCCATCCTGCTTAGCCAGTCATCTTATATGTAAATTATATCAGGCCATCCTTTTTTTCGTTCCATATTACATTTGTCAACAATGTTAGTACATTCAACTGCTCTTCGTGTGCATCAGCCATTTGACACGGTGATGGCAAATTCTGGAGTGAAAACAAGGTCTTCAGAGCAGACTATGCTATCTGACGAAGCGCATATCTCACTGGTTATGAATAGCTCCTCAGAGGAGGATTTAGAGACAGATGACCAGTCCTATCCCCCCCCCCCCCGAGGTGTATGCTCTAACTTGGCAGGGTTATGTTGCTCATATCGTGCGTATGGTGTCTCGCATTGCTATGTCATTTGATTAGTTTAGACATGCTTTGTGTGAATGCCACCTGTTCAGTGTCTAATTACCATATATGTGAATTATGCATTGCCATCTTGTTGCAAGACATTATATATGTGAATTATACAATGTTATCTTGTTGCAAAGGCATTATATATGTGAATTATGCAATGCCATGCTGTTTAGCCAATCATCATGTATGTGAATTATATCATGCTATCATTTTTTTCTATTACGTGTTCCATTTGTCGACAACGTTTGTATATTCAACTACTCTTCCTGTGCATCAGCCATTTGAAGCGGTGATGGAAGTATCTGGAGTGAAAACAAGGTATTCAGAGCAGACAATGCTACCTGTTGAAGCAGACATCTTGCTGGTTACAGAGAGCTCCTCAGAGGAGGATTCAGAGACTGATGACCCGTCCTATTTCCCCCTGAGGTCTATGCTCAAACTTGGCAGGGTTATATTACCCATATCATGCATGTTGTCTTGCATTGCTTAGTTTTTACATCATATATGGATTGACATATGCTTACTTGCTTACTATATAAATCATATATTTGAATTATATCATGTCATCATGTTTACATAGTACATACACATCATCTATCTGAATTATGGCATGGCAACCCATTTAATAAAGACATCATATAGTTATATCATCTCATCCTGTTTAGTGTTTACAGTCATCATATTTTGAATTATGGCATTCTATCCGTGAATGTATGTGAATTATGGCATGCCAACCTATTTAATAAACACATTATATAGTTATGTCATGTCATCCTGTTTATATAGTCTCATATTTTGAACTATGTCTTTCCATCTTTTTTAGTTAGCCATCATAATGTGAAATTGTGTCATGCTATCCTGTTTAGTTAGCCATCATATATGTGAAATTGTGTCATGCTATCCTGTTTGGTTAGACAACATAAATATGAATTATTTCATGCCCTCTTTTATTCCCCACTATACATTGCACCTGTCTATCATACAATGTCTATACTTTCAATTACTTTTCTTGTTTATCAGCCATTTGAATTGGAGAGCGTGATGGCAGTATCTAAGGGAGTAACAACACGGTCTTCAGAAAAGATAGTGCTACCAGTTGATGCAGATAGAACCACGGTTGTACTTGCCCAAGGACCAGATGCACCACACATAACCCAGACTCTCGCAGATTGTACCCCTACCCAGTTGGACAGAGAACCAGCTACACCCCTTCTAACCCCAACCCCGGCAGATAGTAACCCAGTTCCAGTTGACACAGCACCGTCTCCACCACAGAGCACCAAACACGAGCAGTTAGTAAGGGAACTGCAGTGCCCAAAGTACGAGGACCACCACTCCGAATCCCAACTCAACGCTTAAAGGAGAAGACGATTTGTTCTCAGGTCAGGTTCTGTAGCTATGGTTCATACTCCTTTGCTCTTGCATTACTGTATTTACTCATAGCAACTATTTTCAAATTTGAAGGATGGAATTGAAACTCCAATGGCGCAACAGGTATGTTTTAAACCTGTTTCTTTAACTGGTTTGCTGTTGTAACCTGCTCTATGTTGATTTCAGTTTCAATTGAATAAACAGTTATGTTCTCATGTCATGCACATTACAAGTGTTGTTATTTCTCTATAGTTACCCACACTTATATTCTGTCTATTCTGCTTTGTCTTGAACAAATATTATTTGAACTGTGTCTCTATCTTGATTTGGCAACAAAAACTAGAATGATATAGACTATAAAGTGACCATAAAGTTACCAAAATGAGTTTCATATACAACATGGTAAACATGTGATGTGTCTGCTTGTTTCTCTTTTAGAATGCGGACAAAATATTGGAGAACAGTACCGTGTTATCCAATGGTAAAGGAAGTAATGCAGATAAGGTTCAAGATAGTGAGACATCCCTGTTGGTCTCCAAGAAAGCTGATAAAAACTATCTTGACGACAGTGAGGGAACCCAAAAGTCCTGTCTTGATGTAGCGTTCGAGTTACTGGCCACTACTGCTGGCACAAGCTCTTCGAACTCGCTGCCTGAATCAGTTCGTCTTCTTGAGTCTCAACTTCAAGTTGAAAGACATCGATCAGATGTGCTGCGACAGGAAGCTGAAGGACTGAGGAAGTCCCTGCAGAATTCAGATGCATATTTTTTGGTGCAACAGCAAGCGTTGGAGGATTTAAGCGCCAAACAAGAGAAAGTTAATAAGCTTGCTAAGCATCTTGCCAGCATTATGGGTACCCAGGATATTGTTTCTTGAGATCTTCTGAAGTGGTTTCAGCTCTGGATTTGTTTTGCTGCGGCGTTTATTTGCGCTGGTCGCCAACTTTGACAACCAGTGTATATGATATGCTACTTTGTTCCCTATATTTGCACTGGTGGCGAACTTTGATGCCCAGTGGATGTAATATGTGTAATAGTCGTGATAGCCTAGCGTTAGTTGCTTGCTTATTTATTTCCTTGTTGTCTTGTTTATTTGTTTGCTTGTAGTCATTGCAGTTCTTTTTCCACGGTTAGCTAGTGGCTGCAATAACCAATTTTTTAAAACTAGGCCACAATAACCATGGGCTAATATTTACTGTAGTGACACTGGGCCTCCTACTGGCCGTAGAAACAGTGGGCCTTCTACGGGCCGTAGAAACAATGGGCCTTCTACGGGCCGTAGAAACAATGGGCCTTCTGCGGGCCGTATCATCAATGGGCCTTATACGGGTCGTATGATCGATTGGCCGAACATGGGCCAAACAGACCGCATTATGGCCGTAAACGGGCTAGAGTTGGAATCGTCCGTTCGGGCCGACCATAATGGGCCATCGTTAATAGGCCGTATTTGATGACACTATGAAAACGGCCCAGCGTATTAACGGACCACAAACGGGCCGACTGTAACCACGGGCTGAATTTGGCCCACAAGCAGAAAATGACAGTAACGGGCCATAAGTAAACGAATGCTGGAAATGAGCCCAAGAATAAATGGGCTCTGAGAAGGCCGAAAGATAACATGGGCTGGAAACGGCCCAACGGAATAACTGGCCATTAATGGGTATAAAGTGATACACTGTTCATTACGGGCCAGTTTCACCACGGGCCGTTAATGGGTGTAAAGTGATACACTGTTCATTACGGGCCAGTTTCACCACGGGCCGTTAATAGGCCAAGAGTTACATAGGGCCTCATATGGGCCGAAAGATGTCATGGACCATACATGGGCCAGAAGTGAAAACGGGCTGGAATCATATTGGATGGCCCAGATGACGCTACTGGGCCTAATTCGGATAGGGCGTAACGGGCCTTGGGTTAGCGGGCTGTAAATGGCTATATGCGAATAGGTCGTTAACAGGCTTTCCATGGGCCGGCCCGCCACCTTTTGACCAAGTCAAACGGGCCGGCCTTTTCACAGGAATGGGCCTCTGTTGGGCGGTGCCACGTGTCGACGTATCATAGGCGCCTTCTGTCCAATGAGTGAATGACATCTGTCCCAATGATGAGCCGACACGTGTTTCCTCCAGCCAATGATGATTTTACACTTAGAAAATCCCCATTGGTCGGGGTTGTTAACGGGTTATCGGATCCAAAACCTGACCCGATAGCTTAACGGCGTTCCGTTACGGTGGATGCCACGTGTCGGTCACCCTTGACGAAAGCACTTCTGTGACGCGCGATTTATCATCATGGAAGTGCACACTTCCGTGATGATAATTTTGGTAATGTCATGGAACACTTCTACGACAGCACAGGTATGACTATCTTGATTCTGTCATAAAATCGTCATGGATGTACATGCATGACAAAAAACGCGACCTATTGTGACAAACACGTATCATCACGAAAGTGTATTTTTTTGTAGTGTTCAACGACGTTTTGAACTTCATGGAGCATATGAAATGTTCCAGCAGTTGAAGTTAATATTTCAAGCAAATGCCTGGATTGAGAGATATGAAGTCTCTCATAAGTTCTATAGCTGCAAGATGGACGAGAATAGTTCTGTCAGTGAACATATACTCAGAATGTCTGGGTACCACAACCACTTGACTCAACTGGGAGTTAATCTTCCTGATGAACTATAATATGCAAGGGATGGATAAGACAATTCCCGAGCTCTTCACGATGCTAAAAGTTGCGGAGGTAGAAATCAAGAAGGAGCATCAAGTGTTGATGGTCAACAAGACCACTAGTTTCAAGAAAAAGGGTAAAGGGAAGAAAGGGAACTTCAAGAAGAACGGCAAGCAAGTTCCTGCTCAAGTGAAGAAGCCCAAGTCTGGACCTAAGCCTGAGACTGAGTGCGTCTACTGCTAAGGGACTGGTCACTGGAAGCGTAACTGCCCCAAGTATTTGGTGGACAAGAAGGATGGCAAAGTGAAAGGTATATTTGATATACATGTTATTGATGTGTACCTTACTAATGCTCGTAGTAGCGCCTGGGTATCTGATACTGGTTCTGTTGCTCATATTTGCAACTCGAAACAAGGGCTACGGATTAAGCGAAGATTGGCTAAGGACGAGGTGACGATGCGCGTGGGAAATGGTTCCAAAGTCGATGTGATTGCCGTCAGCACGCTACTTCTACATCTACCTTCGGGATTAGTTTTAGACCTGAATAATTGTTATTTTATGCCAGCGTTAAGCATGAACATTATATTTGGATCTTGTTTGATGCGAGACGGTTATTCATTTAAATCTGAGAATAATGGTTGTTCTATTTATATGAGTAATATCTTTTATGGTCATGCACCCTTGATGAGTGGTCTATTTTTGTTGAATCTCGATAGTAGTGACACACATATTCATAGTATTGAAGCCAAAAGATACAAGTTTAATAATGATAGTGCAACTTATTTGTGGCACCGCCATTTGGGTCATATTGGTGTAAAGCGCATGAAGAAACTCCATGCTGATGGACTTCTGTAATCACTTGATGCTTCGAACCATGCCTCATGGGCAAGATGACTAAGACTTCGTTCTCCGAAACAATGGAGTGAGCAACAGACTTGTTGGAAATAATACATACTGATGTATGCGGTCCGATAAGTGTTGAGGCTCGCGGTGGGTATCGTTATTTTCTGACCTTCACAGATGATTTGAGCAGATATGGGTATATCTACTTGATGAAACATAAGTCTGAAGCATTTGAAAAGTTCAAAGAATTTCAGAGTGAAGTGGAAAATCATCGTAACAAGAAAATAAAGTTTCTACGATCTGATCGTGGAGGAGAATATTTGAGTTATTAGTTTGGTCTTCATTTGAAACAATCTGGAATAGTTTCGCAACTCACGCCACCTGGAACACCACAGTGTAATGGTGTGCCCGAACGTCGTAACCGCACTTTATTAGATATGGTGCGATCTATGATGTCTCTTACTGATTTACCGCTATCGTTTTGGGGTTATGCTTTAGAGACGGCTGCATTCACGTTAAATAGGGCACCATCTAAATCCGTTGATACGACACCTTATGAACTGTGGTTTGGCAAGAAACCCAAGTTGTCGTTTCTTAAAGTTTGGGGCTGCGATGCTTATGTGAAAAAGCTTCAACCTGATAAGCTCGAACCCAAATCGGAGAAATGTGTCTTCATAGGATACCCAAAGGAGACTGTTTGGTACACCTTCAATCACAGATCCGAAGGCAAGATATTCGTTGCTAAGAATGGATCCTTTCTAGAGAAGGAGTTTCTCTCGAAAGAAGTGAGTGGGAGGAAAGTAGAGCTTGATGAGGTAATTGTATCTTCTCCCGAATTGGAAAGTAGTTCATAACAGAAAACAGTTCCAGTGATTCCTACAGCAATTAGTGAGGAAGCTAATGATAGTGATCATGAAACTTTAGATAAAGTTACTACCAAACCTCGTAGGTCAACCAGAGTAAGATCCGCACCAGAGTGGTACGGTAATCCTATTCTTGACGTCATGTGACTAGACCATGACGAACCTACGAACTATGAGGAAGCGATGATGAGCCCAGATTCCGCAAAATGGCTTGAGGCCATGATGGGATCCATGTATGAGAACAAACTGTGGACTTTGGTTGACTTGCCCGATGATCGGCAAGCCATAGAGAATAAATGGATTTTCAAGAAGAAGACTGACGCTGACGGTAATGTTACTGTATTCAAAGCTTGACTTGTTGCGAAAGGTTTTCGACAAGTTCAAGGAGTTGACTGCGATGAGACTTTCTCACCCATAGTGATGCTTAAGTCTGTCCGAATCATGTTGGCAATTGCCGCATTTTATGATTATGAAATTTGGCAAAAGGATGTCAAAACTGCATTCCTGGATGGATTTCTGGAAGAAGAGTTGTATATGATGCAACCAGAAGGTTTTATCGATCCTAAGGATGCTAACAAAGTGTGCAAGCTCCAGCGATCCATTTATGGACTGGTGCAAGCCTCTCGGAGTTGGAATAAACGTTTTGATAGTGTGATCAAAGCATATGGTTTTATACATACTTTTGGAGAAGCCTGTATTTACAAGAAAGTGAGTGGGAGCTCTGTAGCATTTCTAATATTATATGTGGATGACATATTGTTGATTGGAAATGATATAGAATTTCTGGATAGCATAAAGGGATACTTGAATAAAAGTTTTTCTATGAAAGACCTCGGTGAAGCTGCTTACATATTGGGCATCAAGATCTATAGAGATAGATCAAGACGCTTAATTGGACTTTCACCAAGCACATACCTTGATAAGATTTTGAAGAAGTTCAAAATGGATCAGTCAAAGAAAGGGTTCTTGCCTCTGTTACAAGGTGTGAAATTGAGTGAGACTCAATGCCTGACCACTGCAGAAGATAGAGAGAAAATGAAAGTCATTCCCTATGCTTCAGCCATAGGTTCTATCATGTATGCAATGATGTGTACCAGACCTGATGTGTGCCTTGCTATAAGTATAGTAGGGAGGTACCAAAGTAATCCAGGAGTGGATCACTGGACAGCGGTCAAGAACATCCTGAAATACCTGAAAAGGACTAAGGATATGTTTCTCGTTTATGGAGGTAACAAAGAGCTCGTCGTAAATGGTTACGTCGATGCAAGCTTTGAAACTGATCCGGATGACTCTAAGTCACAAACCGGGTACGTGTTTATATTGAACGGTGGAGCTGTCAGTTGGTGCAGTTCTAAGCAAAGCGTCGTGGCGGGATCTACATGTGAAGCGGAGTACATAGCTGCTTCAGAAGCAGCAAATGAAGGAGTCTGGATGAAGGAGTTCATATCCGATCTAGGTGTCATACCTAGTGCATCTGGTCCAATGTAAATCTTTTGTGACAATACTGGAGCAATAGCCTTGGCGAAGGAATCCAGATTTCACAAGAGAACCAAGCACATCAAGAGACGCTTCAATTCCATCCGTCATCAAGTGTCGGAAGGAGACATAGAGATTTGCAAGATACATACGGATCTGAATGTTGCAGACCCGTTGACTAAGCATCTCTCACGAGCAAAACCTGATCAGCACCAAGACTCCATGGGTGTTAGAATCATTACTATGTAATCTAGATTACTGACTCTAGTGCAAGTGGGAGACTGAAGGAAATATGCCCTAGAGGCAATAATAAAGTTGTTATTTATATTTCCTTATATCATGATAAATGTTTATTATTCATGCTAGAATTGTATTAATCGGAAACTTAGTACATTTGTGAATACATAGACAAACAGAGTGTCCCTAGTATGCCTCTACTTGACTAGCTCGTTAATCAAAGATGGTTAAGTTTCATAGCCATAAACATGTGTTATCATTTGATGAACGGGATCACATCATTAGAAAATGATGTGATGGACAAGACCCATCTGTTAGCTTAGCATTATGATCGTTTAGTTTATTGCTATTGCTTTCTTCATGACTTATACATGTTCCTATGACTACGAGGTTATGCAACTTCTGAATTCCAGAGGAACACTTAGTGAGCTATCAAACGTCACAACGTAACTGGGTGATTATAAAGATGCTCTACATGTGTCTCCGATGGTATTTGTTGAGTTGGCATAGATCGAGATTAGGATTTGTCACTCCGTGTTTCGGAGAGGTATCTCTGGGCCCTCTCGGTAATGCACATCACTATAAGCCTTGCAAGCAATGTGACTAATGAGTTAGTTGCGGGATGATGCATTACGGAACGAGTAAAGAGACTTGTCGGTAACGAGATTGAACTAGGTATGGTGATACCGACGATCGAACCTCGGGCAAGTAACATACCGATGACAAAGGGAACAATGTATGTTGTTATGCGGTTTGACCGATAAAGATCTTCATAGAATATGTAGGAACCAATATGAGCATCCAGGTTCCGCTATTGGTTATTGACCGGAGAGGTGTCTCGGTCATTTCTACATTGTTCTCGAACCCGTAGGGTCCGCACGCTTAACGTTCGATGACGATTTGTATTATGAGTTATGTGTTTTGATGACCGAAGGTTGTTCAAAGTCCCGGATGAGATACCGGACATGACGAGGAGTCTCGAAATGGTCGAGACATAAAGATTGATATATTGGACCATGTTATTCGGACACCGAAAGTGTTCCGAATGGTTTCGGGTAAAACCGGAGTGTTGGAGGGGTTACCGGAACCCCCCGGGGGAACTAATGGACCACCATGGGCCTTACTGGAGAGAGAGCAGGGCAGCTAGGGCAGCCCCCCCACCCCCCCCCCCCCCCGCCTTGCAGTCCGAATTGGACAAGGGAAGGGGGGGCGGCACCCCCCTTTCCTTCCTTCCCCCTCTCTCCCTCTTGGTGGAATCCTACTAGGACTTGGAGTCCTAGTAGGACTCCCCTCCTTGGGCGCGCCCCCTAGGGCCGGCCGGCCTCCTCCTCCCCTCCTTTATATACGGGGGAGGGGGCACCTCATAGACACACAAGTTGATCTTTTAGCCGTGTGCGGTGCCCCCCTCCACCATTACACACCTCGGTCATATCGTCGTAGTGCTTAGGCGAAGCCCTACGCCGGTAACTTCATCATCACCGTCGCCACGCCGTCGTGCTGACAAAACTCTCCCTCGGCCTCAACTGGATCAAGAGTACGAGGGACGTCACCGAGCTGAACATGTGCTGAACACGGAGGTGACGTACGTTCGGTGCTAGGATCGGTCGGATCGTGAAGACGTACGACTACATCAACCGCGTTGATATAACGTTTCCGCTTTCGGTCTACGAGGGTACGTGGACACACTCTCCCCCTCGTTGCTATGCTTCTCCTAGATAGATGCTGCGTGATCGTAGGAATTTTTTTGAAATTGTTGCATTCCCCAACAAACCTCACATTAACCCAGACACATATCAAGGTGAATTCTTCCAAGAAACACATATTTCCAAAAACGCTTCAAGAAACGCTCTACTTCACACCAAAACATTGAAGTAGACAGTGACAGTGAACCCGACTTCACCCCTGAGCCGGAACAAGAAGAGCCTGAACAAGGAGAGGTTACTGTTGCGGATGACTTGTCAATGCTTGACCGATTACGTAAAGGTGGCCTTCCACATGTTGATGCCGCTGAACCCGATGAGCACTTCATTCATGATAGTGATGATGATGCATTTATTGATCCCGGAGCATTTATTGAACTCGAAGATCAAGATTATTATTAGGTATTCAATTTTTTTGTTGTACTTGATTTATATATACTTGTATGATTGTATGATTTATATAGTTACTTGTATAATTTTCTTACTTTGTATGATTTTTTGTTATACATAGTACCATGCTCTTGATATCCCTCCCCGTCGGCCCTCGCCCGGTTTATGATTCGGATGTGGTATATTCTCTTTTATAACTATTTGTTGCATTTCGCATTTATGACAATTATGAGCATCAAGTTGACATAGAGATATTTTTATCTGGGAGGTATGTGAACCGGAAATTGCAACCGACCCTCTTGTCGAGAAGTTAAATTTAGTTGAAAAACAAAATGAGTATTTGAAAGAAAAAATTAAAAGAATTGAAGAAGAGAAGATGAAATTGGAGTTGTATGTTGCCGATGTCGTCGATGATCACAAGATGAAGATGAATGCAATGCGCTTGAAGATGGATGTGTTCGCACACGAACACGTCACCGTGTACCCTCGACGCCGGGGGTGATGCACCGCAGCTCACGTCGAAGGAGACCCGGTCGGAAGCACGGTACGCAGGCAATCCGGCGGGCACTTTTGGAGACCCGAAACCCCACGCGCCCATGAGGGACCCCGTCAGGGCGCGCGGAGGCTATGGGCTGCCCTAGGTTGGCCTGACCGCCCCTAGGGCCTCGAGGTTCGCCGCCCTGCAACAACAAGAACATACGAAGAACGAGGAAGAAGATGAACAAGGGAGAGAGATAAAAGTAAAGGTAAAAAGTGGTAGACGATTTGTTCGATTGTGTGTTATTCAATCGGCCCTCACCCCTTAGGTATATAAGAGGTGGATGGACTTCCCGTACAAGAAAAGGACTCCAAATCACGTCCAAATCTTTCCAAAATTAACCGAACTCGGATTTAGGTAAGTCTGGGACATTAGTTCGGTTTTTGACTCTCACAGGCCACAAATGACCACGGATGAAGGTGTACCCAAAAGAAAATTTAACCATTCCGACGAGACGGACACCTTTCATGTTGAACGTTTTTTGATTTGAGGTCATCTTCAGGGCCGAATCGCTCACGCAAGACAGCCGAGTGGTAGCGCTACCTATCAGACATCATGTCTGGTGGGGCGCGCCATATGTAGCCTCCTGGCAGGGCTGCATTCGAATGGCTCTAACTTTTGCATACGATCTCGGATTGAGATGTTTTTTATATCAAAATAGACCATTTCGACGAGGAAGACAATTCGTGTAGAATTTTTTCCATTTGAGGTCGTCTTGGGGGCTTAATCGGCAAAAATGTACTCTGAATATAAGATCTTAGTACTTTGAGCATAGTTTCGGCCTTCGAGATGAAATCGGACGGCGATGGCCCAAACTTGAAAGATGTTCATATCAACAATACGGAACTCTTTCATGTAGATCACTTATCCATTTGAGGCCATCTTAAATAAGTTCTTGACTGTGCCAAAATCTGGTGTCAACACATGTCCCCCTATTTTTCGGCAAAGCTTGTGTGCCGAAATATAACTTGCACATAGCTTGCTCTAAGGATGATGCCAACACTCCATCATCCATTTTGCATGTTCTTAGGACGATAAGTTTATATCGACCATTGCTCGTGTGAATATTTTGATGCAAGCTTGGGTGAAACTTTCTCAACTTCATTAATCCGACTATAAAGTTTAATAGGTATTCATGTCAAAACCATCCATCAACCATATTGTCCACCCTTCTGCTAGGATCTTGCAGATAATCATCAATGAACTTTCTCGAATCCTTGCTTTTGCCAGCATAAAAATTTCATTAGTAGCCGAAGTAGTGGGTTTTGGTTCGGCCTTACCTACGTTGGCAAGAATAAGCATCGGCTATTGATAGATATATGCACTACACCATGATCAACATAGTAGCCAGATGCCTGTTGTGCCAACTCATTTGCTCTTCAATTGTCATGTCTAGATATATGGGCAGTATTAAAGCAACCCAAGGTAAAATTTACGTCTAGACATACCTCAAGATAATTTAAAAGTGATTCATCAAAACATTGATTACCTTTGCATATTTGTTGCACTATACTAATAATGAAACACCGAAAGCCTCACTATGTAAATCACCTATAGTAAGGAAAAGCTCCAATCCGAATAACAATGCATATTCGGCTTTGATCATTTGTGCATATATATTTTAAGCGGCATGAGGCTTCACAGAATAGCACCATAAGGAGTTATATAAACAACACCAACACCTTGGCCATTGCTACAAATTTAACCATCAATATATAATCACCATGGTACTAGAGAGATAAAGCTAAAATCAGTATTATGCATGATGCCATTAATCCGATGTTCAGTAATAAAATCAGCTATGATTTGGCTTTACGTAAATTCTGAAAACTAATAAGCCAAAGCACACCCAATAAAAACATAAGTCCACTTTGCATATTTTGGTGAATTAGTCTATGCATAATATCTTCAATGGCATCAATTTGACAAATTTCTATGCAAGAACTTATCCCAATCTCCACTCAAACTAAGGACGATGTTAGAATACCACACCGGCTATTCTTAGATATATTCTTAGGGCGATAGATAAATATCGACCATTACCATGAGTTCCATGTAGAATTACCCACCAAAGCATGAATAGCCGAAATAAACAAATGAAATAGCAATAAAATATTTCGGCCCCTTTGTATTAGCAATAAAAATGTAACTAACCAAATGTATAGTGATTTGGTAATATCCTCTCATGAGATGGAAAATTATGTTGCATCCATGGATCAAAATGAATCCATGGAGGGTAATTGATCATACCTGGGGATGAATTCCATGGCAAAGGCATCAATGGCATGGTTGAAGAAAATGGATGATGTGATTGTGATGCACACCTTCGGCTTAATTGTTTGTTGCTTCATCCTTCTCTTTCTTCACTTTTATTGTACTTGTTACAATAGAAGCATGCACATCATTTTTCTTTTGATTGATCCTCTTGGGAACCCATGCGATGTTCTTCTTTTTCAGCTCTTGTGCACTAAGATTTTGTAATTCCTTCTTTTGCCAATACGATAAGCCGAGTGGGCATTTCGGTTGTGATTCTGTTTTGACCAATGGCAATTCTTTTTTGGCCTTGTGCACCCTCAACTTCTTTTCTTCAGATTTGGCACTTTTATTTTTAACAATTGATCACTCCAATTCTTCGCCTTTTGTAGCCAATGTCAACACTTTAATTGGCTCTTTGTTATTTGAGATCAAATCTGAAGTAGCACACTTACGACCATCTTTCTTGACCCGGTATACTTGCTTGGCCACCTCTTTCTTCGTCCATGGGGTACGGACCGATTCCTTATGATTGAAACGGTCTTTAACATGTGATTGTTGAAATGTTGATCTTCTCGGAGCTGCATAATATTGGTGAGATGGTCTAAAATAAGATGGAGAATGTGCCCTTGTATCATACCTGTCCCATGATGGATATGGATCTACATGAGCATAGGGAGGCATCCACGACATTGGCATTGGCGGCCCAAAATAAGGATATGAATATGTTGCATTGAAATTCTCACTTTGCCCATACTGATCCTCATATTTGCGCCTAGGGGGTGATCTTGGTTTCTTTGCATGATTTGGCCGATAAGCATTCTTTTCTTCACTTTCTTTTGATATTTATCCAATAGTTCAACGAAGGTGATTTTTGATCTCTTACACTTGTGCTTATTTCGGCCTTTGTTTTCTTTTGGTTTGTTTTCATTAATCATTGGATTTTCTTGTTGCTCCCCAGTACTTGGCGTATTCATTGTAGCCTCGATGGAATTCTCGCCCTCAAGGTTATGCTCATTATGCTCTTCAACAACTTCTTTACTTGAAAGCTTGATCCCGTCACATGCAGCTTTTACCTTCTCTTTAAATGGATCGGCTTGAAGCAGCCGATGCAAAAACTTTTTGCCATCAGAACCAATCGGAATAGACTGGTCATCTCTTGGTGTTTCAACAAATTTCAATCGTCCTTTTTCAATGGCTGATTTAACTATTTGACGAAACATGTTGCAATCCTCAAATGCTTGGACGAATCATGCAACTTACAATACATTCGTCTCTGGATTGATGGCTTGACATGGTGGTCAAGAATTCTAATGTAATTAATTTTCAGCAACAAATCAAATATTTGATCACACATGCTTGAATTGAAGGTATACTTATTGTTTAGCCGGTCTTGCTGTGAGAACGGCTTTGGAGGTAAGCAAACGAATGGTTCAGATTGGGAATCTCCCCATTCGGCTACGCAATGTGTTTTGCACTCTATATCCGATGTCTTTCGATAAGATATCATAATAGCATTGGTTTTCTCAAAAGAATTTAACCTTGGCTTTAAATTTCTGAAACGAAAATAGTTAGAGCATACATGTCTTAGTTGAGACCAAATGCAAGCCAAGTAGTAAATAAGCAAAGCTACCCAATTAGATATGAACTTTAGATAAAGCAATGGGGAAAGCCTTGGCTGCAACAATAAGTCATTATCGGTCTTTATAAATGGCGCAATGGGTTGACCGATATGCTCAATATCAATTTTATTGCTAACAAGTAAATTACCCTTCTTCATTGGTCTTTCAAAATTACTTATGAGGATTTTTCTAATAGATGCATCAACAATAAAGTTGTGACCAAATCTGAAAACAGGTAAATTACTTGCAAGCCATACCTCTTCAAGTATGTTGGGAGAGCATGATGGTGGTGCGACTTGAAGAACATCTTGCTCCGTCTTTGGATGGCTCCCCAATGCCTCATCATCTTTTTCTTGATTCCATGCATCATTACATTGAAGATCCTTATCAGCTGAACTTTGTTCAGCTACTTGCTCTTGTCCTTGAGTCTTGTCAATTTCTATGGCACGGAACTCATAGGGCAGGAAGTAGGTTCCCTTAACTTCAGAAAAATCAAGCACCGTTGTTTTCCTATGCTTGCCATGCCATTTCTCAGTGATGCTTGCCTCGTTGGATTTGATGGATTCAAATTATATACTACTTGATTCGGCTTTTTCAACCGAAGCACTTTTAGTTTCCAAATCATCATTCTTTTCACCGGTTCTACCAATTGGCAATGCTTCTTTTATTTGAGCCAATTCTTTTTCTGTTTGTTTCTGGCGGCGAGCGGCAAAATTGGCTTTAATCTTTTTCTCAATTTCAGCCCACTCCGGATACGATTGCCCCCCAATGCTTTTAGATTCTTTCGGCAATGGTACATGGGTGTTGCCGAAACTTTACAATTGTGTAGGGGGTGTATAATATGATGTAGTACTAGGTGAAGGCACAAACATTGTTGTAAAACCATATTTTTGCTCGCAATTTTATCAATTGGCAAAGATTCATCTTCTTGCAAAACTCTAGTTTTTATTGCCGCATAATCAGGAAATAGCCCCTTTTCATGTTGTTCAAGGCAAAGAGCACTAATCCTCTTATTTTGGGCTAAACTCTTCAATGCAGCCACCACCACCTCATCTTCTACAATATTGGGCACAACCGCTCCTGTAAAATTTACATTTGTTCGGCTATGACCAGGAAGGTGTGAAGCCGAATTATGAACATCTACAGTTATGTATGGTACTGAAAAATTACTGACATGAGGTGTAGCATATGACGGTTGAGAGTAACTGGTCGAATAGCTAGTAGCAGCATGTCCAATTCTCCCATCCATCAGCATGGTTGAACTAGTATATTGCAAATTAGTTGCCGATGAATAAAAAGGTGAAACACTTTCTTGTATGCTATTGGAAATTTTAACATGAGGTGTTTCAATTTGATTAACCAAACCCATCATGTTGTTTATCGGCATATGTATTTGTGGGGTTGCCGATGCATGAGAGTTAGGATACATATGTTGTATGTTACTAGTATCATAAGAAGTTGAAGTAGGTAAATTACTTTGAATCGGCATATGCACGTAATTAGATGCATTATTGAAAAAACTAGGGCTGGCCGATAGAGTATACTCATTGAACGATCTAGTAACACCATATTAATTATTTGCATCTACAGTAGGGAATTGGGTATTCATATTACCTTTGTAGATTGCAAACCCTAGATGACGATCTCTTCGTAGCAAGAACGAGCTGGAGACCGTTCAAAGCTTCGTCCCAGTGGAGTCGCCAAAAAGTGTGTTCGCACACGAACACGTCACCGTGTACCCTCGACGCCGGGGGTGATACACCGCAGCTCACGTCGAAGGAGACCCGGCCGGAAGCACGGTACGCAGTCAATCCGGCGGACGCTTTTGGAGACCCGAAACCCCACGCGCCCGGGAGGGACCCCATAAGGGCGCACGGCGGCTATGGGCTGCCCTAGGTTGGCCTGACCGCCCCTAGGGCCTCGAGGTTCGCCGCCCTGCAACAACAAGAGCAGACGAAGAACGAGGAAGAAGAAGAACAAGGGAGAGAGATAAAAATAAAGGTAAAAAGTGGTAGATGATTTGTTCGATTGTGTGTTGTTCAATAGGCCGTCACCCCTTAGGTATATAAGAGGCGGATGGACTTCCCGTACAAGAAAAGGACTCCAAATCACGTCCAAATCTTTCCAAAATTAACCGAACTCGGATTTAGGTAAGTCTGGGACATTAGTTCGGTTTTTGACTCTCACAGGCCACAAACGACCTCGGATGAAGATGTACCCAAAAGAAAATTTAATCATTTCGACGAGACGAACACCTTTCATGTTGAACGTTTTTCGATTCAAGGTCATCTTCAGGGCAAGACAGCCGAGTGGTAGCGCTACCCATCACACGTCATGTCTGGTGGGGCGCGCCATATGTAGCCTCCTGGCAGGGCTGCATTCGAATGGCTCTAACTTTTGCATACGATCTTGGATTGAGATGATTTTTATATCAAAATAGACTGTTTCGACGAGACGAAGACAATTCGTGTAGAAAGTTTTTCCATTTGAGGTCGTCTTTGGGGCTTAATTAGCAAAAATGTACTCTGAATATAAGATCTTAGTACTTTGAGCATAGTTTCGGCCTTCGAGATGAAATCGGACGTCGATGGCCCAAACTTGAAATATGTTCGTATCAACAATACGGAACTCTTACATGTAGATCACTTCTCCATTTGAGGCCATATTAAATAAGTTCTTGACCATGCCAAAATCTGGTGTCAACAGGATGCAATGCGCTTGAAGATTAAGAAGATTAGAAAATATACCATTGATAATGAGGCTTGGTATCATTATACCGTTGGATCAATTGTTACCTTAGTGCGATCTTCATCGCATTTGTTGTGATGAGGGTAAGTTTTCTCTAGTGTTTTGCTTAATACTTAGCTTATTTTCGTCCTAAATGGCATAATTACCTAAGTTCAATAAAAAATGAGCTATACTTACTTAAGTTGGCTCAAAAATGGCATCATCACCTAAGTTAGCACAAAAATGACTTATACTTACCTTATTTTCCTCCAAATTGACATAATAAGCTTAGTTGGCTAAAATGGCATAATTACGTAAGTTAGCTCTAAAATGACACAAATAAGGAAGAAGAAGAAGAAGAAGAATCATTTTTGCAGGTTTGATTCACTTCATGGAAGCAGCATTGATGGACTGCTAGTGTTTAGTTCTTGTTTTCATTTTTATTGATGAACAATGTGAAACTATGTATGCATATATGGATGAACGCCATGAAACTATGTATGTATTGGATCTTTTAATACCCTATGTGTTCTGTTGCATTGATGGACTGCTAGATGTTTGATACATGGGCTAGTTTGATGTTGAAACTATATATATCATATATATCTTTTGAAAATGCAGGGATATAAAAGAAAACAGAAAAAACAGCAACAATACAAGCACTTTGCCGTCCGCCATCAACGGCAAAGGGACCTTTGTCGTCCGCCACCGACGGCAAAGAAGCCACGTGGCAGCAACCTGTGCAACCTGGGAACAGGCCCATTTGGTCACTTTGCCGTCGGTGGCCGATGGCGAAGAGCTGCGTCTGATGACGTCAGGGCTGGCAACTTTGCCGTCCGCTAGCGGGCGACAAGGTTGTCGTTAGCCACCTAACGTGACTAACGCATGTTTTTGCCATCCACGTTCTTTGCCGTCCGCCGCCGACGGCAAAGGACCTTTGCCGTCAGCTTTCAGGAAACAGACGGCAAAGAACATGTTTACCGTCGCTCTCTTTGCTGGGCAGGTTTGCCGTCAGTGGCGGACGGCAAAGAGCTTTGCCATCCACTTTTGGTGTGTATGATCATTGCCTTGAATATCGTCATAATTATTTACTTTTCTATCAATTGCGCAGCAGTAATTTATTTACCCACCGTATGTTATTTTCTCGAGAGAAGCCTCTGGTGAAAACTATGGCCCCGGGTCTATCTTTTATCATATAAAAATCTTAAAAATACCTTGCTGCAATTTTCTTTTATTTATTTTATTTTGTATTTTGGTTTAATCTATCTATTAAAAACTATACAATTTAATCTTGCTCGTAACCGTTGAGGGATTAAAAACCCCTTTACGCGTTGGGTTGCAAGTATTCGTTGTTTGTGTGCAGGTGTTGTTTACATAGTGTTGCTTGGTTCTCCTACTGGATTCATAACCTTGATTTCATAACTGAGGGAAATACTTATCTGTACTGTAATGCATCATCCCATCCTTATTGGAGAAATCCCAGCGCAGCTCACAAGTAGCAACCTTCCCTAAAAAAAATAAAGGGTCGTTAGGTGACCGGAACGCATTGCACACTGAAAATTATTCATTGATAGCGTTGACTGGCACTGTGCAACACTGTAGCCAGGTAAAAGCGCGACAGAGCACGTGTCTCTCCACGATGCACGCGTCCCTCCTCTTCCTCTCTTCTCTGTCCAGTCTCCCTCCTACTACCCTTTTATAATTTGTGCCAAAATTTGACTAAAGATTTAACTAACAAAATATTAGTGCATGTCAACAAAAAATTATATGATGTCCTATGTTTCACTAATATGGATGGATGTTCTTTAAATTTGCATTTAGCGGATTCTAAAATTGAAAAGCCAATGGGTGAAGTTAATGATGTGCTCATACTTACTAATTATAATGTGGGGCTTTTGTCTGGTGCCCTCGTGGGTCGTCGGCCGGTGTATGGCATCTTGTGTAGTGGCACGACATGGGCAAAGAGGAGACTGCGATCTCTCTCCACCATTGGCTGATCCAATCTTGCTTGGACTGGATGGCTCAGCCCTCGACCCCTGGAGCACTTTGCGACGGTCAAGGAGTGGTGGATGTCTTTCATGGGGTCCGCTCTTTGCCTTCTTCAATCTTTGCTAAGATCAAGCATGAGGCTTCCATTTGGGCCTTGCCTGTGGTAAGCATTTGAGATCTTTGATGCCGCAATAGTGCCAAACGGCACGTGTGCCCTTTTTTTTTTGTATAACTTCTTAATTAATATGACGAGCCAAAGTTTTTGCCTTCGTTTCAAAAACAAAAAAAAAAACCTATAATCTGCCTTACCCATCGTTTATGAATTTCTCCTTTCCTGATCTGCATCAGAGCCCCCGCAAAAAAAAATGATCTGCATCAGAGCAGTGTGGACGGTAATCTGTTGCTTAGGACACATGTGATGCAGCAGCCTAAACGTGGCCTATGTTTGCTATTGCAGAAACCGCACGAACAACAGTCATAAAAGAAGACGCGGGAATTATACAACAGTGGGCACAAGCTGATATACTATCACTCATACACTGATGAGGCTGATTATCATGCATACACAGAAGCAACAGTTCAAAAGAAAACAGAGATAAACATTAGGGCAGTGACCGATAGTATCATCAGAAACACAAAAGTGGGACTTCAACTGCCAAGTTTAGAATTGAACTTCTATGTCTAGTTACAACTCAAAAAAAAAAAAAAAGAACCGAGACACATGGCTTCTATACAATTGCCTCTTTCGAGTATATCATAGCAGGACAGAAGAACCTAGCAGCGACTTGCGTGGACCTTCGTTCCCCAATGCTGCAAACAAAAGAGTTTAATAACTACTTGGGCAAGTAATAAAAACATGCAGGCATGAATACTTGAAGCTGGTTGAGATAAGTTGAAACCATGCATTACCAGCGGTCAGATTGAGTTGGGCAGAGACAGTGCTATATGATACTACTGTGGTTCATCGCATGTAAATGCTATACTCCTAGCAGTTTCTTGTTAGTTAGTTTAGACAAGTTCTGAACTAATGACAAGCTGCATTAACAGTGTATACTAAATCTCAGATCCAGGTCAAGGACTACGGCAGTATTGTATGAGTTTGATGAATTCCCACATGCTACAGAGTTCATTTCAGCAGTAATATTTCTCATACCTGGGAAGAGTCTTATGGCAAGCACCATACTGGAGGAGAGTGTCTGGCATAATACTGGTCTAAGAACACATATTCAATGCACTTGTCGAATAACACTTTCACTTTCCAGTGACCGTCTACCATTTCAATATCCCTGCGAGTTGACTTTCTTATTCTCCAGCAACCAGTAATGAGGCCCCGGTATGGTCCATTCATGACAACACTCCTCGGCACATCATTGAGATATTCATCATCCAGAAAGAATAGAAATCCGCCCTCACCAAAACCAGGGAACTCGGACTTCTCATAGGACCTGCCAGAGCCTTTGCCGACAAACAGAACCCTCTCATCAAGGTCCTCTAGTTCTGTCCACTCATGCGTGGTCAAACCTCGAGGTGTGTCAAGTTCTTTCAACTGGAATACCCGGAACGAATCGCTATCACCAGAAATTCTCAACACCAGCAGCAACTCACCCCTTGAGACAAGGATATACCTTCCAATAATCACCTCATTGTTGAAATGCCTTGCATCCACCATCATTATTAAGCCATTCTCAAAGCTTATGCCATCTCCATGCTCAGTCAACTGAAGGACAAAAACATTGACACACTCAGAACTTAACAGCAAGTGGAAGGCACCATTATGCCACATTATATCTTCATAATCCTCATTCAGAAACGGGAATGGGCTTCTTGTGAGCATAGGTTGTGTCCTGCCCAAACGCCAAAAGGCGGCACGCCTATATGCTCTCCCATCTGAATAATAGTGCACAATGGCTCCGCCAACACAATTGAGGCCATCCGGAGGACCAGACACTGTTGCTGCAAGCATTATACAAGGGATAGCAGCCCCATGATGTGAACAGCTTCTGGAAGCAAGATATCTAGACCAGTCCTCAAAGATCGAAGTCTATGACCACTGGTTCCTTCAAGTGCGAGGAACAGGTGTCTCCCTTCGAACGATCCATAGAATCGAGCTTCAGTAATGTTCTCCGGGAGGCGGGTGCGGTGCACATGGTAGATACCATCAGCGGGGTGGCGGCAAAGGCAATTAATGTCACAGTTGCAAGGCTCTCTGCCGTTCGGAAAGCAAGTCAGTTCCATCCTTGAGGGATCCTCCACAGATGTAGGATCCCCCACCACTGAAGGATCCCCGCGCACACGGAGAAGCCAAGGCAACTGAGCCTGTATAAGGGGTGGATGCTGTTGGGCGTTCAGCCGTAGGGAGTTGTCTAGGGCACTGTGCCAGTCTCGACAAGCCTTCGACATAAAGATCTGATCAATCTCGCACCAGATCCGGCGGCAGATCTCGAGCAAGCATGTGTCAGGCAGACCCGTCGCAGACACGCCTCCCCTCAGACGGAGGGCAAGGTGAATAGTGGCTTCTTTCTGAATGTTGTAGTCAGCTAAGGTCCTGCCATCCTGCAGCTGCTTGCCAGCCAACATGAGGCGCTGCTGATCTGGAGGGATGCCCTCCTTATCCTGGATCTTGGCCTTGACGTTATCAATGGTATCAGAAGACTCCACCTCAAGGGTGATGGTCTTGCCAGTGAGGGTCTTGACAAAGATCTGCATCTGCACAGAATCTCCATCAAAAGGTTACGTAACTCATACAACTGATACTATAGAGGTCAAGATAGGAACTTGAAAAATATGCAACTTAGATGAGGATATTTATCTGAACAAGAAAATGTGTTTTAGAGCAATCTGCCCAATGCAATCGAGCTCACTAGTAAAACAAATGCAATCGAGCTCACTAGTAAATCAAATGCTTAAAGCAAGAGGCAAATTTAATCATGCTGCAAACCCACAGTAATATATGTGATCAACAGTGTTTGATAATGCCTCCTACTAATGGTGTTGAACCTTGCTTGGCAGTAGTTGAGGCCAAAACATTGCTGGGTTTAAGATTTATGTACTCTCCTTTGTCTATGCTTACTTATGCAACTAAGGAAATAGCACAAAGATCATACACAATACTTATCCATATAAATAAGCTGTTAGAAATTTATAACAGATCTGATGTGCACACAAAAAATAGGTACAGTATATGCACTCTTAAGTAAATATTGAGTTACAAGAATCATACCAGAAAACGTATAATCGCTTTTGGTATGAAATCCTCGACGTTTTTCTTGACTATATTGTAGTATGACTGCAGCAGCAATTTTGTGAATGTTATTTCAAGGTCTTCCTGCTCAGAGTGGCTTTCTGAAGGGACTAGCGGCAGCTGTTTCACAAAGGTCTGCGTCAATCACTTGAGATGTCGAAATAACGCTGATAGAAGAACTAAAAGAGCATAAATAGGATAGCTCACCTCTTTTAACTGTATTGAAGAGAAAGAATGTTCCAGGTAGGGAGTAGCTGAAGCATAAGATTTGTTCACTGAGCTATCTCTAGCTGAAGAATGCTTACGGTCCTCGCTTGAGGTGAATATTGAGCCCCAAAAAGAAGTGCTTCCACTACCTGAAAGATAATCAGTTAAGTAAAATAGGCTGAAATGAAATTGTACTACTCTCACAAAAAACACTAAGGTGGCCTACTGTGCACCAATAAAATACTCCCTCCGTTCACTATTATATAAGATGTTTTAACTGTTTTCTATTTTGGATGTATATAGATGCATTTTAATGTGTGTTTACTCATTTCAGTCCGTATGTAGTCCATATTGAAATATCCGAAACAACGTATATTTGAGAACGGAGAGAGTAGCGTCATATAATCAAAAGAAGCATAGCATTTGCAACACTCTCCTTACCTGAAGATCCTGGTCTCTCTGCGCCAGCAGCAGGGCGTACCCCCTGCTAATAATGACCACAATATAGCAAAGGAACATAATCTCAGAAACACTACACCGAATCAACAGTAACCTTGCTGATTAAAAAAATAGGGAGGCAAAAAACCTGGATCTGTTCGGTGATAATTCCATTTACACCAGTAGTTCTACCCAATAATGCGTGTGATTTTCGGGTTCTTTCAGAATCCTGTGGCCCATCGGCATCTCCATCCTGCAGTGTAGTACTGTTAAATATACTAGTTGATAGTGGACTGCTCAAATTACAAATGTAGGACATAAGTGATAAGTGCATAACTTAGTAAGAGGAAATTCATCTGTAAACACCTTCAACTTGCTAGAAGCGAGACAAAAATCGTCTGAATGTCCAAAATCCTTTCAAGCACCACATGTTCTAACATGTACAGCTAGAGTTGGCCTGTTATCCGTGCCTTCTCCCAAAGATATAAATGGTTTGATGCTGACATAATTGATGTACATTGTGGTGGAACATATTGCATAACAGGGTCATCATCAATTGCATCGAGATCATTACAAGGAAAAATCATAGTAATTATTACTGGGTGATTGCCAGTTTAGCTATATATTGGTACGGAACAGAAGTTCTCATTGAATATAAACAACACTCTGCAAAAGTATCACTAAATTAAGCCTTCATCGAGTTCCATGTTCTGACTGTACGTGCCACTAAGAAATAGAAGCAGTGGGAATTATCAAATAAAAAGCCAATTCGCAAGGCACTGTAAACAAAGTTCTATTTGAGCTGTGCTTTTTCCAGCATGAGCGTATATTCTAACTGGTAGTGATTCTACACTTAAGTTGCCATCAGAATCAGAACAGAAGAAATTACTCATATCTAATATTAAAAAAACATACCCTCCTAACCACCATTGCAGGCAATCTGGCGGTTCTAACTTGCAGATGTGCTTGCACTATAGCCTTGCTGCCACCGATGAAACTTGGATGAGATGTGTTTATGTAATCAGCCTGCAGAGTTAACATCATCTCAAGTAAAGACCAGGTATCAGTGCAAAGACAGTATAAAAAGAGAACAAATTATTCAGAGAATCAGAGCAGACTCGCAATAATTGTACAAAATAATAAGTTTGCACTATCAAATAACGGAAACGCTTAGCCTCTTCTTGAAGTATTTAAGGAGAAAATGGGATGCTTTACAGAGGTTAGGACTTGCCATGCCTGAGAGTCTGGCGTATGCTAACATCAATGTTTTCGAGTCGATGAGTCGTTCTGGGGTAATGACTCTTGACTAGTCGTGACTAGTCAAAACTCATGGTCGACTAGTCGACATGAGTTAAGCAATAGATGCAATAAAATTACCATAGTACATGTATATAACTATATATCTCTATCTTTACTACTATAGTACACCAATCTTCAAATTCAGATTAGCCACCCACTGTGATGCAGAAGCATTTCTTAGCCGTTGATTTTTTCCACGGGATGAATCACTGCCATTTATCAATGTTGAACCCAACTGATCCGGCGGTCATGGTTTGTGGGATTCGCTTCACACGGCCGCGCGCCAAAACAAGGTCGATGGATCTTTCTAGAGTTAAACGCAGCTAGCATCTGACCAACCCGACACTTGCTCGAGAACTTTCACATGAGGAGCAACCGAGCTAGCTTTACGTTGTGAACTGGCCCTATTAGACAATGCAGTACTACTACTCCAGTGTAGGCTACAAACCTAAACAAGTTTACACGTGGAGGCTAGCAGCCTATATTACTGCAGTAGCAATTTTCTCCTCGCATGAATACTGTTGAATGCATGCACGAAAGCACTTTTTTTAATTTTTCTCAAAAGAATTAGTACGCTGTTGAAAAAATTGTACGCATGGCAATACTCCCTTTATTCCATAATGTAGTGCATATAGATTTTTTGAGAAGTCAAACTTTCTAAACTTTGACCAAGGTTATGGAGAAAACTATTTATATCTACAATACCAAGAATATAAAATATGAGACTACATCTTACGACGAATCTAATGATGTATTCTTGGCATTATATATGTAAATGTTTTTCTCCATTATGGAACGAAAGGAGTATTGTTGTTCGCTGAGAGAAATATTCAAACAGCCTATAGAAAATCCAGATTTATATTTTTTTTCCTTCATAGGATGTTAAGTTATTTAAAGTTTACAGTTTGAAAATGTGAAAATTAACATCAAAATAATTTTATCTGTATTTTCAAGTTTGAATTTGAAAAAGCTAAAAGATTTCACAGACACATCAATAACATTTCTTTTGGATTAGAAGTCTATTTTTTAAAAGCATTATTCATAAAGAAATTAATTATGCTACCATGATTCGATAGGAATTGTAAAAAACAATCCATGAGTTCCCAACATGATAATTTTATTATAGCATAGAATATTTTACTTTTAGTTTACATGATTTAGTATTGTGATGATCACACATAATAATTTTGCACATACAAATTATTAGTACTTATTAATAGTCTGTAATACAAACCATTTCCATACAATGTCCAGCAGCAACCAGGGGGGGAGCAGACCAGCTGGCGGCAGCGCCAGCTAGCAGGATTGTGGGGCGGCAGCAGCGGCCAAAGGAGAGGGTCGCGTAAGCCAGGATAGGTTTGGGTCGGAGGGGAAACTAGGCGATCTAGGTTTCACGGGGGATTGGGCAAGCAAATAGAAAAAGAAATATGACAGGCAGGGCCAACTTTTAGTCGATCGACTCAAAAACCTGGACTAGTCGATCGAGTCGCTCGACTCAGCCAATTAGTCGAGTTGACATGTTGAGTTGACCTTGCAGTTATGACTCTACGAATAGTCGCAACTAGTCGTTCGACTCGAAAGCCATGGTTAACATAACAGATATGGTAAATAAGCTAAGAGATCTATATAACGATGATCAGATCGAAGATGTTGCCAATCTATTGAAGTTGGATGATTTGATCAATCTTTTCCATAAAAACATCCAGAAAGCTACATTTGAACAACCAGCACTGGAACTTGCCGAAGGATTGGTTGGTTATAAATTCTATATTCCACCATATATGGATTTCAGGGGTAGAAATTATCGACATGGAATCTTTCATTTACACAAGAGAGATCACCTGGCTGATAACTGGGCGATCGTCCAATCAGATTTTGATCGTACGGCACGAAGCAACCCTACCCCATACACTGGTTTGTAACAACACCGACGCGTGATCACAACAGGGCGTCGGTTGTAGACCGAGAAATCGGTCGGGACTTCTTCCTCCAGGCTCGTCCCGATCCCATCTCTCCTCCACGCCTGATTGGCAGCCGGCGCCGTTGGGCAAGCGTGCGCTACCCGAAACGCCGGCACCGACGCCAGTGAGGAAGCGCTTCGGCCATACCTCTCCCTCTCATCGCACTGCCACCAGCCGCACGCGCCCCTCACTCCACCCCTTCCACGCGGCCTCACACTTCTCGCCGCGCCGCCGCTCCACTTGCCGTCGCCGGCCTGTACATGCAGCTCGAGCTCCTCTCCTCGGTCATCGGCCGCCTCCACCACCATGGTGCCACCGAGGAGCGCCTAGGGTCAGTACGGCCGCTGACGACCTCCTCCACCCCATCCCCGACAGCAACGGCCCCTCCTGGCACCGACCTCGCCTCCAGCTCCGGCGTTGCCGACGCGGAGAAGGGGATGAGTTTCATGTTGCTTTTTGCAACAAGCATCCTCTTGCATTACAATTGCAACGACGATGTTGTAAACGGCGCCGGTGAACCACGGCGGGTGCTGCTGCGGCACGCGCCGGCAACAGCGGCAGCATTTCTGCAACATCATCTCAGTTGCAAAAGTTTCTTCCGCAACATCACCTCTGTTGCAAAGGTGAAGACCAAAGCAAAACTTTCTTCAACATCACCTATGTTGCAAAAGTTTCTTCTGCAACATCACCCATGTTGCAAAGGTAAGGATGGATGCCGGATCTGACGGCTCGCGACCCGGACGATCTTTTCAAAAGATCAGCCGGCCGACGCGTAGCACGACCCATTAACATGCACAGAATTGTTCAGGTGTTTTCCTCACTGTATACAAAAGAAGCTCGAGTCAAATATGGACAAGTCACAGACGTGTTTCTTAGGATAAATAATCAATTAGAATCATCATACGGCAAGACCATGTTTACCTCCATCTCAATAATGTGTGCTATCATATCTTGTGCTGGCTTAAGCCCATCCAGTATAAACTTCACAATTACTTCATCCATGCTCCTTCTGAGTGTAGGAAACTGCTGCAGCTCGTTGCAAAGGCAAAGTTGGATCATCTACAGCGGAACAGAAGTTGGCAAGAGAAGTAATATATAGAAAGCTAAAAGTTATTGAAAGTTATGTGCAAAATCAACCAAATACAGTAGATGCTTAAATTTCAGTTTCCAATATTTTACAGTTGGACTGACATACCTTAACCAGTCCCTCACATATGAAATCCGCACACTGAAGACTTGGATCAAGCAATCTGATTTGCCTGTGTACAAGGACTTCAAACGGCACCTGACAAATTTTAGCACAAGGGATTGTTATCAGCTCAATTGACCAGTATCCAACCATCTACATATTAACAGAATTCTTACACAAAGGGCGCAAGTGTATCATACCTCAGGAACAAACAAAGCACTCCTAGGACCAGTTGCATTTTTTATAGCCATGCGGGTGTCTTCATCAGTGACATCCTCACAAGGGTCAACACCCTATAAAATACAGATCTTAGATCTTAATGATAACATGAATATGATGATGAATGCTACAACATAGCATAATGAAGATTCAGCAAGATAGCACATGCAACAAAATTAAAAACCTCTAAGCTTTTGACGAAGATAGATTGAAAAATATAGTGAATGTGTGCTCCACCAGAAAGCTCGATTGTTGATATATCTTCATTTTTCCCTTCAACCATAGAGGAAAAAGCTGCAGCACACACATGTTATTTATATATAATATATAGGACTGAAGCAAAGGAACCAGGAAAGTGCTCGTGGTTCAGTTATTACCATCACAAAATTTAGCTAGAATGTTCAAAAACTTAGCAGCTTGCCCAGCCTGCAATGATGAAACATACGGATTGATCATCAAGGCAAAGAACAAAAGAATAACAGAAGCAAGATTAAGCAAGTAGATTACTAGCTACTAGCCAGACCTAATCACATATGATAGAATATAATTTGTTACAAGTGTTAACAAAAGGTGAATGGTTCTTATCACTATGACCAAATAAAATCAATTCACCAGACCTTGGCTTCAATTGGGTCACCATAAAAGGCATGCTCCTTGGTAATAGCTGTCAATTGAGAACTTATGTGTGACTTCAGTCCAGGCAGAATAGTTCTGATATGTTGGACCAAGATCTGAAACCATATAGATGTATTTTTAGTTTATAAATCACAGCATACATCTACAAGTCATATAACATGGGCTACAACAGACATACACTTCACCAAAATACCTGGTTTAGCTTCTTTGCTAACCGTGGTATCCCACAGTACTTAGTGAGACCACTGTATGCCTGGAAGGAGTAATATTTCAGAACAATGAAATAAAAGGAACACAAAACTTGAGAAACAGTGAACTTCACAGCAGCATACCGACTGAGTACGGAAGAAATTTTCTTCTCGCGCCAGAACCTCCTTGGCACTAATATCAGTGTTGATATCCTATTAGCACAATATACATTAGAAAGCTATAAAGGAAAAAAAAACTTTTGTATCACCAAAGACGGTGCTGTGCAATTAAAAAATATGTTCAGGACATCCCTACGATTATTACTTACTAGCACAGCATTCTGAAAATGATCTTTGATACATATGAACTTAAGTTCGCCAGAAAAAATTATCAGGTGTTAAGTTCGCCGAAGTTAGTTCCGGTTAGCTATTACCTCTGTTCACTAATGTAAGACGTTTTTTTAGACTTATGGTAAGTCTAAAAACGTCTATATTAATGAACAGAGCGAGTATTTATCAACAGGGAGAAGTCCGCAATGACACAAAATTAGTAAATTACTTCATCTGAAATTCTTTGTTATTATACACAATGAGCACAGCGACCACAAAGTTTGGCCACTACGAAACTTGCAAAAGAAAGCAATGTCATGAGAATATTAGGTTATCAATGCATAACCCTTAAACTAAGCAAACATGCTGCAAACTAAAGTACCTGCTGGCTGCGGTTTACGATGCCAACATAACGAAGTCGTAATGGGATCACAGTTTCCAGCAAAAAATTACAGGCATCAGTGCCTCTGTCCATTATGTCCAACTGGGAAAAAAACAGAAGAGCAGTAAAGATCAGAAGCTGGGTGACATTAGGATGTTACTTTCTTTTTATCCAATAATACAAATTTGAAGGTTAAGGGGCAAACCTTTGTGGTAACACCAATTGTTCGAGAACCTACATGAGTAAAGAATCCGCCAAGTAAGATTTGCATCTTAATAGAAATATCTATCAAAACAAACACATAGACTTTGAGAGGCATACATACCATCAGGATCAGCTGTCCGAGCTATTTGAAGAGCACCAGAGTTCGCTAAATCTGCATTTGCTGGCAAAACAGCCAATATGATGCATGCTTTGTGCTTCATATATGAAAATATCATAGTCCTTATTCTGGCCTCAATGTCAGTTGGTGCCACAGCTGGCACCTTAGTAACTCCAGGCAGATCGACCAAAGTGATGTTGAGAACATTTGGTGAATGGATCTTCAAACGTATCTGCCTATCTGACACACCCTTGTTACCGCCAGCCTCCCTGCCCGTTTCTGCCTGCAGTTATGTGGAGTTTTAATATTAACAGATATCACCATTATTCTAGTTAAAAGCAAGTTGGTGCACTACATGAACTTTCCAGCAATTATTTCAAACAAACATAAACACAATTACACAATACCAGCATGCAGGGGTACCGACCCACAAAATCTATGAGAAGTAACAAGAGTGCAAATGACCTTATCAATCAAACAAACCAAATTTTACTTCATCACTGAATTGTCCAGCACTTCTTCCAAACAAACACTCAGAGTAATCGAATGGTATCAGCAGTTGGATCAACTTCACTGAATATAACAATCCTTCCATCCGAGGATACCATTAAACACATTCAAAATTCTAACAGACAATATACCCCAGAATGAGCAAAACATAAAAGATACCAAGTAAGTCAAAAGGTGGGCATAGTATAGCATGGACAAAGCGCCAGCGCCACTGAAACATGATATGGTGTCAAATAACTGCAAATAAACGCAATGCCTACCCAAAAGCATCATCTCCCAGTCAAAAAAATCTGGTAAGGCAGCAGGAGCTGTGCTATACTAGCAGCATATATACTCATAAAATACCGCCATCAACTTGGGTATGATTTGTCCAAACAACCACCACTACCGCAACTAAACAATCACCTTCAACCCCCACAATCGGTCGCAATGCAGTACTACAGCTACCATACTCGTGGGCACACCAACCGCGCAGCCAAATCAACCATCGGGCCCATGGTCCATCTACGGAGACGGATAGATTACGAGGAGGGGACGGGAACCTGGATCTCGCGTCGGATTTCGCGGAAGTCGTAGTAGCGGCGGCCAGGGTGGTGCAGGAACTCGCCCCACTCGTCGGCCTCTGCGTCAGCGGGGCGGCGCGCCTGGTGCACGAGCTGGAGCACGAGCGGTCGGCGCGTGCACATGTCGGAGCCGCGCGGGAGAAAGTCGCGGCCGAGGAGCGCCTTGAGGATGCTGGACTTGCCATTGCTCTGGCTGCCCACGACAGCGACATGCGGCAGGTCGATCGTCGAGCTGCTCCCCAGCTGCGAGAAGATGCCCTGCAGCTTGTTGTCGATCGGGATCACCGAGCACCCCACCGCCGCGGCCGCCGCCGCGGAGGAGTTGTAGTGGTCGTCGGCCATGGGAGAGCTCCGCCCGCCTCTAGGGTTTTGGGGTGGGTGAGCAGGGGGAGGAATCCCTAGATCGAGAGAGTTCCCCCCTCTCCCTGTGGAGCCGCGGGTTCGAATCGACAGGTTTTTCTTTTCCTTTTGAGCAACTCAAGTCGAGAGGTGAAGTCTCAAGTGTATAGGTGGCCTCTTAGAGCATCTCTAGTGGATGGTGTATATGGAGGTGGATGCTAAATATACACGATCAAAATCAAAAAATGTCTCCCAGTGGATCGTGTATCAGGTCGTGTAGCTGTACACGTCGCTCCCACGAGCGTACCTGGCGTGGGAGTAAACAGGACCGAACCACGCCCGTGGGCTCGCTCCCGCTCCAGTTCCTCCCGCTCCCGCTCCCGGCCGCCTCCCCAAGGTCGCCGTCGCCCCTCTCCGGCCGCCGCCCAAGGTCGTCGTCGCGTCTCCTCTCCGGCCGCCGCCAAAGGTAACCATTTTTTCCTTTCTCGCAAGCGGGAGCAGAGGGGCGGCGGAGCGGTGGGGGGGGGGGAGGGGGGAGATGCAGGGGCGGCGGCCGGGCGCGCGGTGGGGGGAGGGGGGAGATGCAGGGGCGGCGGCCGGGCGCACGGTGGGGAGGAGGGGGGAGATGCAGGGCGGCGGAGCGGTGGGGGGGAGGGGGGAGATGCAGGGGCGGCGGCCGGACGAGCGGCGCCGTGGGGAGGGGGAGATGCAGGGGCAGCGGCCGGACGAGCGGCGCCGTGGGGAGATGCAGGGGCGGCGGCCGCACGCCCTGCAGCCCGATTTGGCGGCGGCGCCGGTGCCGGCGCGCGCCCTGGCGCGGGGACGGGGGGCTGGGCGACGGCCGGGTGGGGGGAGGGGGGAGATGCAGGGGCGGCCGGTCGCGCCTGTCTGCTGGGGCGGCGGCCGGACGAGCGGCGCCGTGGGGAGGGGGGAGATGCAGGGGCAGCGGCCGGACGAGCGGCGCCGTGGGGAGATGCAGGGGCGGCGGCCGCACGCCCTGCAGCCCGATCTGGCGGCGGCGCCGGTGCCGGCGCGCGCCCTGGCGCGGGGACGGGGGGCTGGGCGACGGCCGGGTGGGGGGAGGGGGGAGATGCAGGGGCGGCTGGGCGACAGGAATGAGTGATTTGGCTGTCCTTCAGTCAACTTAATATTTTGCATCTCGTTCAATAATTTTTTGCTTGTCAATTTGATGCCAGATTGTGGTCTAAAATAGCTGTGCATTGGTTGCTTGTAGATGGATGCTGACCAAAGCTTCTTGGACACCCTTGGTTTTGGTTACATGCAAACACAACCAGAAAGTCCAATTGGAGAGCAGGCAACTCCATCAACTCAGCATCAAGCAACACCATCAACGCAGCAACATTCTGCAATAATAGAGAAAGGAAAATCCAACAAAGGAAAAAATTGGTGTAGTGATGAGGACAAGGTTCTCATAGCAGCATGGGCAAATACAAGTTTGGATAATGTTGGGACTGATCAAAACCGAGATGCTTATTGGGCTAGAATTTCAGAGTACTACAACACACACAAGGAATCGTCATGGCCGGAGCGTAATCCTAATGCAATCAATTGCCGTTACACATTGATTAACAGAGAGACCTCCAAATTTTGTGGTTGCCTTCAGCAGATTTTAAATAAGGAAGAAAGTGGAAGGACTATAGCAGAAAAGGTATGCGCAATATTCTACTTCTATATGTGCTGTGCAATATGTGATGTGCAATATTCTATATGTGTTGTGCATTTGTTAACAATATATTTATATGTGCAGACAAACGATGCACACATTCTGTTCAAGGAAATGGATGTTAAAGAAACGGCCTTTCACATTGATGCATTGCTATATAGAGTTTGCAAAGTATCCAAAGTGGCAGACAGGAGAACTTGAAACTTCTCTTAAGAAACAAAAGAAAACCATTGATGAAAGTCCAGGCAGAGCCACCAATGATCCGTCAGATGCATCCTCGGTACGCACTGATGCAACCTCGATACACACTGATGCTCTTGAACATGAGAAAAGACCTGATGGTGTTAAGAAGGACAAGAGAGGTAAAGCTGATGAGAATGCTTGCAAGCTGTCATTAAAAACTGTGTGGGCAGCAAAGCAAGAGAAGGATGAGATCAAAGAAGCGGCAAGAAATGCTCGCTATGCACAGCAATTTGAATTGCGAAAAGAGGAGATTGCACTCAGAAAGAAGGAGGATGCACGAAACGAGAGGGAGGATGCACGGAGACAGTTTGAATTAGATGAGAGGGTCATGCTGATCGACACTAGTGGTATGACTGATGTGCAAAAGCAGTTCTACCAAGCTAAGCAGAATGAGATCCTTGCTCGAGGCCTAGAGTAATGTGAGCTATTTGATATGTGAGCTATATGAACTATTTACTGCTTTCCGCTAGTTGCTGTATGAACTATTTGATAACATCACTCATTGCATAAATATTTTATTGATAGCTATAAATTCATGGATTACATCACTCATTGCATAAATTAAAACTAGATGAAAAGAAACGGATTACAGACTTATAACTAGGACATCACTCGTTTCCAAACTTTTGCCACACATGGTCAATTAGATCAAGTTTAAGCTGATCATGTTCACCTTGATTTTTAATCCGGTGAGTCATCTGAATAAAAGAGCTCAGTTGTTCCGCATGAGTACGAGAGACCGTGACTCTTTCTCCCATTGCCTCAAAAGTGCAGCTTTGCCGACCAGTTTGTCGCTCCTCTTCAACTATCATATTGTGCATTATGACACAAGCTTTCATGACATCACCGATTTCTTTACGTTTCCATCCTTTAGCAGGTCCACGAACAATGGCAAAACGGGATTGAAGAACTCCAAAGGCTCGTTCCACATCTTTCCTAGCCCCCTCTTGCTTCTTGGCAAAAGTTTTATGTTTTCTGGTATCTGGAGCTGGTATGCTCTTCACAAATGTTGCCCACCGTGGATAGATACCATCTGCAAGATAATACCCCATTGTGTACTGATGGCCATTGATGCTATAATTCACTGGAGGAGTTTGGCCTTCAGCTAGCTTTGTAAAAACAGGAGAACGTTGAAGAACATTTATATCATTCAGAGACCCTGGTAAACCAAAATAAGCATGTCAAATCCAAAGATCTTGTGAAGCAACTGCTTCCAAGATCATAGTGGGCTCGCTGACATGGCCTTTAAACATGCCATGCCATTTTTTGGGGCAATTTTTCCAACCCCAGTGCATGCAATCTATGCTCCCTAACATACCAGGAAATCCTCTTTCCTCCCCTATTGCAAGTAACCTAGCAATGTCTTCTTCATTTGGAGATCTCAGGTACCTTTCCCCAAAAACTTCACAAACTTTGATCACAAATTTCTTGCAAGACTCTAAATTAGTAGCCTCAGCGGACCGGATGTACTCATCAGCACCATCAGCTGCTATTCCATATGTTAGCATCCGCATTGCCGCGGTCATCTTTTGCAGAGGATGTAACCCAAGAGCTCCAGAAGCACTTCTTTTTTGAGTAAAATAACCATCATAATCATGCTCAAGTATACCATCGGCTATGCGTTTGAACAAATTACGGGACATCCTAAATCTGTGCATAAAAAGTAAATGAGACAGGGAAATGAAAAAAGGGCTAAAGCAGAGAAGTGTAGTAATTACGAACCTTCGTCGAAACAAATGTTCGGATAGCGAGGAACTTCTTTGAAGTAGTCGTCCCACAGAAGAACAAATCCGGCATCTCTTCCTCGATTGATTGTTTGACGTCCATGCTTGGAACCGCCATGGCGTCGAGCGTTCATCCTCTCTTCCTCCTCGCGCTCGGCGAATGCTGCAAGTATGAGTTCATCATCGCCAGATGAAGATGACGAAGAACTCATGTCCAAAGTGGATGTGTTCATTGTGTTGCGTGAGAGACGATAGAGAAATCTAGGTGAGAAGAGAAGTCACAGATAGAAGTGCTAGAAGAAAGATGGTAGGGGTGGTTTATATAGAGAAATACGACCGTTGAAAATATAGCCGTTGAAAATATAGCCGTTTGAAAATATAGCCGTTGGAATATACACGTCCAAATTTACACGTTCCACTGAAAAACTGAGAGGTGTATATTTTAGCAAGGTGTATATGAACGTGTATATGGAGATATACACGTCCAAATTTACACCATCCACTAGAGATGCTCTTAGCACGCGTGCTCGGCCGTCACATGCCTGGCCAGCACGCGGCTAAACGGGTCGTGTGTGGCCCACGGCACACCTGGGGCCGTGCCTTGACCTCGAGGGAGGCATGCATGCCGGCCCGTGCACGGCCCACTATATATGGGCCTTGCCGTGACGTGTCGTGTACGTTCCATTAAAAAATTAAGGGTGGGGCGTGTCGTGCCCCGGCCGTGTCGGCCCGTTGGCCACGCCCCAAACTTCTTTGTTGTCAAAAGCGCCCAGACTATGAATGTATTGTGTAGTGGCTCTTTGTTCAAGATTTAAAATGTGAACGACTTGCTAACTTGATGGCGAATGGCATTGACTGCCGTGATTTTTTTCTCTGGATTGGATCTGTCATTTTTTTTGGGTGCTAGATCTATTTGGCACGCCCTGGTTACATTTTTAGTCAAAAAATGATGCTAAATATGGGATTTGAACACACGCCAAGCAGCTAATGTGAAACACACGCTAACCAGCTCAACTAGACTATTTGTTATGCAAAAGAATGCACATCATACTATTTGACCATTCCCTGTTGCTTCCTTTTTCTTTTTTCTTTGAGGAGTTGATTAAATATCTCCCGGTAATTTTTCAGTGAATAGCATGATAACTCACACATTGCAGACACGATAACTTATTTACCCCTGTCCTGGTAACTTTGGCAACCGAAGGGGGGGTGGAGTTGACGAACTTTTGTGTGATAGCATAGTACTCACACATCGTAGACCTGATAACTTTTGCGCCTTATACCGATAACTTTGGCAACGAGGGGGAGGAGTTGATGAAATATCCCATCGATAGCTTTTGTGACATTAGCATGGTAACTCACACATCGTAGACCTGGTAGCTTATGTACAAATATCGTGGTAGCTTTTTTGACCCAAAAAAACTAGTGTAAACATACCTTCGATAACTTTTTGTATGAATAGGATGGTAACTCGCACATCGCAGATCTGATAACTTATGCACCTCATCCTGGTAACTTTGGCGAAGGGGTTGTTTGCAAACATCCACCCGATAATTTTTGTGTAAATAGTTTGGTACTATACGCATCATATGTGATAACTCACGCACAAACATCGTGGTAACTTTAACCCGGCCTAATAAGAAGGTTAGATAATATATGTGTAAACAACATGGTAACATATGTAGCACATGTGTGATAACTTACTTAGCGCAGAAGTGGCAACTTTTGATCCGAAAAAAGCCGTCGGAACATATGAACATGGGATCTAGTTTCGAAACTCTCGTCGTGACGAATTTTTTATGTGAAAATGTTTTTCGATCGGACCAGCGTTTGAGCTACAAAACATTTCGAAATAGGGGAGAATCTAGGATGACATTAGCTACTATGTCCTTTAGTTCATTTGCACGTGGGGAGAAGGTTGGTTGACCATTTTTATGCTCCAGTAATTTCTATATAAACAAAATGGTAACTTATGAACCAGAGACATGATAACTTACTTAGCTTGTGTCTGATAACTTTTGACACGAAAAAAAAGTCGTCAGAACATATCAATATGGGATCTAGTTTCGAAAGTCTCCTCGCGACGAATCTTTTATATGAAGACGGTTTTTCAATCGTGGCGACGATTTGAGCTACAAAACATTTTGAATTTCAAAATTAAAAGGAATCTTGGCTGACATCATCACTTTTGTCTTTTTTGCATGTGTAGGATCGAAAGTATGTCTAGAGGGGGGTGATTAGACTACTTGACCAAATAAAAATCTAGTCTTTTCTCAATTTTAAGTTTTGGCAGATTTTAGCAACTTAGCACAGTCAAGCAATCAACCTACACATGCAAGTCTAAGAGTATAGCAGCGGAATGTAAATCATTGCATATGAAGGTAAAGGGAGGAGTTTGAAGAGAGCAAACGCAATGTAGACACGAAGATTTTTCCCGTGGTTCCGATAGGTGGTGCTATCGTACATCCACGTTGATGGAGACTTCAACCCACAAAGGATAACGGCTGCGCGAGCCCACGGAGGGCTCCACCCACGACGGGTCCACGAAGAAGCAACCTTGTTTATTCCACCATGGCCATCGCCCACGAAGGACTTGCCTCACTAGCGTAGATCTTCATGAAGTAGGCGATCTCCTTGCCCTTACAAACTCCTTGGTTCAACTCCACAATCTTGACGGGGGCTCCCAAGTGACACCTTACCAATCTAGGAGACACCACTCTCCAAAAGGTAATAGATGGTGTGTTGATGATGAACTCCTTGCTCTTGTGCTTCAAATGACAGTCTCCCCAACACTCAACTCTCTCTCACAGATTTGTATTTGGTGGAAAGATGATTTGAATGGAAAGCAACTTGGGGAAGGCTAGAGATCAAGATTCTTGTGGTTGGATTGGAATATCTTGGTCTCAACACATGAGTAGGTGCTTCTCTCTCAGAAAATGAATGTTGAAAGTGTAGGCACGTTCTGATGGCTCTCTACACGAATGAAGAGTGGGTGGAGGGGTATATATAGCCTCCACACAAAATCTAACCGTTACACACAATTCACCAAACTCGGTGGGACCGAATCATGAAACTCGGTCAGACCGATTCAATTCAAAATGTGAACGTTAGGCTTTTCGGTGGGACCGACATGTCAACTCGGTGGGACCGATTTCATTAGGGTTAGGGCATAATGTAATCCCGGTGAGACCGATCACATAAACTCGGTGAGACCGATTTCTGTAATTAGCAAACAAAGAGTTGGTCAGGCAAACTCGGTGGGACCGAATCGCTCATTTCGGTGAGACCGAAACGTTACGAAAGGGAAACAGAGAGTTTGCATTGCGAACTCGGTGGGACCGGTCGCTCATCTCGGTTAGACCGAAACGTTACGAAGGGAAACAGAGAGTTTGCAATCCCATCTCTGTGAGACCGAGATCCCTATCGGTGATACCGAACTGATTAGGGTTTCTGGCTATGGCTATGTCAAATGAACTCGGTGGCGCCGGATAGATCAAATCGGTGGGGCCGAGTTTGACTTTTGGTTTGGGACATATGTGGATATGAGAAAGTGGTTGAGGGCTTTTGGAGCATATCACTAAGCATTTTGAGCAATCAAGCCATTAAGCAACACCTCATCCCCTTTTAATAGTATTGGCTTTTCCTATGGACTCAATGTGATCTTGGATCACTAAAATGAAAATGTAGAGTCTTGAGCTTGAGCCAACATGTGTCCTTAGCATTTTGAGGGATCCACATTCCTAGTCCATGCCATGCTAATCATTGAACTTTCTGAAATGGTCATCTTAAAAGAGCATTAGTTCAATGAGCTATATGTTGTTAGGAATTACCAAAACCACCCAGGGATAGTTGCACTTTCAATCTCCCCCTTTTTGGTAATTGATGACAACATATAGATTTAAAGCTTCGGCAAATGATAATAAGATTGAAATACATCGTCGCTTTGAGAAGTATGTGATAAGCAAGAGCCCCCCCCTAAATTTATGCATTATTTAAAATTTGCTTTTGAATGCAAATGCACAATCGATTAGGATCATGGGTTACTCTTCCATGTCACATACATCTTGGTGGAGCGCTCAAAATGATAGGAAGTAAAATATGCACTCATCACCAAGATAAAGTGAATGATCGTATATAAGAGAAAAATAATACCATCATTCAAGCACAAGCATTATTGTAGGATATGATTAAACACATGATCAAACAAGTATCTCACACACATAAACATAGAGTATCAACCAAGCAAGCACACATAAGTATCAACTCAAGAAACAAAAGAGATAGCAAAAGAAGCAAGCTCTCTCTCTCTCTCTCTCTCTCTCTCTCGAAACCTATGATCTATACACTTTCTCCCCCTTTGGCAACAAGTTACCAAAAAGCTTGAAAATGCATAGTGCTATGCGTCGCTCTAGGCTTGATCTTCGGGAGGTGGCGTTGAGAGGACTCCAAGGATGAATGCATCTGTTGAAGTTGTTGGAGCTGGTGGAGTGGCAACTGGAGGTGCTACTGATGATGTGGCTGCAGGCGCTGATGTTGTAGCTCTCGTGTCAGTCACTGGCACTGCAACAGGTCTCTGTCCTCTTAGCACTCTCTGAAAGGCATCTGTGGTAGCCTGCCCTTTCCTCTCCTCAGCTTCTTCTTGGAGCTGCTCAACTGCTGTCTGCATCTCTGTCACCTTTAAGTCAAGATCATAGAATTTTGTTTCAATGATCTTCTCCAGGCTTTCTTGGTTCTGAGTCAGGGTGGCCAGTCCCTTCTCAATCCTCAAGGTGGCTTGAATCAGATATCCAAGTTGATCTTGTTTTGTCTTGAGAAACACTTGAGATGCCTCTTCAGCACTTGGCATCTTTGCAGCTTTCTCAGTCTTTACTTTCTCCCTCTTCTCTTGAGCCTCTACAGAAGTGGGATCTTTCTCATCCATGACAACTGTGTTGTCCTCAAAATCATGCCTTAAGGGAAGATGTTCCTTGTCCAATAAATATGTGTTTGTGCCCATCTTGGAGTTGATGAGCATCTGGATGTGTGGAGCATACACACATGACCTTTTATGATCTGCAGCTGTCCTCTTGATTGTTTCCACAATCAGACTCATAACTTTGAAATTTTGGGTCCTCTTGATTGTTTCCACAATCAGACTCATAACTTTGAAATTTTGGGGCACATCAAACAACTGCAGCAATTTATGGAATGACCTCTGATCATCCTATGATCTCCTGATTTGGGTAACAATGTATGCCTCAAGATAGTGTTGATGGTGGTCAAACCAGACAACAGATAGTATACAGATCCCATCTTGTGAGTTTCCAAGGCTTTGTCAGGAATCTCCTTATAATGTTTGCCATGGAGTTGTGATCCTTCTTCTTCTTGGCATAGACATTTATGCCATCCTCTTGCTCTGCAGGAGCATTGATCAGTTTGGCCCATTCATCAACTGTAGATTGGTACCTAGTACCTTCAGACATCCAAACAATTCTGCCATCAGGATAGAAATGTGATGTGGAGTAGAATTGCATAATAAGTTCATCATTCCACTTAGTGAGTTTCTGACCCACAAAGGCATCTACTCCACATAGCCTGAAGCTCTCATGCACTCCTAGAAAGTGATCTTCATCGTTGTCAATATATTTCCAGTCTGCCCACTTCATATCACAGACAATTGGCTTCTTATCAAGCAGAATGGTTTCATAGAAATCTTGTTGTTCCTTTGTGTGAAACCTATAGTCCACAGCAGTCCTTCTCCTCACAGCATATGGATCAGATTGTCTCCATAGTCTGAGACCTACATCCATTCTGATCTCCATGTTTTCTGCCACTGGATGGTTATCATCATGGTCAGGGATCTTGGGCTTGAGCTTCCTAAGCACTTGGGCTTCAGCATCTTCTTCAATTTCAGTCTCAGGCACTGGGGCCTTGTTCTTCTCAGCAGCTGGTATATTTCTTGTGCTCCTCTTTGGTGCAGTCTTGGGAGCAGGAGCAGAAGCTTTGGGGGCTGTCTTGGGCTTAGAAGGGGCAGCCCCAGACTTGATGGCATCCCCCATCAGCTTTTGAGACTTGGGTGCTGGTGCAGCATCATCTTCCTCTCCTTCATCATCCTCACCTGGATCGCTCATCATAGAGGATCTCCCCGTGACTCTGGCCATAGTCTTCTTGACCCTTTCTTTCCTCTTCTTGCCTTCACCAGCCTCCTTTGGTTCAAGAGTGAACTCAATTGTTTCCTGAGTTGAGGCTCTGGCTTTGGCCATGGGCACTCTCTTTGCAGGAGCCTTCTTGTGCATACCAGGCTTTGTAGATGCAGTTGTGCCAAACTCTTTCTTGACCACCTTTTTCTTGGAGCTGACCTCCTCCTCAGCAGCTACATAGTTTTCATCTTCAGAATCAGAGTTCCTCTTCCTCCTGTGCCTAGTAGCAGCCTTAGGTAGATTTCTAGGAGTACTTCTACTACCTTCATCATAACTGTCAGAGGGACTAGTGCCCTCACTTAGATTCACTTGCTCTTGAGACTTATTCTGGCTATCACTCCGATGAGACATTCTGGCACTGCAAGCTGACTGCTGACCCTGTGAATAGTTATAGATGAGATAGAGTGGATGAGCATCACAAAGTGCAGAGATTTCGCAAAACAAATGAGTCAAAAACTTAGTTTTAGTTTTCCACAGAAAGCATTTCGGAGCTACCGATTTGTTAAACTCGGTGACACCGAAGCAACTTTTGGAGTCTAAACTAGTGAAATCGGTCAGACCGAGACACAGTTCAGTGACTCCGAGATTGCTAGGGTTTCACTGAGAGCTGAACTCGGTCACACCGATTTGCAATTTTTGGTCAGATCGAAAAGTTCAAGTGCAATGGCCTAAGCCAAATCGGTGAGACCGATTTCCATAATTCGGCCTGTCCGAGATGAGTTCGGCGAAAACCTAACCCTAAGTTTTCGAATCAAATCTAATCTAAAGGATGTTTTTGCTAGACAGGATGATCTCATACGTGGTAAGAAACATGGCATTTTCTTTGTGCTAAGAATCAGAGGTAAGAACAGCACAAAGATTCGAACTCATACCCTAGTTCGGTGATGAGCTCGCTACGGCGGCAACGGCGGTGTTGAATTCCGTTGACGGCGACAGAGACCAGCGGGGGGAGGTCGCTGGCGACGAGAGGACGATCCGGAGACCTGAGACGGCAGAGCAGGACACGCGCGGACGAAGAGGTTTTGGAGAAATTTCCAAAATTTGGCCCGTCGGTATATATATCCTGACACTGTCGGTGTGACTGAGTGGAACAACTCGGTGGCACCGAGATGCAGAATCGCAAGTGGTTACTGCAACTTGGTGTGACCGAAAGGTTCTAATCGGTTGCACCGAGATTGAAAACATAGATCAACTCAGTGAACTCGGTCAGACCGAAAAGGATGAATCGGTCAGACCGAAATGCACAGAGAGGTTTTGGAAGTTTAAGTCTATGACGTATCGGTGAGTCCGAGTGCTCCTCACACAGAGGGTTCGAATCTGACTTGATCAAACTTTGTGATGTAGCATAAATAGAGTTTGAGAAGAGAAAATCATAGATAGCTAGAGGAAGTTCTTATGCATTCTTGTCCATCCATTTGGCAAAAGAAGAAAAGCCAAACAATCAAAGCAACAAATGGATGTCCTCGAATGAGAAAAATATGCAACCAACATGCTCACACAATAAAATGGCAAATGAAATATGTGACAAGGCATGCACAAACCCTCTAGCATCTATCGAGCAATTGGCGATGACTAGGTCATCTATATATGAGTATATTGACTTAGGAGTCAAATGAGAACATTTAATCATAGGTCATACTCATCGTTTAAGCACGAGTGGGGTTACCACTTTTACATAAAGCATTGTTGTGTTCACACCATTAGAGTTGCTTTAGCTCAATTGTTAGAGTAAAGCTCCCCCTAGATGTGATATCCCCCCTAAGAGGGATGAACTAACCTTGGGTTTTGTCGATGATGACTTCATGTAGATGTTGAAGATGTGGATGCTCAATGTTGATGCAGATCATTTGGAGCAATCCATTGGAGTGAGTTGCACTTTCAATACCTACACGGGTTAGTCCCACAAGGAACAAACAAGGATATCCATGGACATAGAATGAAGCTCATACAAGATGATGTCCATGAAAGCATTAGGTTACCTTGTCCCTTGTCTTACCAACAAGAGGGTTTGTGACTCCTTGAACTAGTGCAAGATATGAAAGTTGTTTGCACTTGTTCTCGCCAAGATGATATGAGTGAAGTTTGTTGGCGAAGTCACCCTCAAGAACTCTCTAGTTCTTCTTCTTCGGGATCCACATCATCTTGATGGGAATCCTTGGGGTCGTAGTCGTACTTGATGAAGTAGAACTCGATGTAGTCTTGGGAACCCACTTGACCAAGGCCTTGGGAACTTCAAATGCATCAATCTCCTCTTGAAGCTTGTCCTTGCCTTTTTGCTTGTGGTCTTGTGGTGGAAGATCATCTTGAGCTTGTGTCCCCTTGAAAGAAGTAGGGTCATACTTCTCTTGTTGAGGAACAAACTTCGTCTTGGGGTATTGATCTTCTTCCCACTCAACTCCATTGGCATTGAACTTTCGTTCAAAACCAACACCTTGATTCTTCCGGTGCCTTCCTTGCTTGCGTACAATTTCCTCAAATTGCTTACTTCCGGCAAGGCTCTTGTAAACACCTTTCTCTATAATACCTTCAATAAGCTATTTTCTTGCTCAAGGTTGAGCTTTTCAAAGCGTAGCTTCTCATGAGTCTTTAAAAGCTCTCGATGATCTTCCAAGGTAGTTTCATGAGCTAACTTAAGAGTGTTTAGTTCTTTAGTTAGATGCTCAATCTCTTTCTTATCATCGTCATTCGTTTTATCTTGATTAGCATGATTAATAGCAAGTTCATCATAGTTTTCATCACTAGAGTTGTCAACAAGTAAATCATCATCACCTAGCAAATCATCTTCATCACTATTGAAATCAACATACTCGGGGTGTGATACCTTTGGACCTTTAGCCATGAAGCATCTTCCAATTCTTTCATTTGGTGAGTCAAATGTATCATAGGAGTTGGTTGACACAAGTGCTAGACCGGCAACACCTTCATCTTGAGTATATTCAGAGTCGGGTGATAACTTCTCTCGGAGTGATGGTCGGAGTCGGAGCCGGATACCCATTCACCAACATGAATGTGATGTCTTCGTTTTGTGTAGCTCCTTGATGATTTGTCCTTCCTTTCCGAATCCTTACTTCTGGGAGAGGTTCTTCGTTCATAACGATCATCTCTACTCCTTCTCTATCTTGGGGGTGATTCTTCTCTTCTACTCCTCCTTTTGGGTAAGTCTTCTCTTCTTTTGTAGGGAGCCGTACACTCATTGGAGTAGTGTCTGGGTCTTCCACAATTGTAGCAATTTCACTCATGACTAGAAGATTTTTTGTCATTGTAGGACCTTGACTTGGAACTTCTTTCTTTGCTTCTACTCTTGTAGAACTAGTTGAAGTTCTTCACCATTAGGCTCAATTCCTCATTGAAGGCTTGTTTCTCACTTGATGATGTAGGAGCATCACATGAGGCATTGTAAGCACCACTTGACTTGTTGTGAAGCTCTTCCTTATCCTTGAGTGACATCTCATGAGCAACAATTCTTCCAATGACTTCCATTGGCTTGAGATTTTTTTAATTGGGCATCATTTGGATCAATGTGCACACGGTATCATATTTTCCATCCAAGGCTCTTAGGATCTTCTTGATGATGAATCTATCGGTCATATCTTCACTTCCTAAGCCGGCAATCTCATTTGTGATGAGAGCAAGCCTAGAGTACATTTCAGCAACACCTTCACCATCCTTCATTTTGAACTTGTCAAGCTGACTTTGAAGCACATCCAATTTGGATTCCTTGACGGAGTCAGTACCTTCGTGCATATCAATCAAAGTATCCCAAATTTACTTTGCATTCTCAAGACGGCTGATTTTGTTGAATTCTTCAGGGCAGAATCCGTTGAAGAGGATATCGCAAGCTTGAGCATTGTACTGCAGCATCTTCAACTCTTCCGCGGTAGCTTCACGGTTCGGTTCTCTCCCATCAAAGAATTCACCTTGCAAGCCAATACACACAACAGCCCAAACGGCGGGGTTATGTCTAAGAATATGCATTTTCATCTTATGCTTCCAACTACCAAAATTAGTACCATCAAAGTAAGGACCTCTACGGTGGTAATTTCCCTCGCTAGACGCCATACTCTCCTAGGTTGTGAAACCAAGGCTATGATCACCAAAGCTACGGAAATCGAGGCAAATGGAGACCAAAGCTCTGATACCACTTGTAGGATCGAAAGTATGTCTAGAGGGGGGGGGTGATTAGACTACTTGACCAAATAAAAATCTAGCCTTTTCCCAATTTTAAGTTTTGGCAGATTTTAGCAACTTATCACAAGTCAAGAAATCAACCTACACATGCAAGTCTAAGAGTATAGCAGCGGAATGTAAATCATTGCATATGAAGGTAAAGGGAGGAGTTTGGAGGGAGCAAACGCAATGTAGACACGAAGATTTTTCCCGTGGTTCTAATAGCTGGTGCTATCGTACATCCACATTGATGGAGACTTCAACCCACGAAGGGTAACGGCTGCGCTAGTCCACGGAGGGCTCCACCCACGAAGGGTCCATGAAGAAGCAACCTTGTCTATCCCACCATGGCCATCACCCACGAAGGACTTGCCTCACTAGGGTAGATCTTCACGAAGTAGGCGATCTCCTTGCCCGTACAAACTCCTTGGTTCAACTCCACAATCTTGACGGAGGCTCCCAAGTGACACCTAACCAATCTAGGAGACACCACTCTCCAAAAGGTAATAGATGGTGTGTTGATGATGAACTCCTTGCTCTTGTGCTTCAAATGATAGTCTCCCCAACACTCAACTCTCTCTCACAGATTTGGATTTGGTGGAAAGATGATTTGAATGGAAAGCAACTTGGGGAAGGCTAGAGATCAAGATTCTTGTGGTAGGATTGGAATATCTTGGTCTCAACACATGAGTAGGTGCTTCTCTCTCAAAAAATGAATGCTGGAAGTGTAGGCACGTTCTGATGGCTCTCTCCACGAATGAAGAGTGGGTGGAGGGGTATATATAGCCTCCACACAAAATCTAACCGTTACACACAATTCACCAAACTCGGTGGGACCGAATCATGAAACTCGGTCAGACCGATTCAGTTCAAAATGTGAACATTAGGCTTTTCGGTGGGACCGATTTCATTAGGGTTAGGGCATAACGTAATCTCGGTGAGACCGATCACATAAACTCGGTGAGACTGATTTCTCTAATTTGCAAACAGAGAGTTGGTCAGGCAAACTCGGTGAGACCGAAACGTTACGAAAGGGAAACAGAGAGTTTGCATTGCGAACTAGGTGGGACCGGTCACTCATCTCGGTTAGACCGAAACGTTACGAAGGGAAACAGAGAGTTTGCAATCCCATCTTGGTGAGACCGAACTGGTTAGGGTTTCTGGCTATGGCTATGTCAAATGAACTCGATGGCACCGGATAGATCAAATCGGTGGGGCCGAGTTTGACTTTTGGTTTGGGACATATGTGGATATGAGAAAGTGGTTGAGGGCTTTTGGAGCATATCACTAAGCATTTTGAGCAAGCAAGCCATTAAGCAACATCTCATCCCCTTTTAATAGTATTGGCTTTTCCTATGGACTCAATGTGATCTTGGATCAGTAAAATGAAAATGTAGAGTCTTGAGCTTAAGCCAACATGTGCCCTTAGCATTTTGAGGGTTCCACATTCCTAGTCCATGCCATGCCAATCATTGAACTTTCTGAAATGATCATTTTAAAAGAGCATTAGTTCAATGAGCTATATGTTGTTAGGAATTACCAAAACCACCCAGGGATAGTTGCACTTTCAGCATGCATGCATATTTGTGCTAAAAGAAAGGAAGAATGTATGTGAAATGAAGCCAAAAATAAAGACGGAGTCACGGGAGGGAGGCCGGATAGATCGTCCGTGCCTGTTCCTAGAATCAGGACGACTGGACATTAGCGACGTCCTATAGACTAAGGGGTCATGGCGACTGATACATCTCCAATGTATCTATAATTTTTGATTGTTCCATGCCATTATATTATCCATCTTGGATGTTTTATATGCTATTTTATATGATTTTTGGGACTAACCTATTAACCTAGAGCCCAACGCCAGTTTATGTTTTTTTCCTTGTTTTTGAGTTCTACGGAAAAGGAATACCAAACGGAGTCCAATTGACGTGCCAATTTTTGATGATTTTTTATGGACCAAAAAAAATCCCCCGAAGTAAAAGAGTTGGGCCAGAAGAGTCCCAAGCCATCCACGAGGTTGGAGGGCACGCCCCCTGCCTCGTGGATTACTCGGAGACCCCCCTGACGTGAGACCAACGCCAAAAATTCCTATAAATACAGAAACCCCCGAAAAGAAACCTAGATCGGGAGTTCCACCGCCGCAAGCCTCTGTAGCCACCAAAAGCCAATTGGGACCCTGTTCCGGCACCCTGCCGGAGGGGGCATCCATCACCAGTGGCCATCTTCATCATCCCGGCGCTCTCCGTGACGAGGAGGGAGTAGTTCACCCTCGGGGCTGAGGGTATGTACCAATAGCTATGTGTTTGATCTCTCTCTCTCTCTCTCGTGTTCTTGATTTGGCATGATCTTTGCTATTATAGTTGGATCTTATGATGTTTCTCCCCCTCTACTCTCTTGTAATGGATCGAGTTTTCCCTTTGAAGTTATCTTATCGGATTGAGTCTTTAAGGATTTGAGAACACTTGATGTATGTCTTGCATGTGCTTATCTGTGGTGACAATGGGATATTCACGTGATCTACTCGATGTATGTTTTGGTGATCAACTTGCGGGTTCAGTGACCCTGTGAACATATGCATAGGGGTTGGCACACATTTTCGTCTTGACTCTCCGGTAGAAACTTTGGGACACTCTTTGAAGTTCTTTGTGTTGGTTGAATAGATGAATCTGAGATTGTGTGATGCATATCGTATAATTATACCCACAGATACTTCAGGTGACATTGGAGTATCTAGGTGACATTAGGGTTTTGGTTGATTTGTGTCTTAAGGTGTTATTCTAGTATGAACTCTAGGATAGATCGAACGTGTAACGCCCACGATGCGGCTATATCTCCCACGTGTCGAGGCACGACTTAGAGGCATAACCGCATTGTGGTTTTGTCGCAAGAAGGGTCATCTTCACACAATCCCATGTAATGAACAAGAATGGGATAACGAGAGTTGGCTTACAATTTCCACTTCACACAATACATAAATATAATTCATACATCATCCAAAAATCCACACAAAGACCGACTACGGTCAAATCCAAATGAAAAATAAGATAACCCCAAATGCTAGATCCCCGATCGTCCCAACTGGGCTCCACTACTGATCATCAGGAAAAGAAACATAGTAACGACCACGTTCCTCATCGAACTCCCATTTGAGCTCGGTTGCGTCATCTGCACTGGCATCGTCGGCACCTGCAACTGTTTTAGTAGAATCTGTGAGTCACGAGGACTCAGCAATCTCACACCCGCGAGATCAAGACTATTTAAGCTTATAGGAAAGGATGGTGTAATGAGGTGGAACTGCAGCAGGCACTAAGCATATATGGTGGCTAACATACGCAAATGAGAGCGAGAAGAGAAGCAGCGGAACGGTCGTCAACTAGTAATGACCAAGAAGTGATCCTGAACTCCTACTTACGTCAAACATAACCCAGAAACCGTGTTCACTTCCCGGACTCCGCCGAGAAGAGACCATCACGGCTACACACGCGGTTGATGTATTTTAATTGGGTCAAGTGACAAGTTCTCTACAACCGGACATTAACAAATTCCCATCTGCCTCATAACCGCGGGCACGGCTTTCGAAAGATAATACCCTGCAGGGGTGTCCCAACTTAGCCCATCATAAGCTCTCACGGTCAATGAAGTATAAACCTTCCCCCGGGAAGACCCGACCAGTCTCGGAATCCCGGTTTACAAGACATTTCGACAATGGCAAAACAAGACCAGCAAGACCACCCGCTGTGCCGACAAATCCCGATAGGAGCTGCACATATCTCGTTCTCAGGGCACACCGGATAAGCTAAGCGTACAGGTACCAACGTAAATCAAGTTGCCAAGCGACGGTCCCGCACGGTGCTCTAGTTTGGACCAACACTCGGAGGAGCACTGGCCCGGGGGTTAAAATAAATATGACCCTCGGGCTCGCGAAAACCCAAGGGAAAAGGCTTAGGTGGCAAATGGTAAAACCAAAGTTGGGCCTTGCTGGAGGAGTTTTATTCAAGGCGAACTATCAAGGGGTCCCATAAATCACCCAACCACGTAAGGAACGCAAACTCAAGGAACATAATACCGGTATGACGGAAACTAGGGCGGCAAGAGTGGAACAAAACATCAGGCATAAGGCCGAGCCTTCCACCCTTTACCAAATATATAGATGCATTAATATAATAAGAGATATTGTGATATTCCAAAATATCCATGTTCCAACATGGAACCAACTTCAACTTCACCTGCAACTAGCAACGCTATAAAAAGGGGCTGAGCAAAAGCGGTAACTTAGCCAAACAACGGTTTGCTGGGAAAGGATGGTTAGAGGCTTGACATGGCAATATGGGAGGCATGATATAGCAAGTGGTAGGTAGCGCAACATGGCAATAGAACGAACAACTAGCAAAGCAAAGATATAAGTGATTTCGAGGGTATGGTCATCTTGGCTGCAAGGTTCTCAGAGTTGTCGAAAGCTTGACCCTCGTAAGCGTACTCAATAGGTTCCTCGTTCACGAACTCGTCTCCCAGCTCTACCCAAAGCAAGAACACAAGCAACGGAACCACATTCAATCACGGGAAAAGCACAAACAACATGATGCAAAACATGTATGATATGCGAGATGTGGTATGCGATGCATATGCCTGCTCCGGAAGAAAAATGATTAACAAGGCAGTAACTTGGCAAACCAAGCATGCCACTGGAAAGATGAGATGATTATGGTTGAAAACGATATAAAGATCACCGGAACGGATGTACGGTTTGCAAATGGCAAGCAAAACAAGAATGACACGAATCTGTGATTAACAGCATGATAGCACTTAGAATACACTAAGAAACTATGCTACAGCATTCCAAGATAGCAACAAAGCATGTAGCAGTAATCTACAGTAGATGCTTGACAAAAGATGAACAGTGAGATACGGCTAGATCACAACATAACAGGTTCAAACAAGCATGGCCAAAGTGCAAAAGATATCAGGTTCACAGACTTGGTGAAATTACTGGACATGACTGGAACAGCATCAGGTAGCAATGTTCAGCGCACGAAATCAACATGCTACAGGAACTTAACATAGCAAAACAAGGTATGGCAGTAATCTACCAAATGCATATGAGAAAAGTCCCTTACTGACCATAAGCCAAAAAGTACCAGAAGATATGTTGGCAACCATGTAAACATAGCAAGTTCCGTTATCAGGTTTCAGACTTAGCAGAAAACAGAGCATGGGAGAAACAGTAATATGAAGGCATCTTTGTGAGCTTGATGCACTCACCACAAGGCAATTCATGACAAAACAAGCATATCTACAGCAAGATGGCATGTTTATGAAGCTATCCATGGCAAGAGCAAGTGCATTGCATGAAAGGATCAATTACAACAAGCTTGGCAAAATTGAATAACACGTAAACAATCTGCCAGAAATATTTTATAGCAAAAGTAGAGCAAGATTGAGTCATGCTATGGCACTCCATAATTGCAAACAGAGGCATGAATGGATAGAGCACAACTATATCTACAAAACATCTTTACTGAACATCACCAAAAGGAGCATGGATCTCTCTGTGGACACATGGATACAAGGCAACAAAATAACAGCAGTCACAGACAGTAAAATTACCAAGTCCCTGAAATCAGAAACATCACGAAGCCTAGTTTGCATGCTTGTACTAGTCACCACAGAGATCACAAAAATACATGGCATACACCTCTGTAAAGATGGCATGGCATACATCAAAACACCTGTAGATCTCATACTCATAAGATGCACACATTAAATGCAACAAACATAACAAATCACCAAGTTCTGATAAGTAACAGCAGTTAACAGCACTTAGCACTCTTGCACCAGATATTTGGGCATCAAGATGGACTCAAATGAGCATGGCACAATGGAACAAAATGAAGAGAATCTCAAGGCGAACATTTCGATATATTACACGCACGAAACAGAGCTATATGCAAAGAGTTATGATGCGATGAACAGGAGCATATATTGTGAAGTTCTCGGGACTGAGAAAAACGGGGAGGAGAAGTCAACCTCCTCTTCCAGATCCAGATCGGATCGGCGCGCAGCTCGAGGTTCATCGGGCTCGCTGGTCGGAGCTCGCGCCGAAGCTCGGGGAGAGGAGGAGGAGGAGGCGCCGGGGAGGCACGGGATGTGCGGCGGCGACGGGAGGCACGAGCGCGGGACGGCGGGCGCGGCGGCGCCGGGGAGGAAGGACGGCGAGGCGGCGGGCGGCCGCGGGGAGGAGGCGCGCGCGCGGGGAGGAGGACGGCGGCGGCTCGGGTCGCGGGGCGGAGGAGACGGGCCGGCGGGGGCTGGCCATGGGCTCGCGGGCTTCGGCGGCGGCGCGGCGTACAGCCGCCACATGGCACGCCGTGAGTGGGCGGGGGCGGCGGCGCAGTTGTGTCCGGCCCCGGGCGGACACGTCCGGCGGCGCGGAGGAGCGGGGTTAGGGTTTCGGGACCCGAATTTTGGAGGGGGAACATATATGTATAGGTAGAGGGAGCTAGGAGACTCCAAACGGAGTGCGATTTTCGCCCACACGATCGTGATCGAACGACCTAGAGCATGGAAGTGACTTAGATGGGTTTTGGGCTGTTAGGAGGGGGTTTTGCTGCAACACACAAAAGGACTTTGCGGTTACCCGGTTAACCGTTGGAGCATCAAACGACCTCCAAATGGCACGAAACTTGACAGGTGGTCTACCGGTGGTATACCAAGGCCACTTGACAAGACTCGGACCATTCCGAGAACGTTCAACACCCGCTCACGAATAGAAACAAAAGGGGTGCGCCGGAGGAGGTGGGAGTGCCGGATTGCAAAACGGACAACGGGGAAAATGCTCGGATGCATGAGACGAACACGTATGCAAATGAGATGCACATGATGACATGATATGAGATGCATGACATGAACAAAATGCAAAACGAAAAACAAAACCCGACCACGAAGGGAATATCATAACACATAGCCAAAAATGGCAAGAGTTGGAGTTACAAATATGGAAAGTTACATCCGGGGTGTTACAACACTCCACCACTACGAGAGGATCTCGTCCCGAGATCTAGGACTGAAAGAACTCCGGATATTCGGAACGGAGGTGGTCCTCGCGTTCCCAGGTGGCTTCTTAGTCGGAATGGTGCGACCACTTCACTTTCAGGAATTTGATTGACTTGTTGCGAGTCTTGCGCTCAGTTTCTTCAAGAATAGCAATGGGGTGCTCATGATAAGACAGATCTTCTTGGAGGTCAATCTCTTCGAAGTTGATGGTGCGCTCAGGAGTCTTGAAGCACTTGCAAAGCTGTGACACGTGGAACACATCGTGCACGTTCGCGAAGTTGGAGGGAAGCTCAAGTTGATAGGCGAGGTCGCCTCTTTTGCCAATGATCTTGAAAGGACCCACATATCTAGGGGCAAGCTTCCCTTTGATACCGAAGCGACGAGTGCCTTTCATTGGAGAGATGCGGAGGTAGACATGGTCTCCGATCTCAAAAACCACATCACGGTGCTTACTATCATAGTAACTCTTCTGGCGCGATTGCGCGGCTTTGAGATTTTCACGGATGACTTTACACATTTCTTCAGCCTCTGTGATTAAGTCATTGCCAAGAAGTTGGCGTTCACCAGTCTCTGACCAATTGAGAGGAGTACGACACTTTCTGCCATAGAGAATCTCGAATGGGGCCTTGCCCAAACTCGCTTGGAAGCTGTTGTTGTAGGAGAACTCGGCATATGGAAGACAATCTTCCCATTTCATGCCAAAGGAAATGCCACAAGCCCTCAGCATATCTTCAAGGATTTGATTGACTCGCTCGACTTGGCCACTAGTTTGAGGATGGAAAGCTGTGCTGAAGCGAATGTTGGTGCCCATGGCCTTCTGGAAGGGTCCCAGAACTTAGAAGTGCAGATGCTTCCACGATCTGAAGAAATCAATTGTGGAATGCCATGCAAGGAGACAATCCTGGAGGTGTATAGCTCTGCCAACTGAGCTGCTGTGATAGATTCTTTGATTGGAAGGAAATGAGCCACTTTAGTAAGCTTGTCAATGACAACGAAGATAGCATCATTTCCACGCTTGGACTTGGGAAATCCAGTCACGAAGTCCATTTCGATATGATCAAACTTCCATTCTAGGATAGCAAGAGGTTGGAGGAGACCAGCTGGTCGTTGGTGTTCTGCTTTCACTCTTCGACAGACATCACATTCATTCACAAATTAAGCGATTTCTCGCTTCATTCGAGTCCACCAATACGACTGCTTGAGGTCATGGTACATCTTCGTACTTCCAGGATGAATGGAAAGAAGAGAATTGTGCGCCTCATTCATTATGACTTTCCTTAGATCACCTTTAGGCACCACAATCCGGTCCTCGAAGAATAAAGTGTCTCTGTCATCAATGCGATAGCACTTGTATTTGGAAAGACCCTTGTTGGTACCACGTTTCACCTTCTTCACCATGGTATCCAGGAGTTGTGCCTCAAAAATTTGATCTTCCAAAGTAGGAGAGACTATGAGGTTGGCAAGAAAACCTTGAGGAACAACTTGGAGATTCAGCTTGCGGAAAGCTTCACAAAGATCCGGTTGGAAGGGCTTGAGAATTAAGCTGTTGCAATAAGCCTTCCTGCTTAAAGCATCTGCAATGACATTGGCTTTGCCTGGAGTATATTCAATACTCGGATTGTACTCTTGAATCATTTCAACCCATCGAGTTTGCCTGAGGTTGAGCTTGGGCTAAGTGAAGATGTACTTGAGACTCTTGTGATCGGTGAATATGTCCACTTTTCTTCCCAACAAGAGATGTCTCCATGTTATTAACGCATGGACAACTGCCGCCAACTCAAGATCGTGAGTGGGGTAGTTCTTTTTGTTGGGCTTCAACTGACGAGAGGTATAGGCCACAACTTTCTTCTCTTGCATTAACACAGCACCGAGACCTTGAAGAGAAGCATCACAGAAAACTTCGAATGGCTTGGATTCGTCAGGAGGAGTCAAGACAGGAGCTGTGACAAGTTTCTCTTTGAGAGTGTTGAAAGCAACGTCACACTCAGGAGACCAGATATACTTCACATGCTTCTGGAGGAGGTTGGAAAGAGGCTTTGCAATCTTAGAGAAATTCTCAACGAATCTTCGGCAATAGCTTGCAAGACCAAGAAAACCGCGGAGCTGCTTGACATTCTGAGGAGGTTCCCAATTCACAATTGCAGACACCTTCTCGGGATTAACAGCGATGCCCTTGGCAGAGATGATATGACCAAGGTAAAGAACTTCATCAAGCCAAAACTCACATTTTGAGAACTTCGCATAGAATTGATACTCTCTGAGCTTGTCGAGCACCAATCGCAAATGTTTGGCATGGTCCTTCTTATTCTTGGAGAAGACCAAGATATCATCGAGATACACCAGGACGAATTCATTGGTATAGGGGTTGAAGATGAAATTCATCATTCGAGAGAATGTTGGAGGAGCATTGACAAGGCCGAAAGACATGACAGTATATTCATAAGAACCAAAGCTTGTTCTGAATGCTGTCTTGGGAATACCTTCTTCACGAATGCGAATCTGATGATAACCCATTCGAAGGTCAAGCTTGGAGAAAACTTTAGCACCTTTAAGTTGCTCGAATAGCTCATTGATGTTGGGAAGTGGATACTTGTTCTTGATTGTCTTCTTGTTCAATGGACGGTAGTCGACACAAAGTCGGTCCGTGCCATCCTTCTTCTGGACAAAAAGAACACCACAACCCCATGGAGATGAACTCGGTCTGATCAAACCCAGATGCTCTTGTTCATCGAGCTGTTTCTTCAATTCCTTCAGCTCCTTGGGTCCAAGCTTGTATGGACGCTTGCAAACGGGTTCTGTCGTGGAATTGTCACGGCAGATGTCCTCGTGCTAGGACTTAGTCGTGGAGCCATCGCAACTAGGAAGCTTAAAGGGGTTAAACGGGACAAGGAACATGGGGGTTATACTGGTTCGACCCCTTACGATGAAGGTAAAGGCCTACGTCCAGTTGAGGTGGTATTGCTTATGGTTTCGATGACCAGGGAGCTTAATTGCTATGCCTGGCTCTCGACGAGATCTTACTTATCCCTAAGCTGCCGCCGGGTCGACCCTTTATATAGAGAGGTTGACGCCCAGCGGCTTTCAGAGTCCCGGCCGGCTCATAAGAGTGTCCGGCTCGGACTCTCAACTATTCTTGCCTTACACTACAAGTCTTGCCATATGGCGGTTTATCACTACGGGCCTTAAGCCATCTCCGGGTCTTAGGCCCATCATTGACCCGCCGTCTTCAAGCTCAGTACTGGGCTTCGCGTGATGACCATTATGAGTAACCCGACCCCTCCTGGCGGGTGACTCTAAGGGTTATATCCTCAACATTAGGCCCCAGATTGATTTGAACCGGTTCATGTCAATCTTCAATCCCCTTGAAAGAAAATTTTTCGGCTTACATCTGTGCGAAGGTTTTAACCCGCCGTGACGTCATCTTCTGGATTCCTGATAACCCGCCATGACATCATCTTCCATTAAGTTCATTTCTTTATTCCATTAAATCCCAACGGATCTTATCTTTAATGGTCATCTAAAAAATCGAGGCGCCTCTGGGGCGAGATAATCACGCCGTGACCTCCTCGTTTCTCGCGCCCACTTATGAGCTTCACCTTATAAATAGCCCGGCCCATGAGCCTCCAGTCACTCATCGCCTCCATCTTCTTCCTCCTCTCGCCACTGTGCTGCCGCCCGAGCTCCGCCGCCGTCGCCGCCGCGGGTTTCCTCATCTTCACCAACTCAGGCCGCTGCATCAACCTGACGTGACCAGAGAAACGCGACGAACCCCCGCCGTAACTCTGCACCTGTAAGTCCCTGCACCTCTCCACCGTAGATCCACATTAGGGTTCCACTGTTCTTCGCTGTTCTTCGCGAGTTCCCTGTAGTTCTGCCACTATGGTCATGTTTCGATCCAAGAGTAGCACAGAGCTCCTGCGGTAGTTGTTGCACATCCATTTTGACACTAGTAGATCCCCTTTGTTTGAAATAAGGTCCCATTCTGAATCCATGGACTTCTTCTGCGTCAGTTCTAGGTCTAGAAATTTTTTCCTTTTAGCCAACCGTTTGATCCAAAATAATTACTGCGATCTGTGAAACTTCTTTTCACCACACTTAGTCAAAAATTATATCTGCTGAGCTATGGTGGCTCACATTTCCGGCTTAAAGAAGCCACGCGCCGTAAATTTTCCGGCTCATTTATGATAAAGCTGTAGACAATTTGAATTACTCATGATACCTTCAGCGGCTTAGATAACCCGATGCACTTAATCATATGTCATTAGGCCCCTCTCATAAGCTGCCATTTAGTATTAAACTGTAGACATCTGCCGGCTTATAATTGAACCGGACATTTTCCTTTTGTCCTAGGCTTCATCTTTCACAATGCCTCCCAAAGCTCCCAAGGCACCCATCACGTGCAACTGGATGAGATCCAATGTCACCGACGACACTTTAGCTGATTTTGTAAAGACGGGTTATTTGCCCAAGAAGGAAATCATGTCTTATCGTGCCCCTGACCCGTCGGAGGAGAGACCGCAACCAAGGGATGGGGAGGTGGTGATATTTGCGGATCACATGAGCCGGGGCTTCGCACCGCCCGGCTCAAAATTCTTTAGAGAGGTCCTGAACTTCTTTGATCTGCGGCCACAAGACATAGGACCCAATTCCGTGTCAAATATATGCAACTTCCAAGTATTCTGCGAAGTGTATCTTGGAGAAGAGCCCAGCCTACTGCTTTTTAGGGAGCTGTTCTATCTGAACCGCCAGAACGAGTGCGCCAATGGGCCGAGCTTGGAACTTGGTGGAATCTCCATTCAACGACGGAGAGATTGCCTTTTTCCTTACGCTGAACCGCCAAGCCATCCAAAGGACTGGAATCAGACGTGGTTCTACTGCCAGGACACTTCTCCGGCTGACGAGAGCCCTCTGCCCGGCTTTCGTGCCCTGCGTCTGGAGCCAAATCACTCTCTGCCAGACAAACTATCTCAGGCGGAGCGTCAACCTCTGATCCCCACCATCAATAAGATCAAGGCTCTCCTGGGAAACGGTCTCAACGGCATTGATCTGGTCCGGGTTTGGATCTCCTGGCGGGTGATCCCTTTGAGCCGCCGCCCCGGCTTAATGTGTGCTTACACGGGCCGGAAGGATGACCCTCTGCAGCACAGCCCCAATGATCTTCCTGAGGACGTTGTGGACGACATCACCAAGTCTCTCCTGAATGAGAGCTTAGCCGACTGTGGGAGGACCGGCTTGAACCCCTTCTGCCAAGCTAACCCGGCTCCGGCGGTAAGCCACTGACCTGAACACCTTGGTTTTCCTTTGAATAGTTTCCATCTGAACTTTAAGAAATCTTTGTTGTATGTTTCAGGCTAATGACAAGTTCTGGAAGGTCAAATATGACCATGAAGCGGACAAAAAGGCCAGGAAGGCTAAGAAAGCCGCCAGGAGAGCCGCTCCCCGCAAGAAGGGAAGCAGGCCTACTACCTCAGAGCTGCTTCAACTAAGTGACAGCTCCGAGTCAGAGGTAACCCCTGAATCTGTAAGCTCTTGTTTTGTTTCTTGTTTATTCCTATCCACCTTATTGATACTGATCATCAGCAGGATGACATCAGAGCAAGTAACCCGGTGACTGAAGAGGTAATGACACTTTCCTTCGACTCAGAGCCCTTGCCAAGGCTGAAAGTCCGAAGAGTAACCCGGAAAGTAAGATTTTCACATCCTTTAGCTTATCAAGATCCTCAATTTCTTTTGAAGCAACAAATTCATGAGAGCCGGCGGCACACCCGGACCAACAAGGATGCAGACCTCTCCTCCGGCTTACCTGAAGCGTCAAGGAAGCGCCGGACCGAGGTTATCTCCAACTTACATCCTTTTCATCCTTTGGCGGGCGTTATACGTCAACCGCTCAATTCTTCTGATTCAAATTATCAGGAAACTTCACCTTCCTCTGGTGACTCTATGCAATCGAACCTGCCGGCTTTCAAGATAGTACCCGGGTAATGATGATCATCTCTTGTTGTGCTTATCTTTACTCATACTTCTGTACTAACCTTTTGTCCTTTCAGTGCCCAGGCAAAGCTCAGCAAGAGGGCGAAGAAGAATAAACCGGTCGAAGAGCCGGTCTTGACTGAGCCAGAGGTTTCAGCTCAAGAGCCGCCAGCTGCCTCTGCTCCTGAAGCCACCGCTCCAACTGACGAACCAGCCATAGAGACTTCTACCAACCCGGACATCTCCAGCCCGGCTCAGCCGGCCGATGACCCGGACGTGGTAATCACCCGGACGGAGTTTGTCGAGCCGGGGAGACCCACTGCGCTGGCTAAGTGCTCTGCCAAGGAAGAGTTGCTAGAGCACTGCAGGGCCAAGCTGGACATAACCAGCTACGCTAACCTGAGCATTGGAGATATCATCTCCGGCTATGTCAATCAGGTGCACAGCAGCCAGGACCTGGAGATTGACATGGTGAAGCAGATACAGCAGAAGTCTGAGGTACCACTCTATTGCTTACTGCATAGTCATCTTTACTATACTAGCCCCCAAGTCTACTACCTATGATAGAATATGTTTGTAGACTTAACTTCCGACTTACTTCCATGAACCGGTAATTTGTAGATAGAAACTTTTGACATGTATTAGCCCCCAAGTGCCAAGTGTCTTTGCTTGGAAAGTGCTTGGGACTTTAAAGTTGCATAATAATTATTCATACTATAACCCGGAAATTGTACAGGCTGCTTGCAAGAAATTTGAGGCTGATATCTCTGAGCTGAAGAACCGCCTGAAGACTCAGGAAACTGAGATCCGGAAGGCCAACGCCAAATTTGAATCCAGTGTTGCTGCTCAAGAGAAGCTGAAGAAGAAGTTTGAAGCTGAAAGGAAGACTTGGGCCGAAGAGAAGGCTGCTCTGGTAAGCCGGGCCGAACAGGCGGAGAAGGCTTTGACGGAGAGAACCGCCGAACTCTCCGGCTTAAAGCGCCATGTGTCACAGATGGTCGCCGCAATCTTCGGTAAGTCATTCTGCAGGCTTTGAACAAGTTTACAGTCTTTATGTCTCATAACTCCCATCATTGCTAGCGGCTTATCTTACTTTGTTAAACAGGTCCCATAAGCGCCAACCTCAATCAGAACGTGCTGACCAAGCTGAAGGCCGTGTACACCTTGGTGGAGCAACTCTACACCGGGTCACAGCGCGCCTTGGCCGTTGTAGCCCTATCCAATGAGGTTCCGACTCACCTGGCAGACGTACTTCGCCAGCTTGCCGTTCTTCCTCAGCGGTTCCAAGAGCTGCGACGGGCTTCTACAAGAGCCGGAGCCATAGCTGCTCTGAGCCGGGCCAAGGCTTTTCTTCCAGAGCTAGACCCGGCTGACATTGCACTTGGATACCCCAGCCTGAAGGAAGACGGCACCCCCTTCGACCAAAAAGACTTTGCTGCCTGTGTGAAGATCGTGCGCCCGGTGGCCACCCTGATTGGGAATGACACCGACCTTACCAAGTACCAGCCGGGCTACGACGCAGAAAATCAGAGGATCCCCACTCCGCGTTATGAAGCCATCAACTTGGTCCCGCCGACTCGTAAGCACACCTTTGCCCCAGAAATTGACCCGGCCGGGTTAATTGACGAGGAGGCTCAATTTGAAGCTTTGAGCGGCATTGACTGGAAATCGTCAACCTTCCAGGTCATGGGAACAGCCGGAGGAGCAGAGAGGGATGAGCCGGAAGCTTCAACTCAACAAGCATCTTGACCTGTAGGCGGCTCATGATTATGCTTGTTAAACAATGCTTCACCCTTTTGGACTCGGGGAGTCTTGTAATAGAGTAGGACCAACATTTTAACTTTGTCGTGCCATCGTGCACGTGTTGAATGCTTAACTGCATTGAAGTCTCTTCCTTATATTCCTCCGGGTCATAATTGATCATTTATTTTCCTTAAGCTCGAATAGCTGTCTTTAACCATCCTGCATAGAAAAACAAGTCACAAGTCTCTAGGCGGCTTACCGCACTGAGAATCATAGTCTCATACATATAACACGGAATATGAATCTAAGTCACCAAAGACTGGTCCTCAATTATATCCTTGATGTAACCATAATAGCATACTTACAGGCCTTCAAGTATACTTCCGGTTTATGTAACCCGGATAATAAGGTTGGTACCTCAACTCCGGTTTACCAGTTTTGATAACACTTATTGTGTGTGACTAACACTGTGAATCAAAGTTAAGTCGGCGGAATAAGAACCGCCGTGTACACTGTTGATACAACCAGAAGAACTTGTTGTAAATCAGAAAATCAAAACTTAGGGGCTTCCAGTTCGAATACGACCAGAGACCCATCCCAAAGGGGTTAAGCTAAGATTCGAATGCGATCATATAGCCCCCAGTGGGTTTGGCGATGCCGATCAAGAGGGTACCGACAGCTATGTTCTCTTTGGTTCGAATACGACCCATGTTTGAACAGGAAGCCCCCAAATGACCTTAAGAATTGTTTAATGACGCTGATTCGAATACGATCCACGTCGGTTCCCAAAGGGGGTTGAGCTATGATTCAAATATGATCAAAGAAAACTCCCCAATGAGCTCGGCACTTTGCCAATCAAATGGGTATCGACAGCTATGTTCTCTTTGGTTCGAATACGACCTATGTTTGAACAGGAAGCCCCCAGGTGACTATATTGTTTAGCGGCAAGATTCGAATACGATCGTAAGCCAGATCCACCTCCAAGTTACTTTGTAATGGAAATAACACATTTACCTTTGGAGGAGAAAAGGACAGAGGTCCTGCTTTATTGCTTATCATAATATATACATGGCTATAGAAATATGTACATTATGAGAGCCGGTGGCTCAAGTGTAATAAGGCCGAAGCTGAGCTATGTTCCACGGCCGACGGGTCTCTTCCTCCGACTTACGTGAATCTTTGTGCTCCCGAATGTCGATGAGGTAGTATGACCCGTTGTGCAAATTCTTGCTGACCACAAAGGGCCCTTCCCAAGGCGGGGATAACTTGTGCGCATCTGTTTGATCCTGGATGAGCCGGAGCACCAGATCACCTTCCTGGAAGACCCGGGACTTAACCCGGCGGCTGTGATAACGACGCAGGTCTTGTTGATAAATCGCCGAACGAGCTGCTGCCACGTCACGCTGTTCGTCCAACAGGTCAAGAACATCTTGGCGCGCCTGTTCATTATCCACCTCAACATAAGCCGCCACTCGAGGCGAGTCATGACGGATATCACTGGGGAGGACTGCCTCCGCTCCATACACCATGATGAAAGGCGTGTAACCCATAGACCTGTTAGGAGTAGTATTGATGCTCCACAACACGGAGGGTAGCTCCTCCACCCAACAACCCGGCGTCCGTTGCAAAGGGACCAAAAGCCGGGGCTTGATACCCTTCAAAATCTCCTGATTAGCTCTCTCAGCTTGACCATTGGATTGAGGGTGAGCCACTGATGAAACATCAAGTCGAATATGCTCTCGTTGACAAAACTCCTCCATGGCACCTTTAGACAGATTGGTCCCATTGTCAGTGATAATGCTGTGTGGGAAACCAAAGCGAAATATCACCCTTTTCATGAACTGAACCGCCGTGGCCGCATCACACTTGCTAACAGGCTCTGCCTCAACCCACTTTGTGAATTTATCAACTGCCACCAAGAGGTGGGTCTTCTTATCTTTGGATCTTTTAAAAGGCCCAACCATATCAAGCCCCCAGACCGCAAATGACCAAGTAATTGGAATCATCCTGAGCTCTTGAGCCGGCACATGAGCCCGTCGTGAGAACCTTCGACGACCGTCGCATTTACTAACCAAGTCCTCCGCATCAGCATGAGCTGTCAGCCAGTAGAAACCATGACGAAAAGCCTTGGCCACAAGGGATTTTGAGCCGGCATGATGGCCACAATCCCCTTCGTGAATCTCACGTAAGATTTCCTGACCCTCCTTAGGGGAAACACAACGCTGGAACGTTCTAGTAACACTGCGACGATGCAGCTCCCCATTAATAATGACCATTGACTTAGACCGCCGGGTTATTTGTTTGGCCAAAGTTTCGTCCTCAGGCAAATCTCCCCAGGTCATGTAAGCCAAGTAGGGCACTGTCCAATCCGGGGTGATGTGGAGAGCCGCCACCAACTATGCCTCCGGGTTAGGGACAGCCAAGTCTTCCTCTGCAGGTACCTTAACACATGGGTTATGCAGGATGTCCAAGAAAGTATTAGGCGGCACCGGTTTTCACTGAGAGCCCAGCCGGCTTAATGCATCAGCCGCCTCGTTCTTCCTGCGATCAATGTGCTCTACTTGGTAACCTTGAAAGTGTCCAGCAATGGCATCAACTTCCCGGCGATAAGCTGCCATGAGAGGGTCCTTGGAGTCCCACTTGCCTGATACTTGTTGAGCCACTAAGTCTGAGTCACCAAAGCATCTTACCCGGCTCAAGCTCATCTCCTTAGCCACCCGAAGACCATGGAGCAAGGCCTCGTACTCAGCCGCATTGTTAGTACAAGGAAACATCAACCGTAGCACATAATGAAACTTGTCACCTTTAGGGGAAGCCAATACAACTCCAGCCCCCGAGCCCTCCAATTGCCTAGACCCATCAAAGTGAATAGTACAATATGTATTATCCGGCTTTTCTTCAGGCACCTGTAGCTCTGTCCAATCATTGATGAAATCCACCAAAGCTTGAGATTTAATAGCAGTGCGTGGCACGTATTTTAGACCATGAGGCCCAAGTTCTATAGCCCACTTAGCCACTCTCCCTGTGGCCTCTCTATTTTGGATGATATCTCCAAGGGGGCAGAACTAACCACAGTGATAGGGTGACCCTGAAAATAGTGCTTAAGCTTCCGGCTTGCCATGAATACACCATAAACAAGCTTCTGCCAATGTGGATACCGCTGTTTGGACTCTATGAGCACTTCGCTGACGTAGTAAACCGGCCGCTGAACCGGATACTCTTTACCCTCTTGTAACGCCCACGATGCGGCTATATCTCCCACATGTCGAGGCACGACTTAGAGGCATAACCGCATAGTGGTTTAGTCGCAAGAAGGGTCATCTTCACACAATCCCATGTAATGAACAAGAATGAGATAAAGAGTTGGCTTACAATCGCCACTTCACACAACACATAAATATTATTCATACATCATCCAAAATACAAACATATAGACCGACTACGGTCAAGATCCAGATGAAAATAAGACAACCCCAAATGCTATATCCCCGATCGTCCCAACTGGGCTCCACTACTGATCATCAGGAAAAGACACATAGTAACGACCACGTTCCTCGTCGAACTCCCACTTGAGATCGACGCCATCATCTGCACTGGCATCGTCGGCACCTGCAACTGTTTTGGTAGAATCTATGAGTCACGAGGACTCAGCAATCTCACACCCGCGAGATCAAGACTATTTAAGCTTGTAGGAAAGGATGGTGTAATAAGGTGGAGCTGCAGCGGCAATAAGCATATATGGTGGCTAACATCGCAAGAAAGAGCGAGAAGAGAAGCAACGGAACGGTCGTCAACTAGCAATGACCAAGAAGTGATCCTGAACTCCTACTTACGTCATACATAACACAGACCGTGTTCACTTCCCGGACTCCGCCGAGAAGAGACCATCACGGCTACACACGCAGTTGATGTATTTTAATTGGGTCAAGTGACAAGTTATCTACAACCGGACATTAACAAAATTCCCATCTGCCTCATAACCGCGGGCACGGCTTTCGAAAGATAATACCCTGCAGGGGTGTCCCAACTTAACCCATCATAAGCTCTCACGGTCAACGAAGGATAAACCTTCTCCCAGAAAGACCCGATCAGTCTCGGAATCCCGGTTTACAAGACATTTCGACAATGGTAAAACAAGACCAGCAAAGCCCCCGAATGTGCCGACAAATCCCGATAGGAGCTGCACATATCTCGTTCTCAGGGCACAACGGATGAGCCAGACGTCGGGTTGGCATAGACCCTGGTTGCCCAGGGGGCGCCGGACATCGCTCGGTTTGGGCCAGCACTCGAAGGAGCACTGGTCCGGTGGTTTAAAATAAAGATGACCCTCGGGCTCGCGAAAACCCGGGGGAAAAGGCTTAGGTGGCAAATGGTAAAACCAAGGTTGGGCCTTGCTGGAGGAGTTTTATTCAAGGCGAACTTTCAAGGGGGTTCCATAAATCACCCGACCGTGTAAGGAACGCAAACTCAAGGAACATAATCCCGGTATATCAGTAACTAGGGCGGCAAGAGTGGAACAAAACACCAGGCATAAGGCCGAGCCTTCCACCCTTTACCAAATATATATAGATGCATTAATTAAATAAGAGATATTGTGATATCCCAACATATCCATGTTCCGACATGGAACAACTTCAACTTCACCTGCAACTAGCAACGCTATAAGAGGGGCTGAGCAAAAGCGACAACTTAGCCAAACAACGGTTTGCTAGGAAAGGATGGTTAGAGGCTGACATGGCAATATGGGAGACATGATATAGCAAGTGATAGGTAGCGCAGCATGGCAATAGAGCGAACAACTAGCAAAGCAAAGATAGAAGTGATTTCGAGGGGTGGTCATCTTGCCTGCAAGGTTCTCAGAGTTGTCGAAAGCTTGATCCTCGTAAGCGTACTCGACAGGTTCCTCGTTCGCGAACTCGTCTCCCGGCTCTACCCAAGACAAGAACACAAACAAACGGAACCACAATCAACCACGAGAAATGCACAAGCAACATGATGCAAAAGATGTATGATATGCAAGATATGATGTGCGATGCATATCCGTGCTCCGGAAGAAAAATGATGAACATGGCAGTAACTTGGCAAACCAAGCCTTCCACTGGAAAGATGAGATGATTTCGGTCGAAATCGATATAAAGATCGCCGGAAACGGATGCACGGTTTGCAAATGGCAAGCAAAACAAAAATGACACGAATCTGCGATTAACAGCAAGATAGCACTTAAAATGCAACAAGCAACAATGCTACAGCACTCCAACATAGCAACAAAGCATGTGGAAGTAATCTACAGGAGATGCTTGACAAAAGATGAACACCGAGCTACGGCTAGATCACAACATATCAAGCTCAAACAAGCATGGCAAAAGTGCAAAAGATAACAGGATCACAGACTTAGAGAAAAACTGGACATGGCAGAAAACAGCATCAGGTAGCAATGTTCAGAGCATGAAATCAACATGCTACAGGAACTTAACATAGCAAAACAAGGCATGGCAGTGTTCTACTAAATGCACATGACAAAAGTCCCTTACTGATCATATGCCAAAAAGGACCAGAAGATATGATGGCAAGCATGTAAACATAGCAAGTTTCGTTATCAGGTTTCAGACTTAGCAGAAAACAGAGCATGGCAGAAACAGTAATATGAAGGCATCTTTGTGAGCTTGATGCACTCACCACAAGGCAATTCATGACAAAACAAGCATATCTACAGCAAGATGCACAGATTTAATGATACAAAAATGACAAATCTCCAAGTTCTGCCAAGAACCAGAAGATAACAGCAACTAGCCCTCTTCCAACAGAGATTTGGGCATCAAGATGACCTCTAATGAACATGGTGCAATTGAACAAAATGTAGAGCATCACGAGACGAACAATTTGACATATTACACGCGCGAATCGAAGCTACATGCAAGAAGTTATGCAAAGAGGAACAAGTGCACATATTGTAAAAAATCCAGGACTGGAAAATATCAGGGGCTCGGGGTCAACCTCGGTCAACGGATCTGGATCGGGAAGCAACTGGGAGCTCGAGCTCGGCCGGAGCGCTGCTGGCCGGCGATGGAGGAGGAGAGGGAGGCCGGCGGCGGGGCAGGCCCGAGGCGGCGGTGGCCGCGGTGGCGGGGGTCGGCGCCGGCGCGGGGAGGCGGCGGCGGGGCCGGCCGGCGAGTCGGCGGGCGGCGGGGCAGGCCGGCGGCCGGCGGGCGGCGCCGCGGCGGCGGTGAGCGCGGCCGGAGCTCGGCGAGGCAGGCGCGGGCGCGGAGGAGGCGTCGGGCGCGAGGGCGGCGGTGGCTGGGCTCGGCGGGCCCGCGGGCCGGCGGCGGAGGGAGATGGCCGGATGCCACGTGGCGGATTCCGATTCGTCGGGGCGTGGCGGCGGACGCGTCCGGTCCGGTCCGGACATGTCCGGCGGCGGAGAGGGGACGGAGCTAGGGTTGGACTGAGTTCGTTTTTCGGGAGGGTGACATATTTATAGGTAGAGGGAGCTAGGAGAGTCCAAATGAGGTGCGGTTTTCGCCCACGCGATCGTGATCGAACGACCTAGAGCATGGAAGATTGTTTGGTGGGTTTTGGGCTGGTTTTTGAGGGGGTTTTTGCTGGACACTCAAATGGACTTGCGGATGCCCGGTTAACCATTGGAGTACCAAACGACCTCCAAATGGAACGAAACTTGACCGGTGGTCTCCGGGTGGTATATTAAGGCCACTTGACAAGCCTCGGTCCATTCCGAGAAAGTTTGACACCCGCACACGAAATAAAACAAGAGGGGTGCGCCGGGGAAGATAGGAGCACCGGATTGCAAAACGGACAACGGGGAAAATGCTCGGATGCACGAGACGAACACGTATGCAAATGCAATGCACATGATGACATGATATGAAATGCATGACATGAAAAAATGCAAAACGAAAGACAAAACCCGACCACGGAGGGAATAACATAACACATAGCCGAAAATGGCAAGAGTCGGAGTTACAAATATGGCAAGTTACATGCGGGGTGTTACACCTCTTCCTTGCGCTCCACCACCACAACCACGCTGACGGCTCGTGTTAGCAGCTACATACAGTAATAAGAGCTCCTTATCAACCGGAGCAGCAAGGACTGGGGGCTCAGCCAACTGTCTCTTCAAATCCTCAAAAGCAGCATTAGCAGCATCATTCCAAATAAAGTCATCAGTTTTCTTCATCAACTGGTACAGTGGCGTGACCTTTTCACCCAAACGGCTTATAAACCGGCTTAAAGTAGCGATACGACCCGCCAGGCGCTGGACGTCATTTATACATGCCGGCTTAGCCAGAGAGGTGATCGCCTTGATCTTCTCCGGGTTTGCTTCAATGCCTCTATGAGAAACCAGAAAACCCAAGAGCTTGCCTGCAGGAACACCAAAAACACACTTGGCCGGGTTAAGCATCATCTTGTAGACCCGGAGATTATCAAAGGTTTCTCTCAGATCATCTATCAAGGTTTCCTTCTCTCTGGACTTAACCACAATATCATCCACATAGGCATGAACATTGTGCCCAATCTGGTTATGAAGACAGTTCTGCACGCAACGCTGATAAGTCGCCTGTGCACTCTTGAGCCCAAAAGGCATAGACACATAACAGAAGGCTCCAAAGGGAGTGATGAACGCTATTTTCTCCTGGTCTGTAACTGCCATTTTAATCTGATGGTATCCAGAATAAGCATCCAAAAAACTTAAGCGCTCACAATCCGCCGTAGCATCAATGATTTGATCAATACGGGGGAGGGCAAAAGGATCAGCCGGACATGCCTTGTTTAAGTCCGTGTAGTCCACACACATCCGCCAAGTGCCATTCTTCTTGAGCACGAGCACCGGGTTAGATAACCACTCTGGGTGAAAGACTTCAACAATGAAACCGGCCGCCAAGAGCCGGGCCACCTCTTCTCCAATGGCTTTCCGCCTTTCCTCATTAAACCGCCGAAGGAATTGCCTGACCGGCTTGAATTTCGGATCAACATTGAGTGTGTGCTCAGCGAGTTCTCTAGGTACACCTGGCATGTCAGAAGGTTTCCATGCAAAAATGTCCCTATTCTCACGGATGAACTCGATGAGCGCGCTTTCCTATTTTGGATCCAGATTGGCACTGATGCTAAACTGCTGAGATGAATCACCTGGAACGAAATCAACAAGTTTAGTCTCATCAGCCGACTTAAATTTCATTGCCGGCTCATGCTCCGTAGTCGGCTTTTTTAGAGAGTTCATATCCGTTGGGTCAACATTGTCCTTGTAAAACTTCAACTCCTCCGTTGCACAAACAGATTCTGCATAAGCCGCATCACCTTCCTCACACTCCAAGGCCACCTTCCGGCTGCCATGAACCGTAATGGTCCCATTGTGACCCGGCATCTTGAGCTGCAAATACACGTAACACGGCCGTGCCATGAACTTGGCGTAAGCCGGCCGCCCAAATATGGCATGATACGGACTTCTTATCTTGACCACCTCAAAGGTCAATTTTTCCACCCTGTAGTTGTACTCGTCTCCAAAGGCCACTTCCAATTCGATCTTACCAACTTGGTAAGCCGACTTACCGGGCACCACCCCATGGAAAACAATATTGGACTGGCTGAGGTTCTTATCAATCAACCCCATACGACGGAAAGTCTCATAATAGAGGATGTTGATGCTGCTGCCTCCATCCATGAGCACCTTAGTGAACTTATATCCTCCCACCTGAGGAGCCACCACCAGGGCCAAGTGACCCGGATTATCAACCCGGGGAGGGTGATCCTCCCTACTCCACACAATAGGCTGCTCAGACCATCTTAAATAGCGTGGAACCGCCGGCTCAACAGCATTCACAGCCCTCTTATGAAGCTTCTAATCTCTCTTACACAGACTGGTGGTAAATACATGATACTGTCCACCGTTAAGCTGCTTTGGATTGGTCTGATAACCCCCTGCTGCTGTTGATGACCCTGGCCAGACTACAGATTAAAGCCCCCTTGACCGTTCTGAGGATTAGGATTTGAGCCGCCGCCCGGGCCATGAAAACCGCCAGCGCCTGAGCCGCAGCCCGGGCCATTGTTGCCATTAAAGGCATTGGAATTCTTAAAGGCCTTCATGATTGTGCAATCCTTCCATAGATGAGTCGCTGGCTTCTCCCTAGAGCCATGCCTTGGACAAGGCTCATTCAACAGCTGCTCCAGCGTCGGGCCTGACCCGCCGGCTCGGGGAGGTGGCCTCCCCTTGCGTCGCTGGTTATTACCCTGTGAGCTGGCGTTGGCCACGAACTCTAGGCTGCCGTCGGCCTTACGCTTGCCACCTCCTTGGTTCACCGGGTTATGCTGAGGACCCTTGCCATTGCCATTCTTCTTTCCCTTCCCTGTCCTTTCATCATCCGACGCGGGGTCCTTGGTACTATCAGAGTCGGCATACTTGACGAGAGCCGCCATCAGTGTACCCATATCATTACAATCACGCTTGAGCCGCCTGAGTTTCATCTTCAAGGGCAAGAAACGACAATTCTGTTCCAACATTAAGACTGCAGAGCCGGCATCCATCTTATCAGATGAATGTATTATCTCTTTGACCCGGCGAACCCAATGTGTTGTGGACTCACCCTCCTGCTGTTTACAGTTAGTCAAATCCACGATTGACATAGACTTCCTACAGGTATCTTTGAAGTTTTGGATGAACCGGGCTTTCAGCTCAGCCCAAGACCCGATGGAATTCGGTGGTAACCCTTTCAACCAAGTGCAGGCAGTCCCATCTAACATCATGGTGAAGTACTTGGCCATCGCCGCTTCACTGACCTCCAGCAATTCCATGGCCATTTCATAGCTCTCGATCCAGGCTCCGGGTTATAAATCAGCCGTGTAATTAGGCACCTTCCTAGGCCCTTTGAAGTCCTTGGGTAGACGTTCATTGCGGAGAGCCGACACTAAACAAGGGACACCTCCAGTCCTCGTAGGGATACCCACATCGACGGAAGCCGTTGGATAAGCCGGGGGTGTCTGGTAAGCTGTCAACTGAGGCACCTGCTCCGCCTCTTGCCGTGTCTGTCTTGGTCTGCTGCGTGAAAGGCTCCGTTATGAGCCGGGCCATGGCCAGGTGGCAAGTCATGGCGTCGGACATTACTTGAGCCGGTCGCTGAAACCATGTGTCTGCTATAACTCGGGCTCCGGCCTGGACGAGGGGTTGAATGGATCCTGTTCCGGCTGTAAGAGTATGCCTCTTGCTGCGCCAGAGCTGTCTGAAGGAGCTCCCTGACCCGGCGGGTTTCAACCGCCGTTGGAGAGTCACCATCGATTGGGAGAGCCGCTAGTCGTGCCGCCGCGGCGACCATGTTTTCCAACGGGTTGGCATAATGACCCGGTGGTATTGGCACGTACTGAGGCGGGGCAGGGTTCACCCGGGGCGGTCCCATCACTTGGGGCTGAATTGGTGTCCCAGCTCCGGGTACTATGATCTCCGGCGGGTTACTAGACCCTGCACCTGGCGTGTTGAAGAGGTTTCGAGAATCGTAGACCGGAGGGAGTCGAGATTGGGCCTTTTGATGCCTCCTTCTCATGACCTCATTGGACGCGTTCTGATCCATCGTGAGCCGGAAGGACTGCGCCTGAATCAACTGAGTCTGGGTGTCGAGAGCCGCCCTCTCCGCAGCCATCCTGATCCCTTCCGCCGCCAGATCCTCCTTGGCTTTCACTAGATCTAAATTTAATTGCGCCACCTCCGCGTCATGCTGAGCTTGATCCGCCAGGTCAACCGTGGCGGTCAACAGGGCCGTCATCTTGTCCGTGAGATCCATCAGCACCTGAGCCGGCGAGGGTACCGGGTTTCCTGACCCAGCGGCAGGGTTTTGAACAGGCTGTGCACCGGCCATGAAGATTCCAACCTAGCTCAGCGGCTCAAAAGGGTCCGGAATACTGTCACCATCGGAACAACCCCTGAGCCCGCCATCTTGAAGTTGATACAATGAGTTTGACTCATCTGTGGACGACTGGCCGTCAGAGCCGGCGGCCGTCTCATCACCAGATCCAGACCCTACAGAGAGTCCTCCATGAACACATCCCACAAAAGCATGCTTCAAGGCAGGTAGAGCCCGGGCGGGTCGCGCACGCTGAGCCGTCCGGCGCAGAGATCCGGCTCAGGGCCCGGCTCACCAATCTTGCCAATGAAGACATGAATTCCGCCGAAGGGGACCCGGTACCCGTACTCAATTGAGCCGGCGTCGGGGCCCCAGTTTGCATCGTCGATGTAGAGCTTGCCGCGACGACTCTTGGTCATCAGGCCCACAACGTACCCCTTGAGCCCATCGAAGCTGCCCTTCAAGAACTCAAATCCACCGTGCGCCAGCCCCACGGTGGGCGCCAACTGTCGTGGAATTGTCACGGCAGATGTCCTCGTGCTAGGACTTAGTCATGGAGCCATTGCAACTAGGAAGCTTAAAGGGGTTAAACGGGACAAGGAACACGGGGGTTATACTGGTTCGGCACCTTACGGTGAAGGTAAAGGCCTACGTCCAGTTGAGGTGGTATTGCTTATGGTTTCGATGACCAGGGAGCTTAATTGCTATGCCTGGCTCTCGATGAGATCTTACTTATCCCTAAGCTGCCGCCGGGTCGTCCCTTTATATAGAGAGGTTGACGCCCAGCGGCTTTCAGAGTCCCGGCCGGCTCATAAGAGTGTCCAGCTCGGACTCTCAACTATTCTTGCCTTACACTACAAGTCTTGCCATATGGCGGTTTATCACTACGGGCCTTAAGCCATCTCCGGGTCTTAGGCCCATCATTGACCCGCCGTCTTCAAGCTCGGTACTGGGCTTCGCGTGATGACCATTATGAGTAACCCGGCCCCTCCTGGCGGGTGACTCTAAGGGTTATATCCTCAACAGGTTCAGTGCCAGGCTCAAGATCGATAACGAACTCAACTGGCCGGTGAAGAGGCATACCCGGAAGCTCTTCTGGAAAGACATCTTGCTACTCAGAAACGACTGGAATCTGAGAAATAGCATTCAATTCGCCCTTCTCATTGAGAGAAAACAACCGAATGGTTTCATCACGAGCGGCATGGATAATCACATCCTCAAAAGAGTGTGTCAATTGAATTTCCCTGGCAGCACAATCAAGTTGAGCCTTGTGCTTAGAAAGCCAGTCCATCCCGAGAATTAGATCAATATCTGAGTCTCCAAGAACAAAAGGTTTAGACAGAAATTTATAGTTGCCCATCTTGATAGAAACATCCGGAATCATTGTGGTAGCCCTCATAGAAGAGCCCGGAGAAACAACTCCCATCGGTTTTTCCAAAATTTCCAAAATGAAATCATGCGTTGCAACAAATGATCTTGACATGAAACAATGCGATGCACCAGTGTCAAAAAGAACTTTTGCAGGAAAGTCATTAACAGGAAGATTACCCATTATCACATCAGTAGATTCCTCCACTTGAGCTGCATTCATCATGTTCACCTTTGCAGACTTGGGATTATGCTTGACCACTGCATTGCTGGAAGATCTCACAGGAGGAGGAGGCGGAAGGCGCCTTTGGTTGAAGCATTTGTTAGCATAGTGACCTTTCTGCTGACACTTGTTGCAAGTCACCTCTGAGAGTGGACGATGATAAGGAGCATTCGACTTAGGAGCTTGATTCTGAGACTTGTTCTGATAGCCAGAGTTGGAAGAGTGGGAAGATCCATGGCCACCTTTGTTCTTCTGCTGGAAAGGCTGACAAAACAGAGGAGGAGGCAACCAGAACTTCTGTTGCTTAGCAGCCACTAGTGAGGAAGAAGAAGACTGAACTGCATCGCTGACTCTCTTCTTAGAAGCCTCACACTTGAGCTGAGCAGCTTCTTGCTTCAGTGCCATATTGTAGAAATCATCATACTTGGTCGGCTCAAAAAGCACTAGAGGTAATTGCAGATCTTCTCTGAGGCCACCTCTGAATTGATAGATCATGCTCTTTTCATCAGGAACGTCTTGCTTAGCGAAGCGAGCGAGTTTCTGAAACTGAGTATTGTATTGATACACGGACATGCTGCCTTGCTTGAGATTGCGGAACTCCTCACGCTTGCTCTCAACAACACTTTGTGGAATGTGGTGAGCTTTGAAATCTCGACGGAAATCATCCCAGGTAATCACACGACCTTCTCTGGAATCTTTGTATTGTTGATACCACTCGGCAGCTTGATCCTTGAGTTGAAAAGAAGCGAACTTGACAAAGTCCTCAGGCCTGACATTGCTACATTCAAAATGCTTGTTGATGTCCACAAGCCAATCATCGGCATCCGTGGCCTCGGCACAGTAGCTGAAAGACTTGGGCTGATTTGCGAGAAACTGGTTGAGGGTAGCGAAGTGAGGCTGATTGTTGCCTTGGCCTTGATTTCCTTGATTGCCTTGCCCTTGGGTACGCTCTTGCAAGAGTTGCAAAATCATCTAAGCATTGGCGTTGGTGGTTGCCATGATCGCTTGCCATGCCTCCAGAGGCAGAGGTGGTGGCGGAGGGTTTGCCTGACTCCCTTCATTGCGTTCCGGATTCTGACGCGTTGGCGGAGCCATTCTGTAGAGGGTGACATCCGTTAGCATCTTGATAGACAAATAGACAAGTAGAATCAACGGATAGAAATTGCAACATATAGTCTTCACAATAAACATTCGAACGAGGATGAATGAATGTATTCCATAGTAAATCATCACACTTCCATTAAGTTGATAAGCCACTTAGAAAAAGGTATGGAATCAACATTTGACTTTGAAGCAACTCGAATACCACATTTCAAAACAAAACAAAGTATTGGCTTGCAGAATAAGCCGGAACAAACATATGATAGAGATTTCGTCCGAAGTTTTCGTGGTGGGGCCCACACGGGCTCGATCATACACCACCATCATGTACAAGGCAGTGCACATGACATATGAAGCGTCCCCGAGTCGGCATAGCCAATGACTCTTTAAGACACTATGAGACCACTGTAAAACCAACCGTGGAAAGGCGGAACACTAGATGTCGAACCCCAATCTCATATCATGCGTCTGTCGGAAAGATATCCTAGGAGCTACTTGAATTCCCACTTATAAACTCCTGAAACTTCCTGGTTATGCAATCTGGTGTTGGGGATACAGGGGACACAAAATATATCACCCAAACTAGCAATCCCTAGATCCAGCTGTATCCATCCGTCAACACATAACCAAGAAACCTTCGGAAATCATGTACCTCAACCTTCGAAAAGCATCCGTTATACGAGTTATGGCAATACTCCCGAACTCCCGCCCCAGTACTGGGTGGCGTCGAGGTGATCTCACCAACAACTGCATAAAAGAGATTTTCGATGTCGGCGAAACTCAGGTATTCCAGAACTGCAACGATAAAATTGTGACGACAACACCTCGGAGCTCAACTCCCCGGGACACTGCCACAACCCCTAAATGTCGGGAGGCACCAAGAACAATGTTCTCATCACAAAACCGTCAGAACGATTCTAAGATACCCGCATGATCCTAAATTTTTTTAGTGAAATTTGAGGAGAGAAGATTCAAAACTTCTACGTCAAGAGACCTCACCAGAGCGACGAAGGGACTGAGGAGTAAAAATAATCCTACCCTCCGATATATATAATCCTAAGACTCAAAACATTTTTGTTCTAGACTCAACAACGCCAGCAATTCGATGAAGCAGGGGGCTCCTAAGTCGGGGATGGCTCTGATACCAACTTGTAACGCCCACGATGCGGCTATATCTCCCACGTGTCGAGGCACGACTTAGAGGCATAACCGCATTGTGGTTTTGTCGCAAGAAGGGTCATCTTCACACAATCCCATGTAATGAACAAGAATGGGATAACGAGAGTTGGCTTACAATCGCCACTTCACACAATACATAAATATAATTCATACATCATCCAAAAATCCACACAAAGACCGACTACGGTCAAATCCAAATGAAAAATAAGATAACCCCAAAATGCTAGATCCCCGATCGTCCCAACTGGGCTCCCCTACTGATCATCAAGAAAAGAAACATAGTAACGACCACGTTCTTCATCGAACTCCCATTTGAGCTCGGTTGCGTCATTGGCACTGGCATCGTCGGCACCTGCAACTGTTTTGGTAGAATCTGTGAGTCACGAGGACTCAGCAATCTCACACCCGCGAGATCAAGACTATTTAAGCTTATAGGAAAGGATGGTGTAATGAGGTGGAACTGCAGTAGGCACTAAGCATATATGGTTTGCTAACATACGCAAATGAGAGCGAGAAGAGAAGCAGCGGAACGGTCGTCAACTAGTAATGACCAAGAAGTGATCCTGAACTCCTACTTACGTCAAACATAACCCCGAAACCGTGTTCACTTCCCGGACTCCGCCGAGAAGAGACCATCACTGCTACACACGCGGTTGATGTATTTTAATTGGGTCAAGTGACAAGTTCTCTACAACCGGACATTAACAAATTCCCATCTGCCTCATAACCGCGGGCACGGCTTTCGAAAGATAATACCCTGCAGGGGTGTCCCAACTTAGCCCATCATAAGCTCTCACGGTCAACGAAGGATAAACCTTCTCCTGGGAAGACCCGATCAGTCTCGGAATCCCGGTTTACAAGACATTTCGACAATGGCAAAACAAGACCAGCAAGACCACCCGCTGTGCCGACAAATCCCGATAGGAGCTGCACATATCTCGTTCCCAGGGCACACCGGATAAGCTAAGCATACAGGTACCAACGTAACCCAAGTTGCCAAGGGACGGTCCCGCACGGTGCTCTAGTTTGGATCAACACTCGGAGGAGCACTGGCCCGGGGGTTAAAATAAAGATGACCCTCGGGCTCGCGAAAACCCAAGGGAAAAGGCTTAGGTGGCAAATGGTAAAACAAAAGTTGGGCCTTGCTGGAGGAGTTTTATTCAAGGCGAACTGTCAAGGGGGTCCCATAAATCACCCAACCGCGTAAGGAACGCAAACTCAAGGAACATAATACCGGTATGACGGAAACTAGGGCGGCAAGAGTGAAACAAAACACCAGGCATAAGGCCGAGCCTTCCACCCTTTACCAAATATATAGATGCATTAATATAATAAGAGATATTGTGATATTTCAAAATATCCATGTTCCAACATGGAACCAACTTCAACTTCACCTGCAACTAGCAACGCTATAAGAAGGGCTGAGCAAAAGCGGTAACTTAGCCAAACAACGGTTTGCTGGGAAAGGATGGTTAGAGGCTTGACATGGCAATATGGGAGGCATGATGTAGCAAGTGGTAGGTAGCGCAGCATGGCAATAGAACGAACAACTAGCAAAGCAAAGATAGAAGTGATTTCGAGGGTATGGTCATCTTGCCTGCAAGGTTCTCAGAGTTGTCGAAAGCTTGATCCTCGTAAGCGTACTCAACAGGTTCCTCGTTCACGAACTCGTCTCCCGGCTCTACCCAAAACAAGAACACAAGCAACGGAACCACATTCAATCACGGGAAAAGCACAAACGACATGATGCAAAACATGTATGATATGCGAGATGTGGTCTGCGATGCATATGCGTGCTCCGGAAGAAAAATGATTAACAAGGCAGTAACTGTGCAAACCAAGCATGCCACTGGAAAGATGAGATGATTTCGGTTGAAAACGATATAAAGATCACCGGAAACGGATGCACAGTTTGCAAATGGCAAGCAAAACAAGAATGAGACGAATCTGTGATTAACAGCATGATAGCACTTAGAATACACCAAGAAACTATACTACAGCACTCCAACATAGCAACAAAGCATGTGGCAGTAATCTACAGTAGATGCTTGACAAAAGATCAACACTATGCTATGGCTAGATCACAACATAACAGGTTCAAACAAGCATGGCCAAAGTGGAAAAGATATCAGGTTCACAGACTAGTGAAATTACTGGACATGACTGGAACAGCATCAGGTAGCAATGTTCAGCGCACGAAATCAACATGCTACAAGAACTTAACATAGCAAAACAAGGCATGGCAGTAATCTACTAAATGCATATGAAAAAAGTCCCTTACTGACCATAAGCCAAAAAGTAACAGAAGATATGATGGCAACCATGTAAACATAGCAAGTTTCGTTATCTGGTTTCAGACTTTGCAGAAAACAGAGCATGGCAGAAACAGTAATATGAAGGCATATTTGTGAGCTTGATGCACTCACCACAAGGCAATTCATGACAAAACAAGCATACCTAAAGCAAGATGGCATGTTTATGAAGCTATCCATGGCAAGAGCAAGTGCATTGCATGAAAGGATCAATTACAACAAGCTTGGCAAAATTGAATAACACGTAAACAATCTGCCAGAAATATTTTATAGCAAAAGTAGAGCAAGATTGAGTCATGCTATGTACTCCATAATTGCAAACAGAGGCATGAATGGATAGAGAACAACTATATCCACAAAACATCCTTACTGAACATCACCAAAAGAAGCATGGATCTCTCTGTGGACACATGGATACAAGGCAACAAAATAACAGCAGTCACAGACAGTAAAATTACTGTCCTGAAATCAGAAACATCACGAAGCCTAGTTTGCATGCTTGTGCTAGTGACCACAGAGATCACAAAAATACATGGCATACACCTCTGTAAAGATGGCATGGCATACATCGAAACACCTGTAGAGATCATACTCATAAGATGCACACATTAAATGCAACAAAAATAACAAATCACCAAGTTCTGACAAGTAACAGCAGTTAACAGCACTTAGCACTCTTCCACCAGACATTTGGGCATCAAGATGGACTCAAATGAGCATGGCACAATGGAACAAAATAAAGAGCATATCGAGACGAACATTTCGATATATTACACGCACGAAACGGAGCTATATGCAGAGAGGTATGATGCAATGAACATGAGCATATATTGTAAAGTTCTCGGGACTTAGAGAAAAACGGGGAGGAGAAGAGGTCAACCTCCTCTTCCAGATCCAGATCGGATCGGCGCGCAGCTCGAGGTTCGTCGGGCTCGCTGGCCGGAGCTTGCGCCAGAGCTCGGGGAGAGGAGGAGGAGGCGCCGGGGAGGCGCGGGATGTGCGGCGGCGGCGGAGGGCGGCGACGGAGCCGCGGCGCGGGTGCGGGACGGCGGGCGCGGCGGCGCCGGCGAGGAAGGACGGCGAGGCGGCGGGCGGCCGCGGGGAGGAGGGCGGCGGCGGCTCGGGCCGCGGGGCGGAGGAGACGGGCCGACGGGGGCCGGCCACGGGCTCGCGGGCTTCGGCGGCGGCGCGGCGTACGGCCGCCACATGGCACGCCGTGAGTGGGCGGGGGCGGCGGCGCAGTTGTGTCCGGCCCCGGGCGGACTCGTCCGGCGGCGCGGAGGAGCGGGATTAGGGTTTCGGGACCTGAATTTTGGAGGGGGAACATATATGTATAGGTAGAGGGAGCTAGGAGACTCCAAACGGAGTGCGGTTTTCGCCCACACGATCGTGATCGAACGACCTAGAGCATGGAAGTGACTTAGATGGGTTTTGGTCTGTTAGGACGGGGGTTTTGCTGCAACACACAAAAGGACTTTGCGGTTACCCGGTTAACCGTTGGAGCATCAAACGACCTCCAAATGGCACGAAACTTGACAGGTGGTCTACCGGTGGTATACCAAGGCCACTTGAAAAGACTCGGTCCATTCCGAGAATGTTCAACACCCGCTCACGAAAAGAAACAAAAGGGGTGCGCCGGAGGAGGTGGGAGTGCCGGATTGCAAAACGGACAATGGGGAAAATGCTCGGATGCATGAGACGAACACGTATGCAAATGAGATGCACATGATGACATGATATGAGATGCATGACATGAACAAAATGCAAAACGAAAAACAAAACCCGACCACGAAGGGAATATCATAACACATAGCCGAAAATGGCAAAATTTGGAGTTACAAATATGGAAAGTTACATCCGGGGTGTTACAGAACGGAAAGAATAGCTTCGTGTTATTTTACTACGGATTCTTGAATAGATCGATCAGAAAGGATAACTTTGAGGTGGTTTCGTACCCTACAATAATCTCTTCGTTTGTTCTTTGCTATTAGTGACTTTGGAGTGACTCTTTGTTGCATGTTGAGGGATAGTTATATGATCTAATCATGTTATTATTGTTGAGAGAACTTGCACTAGTGAAAGTATGAACCTTAGGCCTTGTTTCGAAGCATTGCAATACGGTTTACGCTCACTTTTCCACTTGGTACCTTGCTGTTTTTATAATTTCAGATTACAAAAACCTATATCTACTTTTCATATTGCACTTGTATCACCATCTCTTCGCCGAACTAGTGCACCTATACAATTTACCATTGTATTGGGTGTGTTGGGGACACAAGAGACTCTTTGTTATTTGGTTGCAGGGTTGTTTCAGAGAGACCATCTTCATCCTACGCCTCCCGTGGATTGATAAACCTTAGATCATCCACTTGAGGGAAATTTGCTACTGTCCTACAAACCTCTGCACTTGGAGGCCCAACAACGTCTACAAGAAGAATGTTGCGTAGTAGACATCAAGCTCTTTTTTGGCGCCGTTGCCGGGGAGGTGAGTGCTTGAAGGTATATCTTTAGATCTTGCAATCGAATCTTTTAGTTTCTTGTTTTATCACTAGTTTAGTTTATAAAAGAAAACTACACAAAAATGGAATTGAGGGTGCCTCATATTTCATCTTTTTAATATCTTTCGTGAAAATGATGGAAAGGAAAATTGTGCTCAAGTGTTAGAAGAAGAATGCATTAAAATGTTTGGCACTAAATATTTGAATGATGAGTATGATTGCAATGTTGTTAGTATGAATTCCTTGAATATCCATGATGCTAATGATATGCAAAGCCACAAGCTTGGGGATGCTATGTTTGACGAGGATGATATTTTTTTGTCCCCCAAGTTTTGATGAGAAAATTTATTATGATGATAGCATGCCTCCTATTTATGATGATTATATTGATGAAAGTGGGTTTGGAAGAGTGCCAACTTTAGGAAGTAATGATCCCACTATTTTGGAGGGTGTTGAATCTTATTGTGATAATTATGAAAGTGGATTTGGAGAGGTCATGACTTTATTTAGTGACGAATCCACTATTTCGGAAGAGGTTCCAATTGATTATGAGAACAAAGTTGCTATCTATGATGATTATTGTGATGACATGTATGCTATAAATATTAATGATAACCATGAAACTTGTCATCATTATTTTATTTTTCAATTGGATTATGCCTCACATGATAGTTATTTTGTTGAGTTTGCTCCCACTACTATTCATGAGAAGAAATTTGCTTATGTGGAGAGTAATAAAAATTCTATGCTTATGCATCATGAAGAGAGTGCTTTATGTGATAGTTATATTGTTGAATTCATTCATGATGCTACTGAAATTTATTATGAAGGAGGAACATATGCTTGTAGGAATTGCAATAGTATCAAGTTTCCTCTCTATGTGTTGAAAATCTTGAAGCTATGCTTGTCTTGCTTTCCTATGCTAGTTGATTCTTGTTCCCATAAATTGTTTGCTCACAAAATACCCATGCATAGGAAGTGGGTTAGACTTAAATGTGTTAGTCATATGCTTCATGATGCTCTCTTTATGTTTCAATTCTTATCTTTTATACGAGCATCATTGAAATCGTCATGCCTAGCTAAAAAGGCATTAAAGAAAAGCGCTTGTTGGGAGACAACCCAATATTTACCCCTACTATTTTTGTGTGTTCACATGATTAAGCTACTGTAGTAATCATGTTTTATAGCTTTTGTTTCAATAAAGTGCCAAGTAGAACCTTTGGGAAGACTTGGGTGAAAGTTAATGTGATCTTGCTGTAAAAAACAGAAGAGTGCTTTTAAGTTGATTCTTTTTGCAGAAGATTAATAGAAAAATTCCTCACGTCCACCAATTTATTTCAGAATTTTTGGAGTTATAGAAGTATTAGAGAGTTACAGATTACTACAGACTGTTCTGTTTTTTACAGATTCTGTTTTTTATGTGTTGTTTGCTTATTTTGATGAATCTATGAGTAGTATCGGAGGGTATGAACCATAGAGAAGTTGGAATACAGTAGATATTACACCAATACAAATAAATAATGAGTTCACAACAGTACCAAAAGCGGTGATTTATTTTCTTATACTAACGGAGCTTATAAGATTTTCTGTTAAGTTTTGTGTTGTGAAGTTTTCAAGTTTTGGGTGAAGTTTCGATGGACTACGGAATAAGGAGTGGCAAGAGCCTAAGCTTGGGGATGCCCAAGGCACCCCAAGATAATATTCAAGGACAACCAAGAGCCTAACTTGGGGATGCCCCGGATGGCATCCCCTCTTTCATCTTTGTTCATCGGTAACTTTACTTGGAGCTATATTTTTATTCACCACATGATATGTGTTTTGCTTGGAGCGTCATTTTATTTTCTTTTGGTTTGCTTGCTGTTTAAATAAAATACCAAGATCTGAAATTCCTAAATGTTAGAGAGTCTTCTCATAGTTACATAATTATTCGACTACTCATTGATCTTCACTTATATCTTTTGGAGTAGTTTGTCATTGGCTCTAGTGCTTAACTTATATCTTTTTAGAGCACGACGGTGGTTTTATTTTGAAGAAATTAATGAACTCCCATGCTTCACTTATATTATTTTGAGAGTCTTTTAGAACAACATGGTAATTTGCTTTGGTTATGAATTTAGTCCTAATATGATAGGCATCCAAGAGGGATATAATAAAAACTTTCATATAAAGTGCATTGAATACTATGAGAAGTTTGATTCTTTATGATTGTTTTGAGACATGAGGATGGTGATATTAGAGCCATGCTAGTGGTGTAATTATGAATTTGAGAAATACTTGTGTTGAGGTTTGTGAGTCCCGTAGCATGCACGTATGGTAACCGTTGTGTAACAAATTTGAAGCATGAGGTATCTCTTTGATTGTCCTCCTTATGTGTGGAGGTCGGGATCGCGCGATGGTTAAATTCTACCAACCCTTCCCCTAGGAGCATGCGTGTAGTACTTTGTTTTGATGACTTGTAGATTTTTGCAATAAGTATGTGAGTTCTTTATGAATAATGTTGAGTCCATGGATTATACGCACTCTCACCCTTCCACCATTGCTAGCCTCTCTAGTACCGCGCAACTTTCGCCGGTACCATACACCCACCATATATCTTCCTCAAAACAGCCACCATACCTACCTATTATGGCATTTCCATAGCCATTCCGAGATATGTTGCCATGCAACTTTCCACCGTTCCGTTAATTCTTGAGTTGTAAGTAAATAGAAGTGTGATGATCATCATTATTAGAGCATTGTCCCGTGTGAGGAAAAAAAGAAGGCCAAAGAAGTCAAACAATAAAATGAGAGAAAAAGAGAGAATGGACAATGCTACTATCCTTTTACCACACTTGAGCTTCAAAGTAGCACCGTGATCTTCATGATAGAGAGTCTCCTATGTTGTCACTTTCATATACTAGTGGGAATTTTTCATTATAGAACTTGGCTTGTATATTCCAATGATGGGCTTCCTCAAAATGCCCTAGGTATTCGTGAGCAAGCAAGTTGGATGCACACCCACTTAGTTTCTTTTGTTGAGATTTCATACATTTATAGCTCTAGTGCATCCTTTGCATGGCAATCCCTACTCACATTGATATCTATTGATGGGCATCTCCATAGCCCATTAATATGCCTAGTTGATGTGAGACCGTCTTCCTCCTTTTGTCTTCTTCACAACCAGCATTCTATTCCACCTATAGTGCTATGTCCATGACTCACGCTCATGTATTGCGTGAAAGTTGAAAAAGTTTGAGAATACTAAAGTATGAAACAATTGCTTGGCTGAAACCGGGGTTGTGCATGATTTGAATATTTTGTGTGACGAAGATGGAACATACCCAAACTATATGATTTTGTAGGGATAAGCTTTCTTTGGCCATGTTATTTTGAGAAGACATAATTGCCTTGTTAGTATGCTTGAATTATTATTATTTTTATGTCAATATTAAACTTTTGTTTGGAATCTTATGGATCTGAATGTTCTTGCCGCAATAAAGAAAATTACATTGATAAATATGTTAGGTGGCATTCCACATCAAAAATTCTGTTTTTATCATTTACCTACTCGAGGACGAGCAGGAATAAGCTTGGGGATGCTTGATACGTCTCCAACGTATCTATAATTTTTGATTGTTCCATGCCATTATATTATCCATCTTGGATGTTTTATATGCATTTATATGCTATTTTATATGATTTTTGGGACTAACCTATTAACCTAGAGCCCAGCGCCAGTTTCTGTTTTTTTCCTTGTATTTGAGTTCTACAGAAAAGGAATACCAAACGGAGTCCAATTGACGTGCCAATTTTTGATGATTTTTTATGGACCAAAAGAAGCCCCCGAAGTAAAAGAGTTGGGCCAGAAGAGTCCCGAGCCGTCCACGAGGGTGGAGGGCGCGCCCCCTGCCTCGTGGATGACTCGGAGACCCCCTTGACGTGAGACCGACGCCAAAAATTCCTATAAATACAGAAACCCCCGAAAAGAAACCTAGAACAGGAGTTCCGCCGCCGCAAGCCTCTGTAGCCACCAAAAACCAATCGGGACCCTGTTCCGGCACCCTGCCGGAGGGGGCATCCATCACCGGTGGACATCTTCATCATCCCGACGCTGTCCATGACGAGGAGGGAGTAGTTCACCCTCGGGGCTGAGGGTATGTACCAGTAGCTATGTGTTTGATCTCTCTCTCTCTCGTGTTCTTGATTTGGCACAATCTTGATGTATCGCGAGCTTTGGTATTATAGTTGGATATTATGATGTTTCTCCCCCTCTACTCTCTTGTAATGGATCGAGTTTTCCCTTTGAAGTTATCTTATCGGATTGAGTCTTTAAGGATTTAAGAACACTTGATGTATGTCTTGCATGTGCTTATCTGTGGTGACAATGGGATGTTCACGTGATCTACTTGATGTATGTTTTGGTGATCAACTTGCGGGTTCAGTACCTTGTGAACTTATGCATAGGGGTTGGCACACGTTTTCGTCTTGACTCTCTGGTAGAAACTTTGGGGCACTCTTTGAAGTTCTTTGTGTTGGTTGAATAGATGAATCTGAGATTGTGTGATGCATATCGTATAATCATACCCACAGATACTTCAGGTGACATTGGAGTATCTAGGTGACGTTAGGGTTTTGGTTGATTTGTGTCTTAAGGTGTTATTCTAGTACGAACTCTAGGATAGATCGAACGGAAAGAATAGCTTTGTATCATTTTACTACGGACTCTTGAATAGGTCGATCAGAAAGGATAACTTTGAGGTGGTTTCGTACCCTACAATAATCTCTTCGTTTGTTCTCCGCTATTAGTGACTTTGGAGTGACTCTTTGTTGCATGTTGAGGGATAGTTATATGATCTAATTATGTTATTATTGTTGAGGGAACTTGCACTAGTGAAAGTATGAACCTTAGGCCTTGTTTCGAAGCATTGCAATACCGTTTACGCTCACTTTCTCCACTTGCTACCTTGCTGTTTTTATAATTTCAGATTACAAAACCTATATCTACTATCCATATTGCACTTGTATCACCATCTCTTCGCCAAACTAGTGCACCTATACAATTTACCATTATATTGGGTGTGTTGGGGACACAAGAGACTCTTTGTTATTTGGTTGCAGGGTTGTTTCAGAGAGACCATCTTCATCCTACGCCTCCCACGGATTGATAAACCTTAGGTCATCCACTTGAGGGAAATTTGCTACTGTCCTACAAACCTCTGCACTTGGAGGCCCAACAATGTCTACAAGAAGAAGGTTGCGTAGTAGACATCAGCGACCGGTTAATTGTTTCCAGGAGGGAGGCGATCTCCAGCACGACTAGGATTTCGTTGGTCCATCGCCTGCCGCCTCCTCGGCGGCGGCGCGGGGACCGGTGCTTCTTGTTCCAGCACGGCTCTGTAAGGTGTCGTGGCTGGTTCTCTCTCTCTACTACGAGTTATTCGCCACCTATGTTGCTGGTCATCCATGGTAGATCACTTCGTCTGCTCAATCGACTGGATCGAATGAGCATCTTGTGCATGAGATTTGTAACACACCGATAATCAAGCTACAGTAACCTCACCCTAATGTGCTATGTAATCATGTTTTATTAAGCCAATTTGCAACTTGATAAAAATCCGAGTCAAATTCAAATTTCAAATAACAAGTCAAATTCTTATTTCTTCAAACTGTCAAATAAAAAGTTCGAGGATTTACAAATATTCACTAGGTATTTAACATGTAGGAACCAACATTAAATGGATTTTAAATCGCCCCTAGGAATAATTAATGTGGATAAGCAACACTTATTATGCCCATTTAAATATAAACCTATTTTCAAACATTTTCCAAATTACCTCAAACTTTTTAGACAGCACCAAAATATCAGCAAGTAATTTTGTGGAAGTTTCAGCTTGAACTAAAATCATTTAGTATCTAAGCTAAATACAAAACAATAGCTACATAAGAAAAACAGTAAACAAAAATGAAAAATATATAAAAAACTAAACTACTGGGCACTTGGCCCATCTGGCATAATGGGCAGCCCAGCTAGCCCAACTCCACCTTTTCTCCTACCTCTGTTCACAGAGGCGCCGTGGACGATGCCCGCGCGTCCATGGCGGGGGATCGCCACGTGCAGAGCATCCGTCGCTCCCCGGCGACCTACAAGTGCCCACGACCCCTCTACTAACCCTAGTCGCCTCCTCCTCCTCCCCCCTCGCGCCCCCACGATCTCTCTCCCAAGTTAAATCGCCCGCTGCCGTTGTCGTTGTCGTTGCCGTCACCTTAGCTCGGAGCCTCCCCACGCCACCAAAACAAGTCCAGGGGATGTGCGCCTTCCTCCTCGACTTCTAGGTGGAGCCCAGCAAGCTGGATCACCATGGAACCTCACCATCATCCTCTTCTTCTACGGCTTCGGCCACCAATTCACGTCGTCGATCCACCACGAACGCTGCCTCCCCGCCTCCTTCGAGCCCGTCACTGCACCAGCCGTGAGCTCTTCTCCCGTTCCCCCCTCTTGCTCCCTCGTACCGCGCCTCATATGCGTTGTTGCCGCCGTGACCGAAGCCCCATCGTAGCCGCACAGGAGCTCCGCTCTATTGAGTAACATGATTGTATTCTAAATTTTGGAATGTTATATTAAATAAATAGTTTTGTTTGATTGTTTGATTGTGGTGTGGTTGCTTGTGTGAAATTGAGTGAAATTCGAAACTTTATGAAAGTTAAATGAGAGGGAATAAAAGGACTTTCCCAAAATTTCATTTTGCATTTATGATCTCCATGAATTCAAATTATTTTCAAATACAAAACCCTAGAGAGAAGATGATATGACTTCTTCCATTTAAATAAATGAAAAGGGTTTTGAAAAGATTTGAAGTCCATTTGGAACTATTTCAAAATCTGAAACTTTATGCAACTCAATGATTTTCATGAGAGAAGATAAAATGACTTCTTCAAATTATATGAAATATGAGTTGGAAGTTTAAAAAAAAAATCAAAATTTAAAGTCCCTTTGAAATTATTTTCAATTTGGAGTTATTTGGTTTTATTCAAATTATTTTTTCTCCAAAAAAATAAATATATGGAAATTAGGGTAAAATGATTCCCTACAGTAGAGAAATGGAGAGAAATAAATTTGAAACTATTTTGGTATTTTAAAATATTTTTATTTGGTTTTTAAATGAACCAGAAGCACTCTTTGCTTTATTTAAATTTTTGTGGATTTTATTTGATGCTAGAAAAATGTTCATGTGATAGAGAATCTTTTTGTGAATTTTTTATATATTATATGCCTATAGTATATTTTTAGTTTATTTGATTTTTCCGTAAAATTTGTTAAAAAAAACTCTCTTCAAACAGTGCCAGCTGAAGCCGAGCACTGCTCTCTCTCCCCCTCTCTCCGTCGCAGCCCAACAGGCCCAACGCGCCGCCCCGACCGCCCCCGGCTCGGGACATAGTCCCGCTCGCCGCCGACGCCGCCGGTCGTCTCTGTGCCGCCGCCGGACTCCTCCCCGACCCCTTCTCCAAGTCGCCGCCCCGCCCTCCCTCTTATAAATACCTGCACCCCGACCCCCTCTCTCTCCTCGCTTCACGTCGCATCGCCGCTGCCGCCGCATCTCGCCGTCGCGTTGCACTTCGCGCCGGCCCCGCCTCGTCTGCTAAGCCTCGTCTACTCCGCCGCCCCGCGCCGCGACCACCGCCGCCGAAGCCGCCGAGCGCCGCCGCCGACCGCCGTCACCCGCACGTCGCCGAAGCCACCGCCGCCGCTTTTCCTGTCGCCGGCGACCCCAACCGCCGCGGTACTCCCCTGCCTCACCTCGACCGTTGGATCTCGATCCAATGGTAGTTTTTATTTTTTACGGACGTTCGTCCGTTAGGTGTTCGCAGCGAACGGTTTCGTTCGTTAGGTTTTCGTATCGGACGTTCGTCCGATAGATTTTCCTTATTTTGTTTATTGTCGCCCAGGGACCTATCTGTGATTATTTTCTTGCAGATTAGCCCCTGATCTTCAAACCTTCACAACTTTTACACCGTTTGTCCAAATTCAACGAAACCAACACCCACTTCTTCGTTATGATCCCCTCTATCCAGTAAAACAACTTAAACATATTTTTGAAAAGGTAAAATTTGATTTCAAACAGATTTGAATTCAAACTTATTTTGTTCATAACTCGAGTTTTATAACTCCGATTTAATTGATTCTTTTTGCTATTCGAAGCTCTTGACCTAAACTTTCTGATAAGAACAAATCCCCCCAATTTCGATACTGTTAGAAATTGTTTTCTATTGCAAGAGTTAATAGCTTGTTTTCGAAGTTTTCCGAGATCTTTTCTTCGATTCTTTTGCATGAGTGCTTATGTATGCAATTGCTTGCTTACGATAGATTTATCGGAGTGTGACGAGTAGAACTATCAGGAGTTATGAGTGCGAATCATCTTCATCAACAGTACAGGAAAGTTCACACTTTGATCATATTTTTCGTACCCAGTTTTTTATGCATTAGTTTCAATCCTCAAACACTGCATGGTTAGGATTTGATTAACATGTGGGTATTGGGAATTAGTTGATGAGGTAGCACCTATTGGCTTTAATTCAAACCCTTGGTATGTTACTACGTTATGCTTATACTGCTATGCTATGCTCGTAGACGTGGATTGGTTTTGAGTGAATTCATGGAAGTTGTGAGAGATTATTGTTAACTAAGGTTTAACTTAAGGTGGCTACTTTAATACACATCTGGGTGGATTGGTTTGTGGGCACCTGGGGAATCCAATGTTGTCCAAGGAGATCCCGGGGAATCCGTGTGATCATCCTATGGTTTGCCACCCAGGCTCAGAGGGATCATAAGATTATTCATGCTAGAAACTTCCGTGTGCAGGCACAAGCCATTATGGGCTCTGGCATAGTTGAGTATGTTGTGTGATCTCTTTCAGTGGTAGACTAGCAGTTGTAGGGGATGTAGGTGGTACGGTCTACCCATCGAAAGAGTTAATGCTTCTGAAAGACTGTGTCTCGATCATCCGTTTCTCAAACATCATGCAGTGCGAGAAATTCAATGGAGGAGATCGAGTCTTGTGGGGAAAAGTGCGCAAACCTCTACAGAGTGTACAAACTAATCATGATTAGCCGTGTCCCCGGTTATGGACATCTTGAGTATCTGGTACTTGAATTATTGATTTGATCTCATCACTCTACTTAATTAATTTGTTGGGTTGTTAATTATTATTTTGGGATTGAGATGGGGATTACCATTCTCAATATTTATCAACAAACTTTGTAGTTAAATAAAATATATTCCTTTGTTGTAGGAAAAAATTAGCTTTATTCAAAAATTAAACTTAGAGCCTCCACCAGCCAAATATGCATGTAGTGATAGCCATTATTCAACATTGCTCTACAGTGTGAAATTGCCAGTACATTTAATGTACTGACCTACATGGCTGCAACGTCTCATGTTGCAGGATTCTTACGATGAGTAAGTGATACGTTAGGGTTACGATGTCTACACTCAACTTTGCCGTTGGTGTTGATGGGAATCCACAACTTTGTTGTTACTTCCGCTATATGGATTGAGGTAATAGTATTTACATTATTTTATACATGTGATTTACCTCTATTATAAATCCTCAAGTACTGTGTGTGTCAGCATACCGATCCAGGGATGACACTTAAGCATAGAGACTTGATCCATTTGGGTCGGGTCACTACAAGATGGTATCAGAGCACATGTTGACTGTAGGACGTGACCTTAGAAACATGCAAGCCCATAGGAAAGATTTTCTCTAAAAGTTTATTTTTAGAAGATCTTTTACCTCTCTTCTTTTCTGAGCTTTTTTCAAATATTCCCTCTTAGTTAGACTACCCTCTTTTCCCCTTTTGACCATGAAGATTTGACTAATGAGACCACTTCAAGAAGTACAAGATATCGGACGACTAAGACCACTTCGGAATGAAGAGGATTTTACCGTGCATTATAATAATGGAAACTACAACGGTTGAAGACTCCGAAGACCAAGAGAATTTGAAGGCTCTGAAGAATTTCCAGATTAGTATGACCTAGGAATGCTACCCTTATGGAATTTGTCAGACTATTGAAAGCTGTCAATACCCGAGATCAAGGTGTGTCGGAGAAAGACTGGAACGTGGAGAGTTAAATACTCAAAGTTTTTGACAAGAAAACCCCAGGACAGGAGATATCAACTATGGACTGATAACTCATGGCAGAGACATGGGCATAAACACGGCTAACCATGATGTTATCACCCGCTTATGCTATTGTCACCGTGCTGAGTTAAGCATGCTTTTCTTCGGAAGGATTGGATGACAAAAGGGCTAATGGAGCACCTATCAGCAAAAGATGAAGTTTTAACCTTAGCTGGTGTGTCACCAGGATTTGGAGTATTACATCAAGAAGTTTAAGATGGACCTTTAGGAAGCCGTATTTGACAAGGAAGTATTTCGTGAAGAACTCAGGACCCAGAAGCTGAAAGTAGCCAAGCTGGAGGAGCAAAACCTCGAGATACCGGAGATTCGTCAGGAACTGGAGGACAGTAGGACCAAGGTTCATGCCAAGGATGTTGAAACCCAGAAGTTTGGGACGCAACTCCAGAATATTAAAGGACGTCACGAGAGACTTCGCATCAATAGAGATGATCTGGCAAAAGAACTTGAGAAGGACAAGCAAGATCGAAGAAGCCATCGGAGACATGAACAAGACTTGAAGAGTTTGGCGACTTTGAAGATTTATTGACCTCTAGAAGACCAAACCCCTGTTATATACCTATGTTAGATGCGATGATTGTGAGCTGTCATTTGTTTGATGTTTTTTCGATAGCCACAAAATAAAATCTGTCTTTTCAAAACTATTGTTTGTATTGTGTGTATCCCTCTCTATCTCTCTTATCTCACCCAAACCCTTGGACCCCAAAAGATGACGAATGAAGATGGACGAGTATTCCCGAGATTTATGACACAATCAGAGGTAGCACACTGGAGACGGACCAATGGATTCAAAACATGGAAGATCATATGGAGAATAACACTATAGCCGAAAAGGATATGCCCCAGCATGCTCTTTAGTGCTTTGAAAGAGGTGCTGCTACTTGGTGGAGGATGTACCAAACCATCAATGGATGGCAAGGAGTAACCACTTGGAAAGAATTTAAGTTGACTCTGCAAAGGTCTCGTCTTGTGTCCCAGAAGTTGAAGCCTTATGGAAATGATATGAAGAAACCTTGTGCATGCAAGCTCTGTGGAGAAATAGGACACAACTATAAAGAACACAAGGATGGATGCCCTCATGGTGAAGAAAGTCACCAAGCTGAAGAATGCCCAACTAGGGAGATTACTTGTTTCTTGTGAAGGGACTACGCACTACCCTGCTCAATGTCACGTTTACCCCATGGTACAAAGAACCACCCAACAGAAGAAAGAAGCAATGAAAGGAGCCCTCATGGAAATTTTAGAACAACCTGTGATGAAGGAAGAGGTGGAGGACACACCTGAAGAAGACCCAATTAAACCCTGCACCAAGTCATGTTATTCATGTGGAGAAGAAGGACACATCTCCCAGAATTGTCTGAAGGGGGATCTAGTAGAATTCCCGACAGAGGAAGTAGAGTATGACCCACAGGAAATAGAAGCCCTGATTGGCACGGAAAAGTCCAGGAAGAGAAATAGATTGGATTCCAGGAACAACCCAATTTCCACAAAGAAGGACCTGAGTCATATCACATGTTTCAGGTGCAAAGATTCAAGACACTACTCCAGCGGATGCCCAAAAAGGTAGTCGAGGACCGAAGGAGGCTATGTAATCACAAGGAAACCTCGAGAGTTGTCAGAAGTAATATGTTTCCGTTGTAATGAAGCAGGGCATTTTGCGAGAGATTGTCCCAAAGAGAAGGAGGCTTGTGCTAAATAGTTGAGTATAAAAAGAAAGATAGTAGTAGTGAGAACAATTCTTTTACATTGAGGTGTTGAGTTGAGGCATGTAATGGAAATGCAGGAGATTGTAATAATTTGAGAATCAATAAAGTTAGCATCGTTGGTACCGATTTGGATTTTATGAGTAGTTGCTCTATGAAGAAATATTTTGACCATTTTCGAGGAATGAGAAATATGGTCTATGGAAGAATTTGTGTAATTCCAAGGGTGGTAGTACCCTGTGAGGACCCTTGACCCCTGGAAAAGATAATGATATTCCACTGAGTGGACTTCAGACAAAATAAGTACGAGTTTTATCTCGATATGTGGTCTACCCCAAGAATATGAAGGGATGAAGTACTATTGGAATATAAAGGAGGTATAATATTGGTAATATGGAGCAATTGTAACTCCATGATGAGTCTGAGTAATCACGTCTTAGTTTGGTACCAATAGAAGGAAGGGAGACTGTCGGGGATATACCCCGCGGTATGACCCGGCCGGAAGTATGACCCGGTCGGACTTGGCGTTTCACCGTGACCCGGCGGAGGACTAGCGACTCACGGGTCTGGGGGCTCATTGGTCGGATGACTCACGGAACAGACAACTCTTGGATGGCCCCGACGGCGGGTCAGATAGAAGGCTAGGCCCAAGGCCCAGAAGGCCGGCTCATGTTATGGTGGGCCGGTTTAAGAGGAAAGCGTGAGGAATATTCCCTTACAAAGGAAGCAAGACTAGGACTCCACTTGTAATTGAGTAATCCTAATCCTACTAGGACTAGTCATGTAACCCGCCCCTTCAACTTATATAAGGAGGGGCAGGGCACCCAAAAGAGGGACAAGAAACAAGAAACAATATCTAGGGCTAGACACAAAGAGCCGGCTTACCGGCGACTCTCTCATGAGCATAATAAGACCTAGCCACAAACAGCATGTAGGGCTATTACCGGATGATGTTTCCCGGGGCCCGAAGCTGTCTAAATCCTCGTATTGTGTTGCGTCTCTCGATTCCGCCCAACCCCTCTCAAGCTACCACATAGATGCGCTGGCCTCGCGACTAAGTCCTGACACTAAGGACATCTGCCGTGACAATTCCACGACAGTTGGCGCCCACCGTGGGGCCTGCACACGGTGGTGTTGAGTTCTTGGAGGGATCTTCCCCAGGATCAAGAAGTACGCAATTTTTCAGATGAAGAAGAGCCGGTTTTGGAAGGATTTGCATCAGCTTCAAGTTCATCCGTCCAGATTTAAGATATGTGAATTTTTAGGTCAAGAATTTAGGGTTCCGTTTTGTGCGGCGGCAGGAGATCCCTAGATCTGATTTACCCTGTGGCGTTTCGAAAGAATAATGATCTCCGGCAGGAGCAACTGGCAAGATCTCTGCAAACCAATTGATGAGACCTTCAGCAGCGCACGTGCAGGATCACGCCCAACCATCCGAAAGCTCGCGCATTACGGAAAACCAGAAGACAAACGCTGATGGAGTTCTGCTCGTGTACGGAGCCTCGCGTCATGAGCGTCTATCGGATCAGCCATAAAAAAGTGATGTTCGAGTTGTTTCTACAGCCACATGCGTTAAAGAGTTAAAAAAAAGGGCGTCCATCAAAAGCCTGATACACAGGCATAAAGACAGGGGCTCGTAACATCAACTCAAGGTTGGCCAATTGCTACTACTAGTCAATTAATGCTAGTGCTACTATCATTACTTTACTCAAGCCTGAAGAAGTACGTGGAGGAATCAATTAGGATTTGCTTTGCCACTCGTATTTGTATGCATGAGGTGTCCTGGTCGGAAGCAGCGCGTAGGTTTCTAATCTGTGTCGGATAAAAAAAGGAAAAGGGAAAAACCCACGACCCGAAGTTTGGGCATGAACCTCGGTCTCTGCCATCGAGCTGGCCTCATTTTGACTGGTCTCCATCGGGCCGGTGGCTCCTGAGCCGCCGCCGCGCTCCATGTCCGAGTCTGGGTCCGCCTCCACTTGTGAGCTGGCTTGCCGCGTCAAATCACCGGGTCGTCTCTGTTGGTTTCCTCTGAGCTGCCCCCGTGATGAGGCGACCTGTTGACCAGCGAGCCTCGTGTCATTTTCTGCTGCAGCCCCGCGGTATGTCACCGACTGTTTCAGCCACTGCAATATGTCTCCACAAGCCGCCGTGACCTCTGCGGAGTCGCCGGGCAGGCCTCTGCTCCTCTGCTGCCATCCTGCGCAGATCATCTTTCAGTCACAAAACATCAGGTGATATCCATCTAAGCCTATTTTTTTAGCACATATTGTTTTTGTCAGAAAACAATTACTTGGTTCGCGATGTTTTCTATGCAGGATAGTTATTCACTGCAAGAGCAATGGTTGTGTCATGGATGTATAGCTCGCACTACCATTATTTTGCACCAGCATCTGACCGTGCCATAATACTCGACGAACACTTGCTCGCCCTCGCCGCGTTGGGGCTGTCCCACCTTGAGCCGCCATCGGAGAGCCTACCCGCGTTGAGCCGCCGCCGGAGAGCTGCCATCATACGATGGGCTGCAGCCTGCCCTCGGGTTGACTCGCGTCCGTTTCAAGTTGTTCATCAAAACTGCTATATGCACATCAGGATGGCTACCGTGAAAGAAACAAAAGGCCAAGGGCTAGCTAATTGCCGTGTTATAATCACGTGGAAGCTTGGCACAATATTACAGGATCCTTGTTCATCGGACAAAAAATACCAGGTGATATCCATCTAAGTTTTTTTTAATATCACATATTTTGTCAAAAGACAGTTTATCTCTGCCTTGGTCTGCGATATTGTTTATACAGGACAATTGCCGCAGCTTGGGATACTAGTTGCCATCTCCACGATCGCGCATGGAGCCGCCGACGCCTTTACAGGTGGCGCAAGCCGCCGCCCCTGCGGTCCGGTCTACATCAACGCGCCAGCCGACTCGCCCATCCGCGCCGCCGTACAATGCCATGGACGACCTGCCCGTCCACCCTCGCGGCCGGCTCACACGTCTGCGACCGGCTTACAATGTGACGGACAACTTACCCGTCCGCCCCCGCGGCCGACTCGGCCGTGATTGGTTTCAGCTTCACCGTGATGATCATAAACTCCGCGGTGGGTAATTTCTGGCCTAACATATCAGGTGAAATCAATCCAGTAAATTTTTATATATTATATATTGTTTTCTTTAAAAAGAGCAATTACTCTGGCTTGCGAGGTTTTTGATACAGGACAATTGTTCACTACATCAACACAACGTGGTTGACTCGCCCATCCGCGCGGCTTACCGCGCCGGCGATCGATTCGCCCGTCCGGACCGGCTTACAACACCACGGCCGGCTCATCTGTCTGTGCCGTCTCTGATGCAACGGTCGTCTTTACCATCCGTCTCTCGTGGGTTGGTCTATATAAACACACTGGGCCGTACCTGTATGCATGAGCTGTTTATTGAATATGAGTGAGTCACTGCTTGGGAAGCCCGGTTTTCTTCCAACAAATTGGAGGCGAATTATCATGTATTATCAGCCGCCGTCTGCACTGGATGGTTCAATGGGCAGGTGCACAAGTCGCCGCCACTACAGTTTGGTTTACTTCAAAACGTCCAGTTCGAAGGAACCATTTGCCGAGTTGCTGACACGGCTCATACGGGATCATTTATAACCCGCCGCAGTCACTTCAACCTTCTGTGGATTCACATCGCGCTATCAACACCAATGATATACACCTTATGCTATGGTCAATATGGAGAATCTCAAAGCCAACTCCTCGAGTCGTCTTGAGACTCGGGGGCTACAATGATATGACTCGGCAGCATTGGTCGGTTTCAATGCATTCAAGAACTCCGGGTCATTGGAGGGAAAAATAATCCGGTCCCGGAGGCTACCACCATATTGGTGAAAAGTTTAAAGGCCGTCAGAAAATTTCCGGCTTAAAAAGAAGGATTCCGGTTTAGATCCGGCTCAAGAGACTTGACATCTCCCACAAAGCACTGGGAGCTATATGATCGTATTCGAATCTTAGCTTAACCCCTTTGGGACGGTTTTATGATCGTATTCGAATCAGAAGCCTCAAAGTTTTGAAGTCTCTTTTTGCAAACAATTTTTGGATTTTATTAGAAGCTTTTTTCATATCTAAAGTGTATATGAGTGGTTGCTATTTAACCCGGCTTGATTTTCGATGATAAATCGCCAACTTATGACAATCATCATCTATGTGGAAGAACTGGCTTCTAAGGATTGGGTTATCACCCTTACTGCACAGGTCATGTAAACCGGCAGTACAAATTCAATATCACAGTGGTTATATGTGAGATATTATGACCCGCCCTGCGGTAAACCGCCAAGGGATTTTGTGATCTACTTGTGTGCAGGATAAGACTACATTTGGGTGGTTACCCGCCCTGGCTTTTAACGTTAAGTCGCCAGGGCATATGTTGTTTAAACTCTGTGCAGGATTTACAGAGCTATGACTTACATAAATGATTAAGTTCAAGCCCATCATCAAAGATTGAAATTGGTGTCTCAAAAGGGTTATCAATTCTTGATTTTCTCAAAGGCTATAAGCCGCCGGGTATTTAAACTCCGGGTTTAGTTATCAACAGATGAGGTATTCAAAGTCGCTTTGGCGCAATGGCTATTATTTTATCAATGGGTATGATTTATTCTACGATAGAAGGAATAGTCCTGAGTCGCTGCAGGCTTACGACCCGGCACTTGAGGGCTATATTATTCAAATTGATATTACATCGAATATGCAAGTCCCATGTTACTGCCAGCATGAACCATGGCACTTGGGGGCTAATGCAAAGTCATTGTTTGCTCAACTTATTGAAGACCCGACTCATCACATTCTAAATGAGCCGGCCCTTGGGGGCTACCAGTTGCTCCTGTCAAAGATTCAAGGTACACAAGCCTTAATCCATTATATTGAAAGATCCACTACTCAGTTGGTAGAGTACAAAGCTCTTAACCTTGTGGACGTGGGTTCAAGCCCCATGGTGGAGATTACATCATATGCTGTTATTATCAATGAATCATATACAAAGTCCCAGCTCGGTAATATCTTACTGACCCGGCCCTTGGGGGCTACACGTTGCTGGTCAAGTTTACATGATCATATTTACAAAGTCCCTGCTCATTATTGCATAATGACCCGACCCTTGGGGGCTACACTGGTTCAAGTTTTTATGAGCATAAGGCAATTACAAGTCCCAGGTTGCTGCAAGCATGACAACCTGGCACTTGGGGGCTACATATATGGAATATTCAGTTTATGACTAATGATTAAGATGAATAACCCGGATTTCTTCAAGGTTGCATTACTAATATTGAAGCAAGTCTTAAGTTATCACTATGTTTTCCTCTTAAGACTTGGGGGCTACAGGTGATATGCATAAAAGGAGAAAAAAATCTTCAAATTCTCAGTTTGGAGTAGACCAGATTAATCCGGTGTCTGCAACAATCATGAGCCGGTATCATTTATTTATAACCCGACACTTTTGGCAATCATAAATCGGCAAGAATCTACGTCTTTAAGCCGGCTGAATATCAGTTTGATATTTCAAGACCAATATCTTTGTCAAATCAGAGCATTGAAGGCCGACTTAAATGGATTATTTCTTATAATATTTCTTTACAAGAACCAATGTTAGCAAATGGATTATGAAGCTGGACTATTGACCCGGATATTCCAAGAGAAAATGTCAAGGACTTAAGAATGATCAGGTGCCGGCTTACAAGAATATTTAACCTGGAGCACAACCTGTCAAATTTGTTCTTGTGTTTATGTTGCAGGATCAGTTTAACATGGATAGATCCAAATTAAACTGGGGGATAATGTCGGGGATATACCCCGCGGTATGACCCGGCCGGAAGTATGACCCAGTCGGACTTGGCGTTTCACCGTGACCCAGCGGAGGACTAGCGACTCACGGGTCTGGGGGCTCATTGGTCGGACGACTCGCGGACCAGACGACTCTTGGATGGCCCCGACGGCGGGTCAGATAGAAGGCTAGGCCCAAGGCCTAGAAGGCCGGCTCATGTTATGGTGGGCCGGCTTAAGAGGAAAGCGTGAGGAATATTCCCTTACAAAGGAAGCAAGACTAGGACTCCACTTGTAATTGAGTAATCCTAATCCTACTAGGACTAGTCATGTAACCCACCCCTTCAACTTATATAAGGAGGGACAGGGCACCCAAAAGAGGGACAAGAAACAAGAAACAATATCTAGGGCTAGACACAAAGAGCCGGCTTACCAGCGACTCTCTCATGAGCATAATAAGACCTAGCCACAAACAGCATGTAGGGCTATTACCGGATGATGTTTCCCGGGGCCCGAAGCTGTCTAAATCCTTGTATTGTGTTGCGTCTCTCGATTCCGCCCAACCCCTCTCAAGCTACCACATAGATGCGCTGGCCTCGCGACTAAGTCCTGACACTAAGGACATCTGCCGTGACAATTCCACGATAGAGACAGTACCATTGGATGGATTAAGAATGCTAGGAAGCTGGATGTTGGAATAATGATCAGTTGCCCCAATGATGAGTTCAAGGTTTACAAGTGATGAGATGGGCCATAACCCACAGGCTCCAGGACCTACCAAGAAGCAAGCACACTCTTGCTGAAGAAAAAAACCCTGGAAAGAAGTTACGACTTTATCAACAGACGATCTTATAGTAGGAGTAACGCAAAACCTGAGACATTGAAGAAACGGTAGATGTTTGTTTGGCTTGCAGAATCAATGGATTTTTCCGAACCTAGTTCGTCGACAAGAGAAATTCTGCAATGCTTGTGACCGAGTGTTAGTATGCGAGATTCACTAAACCATATACAAGGTAATGATTTGGGTGCGGGATGGATTGATCACCATACCGACTTACTCTTATTATTCGCCTTGCTATATGGGATGGTAAATCTGAGTGACTTACCTATAGTAGAGAGACGACGATACTAAGCCTGATTGAACCTTAGAATGGTATGATAATTTGTTTCCCTTGTACAAGGCAGCTGTTGCCACTCGTAGGTCATACGGTGAGAATGAAGCCCAGACCCATTTCCTGCAGGAGAAACCATAAATTGTTGACCACCATGAGATATCGATAGTTGTTTAGTATTGGCGCCAGACCCGTCAGCTAAGAAGATCCAGTTACAGAAGAACCATACCAAGATGAAAGGACAGAAGAATTGAGGAAAAGGTTATGCCACTACCAGAAGAGCCAAGAGTAGGAATTTTCCCAAGAATCTCAGAAGACTGACCCTGTCAGCAATAAGGATGGAGTATACGAGTTTTGATGGAACCGCAACAATGCTTCTAAGGGTGGTAGCACCCCAGGCCCCGTGTGACGATTGATGGATTTTGAGAAGACCCTCGACCCTAACCTATTTCTTTCTAGCCTCTCCGAATCTCGAGGGCGAGATTCATTTTAAGGGTGGTAGGTTTGTAAGATCCCAAAATTCTAAATTTTGGAATGTTATATTAAATAAATAGTTTTGATTGTGGTGTGGTTGCTTGTGTGAAATTGAGTGAAATTCGAAACTTTATGAAAGTTAAATGAGAGGGAATAAAAGGACTTTCCCAAACTTTCATTTTGCATTTATGATCTCCATGAATTCAAATTATTTTCAAATACAAAACCATAGAGAGAAGATGATATGACTTCTTCCATTTAAATAAATGAAAAGGGTTTTGAAAAGATTTGAATTCCATTTGGAACTACTTCAAATTCTGAAACTTTATGCAACTCAATGATTTTCATGAGAGAAGATAAAATGACTTCTTCAAATTATGTGAAATATGAGTTGGAAGTTTCAAAGAAATCAAATTTTAAAGTCCCTTTGAAATTATTTTCAATTTGGAGTTATTTGGTTTTTATTCAAATTATTTTTTTCTCCAAAAAAATAAAATATATGGAAATTCGGGTAAAATGATTCCCTATAGTAGAAAAATGGAGAGAAATAAATTTGAAACCATTTTAGTATTTTAAAATATTTTTATTTAGTTTTTAAATGAACTAGAAGCACTCTTTGCTTTATTTAAATTTTTGTGGATTTTATTTGACGCTAGAAAAATGTTCATGTGATAGAGAATCATTTTTTGAAAATTTTGATATATTATATGCCTATAGTATATTTTTAGTTTATTTGATTTTCTGTAAAATTTGTTTTAAAAAAACTCTCTTCGAACAGTGCCAGGCCGAAGCCCAGCACTGCTCTCTCTCCCCCTCTCTCCGCCGTGGCCCAACCGGCCCAACGCGCCGCCCCGACCGCCTCCGGCTCGGGATAGAGTCCCGCTCGCCGCCGACGCCGCCGGCCGTCTTCGTGCCGCCGCCGGACTCCTCCCGAACCCCTTCTCCAAGCCGCCGCCTCACCCTCCCTCTTATAAATACCCGCACCCCAACCCCCTCCCTCTCCTCGCTTCACGTCGCATCGCTGCCGCCGACTTTGCCGCCGCCGCCGCTGCCGTATCTCGCCGCCACACCGCACTTCGCGCCGGCCCCGCCTCGTCTACTCCGCCGCCCCGCGCCGCGACCACCGCTGCCGAAGCCGCCGAGCGCCGCCGCCGACCGCCGTCGCCCCGCACGTCGCCGAAGCCGCCGCCGCCGCTTTTCCTGTCGCCGGCGACCCCAACCGCCGCGGTACTCCCCTGCCTGACCTCGACCGTTGGATCTCGATCCAATGGTAGTATTTTTTATTTTTTTAAGGACGTTCGTCCGGTTAGGTGTTCGCAGTGAACGGATTCGTTCGTTAGGTTTTCGTAGCGGACGTTCGTCCGATAGATTTTCCCTTTTTTGTTTATTTTCGCCCAGGGACCTATCTGTGATTATTTTCTTTGCAGATTAGCCCCTGATCTTCAAACCTTCACAACTTTTAAACCGTTTGTCCAAATCCAACGCCCACTTCTTCGTTATGATCCCCTCTATACAGTAAAACAACTTAAACATATTTTTGAAAAGTTAAAATTTGATTTCAAACAGATTTGAATTCGAACTTATTTGGTTCATAACTCGAGTTTTATAACTCCGATTTAATTGATTCTTTTTGCTATTCGAAGCTCTTGACCTAAACTTTCTGATAAGATCAAATCCCCCCGAATTTTGGTACTATTAGAAATTGTTTTCTGTTGCAAGAGTTAATTGCTTGTTTTTGAAGTTTTCCGAGATCTTTTCTTTGATTCTTTTGCATGAGTGCTTATGTATGCAATTGCTTGCTTACGATAGATTGATCGGAGTGTGACGAGTAGAACTATCATGAGTTATGAATGCGCATCATTTTCATCAACAGTACACGCAAGTTCACACTTTGATCATATTTTTCGTACGCAGTTTTGTTATGCATTAGTTTCAATCCTCAAACACTGCATGGTTAAGATTTAAGTAACATGTGGGTATTGGGAATTAGTTGATGAGGTAGCACCTATTGCATTTAATTCAAACCCTGGGTATGTTACTACGTTATGCTTATACTGCTATGCTATGCTCGTAGACGTGGATTGGTTTTGAGTGAATTCATGGAAGTTGTGAGAGATTATTGTTAACTAAGGTTTAACTTAAGGTGGCTACTTTAATACACATCTGGGTGGATTGGTTTGTGGGCACCTGGGGAATCCAGTGTTGTCCAAGGAGATCCCGGGGAATCCGTGTGATCATCATATGGTTTGCCACCCAGGCTCAAAGGGATCATAAGATTATTCATGCTAGAAACTTCCGTGTGCAGCCACAAGCCATTATGGGCTCTAGCATAGTTGAGTATGTTGTGTGACCTCTTTCAGTGGTAGACTAGCAGATGTAGGGGATGTAGGTGGTACGGTCTACCCATCGAAAGAATTAATGCTTCTGAAAGACTGTGTCTCGATCATCCGTTTCTCAAACATCATGCAATGCGAGAAATTCAATGGAGGAGATCGAGTCTTGTGGGGAAAGTGCGCAAACCTCTGCAGAGTGTACAAACTAATCATGATTAGCCGTGTCCCCGGTTATGGACATCTTGAGTATCTGGTACTTGAATTATTGATTTCATCTCATCACTCTACTTAATTAATTTGTTGGGTTGTTAATTATTATTTTGGGATTGAGATGGGGATTACCATTCTCAATATTTATCAACAAACTTTGTAGTTAAATAAAATATATTCCTTTGTTGTAGGGAAAATTGAGCTTTATGTAAAAATTAAACTTAGAGCCTCCACCAGCCAAATATGCATGTAGTGATAGCCATTATTCAACATTGCTCTACAGTGTGAAATTGCTGAAAGAAATATGCCCTAGAGGAAATAATAAAGTTATTATTTATTTCCTTATATCATGATAAATGTTTATTATTCATGCTAGAATTGTATTAACCGGAAACATAATACATGTGTGAATACATAGACAAACAGAGTGTCACTAGTATGCCTCTACTTGACTAGCTCGTTAATTAAAGATGGTTATGTTTCCTAACCATAGACATGAGTTGTCATTTGATTAACGGGATCACATCATTAGGAGAATGATGTGATTGACTTGACCCATTCCGTTAGCTTAGCACTTGATCGTTTAGTATGTTGATATTGCTTTCTTCATGACATATACATGTTCCTATGACTATGAGATTATGCAACTCCCGTTTACCGGAGGAAAACTTTGTGTGCTACCAAACGTCACAACGTAACTGGGTGATTATAAAGGTGCTCTACAGGTGTCTCCGAAGGTACTTGTTGGGTTGGCGTATTTCGAGATTAGGATTTGTCACTCCGATTGTCGGAGAGGTATCTCTGGGCCCTCTCGGTAATGCACATCACTTAAGCCTTGCAAGCCTTGCAACTAATGATTTAGTTGTGGGATGATGTATTATGGAACAAGTAAAGAGACTTGCCAGTAACGAGATTGAACTAGGTATTGAGATACCGACGATCGAATCTCGGGCAAGTAACATACCGATGACAAAGGGAACAACGTATGTTGTTATGCGGTCTGACCGATAAAGATCTTTGTAGAATATGTGGGAGCAAATATGAGCATCCAGGTTCCGCTATTGGTTATTGACCGGAGACGTGTCTCGGTCATGTCTACATAGTTCTTGAACCCGTAGGGTCCGCACGCTTAAAGTCTCGATGACAGTTATGTTATGATTTTATATGTTTTGATGTACCGAAGGTTGTTCGGAGTCCCGGATGTGATCACGGACATGACGAGGAGTCTCGAAATGGTCGAGACATGAAGATTGATATATTGGAAGCCTATATTTGGATATCGGAAGTGTTCCGGGTGAAATCGGGATTTTACCGGAGTACTAGAGGGGTTACCGGAACCCCCCGGGGGTTAATGGGCCATAGTGGGACTTAGTGGAGAAGAGGAGAGGCGGACAGGGCAAGGGCCGCGTGCCCCTCCCCCCTAGTCCGAATAGGACAAGGAGGGGGGGCGGCGCCCCCCTTTCCTTCTTCTCCTCCACCTCTTTCCCCCTCTTCTCCTAGTCCAACAAGGAAAAGGGAGGGAGTCCTACTCCCGGTGAGTAGGACTCCTCCTGGCGCGCCCCCTCCTGGCCGGCTGCACCTCCCCCTTGCTCCTTTATATACGGGGGCAGGGGGCACCCTAGGGACACAACAATTGATTGTTTGATCTTTTAGCCGTGTGCGGTGCCCCCCTCCACCATAGTCCACCTCGATAATACTGTAGCGGTGCTTAGGCGAAGCCCTGCGTCAGTAGAACATCATCTTCGTCACCACGCCGTCGTGCTGAAGAAACTCTCCCTCAACACTCGGCTGGATCGGAGTTCGAGGGACGTCATCGGGCTGAACGTGTGCTGAACTCGGAGGTGCCGTGCGTTCGGTACTTGATCGGTGGGATCGTGAAGACGTACGACTACATCAACCGCATTGTGCTAACGCTTCCGCTTTCAGTCTACGAGGGTACGTGGACACACTCTCCCCTCTCGTTGCTATGCATCACCATGATCTTGCGTGTGCGTAGGAATTTTTTTGAAATTACTACGTTCCCCAACAGTGGCATCTGAGCAAGGTTTTATGCGTAGATGTCATATGCACGAGTAGAACACAAGTGAGTTGTGGGCGATATAAGTCATACTGCTTACCAGCATGTCATACTTTGGTTCGGTGGTATTGTTGGATGAGGCGGCCCGGACCGACATTACGCGTACGCTTACGCGAGACTGGTTCTACCGACGTGCTTTGCACACAGGTGGCTGGCGGGTGTCAGTTTCTCCAATTTTAGTTGAACCGAGAGTGGCTACGCCCGGTCCTTGAGAAGGTTAAAACATCACTAACTTGACGAACTATCGTTGTGGTTTTGATGCGTAGGTAAGAACGGTTCTTGCTAAGCCCGTAGCAGCCACGTAAAACTTGCAACAACAGAGTAGAGGACATCTAACTTGTTTTTGCGGGGCATGTTGTGATGTGATATGGTCAAGACATGATGCTAAATTTTATTTTATGAGATGATCATGTTTTGTAACCGAGTTATCGGCAACTGGCAGGAGCCATATGGTTGTCGCTTTATTGTATGCAATGCAATCGCCCTGTAATGCTTTACTTTATCACTAAGCGGTAGCGATAGTCGTAGAAGCATAAGATTGGCGAGACGACAACGATGCTACGATGGAGATCAAGGTGTCGCGCCGGTGTTGATGGTGATCATGACGGTCCTTCGGAGATGGAGATCACAAGCACAAGATGATGATGGCCATATCATATCACTTATATTGATTGCATGTGATGTTTATCTTTTATGCAACTTATCTTGCTTTGATTGACGGTAGCATTATAATATGATCCCTCACTAAATTATCAAAGTATAAGTGTTCTCCCTGAGTATGCATCGTTGCGAAAGTTCTTTGTGCTGAGACACCACGTGATGATCGGGTGCGATGGGCTCTACGTTCAAATACAACGGGTGCAAAACAGTTGCACACGCGGAATACTGAGGTTAAGCTTGACGAGCCTAGCATATAACAGATATGGCCTCAGAACACGGAGACCGAAAGGTCGAGCGTGAATCACATAGTAGATATGATCAACATAGTGATGTTCACCATTGAAACTACTCCATCTCACGTGATGAACGGACATGGTTTAGTTGATATGGATCGCGTGATCACTTAGAAGATTAGAGGGATGTCTATCTAAGTGGGAGTTCTTAAGTAATATGATTAATTGAACTTAAATTTATCATGAACTTAGTCCTGATAGTATTTTGCAAATTATGTTGTAGATCAATAGCTCGCGTTGTTGCTTCCCTATGTTTATTTTGATATGTTCCTAGAGAAAAATTATGTTGAAAGATGTTAGTAGCAATGATGCGGATTGGATCCGTGATCTGAGGATTATCCTCATTGCTGCACAGAAGAATTATGTCCTTGATGCACCGCTAGGTGACAGACCTATTGTAGGAGCAGATGTAGACATTATGAACGTTTTGCTAGCTCAATATGATGACTACTTGATAGTTTAGTGCACCATGCTTAACGACTTAGAATCGGGACTTCAAAGTCGTTTTGAACGTCATGGACCATATGAGATGTTCCAGGAGTTGAAGTTAATATTTCAAGCAAATACCCGAGTTGAGAGATATGAAGTCTCCAACAAGTTCTATAGCTAAAAGATGGAGGAGAATAGCTCAAGCAGTGAGCATGTGCTCAGATTGTCTGGGCACTACAATCGCTTGAATCAAGTGGGAGTTAATCTTCCAGATAAAATAGTGATTGACAAAATTCTCTAGTCACCATCACCAAGTTAGTAGAACTTCGTGATGAACTATAGTATGCAAGGGATGACAAAAGTAATTCCCGAGCTCTTCGCGATGCTGAAATCGACGAAGGTAGAAATCAAGGAAGAGCATCAAGTGTTGATGGTTAACAAGGCCACTAGTTTCAAGAAAAGGGCAAAGGGATAGAAGGGGAACATAAAGAAGAACGGCAAGCAAGTGAAGAAGCCCAAGTCTGGACCTAAGCCTGAGACTAAGTGCTTCTACTGCCAAGGGACTGGTCACTGGAAGCGGAACTGCCCCATGTATTTGGTGGATAAGAAGGATGGCAAAGTGAACAAAGGTATATTTGATATACAGATTATTGATGTGTATTTTACTAGTGTTCATAGCAACCCCTCGGTATTTGATACTGGTTCAGTTGCTAAAGAGTAGTAACTCGAAACGGGAGTTGCATAATGAACAAAAACTAGTTAAGGATGAAGTGACGATGTGTATTGGAAGTGGTTCCAAGATTGATATGATCATCATCGCACACTCCCTATACTTTCGGGATTATTGTTGAACCTAAATAAGTGTTATTTGGTGTTTGCGTTGAGCATGAATATGATTTGATCATGTTTATTTCAATACGGTTATTCATTTAAGTTAGAGAATAATTGTTGTTCTGTTTACATGAATAAAACCTTATATGGTTATACACCCAATGAAAATGGTTCGTCGGATCTCGATCGTAGTGATACACATATTCATAATATTGAAGCCAAAAGATGCAAAGTTAATAATGATAGTGCAACTTATTTGTGGCACTGCCGTTTAGATCATATTGGTGTAAAGCGCATGAAGAAACTCCATGCTGATGGGCTTTTGGAATCACTTGATCATGGATCACTTGATGCTTGCGAACCATGCCTTATGGGCAAGATGACTAAGACTCCGTTCTCCAGAACAATGGAGCGAGCAACTGACTTATTGGAAATAATACATACTGATGTATGCGATCCGATGAGAGTTGAGGCTCGCGGCGGGTATCGTTATTTTCTAACCTTCACAGATGATTTGAGCAGATATGGGTATATCTACTTGATGAAACATAAGTCTGAAACATTTGAAAAGTTCAATAAATTTTAGAGTGAAGTGGAAAATCATCGTGACAAGAAAATAAGGTTTCTACGATCTGATCGCGGAAACAAATATTTGAGTTACAAGTTTGGTCTTCAATTAAAACAATGTGGAATAGTTTCACAAATTCGTGCCACCTGGAACACCACAGCATAATGGTGTGTCCCAACGTCATAACCGTACTTTATTGGATATAGTGCAATCTATGATGTTTCTTACCGATTTACCACTATAGTTTTGGGGTTATGCATTAGAGACAGCTGCATTCACGTAAAATAGGGCACCATCTAAATCCATTGAGATGACACCGTATGAACTATGGTTTGGCAAGAAACCTAAGCTGTCATTTCTTAAAGTTTGAGGTTGCAATGCTTATGTGAAAAAAGGTTTCAACCTGATAAGCTCAAACCCAAATCGAAGAAGTGCATCTTCATAGGATACCCAAAAGAAAATGTTGGGTACACCTTCTATCACAGATCCGAAGGCAAGATATTCGTTGCTGAGAATGGAACCTTTCTAGAGAAGGAGTTTCTCTCGAAAGAAGTGAGTGGGAGGAAAGTAAAACTTGATGAGGTAATTGTACCTTCTCCCGAATTGGAGAATAGTTCATCACAAAAATCAGTTCCAGTGATGCGTACACCAATTAGTGAGGAAGTTAATGATGATGATCATAAAACTTCGGATCAAGTTACTACAGAACTTCGTAGATCAACCAGAGCACGATCCGCACCAGAGTGGTACGGTAATCATGTACTGGAAGTCATGTTACTAGACCATGATTGTGACGCCCGTATAATTAAGCTACAGTAATTCCCTGCTAATGGTGCCATGTCACTTCGATTACCGTTGTTAATCGCGCGTTAATTCAAAACTGATTCGGAATTCAAATTTAAAATACAGTCAAACGATAAATTTTTCAAACATTAAAACTAAAATGTTCATCATGTGGCAACTATTCCATAACTAATTATGGTGGTGAACCAATATTTTTAAGTGGAGTTTAGATGACCTAAAATATTTAATACAGGGCAAAACAATATTTTATTCGCTTTTAAAATAATAATAATTCCAAACCAATTCAAAAGCCTTCCAAAACTATTGTGGCAGTGCTATAAAATGCATTGGTAATTATGTGACAAGTTGCATATTTTAGAAAAGTCAATTCGTGGCTAATATAAAGACAAAACAAAAAAAGTGAAAACAGAAAAGGTAAAAGAAAAATAAAAGCCCCCCCACTGGGCACTTGGGCCTCAAGTGCACAGTGAGGTCCAGCCCACCAGCTCCCCTCATCCCCTCTCTCTGTTCATCACACAGAGGTGTGGCGCCATCTTACCAGCCATGGCTAGGTTCTGGACACACGTCGGCCATCCCGCGGCCTGCCGCTCGCCGCCGACGCCTACAAGGATGCCTCCTCATCCCCTGGCAAACCCTAGCTTAGCCATTCCCCCCTCGCGTCGCGTTCTTCTTCCTCGCGCATGGCCGAGCCACCATCGCCACGGATCTGCTCGCCCGCGTGCTCTCCGGCCACTCCGCGCCCTAGGACTGTGCCAGCGAGCTCCACCGTCGACCACTTCTTCGACTACAACCCCAGCTCGAGCCGAGGAGCGTTGCATCGCCGGATCTCCCGCCGTCTTCCCCAACTCGGGCACCGCACCACATCATTGTCGCCTGTCGCCAGATGCCGTTGCTCCGAGCCTTCCCCGACCCCCTCGAGCTCGCCAACGACTTCCCCGTGAGCACCTCCACCGATTTTCCCCTTCCCTAGTCGAACTCGTCGCCGTTGACGCCATACACCACCGCGGCTGAACTCGCTGGAGCTCTACGGTCACCTGCACGCGCGTGCCTGCTCCCCACTCCTGCCCATCCCCGCGCCTCTCCTCACCACGCGCGCACGAGCCGCCGCAGCCGTCCGCGCCTGCCTTCACCCGGCTCGCGCCGGCGCCGCCCCTGCTGCCCTCGCCACGCCCTCGCATGGCCTCGCCTTCTCCTGCCGCGGCTCTGCCGCCGTCGCTCGCTCTTGGCCGAGCCACCCCGCTCCTTGCCTTGCGCGCGCCCGTTGCTGCACGCCGTCCCGCGCTCGCCTCACCGCGCCGTCAGCTTCGCGTAGAGCCCCGCCGCGCGTCCCTCTGTTGCCGAAATCGGCCGACTGGAGTTTCCCCTGCCGCACCGGAGTTAGTCGTCGACGTGGCCTTCGTTAGCCACTAGCCACCACCCCTAATCCCCCTTGACACGCGGGCCCACCCTATTGATAATTAGGTTAGCTAAATTAACCCTGTTAATTAGTGCCCCACTGACAGGCAGGGCCCACCAGCTAATTAGTTTAAAATGAAATAGATAAAAGCAGTTAATAGAGTGTTACACTAACACATGGGGCCCACTGCTCAGGTTGACCGGTCAACAGTCAAACTGTTGACTGTTGACTGGACCTACTGGCTCCGCAGAGGCCCCACCAGTCAGCCTCTGCTGACTGGGCAGTTGACCCAGTCAACTAGGCCCACTGGTTAGCCTCTCTGCTCGTCAGCTAGGTACAGTTCTTGGTACAATTAACAATTACTGTTTTGGAATAATTCGAATTTAGTAATTATAATAATTCCAAAAATTGATTAAAACTTTGAAAATTAATAGAAAATAGTCCGTAACTCGGATGAAAATACTTTGTACATGTAAGTTGCTTAGAACGACGAGACGAATCCGAATACGCAGTCCGTTCATCCACCACACATCCCTAGCATAGCAAACACGCAACTTTCACCTCCGGTTCATCTGTCCAAAAACGCGAAACACCGGGGATACTTTCCCGGATGTTTCCCCCATTCGCCGGTATCACCTACTACCGCGTTAGGCCACACCTAGCACCGCTCATTGTCATGTCTTGCATCGTCATGTTTATGTTTGCATTATATTTATTGTTTCTTCCCCCTCTTCTCTCGGTAGCCTACGAGACCGACGTTGCCGCTGCCCCGTTCGACTACGGAGTTGACGACCCCTCCTTCTTGCCAGAGCAACCAGGCAAGCCCCCCCTTGATCACCAGATATCGCCTATTCTTCTCTATACTGCTTGCATTAGAGTAGTATAGCATGTTACTGCTTTCCGTTAATCCTATCCTGATGCATAGCCTGACCTTGCTACTACTGTTGTTACCTTTACCTACAATCCTACATGCTTAGTATAGGATGCTAGTAGGAGTACCCGCGAGTGGATCTTGTGGTGATACCTGTGGTGACTAAAGTCGGGTCGGCTTGTAGGAGTACCCGCTAGTGGATCTTGTGGCGGAGCGACAGGGCAGGTTGAGACCACCTAGGCGAGAGGTGGGCCTGGCCCTGGACGGCGTCCGTGGTTACTTCAAAATAACACGCTTAACGAGTTCTTGGTATTTGATCCGAGTCTGGCCATTTGGTCTATACGCACTAACCAACTACGCGGGAACAGTTATGGGCACTCGACGTCGTGGTATCAGCCGAAGCCTTCGTGACGTCAGCGACTGAGTGGCGCGCGCCGGATTGGACTGGAACGCCTACTAGGCTAGGTCTGCTTTCGGCCGCGTTCGCAACGTGCAGGTGTTCAATGGGCGATGGGCCCAGACCCCTGCGCCATAGGATTTAGACTGGCGTGCTGACCTCTCTGTTGTGCTTAGGTAGGGCTGCGACGTGTTGATCTTCCGCGGCCGGGCATGACCCAGAAAAGTGTGTCCGGCCAAATGGGATCGAGCGAGTTGGGTTATGTGGTGCACCCCTGCAGGGAAGTTTATCTATTCGAATAGCCGTGTCCCTCGGTAAAAGGACGACCCGGAGTTGTACCTTGACCTTATGACAACTAGGACTGGATAATTAATAAAACACACCCTTCCAAGTGCCAGATATAACCCGTTGATCGCTCTCTAACAGGGCGACGAGGAGGGGATCGCCGGGTAGGATTATGCTATGCGATGCTACTTGGAGGACTTCAATCTACTCTCTTCTACATGCTACAAGATGGAGGCTGCCAGAAGCGTAGTCTTCGACAGGATTAGCTATCCCCCTCTTATTCTGGCATTCTGCAGTTCAGTCCACCGATATGGCGCTTTACACATATACCCATGCATATGTAGTGTAGCTCCTTGCTTGCGAGTACTTTGGATGAGTACTCACGGTTGCTTTTCTCCCTCTTTTCCCCCTTTCCCTTCTACCTGGTTGTCGCAACCAGATGCTGGAGTCTAGGAGCTAGAGATCCCGAGGATGATTCTACGTGGAGTTCGGCTTCGAGGAGTAGTTAGGAGGTCCCAGGCAGGAGGCCTTGCCTTTTCGATCGTTGCTACATTTGTGCTAGCCTTCTTAAGGCAATCTTGTTTAACTTATGTCTGTACTCAGATATTGTTGCTTCCGCTGACTCGTCTATGATCGAGCACTTGTATTCGAGCCCTCGAGGCCCCTGGCTTGTATTATGATGCTTGTATGACTTATTTTATTTTTAGAGTTGTGTTGTGATATCTTCCCGCGAGTCCCTGATCTTGATCGTACACATTTGCGTGTATGATTAGTGTACGATTGAATCGAGGGCGTCACAAGTTTGTATGAGAGCCGACTGCCTATAGGAAGCCCCCTTTCCAACTCCTTGGCCGAAGTCGAGTCTAGTCATTGAAAAACTTTTACTAACATGGCTGTGTGGCTTACGGGCCCACGTCGCCATTTGGTGGTATTAGGATCTTTTACTCCTTGTCTATACTCTGGGACTCTGATCTCTCTTCTATTCGGGTTAAGTGAATTATGCTAAATCTAACATTAGGATCTCGTTATCACTTTCACCCGGAGAGCCCCTTATTACTGATGATCGTCTGCTACACGTGAAGACCCTGAAGATACTCTCCGCTGTTAACCCGAGAACTTGTGTTCATCGCTTTTGCAATTCCTTTCCATCGATAAACTCCTATGGATAACCAGGTATACTCGCCATTCATACAATGTTTTCCAGTTGATCTTGTTATTACAAGGTACCCCGAAATTCTCTCTATTGTTCCGAGAATATTTTGTGCCTACTGCCTTGCAGTTCCTTGCCACCTGAATACCCGTATGGATAATTTCTCGCCCTTACCGAGTATCCACTCTTCCCCCGTTGTTTATATGATTTACAAGACACATTGAAATACTATCTGATCTTTTGATAATCCTCTGCCCGCTATTACTCGGCAAATACTTGTCTGCTTGCATTATGGTTGCATTCCATATGACTAGCAATATTCATTAGTATCCTTTGTCATTATCATTAGAGTCCCTTGATTCAATATGTTGCGAATTCTCGCAGTCCTCAATCAGATCCTAGAATTCATCCTTCTGGCTCAGACGTCATATTAAACATGAGTTGGATCTCGACCAATGAAATTGCCATCGATTGTACCCTTAAGCCTACTCAACCTATCCATCCTTGATCAGAGTGTTTGCTTCTGATCCCTTGATTTGGAGCTCATAATTCCTTTGCATTGGATCTTTGAATTAGTCGGTTGTTTTGATAATCCGATCTCCTTGCTTTCTTCCTTCTGCTGGTTGAGTACCGATGCTCAAATCAGGTCTCTTGTGGACCACCAGAACCTTTATGGGATTTTATCCGACGACGTGCTTCATATTCAATAACTTTGTGAGTCTTTTTCCGGATACATAATGGCTTTGGTAAATTGTATCCTCTGCTTTGTCAACCATGCTCTACTTTTGAGCTGGTGATAATTACTCTCGAAGCTGGTGGCATATGTTTCTAAGTTGCCCTGATGGGTTGAACCTATGCCTTCCTTAATCTGTGTGAACCCGAAAGTTTTCCAAGGTTCATACTCCTCTGGTAATTCACCAGGTAGGTTTTGACACTGAAATCACCTTTATCTAGAGCAGTGAATAAAAGGTTATGCATTGAATAAGTGGGAGTCGACCTTGAACTTGTGTTCATGCCCATGGAAACGATGTAGATCTTATCATTAAAGCTTCTCTTAAATTAATTATTCCCTTGGTATAAGTTCATCTTATATCTGGGATCTGGCCTTTTGCAATCGTGGTTCCGGCCTTGTTCTCCTTTAAATACCATTTCTCGGACAAGTTGAAGTACTTGTCTTCTGCAGATCATGCACCTGTCCAACCGTTACTTTGATCTACCGTTGAGTATTAGACTCTGGTATCTCAAGAATATCATGGAACTGCATAACTTTTTTTGGGTTCTTCATCAACTATTATTTCTCACCGATTCCAATTTTCTCGGGTTCTGGGTTGTCGTCAACCGAGAACACCGATCCTGCATTTCGGTTCGATAACCCTAAGTCATTTTTGTTGCTCACGAGTTTCTTAATCCTTTAAGTCTTTCCTAGCCTGATCGGCTATATCATTATCAGCTGATTTTAACTGTGCTACCGTGTCCTTAATTCCGGAGCACAACTTTCGATGATGAGCTAAGCTTACGCCGATTTCCTTGTCTTATCGTTCCCCATTGAACGACAAGCTTGAATTCGAGTTTGTGTCCTACTCATGGTCCCAAGAACATTTCGCTTCATCATTCCTTTGACTTGATGTCCTCGCCGACCGATTACATCTCCATGAAACCTCTCGACTAGAATTTGTCATGGTCATCATCAACATTCTGAGTTCCTCCAGGATATCAATTGAATTCATGATGAGAAATACCATCCTTGCCCCTCGATGATTTGTGTTATCATCGACAACATTCTTGCATTCCCTTCAACACAAACTTGTTCATGTCTTGTGTTGTACCTTGAGATCCTTGCTATCCAACTTATGTTATGTTTTACCTTGGAGTATTGCTATCTTTTATGTCAAGAATGTCATGGAAATCCACCACCCTTAAGAATTCTTGATACAAGTGATACTTATTAACATCACCATTCTTTTCTTGGTCCGCGTGTTGTTTCTAAACGAAATACCGACAAATGGTCTGTGATGTGTAAATTCTAAACTCCTAGCAACCCTATAGCTTTGAATTTATTAGGCTATAGTTTCATTCTACGTCTATGGCTTATTGAATCATCATTCGAACATTGATCGTGCTACCTAGCCCATATTTTGGGTGCACATTTCAACAATTGTTTAACTGTGTATGTTTTCCTCGAGCATACATCATTAAGTCATTCGATCTAGCTAATGTTATCTCCTTGTTCACATAGTTGTGGAAATCCATCTTTTGGAAATCTCAATGGATTGTCGCTGAGTCAATCAGTCACCTCCTCACCTCTCCTTGATTTAATGACGAACCCTTGTCTCAGAACTTGCTTCCATAGTTCGTTTCCCGAGAATCTTACAATGTCATCTCGTCAATTGGTGTTGCACCTTTTTCTTCTTAGGCATCCTGAGTCTGAGGTATCCTAACACCAATCAGATATGAATCTCGGTCAGATATGATGGTTGGGATGCATTTTACAAGAGTTATAACGCTGGTCCTTATATGACCCGGTAAGGTGATGTCATGCCTAGCACACCTGGCTGGAGGGTCTATTGTTATAGTTCTTCCTTTTAGCAATGTTAACCATTCTTCCATGAGGAAATTGAAAGACTTATTCAATAAGTTGTTCCTGATGAATCCTTTGAGTATCCTAAGTCCGACCTTTGCCTGAAGACCATGTCAATGCTACCTCGTAGCATGTATGTGGTACTCCAATTTTCAATAAGAACATTTGAAGCAAAATGCTAAATTTTCTTTATCAAATTATCCAAACACAGTTGTATGGGTAATGTCTTGAAATTTCTCTCCCCTTTCCTAAAGGATTCTGTACGTTATATCCTGTCTTGGATATCATCCTCTGCTTGACTTTGGGAAGGATATACCCCTGATATATGTGTTTAAACACATTTTCGTTTCCATTGTTCTGTTTAATCTAATAATCATCTTTTCCTTTCAACTGGTTGGTTTATCGTTGCTTGTGATCTATATGATCCAAGCAGAAATATTCTCCTGCTTATGTAAACACACCGGTGTACATTTCTGTCAGCAAGACCCTGTTACTATTATTGATGACATTCTGGTAACCACCGATGGACGAGAACTTTGCCTATTGGTCCGCCTCGTTTCAACGAGCAGGAAAATGGTTCTCTTCGTCCCTCACCCTTGGTACCAACGATGCTACCAACATAACTGATCGGTTATTCTCTGACATGCCTTGCTTACATGATCGTGCAAGACGTCACCCCTCTTTCTACTTTTAACCCACATGGTGGGCCCATAACCCACAGTTCCACAGGATCGAAACCTGACTCTCCTGTACACCCCTGTTCCTAAAGTTATTCCTCATGCTTGGCTTCGTATGAAAGATCACGAGCCACCTTCCTAGTGATCTAATCTGGTAACAGACACAATACTTAATCCTGTTGCTCTAGACCCCTTTCACACTTTGTTTCAGACATTGAACGATTGCCTATCCATTTGAAACTTCTCGTGGTACCTTCTTTCTTTGCTCTCGGTATCTTCTTAAGTTTCCATTCGGGAGATACTTATGCTTCTTCCCCTGAATTAACCGTCTGATGCCCAATCTTGTTAGAATCCGACCTTATAGGCTTCTCCCCTCTTATCCTTTCGTAAGTACGGTGAAGATCCCGAAGAAAGGATGCCGACTTCATCATGATGACCTGAAGCAGAGAAATGTAGACATCTATGTAATGGATCGACCGCTTCGAGAAGAGCAACCAAGACCGAGAAGAGTCGTTAGAATTTCGTAACCAGAACCTTCCCCCTTTACTCCCCTCTTAAATCTCGGGACGAGATTTCTTGTAGTGGAGGAGAATTGTGACGCCCGGATAATTAAGCTACAGTAATTCTCTGCTAATGGTGCCACGTCACTTCGATTACCGTTGTTAATCTCGCGTTAATTCAAAACTAATTCGGAATTCAAATTTAAAATAGAGTCAAACGATAAATTTTTCGAACATTAAAACTAAAATGTTCATCATGTGGCAACTATTCCATAACTAATTATAGTGGTGAACCATTATTTTTAAGTGGTGTTTAGATGACCTAAAATATTTAATACAGGGGCAAAACAATATTTTATTCGCTTTTAAAATAATAATAATTCCAAACCAATTCAAAAGCCTTCCAAAACTATTGTGGCAGTGCTATAAAATGCATTGGTAATTATGTGACAAGTTGCATATTTGTAGAAAAGTCAATTCGTGGCTAAAATAAAGACAAAACAAAAAAGTGAAAACAGAAAAGGTAAAAGAAAAACAAAAGCCCCCCACTGTGCACTTGGGCCTCAAGTGCACAGTGAGGCCCAGCCCACCAGCTCCCCACATCCCCTCTCTCTGTTCATCAGACAGAGGCGTGGCGCCATCTTACCAGCCATGGCTGGGTTCTGGACACACGTCGGCCATCCCGCGGCCTCCCGCTCGGCGCCGACGCCTACAAGGATGCCTCCTCGTCCCCTGGCAAACCCTAGCTTAGCCATTCCCCCTTCGCGTCGCCTTCTTCTTCCTCGCGCATGGCCGAGCCACCATCGCCATGGATCTGCTCGCCCGCGTGCTCTCCGGCCACTCCGCGCCCTAGGACTGTGCCAGCGAGCTCCACCGTCGACCACTTCTTTGACTACAACCCCAGCTCGAGCCGAGGAGCGCTGCATCGCCGGATCTCCGGCCGTCTTCCCCAACTCGGGCACCGCACCACATCATCGTCGCCTGTCGCCATATGCCGTTGCTCCGAGCCTTCCCCGACCCCCTCGAGCTCGCCAATGACTTCCCTGTGAGCACCTCCACCGATTTTCCCCTTCCCTAGTCGAACCCGTCGCCGTTGACGCCATACACCACCACGGATGAACTCTCTGGAGCTCCACGGTCACCTGCACGCGCGTGCCTGCTCCCCACTCCTGCCCATCCCCACGCCTCTCCTCACCACGCGCGCACGCGCCGCCGCAGCCGTCCACGCCTGCCTTCACCCGGCTCGCGCCGGTGCCGCCCCCTGCTGCCCTCGCCACGCCCTCGCATGGCCTCGCCTTCACCTGCCGCGGCTCTACCGCCGTCGCTCGCTCTTGGCCGAGCCACCCCGCTCCCTGCCTTGCGCGCGCCCGTCGCTGCACGCCGTCCCGCGCTCGCCTCACCGCGCCGTCAGCTTCGCGTAGAGCCCTGCCGCGCATCCCTTTGTTGCTGAAATCGGCCGACTAGAGTTTCCCCTGCCGCACCGGAGTTAGTCGTCGACGTGGCCTTCGTTAGCCACTAGCCACCACCCCTAATCCCCCTTGACACGCGGGCCCACCCTGTTGATAATTAGGTTAGCTAAATTAACCCTGTTAATTAGTGCCCCACTGACAGGCAGGGCCCACCAGCTAATTAGTATTAAATGAAGTAAATAAAAGTTGTTAAATAGAGTGTTACATTAACACATGGGTCCCACTGGTCATGTTGACCGGTCAACAGTCAAACTGTTGACTGGACCTACTGGCTCAGCAGAGGCCCCACCAGTCAGCCTCTGCTGATTGGGCAGTTGACCTAGTCAACTAGGCCCACTGGTCAGCCTCTCTGCTCGTCAGCTAGGTAGAGTTCTTGGTACACTTAACAATTACTGTTTTGGAAGAATTCGAATTTAGTAATTATAATAATTCCAGAAATTGATTAAAACTTTGAAAATTAATAGAAGATAATCCATAACTCGGATGAAAATACTTTGTACATGAAAGTTGCTCAGAACGACGAGACGAATCCGAATGCGCGGTCCGTTCGTCCGCCACACATCCCTAGCATAGCAAACACGCAACTTTCACCTCCGGTTCATCTGTCCGAAAACGCGGAACACCGGGGATACTTTCCCGGATGTTTCCCCCTTTCGCCGGTATCACCTACTACCGCGTTAGGCCACACCTAGCACCGCTCATTGTCATGTCTTGCATCGTCATGTTTATGTTTGCATTATATTTATTGTTTTTCCCCCTCTTCTCTCGGTAGCCTACGAGACCGACGTTGCCGCTGCCCCGTTCGACTACGGAGTTGACGACCCCTCCTTGCCAGAGCAACCAGGCAAGCCCTCCCTTGATCACCAGATATCGCCTATTCTTCTCTATACTGCTTGCATTATAGTAGTATAGCATGTTACTGCTTTCCGTTAATCCTATCCTGATGCATAGCCTGACCTTGCTACTACTGTTGTTACCTTTACCTACAATCCTACATGCTTAGTATAGGATGCTAGTTTTCCGTTAGTGGCCGTACATTCTTGTCCGTCTGCTGTGCTATACTATCGGGCCGTGATCACCTGGGCGGTGATCACGGGTATATACTTATATACTCTATACATGATACCTGTGGTGACTAAAGTCGGGTCGGCTCGTAGGAGTACCCGCGAGTGGATCTTGTGGCGGAGCGACAGGGCAGGTTGAGACCACCTAGGCGGGAGGTGGGCCTGGCCCTGGACGGCGTCCGTGGTTACTTCAAAATAACACGCTTAACAAGTTCTTGGTATTTGATCTGAGTCTGGCCATTTGGTCTATACGCACTAACCAACTACGCGGGAACAGTTATGGGCACTCGACGTCGTGGTATCAGCCAAAGCCTTCGTGACGTCAGCGACTGAGTGGTGCGCGCCGGATTGGACTGGAACGCCTACTAGGCTAGGTTTGCTTTCGGCCGCGTTTGCAATGTGCAGTTGTGCAATGGGCGATGGGCCCAGACCCCTGCGCCATAGGATTTAGACCGGCGTGCTGACCTCTCTGTTGTGCTTAGGTAGGGCTGCGACGTGTTGATCTTCCACGGCCGGGCATGACCCAGTAAAGTGTGTCCGGCCAAATGGGTCGAGCGTGTTGGGTTATGTGGTGCACCCCTGCAGGGAAGTTTATCTATTCGAATAGGCGTGTCCCTCGGTAAAAGGACGACCCGGAGTTGTACCTTGACCTTATGATTACTAGAACTGGATACTTAATAAACACACCCTTCCAAGTGCCAGATATAACCCGGTGATCGCTCTCTAACAGGGCGACGAGGAGGGGATCGCCGGGTAGGATTATGCTATGCGATGCTACTTGGAGGACTTCAATCTACTCTCTTCTACATGCTCCAAGATGGAGGCTGCCAGAAGCGTAGTCTTCGACAGGATTAGCTATCCCCCTCTTATTCTGGCATTCTGCAGTTCAGTCCACCGATATGGCCCTTTACACATATACCCATGCATATGTAGTGTAGCTCCTTGCTTGCGAGTACTTTGGATGAGTACTCATGGTTGCTTTTCTCCCTCTTTTCTCCCTTTCCCTTCTACTTGGTTGTCGCAACCAGATGCTGGAGTCCAGGAGCTAGAGATCCCGAGGATGATTCTACGTAAAGTTCGGCTTCGAGGAGTAGTTAGGAGGTCCCAGGCAGGAGGCCTTGCCTTTTCGATCGGTGCTACTTTTGTGCTAGCCTTCTTAAGGCAATCTTGTTTAACTTATGTCTATACTCAGATATTGTTGCTTCCGCTGACTCGTCTATGATCGAGCACTTGTATTCGAGCCCTCGAGGCCCCTGGCTTGTATTATGATGCTTGTATGACTTATTTTATTTTTAGAGTTGTGTTGTGAGATCTTCCAGTGAGTCCCTGATCTTGATCGTACACGTTTGCGTGTATGATTCGTGTACGATTGAATGGGGGTGTCACAAGTAAACCTACGAACTATGAGGAAGCGATGATGAGCCCAGATTCTGCGAAATGGCTTGAGGCCATGAAATCTGAGATTAGATCCATGTATGAGAACAAAGTATGGACTTTGATTGACTTGCCCAATGATCGGCGAGCCATTGAGATTAAATGGATCTTCAAGAGGAAGGCGGACGCTGATAGTAGTGTTACTATCCACAAAGCTAGAATTGTCGCAAAAGGTTTTCGACAAGTTCAAGGTGTTGACTACGATGAGAGTTTCTCACTCGTATCTATGCTTAAGCTTGTCCGAATCATGTTAGCAATTGCCGCATTTTATGAAATCTGGCAAATGGATAAACAAAACTGCATTCCTTAATGGATTTATTAAAGAAGAGTTGTATATGATGCAACCAGAAGGTTTTGTCAATCCTAAAGGTGCTAACAAAATATGCAAGCTCCAGCGATTCATCTATGGACTGGTGCAAGCATCTCGGAGTTGGAATATACGCTTTGATAAGTTGATCAAAGGATATAGTTTCATACAGACTTGCGGTGAAGCCTGTATTTACAAGAAAGTGAGTGGGAGCACTACAGCATTTCTGATAAGTATATGTGAATGACATATTGTTGATCGGAAATAATGTAGAATTATTCTGCAAAGCATAAAGGAGTGTTTGAAAGGAGTTTTTCAAAGAAAGACCTCGGTGAAGCTGCTTACATATTGAGCATCAAGATCTATAGAGATAGATCAAGACGCTTGATAAGTTTTTCAATGAGTACATACCTTGACAAGATTTTGATGTAGTTCAAAATGGAACAGTCAAAGAAAGAGTTCTTGCCTGTGTTACAAGGTGTGAAATTGAGTAAGACTCAAAGCCCGACCACGGCAAAAGATAGAAAGAGAATGAAAGTCATTCCCTATGCCTCAGCCATAGGTTCTATAAAGTATGCCATGCTGTGTACCAGATCTATTGTATACCCTACACTGATTTTGGCAAGGGAGTACAATAGTGATCAAGGAGCAGATCACTGGACAGTGGTCAAAATTATCCTTAGTGGAATAAGGATATGTTTCTCGATTATGGAGGTGACAAAAAGGTTCGTCGTAAAGGGTTACGTCGATGCAAATTTTGACACTGATCCAGATGACTCTAAGTCTCAATCTGGATACATATTGAAAGTGGGAGCAATTAGCTAGAGTAGCTGCGTGCAGAGCATTGTTGACATAGAAATTTGCAAAATACATACGGATCTGAATGTGGCAGACCCGTTGACTAAACTTCTCTGTCAGGACCGGTTTTTCGGGATATTAATTTTCCAGGAAATGGCCCTTGTGCTCACCAGCCCCAGGATTACTGTTAGCTGATGAGGCACCAACTTGATACAGAAATTCCAAGCAAGGTACAAAATATGTAGTACAAGACCATTGTGGCCTATGAGTACACACTTGGTTTCTAGTGGTTGATGGCGGAAGCGGTTTGTGGTTCATCTGCGTCTATGGGACTCCATTTCCCACAAGAACAGCTGACCCTAGAGGCAATAATAAAGTTATTATTTATTTCCTTATATCATGATAAATGTTTATTATTCATGCTAGAATTGTATTAACCGGAAACATAATACATGTGTGAATACATACACAAACAGAGTGTCACTAGTATGCCTCTACTTGACTAGCTCGTTAATTAAAGATGGTTAAGTTTCGATGATAGTTATGTTATGGGTTTATATGTTTTGATGTACCGAAGGTTGTTCGGAGTCCCGGATGTGATCACGGACATGACGAGGAGTCTTGAAATGGTCGAGACATGAATATTGATATATTGGAAGCCTATATTTGGATATCGGAAGTGTTCCGGGTGAAATTGGGATTTTACCGGAGTACCGGAGGGGTTACCGGAACCCCCCCGGGGTTAATGGGCCATAGTGGGCCTTAGTGGAGAAGAGGAGAGGCGGCCAGGGCAAGGGCCGCGCGCCCCTCCCTCCTAGTCCGAATAGGACAAGGAGAGGGGGGCAGCGCCCCCCTTTCCTTCTTCTCCTCCACTTCTTTCCCCCTCTTCTCCTAGTCCAACAAGGAAAAGGGAGGGAGTCCTACTCCCGGTGGGAGTAGGACTCCTCCTGGCGCGCCCCCTCCTGGCCGGCCACACCTCCCCCTTGCTCCTTTATATACGGGGGTAGGGGGCACCCTAGGGACACAAAAATTGATCGTTTGATCTTTTAGCCGTGTGCGGTGCCCCCCTCCACCATAGTCCACCTCGATAATACTATAGCGGTGCTTAGGCGAAGCCCTGCGTCGGTAGAACATCATCATCGTCACCACACCATCATGCTGACGAAACTCTCCCTCAACACTCGGCTGGATCGGAGTTCGAGGGACGTCATCGGGCTGAACGGGTGCTGAACTCGGAGGTGCCGTGCGTTCGGTACTTGATCGGTAGGATCGTGAAGACGTACGACTACATCAACCGCGTTGTGCTAACGCTTCCGCTTTCAGTCTACGAGGGTACATGGACACACTCTCCCTTCTCGTTGCTATGCATGACCATGATCTTGCGTGTGCGTAGGAATTGTTTTGAAATTACTACGTTCCCCAAAAGTAGCATCCGAGCCAGGTTTTATGCGTAGATGTCATATGCACGAGTAGAACACAAGTGAGTTGTGGGCGATATAAGTCATACTGCTTACCAGCATGTCATACTTTGGTTCGGCGGTAGTGTTGGATGAAGCGGCCCGGACCGACATTACGCGTACGCTTACGCGAGACTGGTTCTAACGACGTGCTTTGCACACAGGTGTCTGGCGGGTGTCAGTTTCTCCAACTTTAGTTGAACCGAGAGTGGCTATGCCCGGTCGTTGAGAAGGTTAAAACAACACTAACTTGACGAACTATCGTTGTGGTTTTGATGCGTAGGTAAGAACTGTTCTTGCTAAGCCCGTAGCAGCCACGTAAAACTTGCAACAACAGAGTAGAGGACGTCTAACTTGTTTTTGCAGGGCATGTTGTGATGTGATATGGTCAAGACATGATGCTAAATTTTATTTTATGAGATGATCATGTTTTGTAACCGAGTTATCGGCAACTGGCAGGAGCCATATGGTTGTTGCTTTATTGTATGCAATGCAATCGCCCTGTAATGCTTTACTTTATCACTAAGCGGTAGCGATAGTCATAGAAGCATAAGATTGGCGAGACGACAATGATGCTACGATGGAGATCAAGGTGTCACACCGGTGACGATGGTGATCATGACGGTGCTTCGGAGATGGAGATCACAAGCACAAGATGATGATGGCCATATCATATCACTTATATTGATTGCATGTGGTGTTTATCTTTTATGAATCTTATCTTGCTTTGATTGACGGTAGCATTATAAGATGATCCCTCACTAAATTATCAAAGTATAAGTGTTCTCCCTGAGTATGCACCATTGCAAAAGTTCTTCGTGCTGAGACACGATGATCGGGTGTGATAGGCTCTACGTTCAAATACAACGGGTGCAAAACAGTTGCACACGCGGAATACTGAGGTTAAGCTTGACAAGCCTAGCATATAACAGATATGGCCTCGGAACACGGAGACCGAAAGGTCGAGCGTGAATCATATAGTAGATATGATCAACATAGTGATGTTCACCATTGAAACTACTCCATCTCACGTGATGATTGGACATGGTTTATTTGATTTGGATCACGTGATCACTTAGAAGATTAGAGGGATGTCTATCTAAGTGGGAGTTCTTAAGTAATATGATTAATTGAACTTAAATTTATCATGAACTTAGTCCTGATAGTATTTTGCAAATTATGTTGTAGATCAATAGCTCGCGTTGTTGCTTCCCTATGTTTATTTTGATATGTTCCTAGAGAAAAACTATGTTGAAAGATGTTAGTAGCAATGATGCGGATTGGATCCGTGATCTAAGGATTATCCTCATTGCTGCACAGAAGAATTATGTCCTTGATGCACCGCTAGGTGACAGACCTATTGCAGGAGCAGATGCAGACATTATGAACGTTTGGCTAGCTCAATATGATGACTACTTGATAGTTTAGTGCACCATGCTTAACGGCTTAGAATCGGGACTTCAAAGACATTTTGAACGTCATGGACCATATGAGATGTTCCAGGAGTTGAAGTTAATATTTCAAGCAAATACCCGAGTTGAGAGATATGAAGTCTCCAACAAGTTCTATAGCTAAAAGATGGAGGATAATAGCTCAAGCAGTGAGCATGTGCTCAGATTGTCTGGGTACTACAATCGCTTGAATCAAGTGGGAGTTAATCTTCCAGATAAAATAGTGATTGACATAATTCTCTAGTCACCATCACCAAGTTAGTAGAACTTCGTGTTGAACTATAGTATGCAAGGGATGACGAAAGTAATTCCCGAGCTCTTCGCGATGCTGAAATCGACGAAGGTAGAAATCAAGAAAGAGCATCAAGTGTTGATGGTTAACAAGACCACTAGTTTCAAGAAAAGGGCAAAGGGATAGAAGGGGAAATTCAGGAAGAACGGCAAACAAGTTGCTGCTCAAGTGAAGAAGCCCAAGACTGACCTAAGCCTGAGACTAAGTGCTTCTACTTCAAAGGGACTGGTCACTGGAAGCGGAACTGCCCCAAGTATTTGGTGGATAAGAGGGATGGCAATGTGAACAAAGGTATATTTGATATACAGATTATTGATGTGTATTTTACTAGTGTTCATAGCAACCCCTCGGTATTTGATACTGGTTCAGTTGCTAAAGAGTAGTAACTCGAAACAGGAGTTGCATAATGAACAAAAACTAGTTAAGGATGAAGTGACGATGTGTATTGGAAGTGGTTCCAAGATTGATATGATCATCATCGCACACTCCCTATACTTTCGGGATTAGTGTTGAACCTAAATAAGTGTTATTTGGTGTTTGCGTTGAGCATGAATATGATTTGATCATGTTTATTGCAATACGGTTATTCATTTAAGTTAGAGAATAATTGTTGTTCTGTTTACATGAATAAAACCTTACACACCCAATGAAAATGGTTCGTTGGATCTCGATCGTAGTGATACACATATTCATAATATTGAAGCCAAAAGATGCAAAGTTAATAATGATAGTGCAACTTATTTGTGGCACTGCCGTTTAGGTCATATTGGTTTAAAGCGCATGAAGAAACTCCATTCTGATGGGCTTTTGGAATCAGTTGATTATGAATCACTTGATGCTTGCGAACCATGCCTCATGGGAAAGATGACTAAGACTCCGTTCTCCGGAACAATGGAGCGAGCAACTGACTTATTGGAAATAATACATACTGATGTATGCGATCCGATGAGTGTTGAGGCTCGCGGCGGGTATCGTTATTTTCTGACCTTCACAGATGATTTGATCAGATATGGGTATATCTACTTGATGAAACATAAGTCTGAAACATTTGAAAAGTTTAAAGAATTTCATAGTGAAGTGGAAAATCATCGTGACAAGAAAATAAGGTTTCTACGATCTGATCGCGGAGACAAATATTTGACTTACGAGTTTGGTCTTCAATTAAAACAATGTAGGATAGTTTCACAAATTCGTGTCACCTGGAACACCACAGCATAATGGTGTGTCCCAACGTCATAACCATACTTTATTGGATATAGTGCAATCTATGATGTTTCTTACCGATTTACCACTATAGTTTTGGGGTTATGCATTAGAGACAACTGCATTCACATAAAAAAGGGCACCATCTAAATCCATTGAGACGACACCGTATGAACTATGGTTTGGCAAGAAACCTAAGCTGTCGTTTCTTAAAGTTTGAGGTTGCAATGCTTATGTGAAAAAATGTTTCAACCTGATAAGCTCAAACCCAAATCGAAGAAGTGCATCTTCATAGGATACCCAAAAGAAAATGTTTGGTACACCTTCTATCACAGATCCGAAGGCAAGATATTCGTTGCTGAGAATGGAACCTTTCTAGAGAAGGAGTTTCTCTCGAAAGAAGTGAGTGGGAGGAAAGTAAAACTTGATGAGGTAATTGTACCTTCTCCCGAATTGGAGAATAGTTCATCACAAAAATCAGTTCTAGTGATGCGTACACCAATTAGTGAGGAAGTTAATGATGATGATCATACAACTTCGGATCAAGTTACTACAGAACTTCGTAGATCAACTAGAGCACGATCCGCACCAGAGTGGTACGGTAATCATGTACTGGAAGTCATGTTACTAGACCATGATAAACCTACGAACTATGAGGAAGCGATGATGAGCCCAGATTACGCGAAATGGCTTGAGGCCATGAAATCTGAGATGAGATCCATGTATGAGAACAAAGTATGGACTTTGATTGACTTGCCCAATGATCGGCGAGCCATTGAGATTGAATGGATCTTCAAGAGGAAGACGGACGCTGATAGTAGTGTTACTATCCACAAAGCTAGAATTGTCGCAAAAGGTTTTCGACAAGTTCAAGGTGTTGACTACGATGAGAGTTTCTCACTCGTATCTATGCTTAAGTTTGTCCGAAACATGTTAGCAATTGCCGCATTTTATGAAATCTGGCAAATGGATAAACAAAACTGCATTCCTTAATGGATTTATTAAAGAAGAGTTGTATATGATGCAACCAGAAGGTTTTGTCAATCCTAAAGGTGCTAACAAAATATGCAAGCTCCAGCAATCCATCTATGGACTGGTGCAAGCATCTCGGAGTTGGAATATACGCTTTGATAAGTTGATCAAAGGATATAGTTTTATACAGACTTGCGGTGAAGCCTGTATTTACAAGAAAGTGAGTGGGAGCACTACAACATTTCTGATAAGTGTATGTGAATGACATATTGTTGATCGGAAATAATGTAGAATTATTCTGTAAAGCATAAAGGAGTGTTTGAAAGGAGTTTTTCAAAGAAAGACCTCGGTGAAGCTGCTTACATATTGAGCATCAAGATCTATAGAGATAGATTATGACGCTTGATAAGTTTTTCAATGAGTACATACCTTGACAAGATTTTGAAGTAGTTCAAAATGGAACAGTCAAAGAAAGAGTTCTTGCCTGTGTTACAAGGTGTGAAATTGAGTAAGACTCAAAGCCTGACCACGACAGAAGATAGAAAGAGAATGAAAGTCATTCCCTATGCCTCAGCCATAGGTTCTATAAAGTATGCCATGCTGTGTACCAGATCTACTGTATACCCTACACTGATTTTGGCAAGGGAGTACAATAGTGATCTAGGAGCAGATCACTGGACAGTGGTCAAAATTATCCTTAGTGGAATAAAGATATGTTTCTCGATTATGGAGGTGACAAAAAGGTTTGGCGTAAAGGGTTACGTCGATGCAAATTTTGACACTGATCCAGATGACTCTAAGTCTCAATTTGGATAAATGTTGAAAGTGGGAGCAATTAGCTAGAGTAGCTGCATGCAGAGCATTGTTGACATAGAAATTTGCAAAATACATACGGATCTGAATGTGGCAGACCCGTTGACTAAACTTCTCTGTCAGGACCAGTTTTTCGGGATATTAATTTTCCAGGAAATGGCCCTTGTGCTCACCAGCCCCAGGATTACTGTTAGCTGATGAGGCACCAACTTGATACAGAAATTCCAAGCAAGGTACAAAATATGTAGTACAAGACCATTGTGGCCTATGAGTACACACTTGGTTTCTAGTGGTTGATGGCGGAAGCGGTTTGTGGTTCATCTGCGTCTATGTGACTCCATTTCCCACAAGAACAGCTGACCAGGATAACTCCTATCTTCGCGAGGCTGCTATCATCATTGCGTAGGTTCTGGGGCTGTCATCGCAATGCTTATCTCCATGCTAGAAATCTGGCCAAGACAATAGCCAGGGACAAGCCAGTGAGTACTTTTGAATGTACTCGCAAACATTATGAACACGGGTATAATATAATAGTGGATAATCATGCTCCAAAATATTCTATGATCATAACGTCTGTCGCGAAATAAACGAAATCCATGATGCACGCGTGCAAGTAGAATATGGATATGCAATACGGGAGTAGGAATAGAATGCACCGACCGAGTGTCTGAAGCGACGCCTCGAAAGGATAATAAGATAAATCATGCCTCAGTCGGGTGTCTGAGCGACACCACATAAAGGGCTTAATAAGAATAAATAAATGACAAACATGCCGCAGTCGGGCGTCTGAGCGACACCACATAAAGGGCTTATAAATAAATAAATAACAAGCATGCCGCAGTCGGGCGTCTGAGCGACACCACATAAAGGGCTTATAAATAATAAATATAACAAGCATGCCACAGTCGGGCGTCTGAGCGACACCACATAAAGGGCTTATAATAATTGCAGTGAGTATCCAGGAGGTAGGACCGTCCCAGGGATACTCAATAATTCAAATAATGTAAATGGTTAGTCCACAATAAAAATAATCATGATCCTCATATGTCACAGGTCATAATCAATGATCTAGTTTAGCCGTTTCTCCATCCGAAGACCGTCACCATAATAATCATAATCCTCATATGTCACAGGTCGAAATCAATGATCTAGTTTAGCCGTTTCTCCATCCGAAGACCGTCACTATAATAATCATAATCCTCATATGTCACAGGTCAAAATCAATGATCTAGTTTAGCCGTTTCTCCATCCGAAGACCGTCACTATAATAATCATAATCCTCATATGTCACAGGTCAAAATCAATGATCTAGTTTAGCCGTTTCTCCATCCGAAGACCGTCACTATAATAATCATAATCCTCAGACTGTAGTGTTGGAAATATGCCCTAGAGGCAATAATAAATGGTTATTATTATATTTCTTTATTCATGGTAATTGTCTATTGTTCATGCTATAATTGTATTGTCCGGAAATCGTAATACATGTGTGAATAAATAGACCACAACGTGTCCCTAGTAAGCCTCTAGTTGACTAGCTCGTTGATCAACAGATAGTCATGGTTTCCTGAGTATGCACATTGGATGTCATTGATAACGGGATCACATCATTAGGAGAATGATGTGATGGACAAGACCCAATCCTAAGCATAGCATAAAAGATCGTGTAGTTTCGTTTGCTAGAGCTTTTCCAATGTCAAGTATCTTTTCCTTAGACCATGAGATCGTGCAACTCCCGGATACCGTAGGAGTGCTTTGGGTGTGCCAAACGTCACAATGTAACTGGGTGACTATAAAGGTGCACTACGGGTATCTCCGAAAGTGTCTGTTGGGTTGGCACGGATCGAGACTGGGATTTGTCACTCCGTGTGACGGGAGGTATCTCTGGGCCCACTCGGTAATGCATCATCATAATGAGCACTATGTGACTAAGGCGTTAGTCACGGGATCATGCATTGCGGTACGAGAAAAGAGACTTGCCGGTAACGAGATTGAACAAGGTATTGGGATACCGACGATCGAATCTCGGGCAGGTAACATACCGATTGACAAAGGGAATTGTATACGGGATTGATTGAATCCTCGACATCATGGTTCATCCGATGAGATCATCGTGGAACATGTGGGAGCCAACATGGGTATCCAGATCCCGCTGTTGGTTATTGACCGGAGAGGTGTCTCGGTCATGTCTGCATGTCTCCCGAACCCGTAGGGTCTACACACTTAAGGTTCGGTGACGCTAGGGTTGTAGAGACATGTGTATGCGGAAACCCGAAAGTTGTTCGGAGTCCCGGATGAGATCCCGGACGTCACGAGGAGTTCCGGAATGGTCCGGAGGTAAAGAATTATATATAGGAAGTCAAGTTTCGGCCACCGGGAAAGTTTCGGGGGTTACGGTATTGTACCGGGACCACCGGAAGGGTCCCGGGGGTCCATCGGGTGGGGCCACCAATCCCGGAGGGCCCCGTGGGCTGAAGTGGGAAGGGAACCAGCCCCTAGTGGGCTGGGCGCCCCCCATGGGCCTCCCCCCATGCGCCTAGGGTTGGAAACCCTAGGGTGGGGGGCTTCCCACTTGCCTTGGGGGGCAAGGCACCCCCTTGGCCGCCGCCCCCCACCCTAGATGGGTTTGGCCGGCGCCCCCCTCCCAGGGGGCCTATATAAAGGGGGGGAGGGAGGGCAGCAACATCTTTGCCTTGGGCGCCTCCCTCCTCCCCTGCTACACCTCTCTCTCTCTCGTAGAAGCTCGGCGAAGCCCTGCCGGCATCCCGCTACATCCACCACCACGCCGTCGTGCTGCTGGATCTCCATCAACCTCTCCTTCCCCCTTGCTGGATCAAGAAGGAGGAGATGTCGCTGCACCGTACGTGTGTTGAACGCGGAGGTGCCGTCCGTTCGGCACTCGGTCATCGGTGATTTGAATCACGACGAGTACGACTCCGTCATCCACGTTCATTGGAACGCTTCCGCTCGCGATCTACAAGGGTATGTAGATGCACTCCTTTCCCCTCGTTGCTAGTATAATCCATAGATGCATCTTGGTGAGCGTAGGAAAATTTTAAAATTATGCTACGATTCCCAACAGTGGCATCATGAGCCAGGCCTATGCGTAGTTACTATGCACGAGTAGAACACAAAGAAGTTGTGGGCGTTGATGTTGCCAATTCTTCTTGCCGCTACTAGTCGTTTCTTGTTTCGGCGGCATTGTAGGATGAAGCGGCCCGGACCGACCTTACACGTACGCTTACGTGAGATAGGTTCCACCGACTGACATGCACTAGATGCATAAGGTGGCTGGCGGGTGTCTGTCTCTCCTACTTTAGTCGGAACGAATTCGATGAAAAGGGTCCTTATGAAGGGTAAATAGAAATTGGCAAATCACGTTATGGTCATACGTAGGTAAGAAACGTTCTTGCTAGAAACCTACAAACCACGTAAAAACTTGCAACAACAATTAGAGGCGTCTAACTTGTTTTTGCAGCATGTGTTATGTGATGTGATATGGCCAGAAGATGTGATGAATGATATATGTGATGTATGAGATTGATCATATTCTTGTAATAGGAATCACGACTTGCATGTCGATGAGTATGACAACCGGCAGGAGCCATAGGAGTTGTCTTTATTATTTTGTATGACCTGCGTGTCATTAATAACGCCATGTAAATTACTTTACTTTGTTGCTAAACGCGTTAGCCATAGAAGTAGAAGTAATCGTTGGCGTGACGACTTCATGAAGACACAATGATGGAGATCATGATGATGGAGATCATGGTGTCATGCCGGTGACGAAGATGATCATGGTGCCCCGAAGATGGAGATCAAAGGAGCATGATGATATTGGCCATATCATGTCACTATTTGATTGCATGTGATGTTTATCATGTTTTTGCATCTTATTTGCTTAGAACGACGGTAGTAAGTAAGATGATACCTTATGATAATTTCAAGAAAGTGTTCAACCTAACTGTGCACCGTTGCGAAGGTTCGTTGTTTCGAAGCACCACGTGATGATCGGGTGTGATAGATTCTAACGTTCGCATACAACGGGTGTTGACGAGCCTAGCGTGTACAGACATGGCCTCGGAACACACGCAATACACTTGTTGACTTGATGAGCCTAGCATGTACAGACATGGCCTCGGAACACGGAGGACCGAAAGGTCGAGCATGAGTCGTATAGAAGATACAATCAACATGGAGATGTTCACCGATCTTGACTAGTCCGTCTCACGTGATGATCGGACACGGCCTAGTTAACTCGGATCATGTTTCACTTAGATGACTAGAGGGATGTCTATCTGAGTGGGAGTTCATTGAGTAATTTGATTAGATGAACTTAATTATCATGAACTTAGTCTAAAATCTTTACACTATGTCTTGTAGATCAAATGGCCAACGTTGTCCTCAATTTCAACGCGTTCCTAAAGAAAACCAAGCTGAAAGATGATGGCAGCAACTATACGGACTGGGTCCGGAACCTGAGGATCATCCTCATAGTAGCCAAGAAAGATTATGTCTTAGAAGCACCGCTAGGTGATGCACCAATCCCAGAGAACCAAGACGTTATGAACGCTTGGCAGCAGCGTGCTGATGATTACTCCCTCATTCAGTGCGGCATGCTTTACAGCTTAGAACCGGGTCTCCAAAAGCGTTTTGAGAAACATGGAGCATATGAGATGTTCGAGGAGCTGAAATTGGTTTTCCAAGCTCATGCCCGGGTCGAGAGATATGAAGTCTCCGACAAGTTCTTTAGCTGTAAAATGGAGGAAAATAGTTCTGTAAGTGAGCACATACTCAGAATGTCTGGGTTGCACAACCGCTTGACTCAGCTGGGAGTTAATCTCCCGGATGACGCGTTCATTGACAAAATCCTTCAGTCGCTTCCACCAAGCTACAAGAGCTTTGTGATGAACTTCAATATGCTGGGGATGGAAAAGACCATTCCTGAGATATATTCAATGCTGAAATCAGCGGAGGTGGAGATCAGAAAAGAACATCAAGTGTTGATGGTGAATAAAACCACTAAGTTCAAGAAGGGCAAGGGTAAGAAGAACTTCAAGAAGGACGGCATAAGAGTTGCCGCGCCCGGTAAGCCAGTTGCCGGGAAGAAGTCGAAGAATGGACCCAAGCCTGAAACTGAGTGCTTTTATTGCAAGGGAAGTGGTCACTGGAAGCGGAATTGCCCCAAGTACTTAGCGGACAAGAAGGCCGGCAACACCAAAGGTATATGTGATATACATGTAATTGATGTGTACCTTACCAGTACTCGTAGTAGCTCCTGGGTATTTGATACCGGTGCAGTTGCTCATATTTGTAACTCAAAACAGGAACTACGGAATAAACGGAGACTGGCGAAGGACGAGGTGACGATGCGCGTCGGGAATGGTTCCAAGGTCGATGTGATCGCCGTCGGCACGCTACCTCTGCATCTACCCACGGGATTAGTTTTAAACCTCAATAATTGTTATTTAGTGCCAGCTTTTAGCATGAACATTGTATCTGGATCTCGTTTAATTCGAGATGGCTACTCATTTAAATCCGAGAATAATGGTTGTTCTATTTATTTGAGAGATATGTTTTATGGTCATGCCCCGCTGGTCAATGGTTTATTTTTGATGAATCTCGAACGTGATGATACACATATTCATAGTGTGAATACCAAAAGATGTAAAGTTGATAACGATAGTCCCACATACTTGTGGCACTGCCGCCTTGGTCACATTGGTGTCAAGCGCATGAAGATGCTCCATGCAGATGGACTTTTGGAGTCTCTTGATTACGAATCATTTGACACGTGCGAACCATGCCTCATGGGTAAGATGACCAAGACTCCATTCTCTGGAACAATGGAGCGAGCAACCAACTTATTGGAAATCATACATACCGATGTGTGCGGTCCAATGAGTGTTGAGGCTCGCGGAGGATATCGTTATGTTCTCACTCTTACTGATGACTTAAGTAGATATGGGTATGTCTACCTAATGAAACACAAGTCTGAAACCTTTGAAAAGTTCAAGGAATTTTAGAGTGAGGTTGAGAATCAACATGACAGGAAAATAAAATTCTTACGATCAGATCGTGGTGGAGAATATTTAAGTCACGAGTTTGGTACACACTTAAGGAAATGTGGAATAGTTTCACAACTAACGCCGCCTGGAACACCTCAGAGAAACGGTGTGTCCGAACGTCGTAATCGCACTCTATTGGATATGGTGCGATCTATGATGTCTCTTACCGATTTACCGCTCTCATTTTGGGGCTATGCTTTAGAGACTGCCGCATTCACTTTAAATAGGGCTCCGTCGAAATCCGTTGAGACGACACCGTATGAATTATGGTTTGGGAAGAAACCTAAGCTGTCGTTTCTAAAAGTTTGGGGATGCGATGCTTATGTCATGAAACTTCAACCTGAAAAGCTCGAACCCAAGTCGAAAAAATGCGTCTTCATAGGATACCCTAAGGAAACTATTGGGTATACCTTCTACCTCAGATCCGAAGGCAAGATCTTCGTTGCCAAGAACGGGTCCTTTCTAGAGAAGGAGTTTCTCTCGAAAGAATTGAGTGGGAGGAAAGTGGAACTTGATGAGGTGATAGTCACCCCTTCCGAACCGGAAAGTGGCGCAGCGCGGGAAAATGTTCCTGTGGTGCCTACACCGACTGGGCAGGAAGTTAATGATGATGATCATGAAGCTTCGGATCAAGTTACTACTGAACTTCATAGGTCCACAAGGACACGTTCCGCACCAGAGTGGTACGGCAACCCTGTCCTGGAAATCATGTTGTTAGACAACGGTGAACCTTCGAACTACGAAGAAGCGATGGCGGGCCCGGATTCCGACAAATGGCTAGAAGCCATGAAATCTGAGATAGGATCCATGTATGAAAATGAAGTATGGACTTTGACTGACTTGCCCGATGACCGGCGAGCCATAGAAAACAAATGGATCTTTAAGAAGAAGACAGACGCGGATGGTAATGTGACCATCTATAAGGCTCGACTTGTCGCTAAGGGTTATCGACAAGTTCAAGGGGTTGACTACGATGAGACTTTCTCACCCGTAGCGAAGCTGAAGTCCGTCCGAATCATGTTAGCAATTGCCGCATACTATGATTATGAGATATGGCAGATGGACGTCAAAACGGCATTACTTAACGGCTTCCTTAAGGAAGAGTTGTATATGATGCAGCCGGAAGGTTTTGTCGATCCTAAGAATGCTAACAAAGTATGCAAGATCCAGCGCTCAATCTATGGGCTGGTGCAAGCATCTCGGAGTTGGAACATTCGCTTTGATGAGATGATCAAAGCGTTTGGGTTTACACAGACTTATGGAGAAGCCTGTGTTTACAAGAAAGTGAGTGGGAGCTCTGTAGCATTTCTCATATTATATGTGGATGACATACTATTGATGGGAAATGATATAGAATTCTTGGAAAGTATAAAGGCCTATTTGAATAAGTGTTTTTTAATGAAGGACCTTGGAGAAGCTGCTTATATATTAGGCATCAAGATCTATAGAGATAGATCAAGACGCCTCATTGGTCTTTCACAGAGTACAGACCTTGACAAGATATTGAAGAAGTTCAATATGGATCAGTGCAAGAAGGGGTTCTTGCCTGTATTGCAAGGTGTGCAATTGAGCACGGCTCAATGCCCGACCATGGCAGAAGATATAGAAAAGATGAGTGTCATCCCCTATGCCTCGGCCATAGGGTCTATTATGTATGCCATGCTGTGTACCAGACCTGATGTAAACCTTGCTGTAAGTTTGGTAGGAAGGTACCAAAGTAATCCCGGCATGGAACACTGGACAACGGTCAAGAATATCCTGAAGTACCTGAAAAGGACTAAGGATATGTTTCTCGTTTATGGAGGTGACGAACAGCTCGTCGTAAAGGGTTACGTCGATGCTAGCTTCGACACAGATCTGGATGACTCGAAGTCACAGACCGGATACGTGTATAATTTGAATGGAGGAGCAGTAGGCTAGTGCAGTTGCAAGCAAAGCGTCGTGGCGGGATCTACATGTGAAGCGGAGTACATGGCAGCCTCGGAGGCAGCACAGGAAGCAGTCTGGGTGAAGGAGTTCATTACCGACCTAGGGGTGATTCCCAATGCGTCGGGCCCGATGACACTCTTCTGTGACAACACTGGAGCTATTGCCCTTGCGAAGGAGCCCAGGTTTCATAGGAAGACCAGGCATATCAAGCGTCGCTTCAACTCCATTCGTGAAAGTGTTCAAAATGGAGACATAGATATTTGTAAAGTACATACGGACCTGAATGTAGCAGATCCGTTGACTAAACCTCTCCCTAGGGCAAAACATGATCAACACCAGGACGCAATGGGTGTTCGATTCATCACAATGTAACTAGATTATTGACTCTAGTGCAAGTGGGAGACTGTTGGAAATATGCCCTAGAGGCAATAATAAATGGTTATTATTATATTTCTTTGTTCATGGTAATTGTCTATTGTTCATGCTATAATTGTATTGTCCGGAAATCGTAATACATGTGTGAATAAATAGACCACAACGTGTCCCTAGTAAGCCTCTAGTTGACTAGCTCGTTGATCAACAGATAGTCATGGTTTCCTGACTATGGACATTGGATGTCATTGATAACGGGATCACATCATTAGGAGAATGATGTGATGGACAAGACCCAATCCTAAGCATAGCATAAAAGATCGTGTAGTTTCGTTTGCTAGAGCTTTTCCAATGTCAAGTATCTTTTCCTTAGACCATGAGATCGTGCAACTCCCGGATACCGTAGGAGTGCTTTGGGTGTGCCAAACGTCACAACGTAACTGGGTGACTATAAAGGTGCACTACGGGTATCTCCGAAAGTGTCTGTTGGGTTGGCACGGATCGAGACTGGGATTTGTCACTCCGTGTGATGGAGAGGTATGTCTGGGCCCACTCGGTAATGCATCATCATAATGATCTCTATGTGACTAAGGCGTTAGTCACAGGATCATGCATTGCGGTACGAGTAAAGAGACTTGCCGGTAACGAGATTGAACAAGGTATCGCGATACCGACGATCGAATCTCGGGCAAGTAACATACCGATTGACAAAGGGAATTATATACGGGATTGATTGAATCCTCGACATCGTGGTTCATCCGATGAGATCATCGTGGAACATGTGGGAGCCAACATGGGTAGCCAGATCCCGCTGTTGGTTATTGACCGGAGAGGCGTCTCGGTCATGTCTGCATGTCTCCCGAACCCGTAGGGTCTACACACTTAAGGTTCGGTGACGCTAGGGTTGTAGAGACATGTGTATGCGGAAACCCGAAAGTTGTTCCGAGTCCCGGATGAGATCCCGGACGTCACGAGGAGTTCCGGAATGGTCCGGAGGTAAACAATTATATATAGGAAGTCAAGTTTCGGCCACCGGGAAAGTTTCAGGGGTTACCGGTATTGTACTGGGACCACCGGAAGGGTCCCGGGGGTCCACCGGGTGGGGCCACCTATCCCGGAGGGCCCCGTGGGCTGAAGTGGGAAGGGAACCAGCTCCTAGTGGGCTGGGCGCCCCCCCATGGCCCTCCCCCCATGCGCCTAGGGTTGGAAACCCTAGAATGGGGGGGCTTCCCACTTGCCTTGGGGGGCAAGGCACCCCCTTGGCCGCCGCCCCCCCACCCTAGATGGGTTTGGCCGGCGCCCCCCTCCCAGGGGGCCTATATAAAGGGGGGGGGGGAGGGAGGGCAGCAACATCTTAGCCTTGGGCGCCTCCCTCCTCCCCTGCTACACCTCTCTCTCTCACATAGAAGCTCGGCGAAGCCCTGCCGGCATCCCGCTACATCCACCACCACGCCGTCGTGCTGCTGGATCTCCATCAACCTCTCCTTCCCCCTTGCTGGATCAAGAAGGAGGAGACGTCGCTGCACCGTACGTGTGTTGAACGCGGAGGTGCCGTCCGTTCGGCACTCGTTCATCGGTGATTTGAATCACGGCGAGTACGATTCCGTCATCCACGTTCATTGGAACGCTTCCGCTCGCGATCTACAAGGGTATGTAGATGCACTCCTTTCCCCTCGTTGCTAGTATACTCCATAGATGCATCTTGGTGAGCGTAGGAAAATTTTAAAATTATGCTACGATTCCCAACATGTAGTCCTTTCCCATGGACATGGCTATCCGAATAGATTTAACCTCTGCAGAGGGTGTACTCTTTACCCACGAGTAACGGATTTATTTAGTCCATCGGGACTAATTCCGCCTACGGTCTTTTAACTGAAAACACACCTGACCCGCACACACTAGCTTAACTTACCGGTGTCTGGAATCACCCACGACACCTGTCAAGCAAAACTCTAAGTGGGGAGGCTACAACCTCGACGTAGCATGGGATCACAAAATTTATACCGCGCGCAAACTAGGGGAGCTACCCCTTCAGCTACAACCGAAACACCCATGCCCCCGGACCAGGTGGCATGCCTACCGGATGCCTCCGGTATCTTCCACCATGGCCTCTCTATACGGTGTGTGCTAGGACAGGGTTGACAACTTACTGAACCGTACCCTACCTGCGGCAGGGACAAGTGGTGGTACGAAACCAGTAGGGGGGGGGGTTACTAAACAAGACTCGACCTATGGCCGACTCAGGAGGTCCAAGTATTCTCCGTATGATTAGCATCACAAATATGTTTCCATTAACAGATAAACTCACCACTCATCAAGCCTCACCATGCCATACCGGACCTACTCGTCTCGACGAGGAATGGACAAGCTCGTGTCTACCCAAGACCGCGACTTTCCCGGCTTCCTTCCGGTATGCATGACAAGCTTACGAGGATGATTACCATCACCAGCATATCCATTTCTAACAGCAAAGCATCTCCATTATGCACCCATGCGTATGATTTTATCGTCACATAAAATAACGTATGCTCCAAGTCAAGGTGGTGTCGTAACCGTATCAACAACGCACAAAAATATTATGCCAGAGTTCAGAATGCTTGCCTTCAAGAGTATGCAAGGGGGTGCACTTTTTGAAAGTTTTCTTCTCTCTCCATTTCCTATTTTGAAAAATATTCAAATAACATATATTTCAAAAACAGTACAAAAAGTTGTCCCAAATATTTTTGAAATAAATCTTAAAATAAACTAGATGAAATTTGAGAGAGGTAGGAAAAATGATCAACTCATTTGGAGTTTTATTTTAAAAGATATAGCCAGTCAAAGTTCTGTTTTTAATAAAACCAGAAAAAGGAAACGTTTCGGGGGGAAGTACGCTTTCGAACAGTGGAAAACGTACTCTGGGTTTTGCGCTTCCACTAAAGCCAGCGTGGGTGGCGCGTGGGTCACTGACAGTGGGTCCAGCGGGCCCACTGGTCAGGTTTGACTAGTCCCCTCTCCCTCCTCTTCCTCTGCCCGAACGGAGGCGGGACTCCGGCGATCGCCGTCGACGAACGGCGCCTCCCCGCGGGGTGCTGAGGGTGGGGATGGATCCACCTGTCCCAGGCGGTCCTCCCGGTGGGCGCTAGGCAGGTGGGGACGGAGGAAGCCGCCGACTGCGAGCTCCGTGGCGGACGGTGGTTCGGGAGCAAATGGGGCTTCGGGCTACGGTGGTTCCCGATCAAGTTTGAGAGGTGGGGTGGCTCCGCAAGGCCTAGGAGGGTCGAATGGCGGCGCTGGATGGACCAGGGAGGTTCTACTCGCGACGCAAGGCACCGGAGCGCGGCGGCGGCCGAACTGGCCGTAGACGAGGAAGAAGGCTCGTCCCCGTCGATTTCTGGCTGCGGGAGTGCTATGGGGGTGGCCTAGGGTCGCCTGAGTGCTCGGAGGAGCTCGGGGCCTCCTTTTATAGCGCAACGAGGTTGGTTCCCGCGGTGGCCGTGGATAAGAACACCGGCGACCGCCGTTCTGTAGCCAAGGGGCGCATGGCGTTGGCTGGCGGGGTCTGGCAGAGGGAGGGGATAAGCTTGAGCTGTTCCAGGGGCAGCTGGCGCGCTGGAGTGGCTCGGGCGGCGCCGTCCATGGCAGGAGCCTACTGCCGACGCCGGCGTGCCGCCAAGGGCTCTGACGGCGGCACTGTAGGGCGCCAGGGAAAAGCTTGGAGCGTTTTGGTGAGCGGATGAGGACGGGGCGTGGCTCTGCGGGCGAGCAACGGCCAGGGGCACGACGCGGCGACCCGTGCGCACGCACGTGCAAAACGCGCGCTCTGGCCGCGCCCAGAGCACGCACGCCAGGTGCTCGACGAAATGGCAGCGCGTGCTAGAGAGCTTGGATGATGCTGGCAGTTAACAGGCCAGGGTTAGGGATAGCTAGGAGCTTAGAGGACATGCTGGATGGGTCAGGGGCTCAAGTTCATAATGCAAACTAGAAAACATGCCAAAACTGTTCCTGCACACAAGGTGTTCGTCAGAATGCTAAGTGCATCTAGGCAACTCTTGGAGTGGCCAAAAACTCCAGACCAGTGTCTCCCTAGATGTAGGTGATGATGGCAAGATTATTTGGGCAAAACCAGAAACTTGCTAGTGCAAGTTTTGCAAACTTTCAGTTTTGGACAGAAAGAAGGCCTTATTGCATGCACTTAAAACCTTCCAATGGGTCCACTCTCCTGGGCTTAAGGGTTTTGCAGGGAGGTCTATAATTAGGAAAAAGCTCATGGGCACCAGAGCAAAATAAATTAGGGTTGCACTACAAATCACCAAACTGGAGCAGAATGAAGATGAGGATGATTCACTCAAATTTTTCAAAGAACACCCCTGGGTTTTTGCATGAAGCTGAATTATAAGCATCTACTGACATCTCCAAACACTTGGAAGAATTTTTAGGGAAATATTTAAATAGGTTGTAGTGCAAAAATACCTACTGGACCAGATTTGAAAAGTTGGTGTAGAGCTCAACATCTCCAACAACCAAAATATATCTTTGCATAAAAGTGATGTGGAAACATCACATGACATCCCCAAATTTTGGTGAAAATTTTCAATGCATTAATCAAATGGTTGCAGTGCAACAGAGGCTCCAAATCTATGAAAAATCATTTTAAAAGAATAAAGCTCATGAAAAACAATTATGCAAATAAATCCACTGATAAAGAATTGTTTTATAGAGAGAGTATACAAGCCCAATAATACTTTTCGAAAGTTTCCACTTGAGGTAAAACTCCACAATATTAAAGAAAAGAGAGGTTCTGAAATTAAGAGATAAATCCAGACAAATGGAAAAGTTTAATCTCCTGGCAAAATTTTAATTAATAAAACAAGGTCAAAATTTTGGGGTGTTACAACACTACCCCCCTTAAGAAAAATCTCGTCCTCGAGATTTGCTAAGGGTTGTTTTAAAAAAATAATACTCCCATTAGTTGAAACCAAGAGTTTGCTCATAGCACAAACTTAGGGTATAATCATAAGCTGCAACACACAAATAAACATAGCTATGATGTTTACAATGAAAACGGCATATGGATAGGGTCCCGAGAGAACGTCTCTGGTACTGGGGCGCACTCTTCTTCTATCGGGGGAAGCGGGTTGACCAGTCGATGAACGCGTCTCTCCTGGTCGGGCCTCAGTGGTCTGCCGATGGCGATCTGAGGATTTAAATCAGCGAGGCTCTGGAGATAACCCATTACCCGCTGAGTCAAACGCTCCTGAGCGATAACATACTGGGCAAGGTTGGCCAGTACTGGATTTCTCTCAATTCGCCCACCGGGAAAAGATGCTACTTCTCCGGGTGCTGCACGACTCGGGAAATAATAATATCCTCGTTCGCTGGCATAGGGTACCGCGAATCGAAGACGAGCAAGCGCTTCGTACGTAGCAGCTTCTATGGCCATATGCGGAGTCGGCATGGATTTCCCCACGAAGGAGACTTCCGTTGGGTCTTGGTTTGGGTTTGCGGGAGGGATGTGCACCACTGCCCAATATTTCGAGGTGGATGGGGTGATCCTCGATTTGAGCAACTCGTACTGGGGTGGATGGATGGCACTCATGGTACTGCAAGTAAAGTCCCACAATAATTTAACAAAACTACCCGGGGTTGCGTCTGGAGTTCTCAGATAAATACTGGGGGTCGGCATGGCAAAGAAATGGCTGTGAGTGTTGCGTACAAGGCGAGGGGCACTTGGCAAGGTCACGAGGTGGCCTTTTATATAGCATTGGGGCTGGGTTATTTACCGTGGCGAAGGGTAACTGGTTCTGTTCTATGGGTCGGGGTCAAAGCCACAGATACTCATATCTCATAAATGTGACGCATACTGTGGGTGTCGTCGGGGTTGGTTTTGGTAGCTGCGCCCGGAATTAAAAATGTAACTGTACACTGACGTACTCATGCCTGGCTACTATTCCAAAATAGGGCGCACGAGCAGACAACATTTAAAAAAAATGGTGGTACAGGATCACACAATTACAAGGCGTAGAAGTACTAAGGCTCGTTACTACTCGAGCAACTTAGTCTACTTCGTTAATATCTAAGCGGGCTTGTCTAGTGGACGTCGAAGCTTCTCCACGGGTTTCACTGTCGGGATTAGCCGGATGAGGTTGAGGGGCTGCAGGGTCGGGGTAGCGATGATGACCGTCGCGGGGGTTGTTGGCCACAACCCCGTTGGAGTGTGTTCCCAAAAGGCGACGAAGCACTTCTGGGGACACCAAAGTATTTTGGTCGATGGCTGGGGCAGACCTCAAGGGCTCGATCGATGTCCGAACAACACGACTGGGTTGTCGGCGTCGGGCTCCACTTCTCATCTCACCGGGGCTCGGCGAACCAGTTCTCCACGAGCTGCGATCAGATCAAGGGTGATTTGATCGAACAGTTCCTCTAGTGCACTTACATAGCGCACCAGATGCAACAATGCAGGATCCGTCTCGTGATCTCCGTTGGCAACCTGGGGTGGCCTACCATACCCGTCACGGTTGGGATAGTAGTAGAACGAGCGACAGTTAACTCTGTGCGACAAGTGCCGGAGTTGAACTATAGCTTCTCGAGCTGCCAGTTGGATGGCTTGTGGCTCAAAGGAAGTGGTCCTTCCAGTTAACCTGTAGGGGCGTTCTGGCGATAGACCCCTACCATAGATGTGCACAGTGGCCCAGAACTGACGGCTCTCACCGCTCATGAGGCCTTGGTACACAACATATTCTGGGGGCTCTTCTAATGCATAGGCACGGTGGGTGAGGTTTGCGAGCACGGTCACAAAACCTCCAAGGCTGGTTGCTGTGGTCTCATTGTGAACAATGGGGCCAGGCATCGTGGCTTGGTTTGTGAAAGAGGCTGTGCTGTGCTGTGTTGAGGCTAGCGTGCCCGTTTTATAGAAAAGGGGACGGAGTCTTCCTTCGCACGCTTGCGAATGAGACAAGTTAGGTGTCGGTCAATGGCGCGTGATCGACAGGCTAGGCTGATAGGTTGGGCACCGACTGCCAAAAGCGTCGGGGTCACTGTGTGGCTATCTTGCGCGAGAAGCTTGGCCGGGGTTAGGTTAAGGTCTGGTGGGTTGGTTAACCTAGGTTTTTTGACCTGGCTAAGATAGGATTAGCCAATGGTCAGCCTGGCTCTGATACCAAGTTTGTCAGGACCGGTTATTCGGGATATTAATTTTCCAGGAAATGGCCCTTGTGCTCACCAGCCCCAGGATTACTGTTAGCTGATGAGGCACCAACTTGATAAATAAATTCCAAGCAAGGTACAAAATATGTAGTACAAGACCATTGTGGCCTATGAGTACACACTTGGTTTCTAGTGGTTGATGGCGGAAGCGGTTTGTGGTTCATCTGCGTCGATGGGACTCCATTTCCTACAAGAACAGCTGATCAGGATAACTCCTATCTTCGCGAGGCTGCTATCATCATTGCGTAGGTTCCGGGGCTGTCATCGCAATGCTTATCTCCATGCTAGAAATCTGGCCAAGACAATAGCCAGGGACAAGCCAGTGAGTACTTTTGAATGTACTCGCAAACATTATGAACACGGGTATAATATAATAGTGGATAATCATGCTCCGAAATATTCTGTGATCATAACATCTGCCGTGAAATAAATGAAATCCATGATGCACGCGTGCAAGTAGAATATGGATATGCAATACGGGAGTAGGAATAGAATGCACCGATCGAGTGTCTGAAGCGACGCCTCGAAAGGATAATAAGATAAATCATGCCTCAGTCGGGTGTCTGAGCGACACCACATAAAGGGCTTAATAAGAATAAATAAATGACAAACATGCCGCAGTCGGGCGTCTGAGCGACACCACATAAAGGGCTTATAAATAAATAAATAACAAGCATGCCGTAGTCGGGCGTCTGAGCGACACCACATAAAGGGCTTATAAATAATAAATATAACAAGCATGCCACAGTCGGGCGTCTGAGCGACACCACATAAAGGGCTAATAATAATTGTAGTGAGTATCCAGGAGGTAGGACCGTCCCAGGGATACTCAATAATTCAAATAATGTAAATGGTTAGTCCACAATAATAATAATCATGATCCTCATATGTCACAGGTCATAATCAATGATCTAGTTTAGCCGTTTCTCCATCCGAAGACCGTCACCATAATAATCATAATCCTCATATGTCACAGGTCGAAATCAATGATCTAGTTTTGCCGTTTCTCCATCCGAAGACCGTCACTATAATAATCATAATCCTCATATGTCACAGGTCAAAATCAATGATCTAGTTTAGCCGTTTCTCCATCCGAAGACCGTCACTATGTGACACCCAAAATTTCATTTGGATTTTTCAAAATTTTTACTTGACTTGAGGGAGGTGATTTAAAATTTTTCTTCAAAAGAACCCTCCCTTTCAAAATATTTTTTATGGCAAGAGTTTTATTTGGATTCACCCAAGACTTGTTTTTGGTCTTGGAGGTTCTTGCTTTTTATTTTGGACTCAAGCCAAAATGCTTTTCACTTGGGAAAAATGTCTTTTGAAAATTTCTTTGAAAATACTCTATAGCTTTTGGAATAATCCTTTACCACTTTCAACAAATCTCCCTTGCCATGACCTTAGTGCAAATCCACTCTCATAAACCTTTCCTTATCTTTGGATCATGATTTACTTCAAATCCAGCAAGTTGGACCTCTCCATATTTTTATTTTCCACTTATTTCTTATCAAAACAATTTCTACCTTATATCTTGATCATTGGAGGTTTACAAAGGAACTACTCTTTCTGCTTTGATTTTTGCCCCCAAACCTTTTTCCCTTCCTAGTCCTTTGAACCCTCAACCAAGATCCATGAAGATCCACTGGTCTCCAGTTCAAAATTTTCAAACTATACTTGCTGCAAGTTTGGACCAGATTTGCCAAATTTGATGAAATTCATTCAAATCCTTCTCCAAAAATTCTGAGTAAAATCAGGCAGCCTCTGGGTGCATTGAGTGGTCACCTGACCAAGCCCCAGCTCCAGATTTTTTTTTCTTCATACCTAATCATTTCATCGAACACCTTCAGAGCACTGTCAGTATCAGGTTCAGTCAAATTCAGTTAACAGTGGCTGAATCACTGTCGTTTTCTTCAGTGTCTGTTGTCGATCTCGCCAGTGCCCGGCGTCGCCGTGTTTCCTGTCCCCTCCCCCTTGTCCTCTGCAACGCACGAGCGCCTGGATGCTTGCGGGCGTCGGCGACGAGCTGGAGGAGGTGCGCCGCCCCATGACCGACGCCAGCGGCGGCTTTGCGGCCGCCAGAGAGAGGCGCAGCGCAGACGGCGCCACCCAGCACCGAGAGTGCCGCGTGGTCTTCCACTCCCCAGTGCGCGCTGCCACCCTCGTCGTGAACCACTGGGCGCGGAGCGCTCTCTCGGCCGCCGTCGTGCCCGTGCGGCCACCCCACCGTGGACCGGCGCCATTACGCCAAGACCGACCAGGATTAGCGGGGTAACGGCACCAGTACACCTCACTGATGCTGCCTGGCCACCTAAACTCCTTGCCAAGCCGCTGCCTCGCCGTAATTGCTCGCCGGAGCAACCCCGTTCACGGCCACCCCTCGAGCCGCCTATAAATAGAGGCCCCGAGCTCCAGCTAGTACCCACACCACCTCTACACTCCACCAAGACCCTGCCTAGCCACTGGTAGAGCCCCGAGGAAGTCTCCTTCCTCAACTCCGGCCGCCGCGACCCGCCACGGGATCCAGCTCGATTTGCTCCCGTGCGTGCACCTCTGCCTCCCATCTCTTGCCAGTAGCTCTCTAGTGCATCCCTCCTTCTGACCCGCGCTTCAATTCGAAGTTTGCAGCACACCACTGGAGTTCCCCACCATCGCCCGAGCCGCCGTCCGCCGGAGAAAGTGTCGCCGTCGATGTGGTGCTCCTCGACGCCCAAGTCCACCACCCACCGACGCGGAAGGACACGCTGATACTCTTGGTACACTCCGATCTCCCTGACTCGCCGTGGTTCGACGCCGGCGACCACCGCAGCCTTCGGGCGCTGGCGAGGTCTTTCAAACCTGACATGTGGACCCCCCACGTCAGCCTCTCTTTCTTTCCCCGCGGACCGTTTTCTGTTGGCGCCTTCGGGCAGAGTACGTTTTCTCTGTGGGCTTGCGCGTTTCTATTCGAACCGTTTTCTGTTTTCTCAGTTAAACCCCTGGAACTTTTCTGTTTCATTACAGATGAGTCCCTGGACAGAAACCCTTATAACTTTTTAATAAAAAGTGATTTTTGAATGATTCTTTTTCTGACGGTCTTAAAATTTTGTCTAGTTTTTGATGGGATTTATTTGAAAAAAAAATTGGAACAACTTTTATGCACACGTTGGTTTTCACGTTAGTATGCTTTTTCGCTATACCGTAGGTTCCGGAAGAGGTGACGGAGGCGCGAACTTCGCCGAGCTAGACTCCGACTTCTCCGAACCAGGCAAGCATGTTTGAACCTTTGATATGATAGGTGTTTGCATGATTGCGTGAAAGGTTGTGCATGGCATACGAGTATCGGTGAGCACCTCGTTGCATGTGAGGCAACTACCCGTGTGTTCCAAAGTTGCGGTGATCTCTGATGAGAGATGGCCTAGTCATGTGGTGACATGAAGGGCAGTAAGGTGGTACTGTTGTAGCATGCCAGCCTTACGTCATCCGTTAAATTCCGACGTTAACATGGACAGAGTCACGTTATCGTTCTTCCCCCTTCCGTGCTACCACATGTTTTCTGCCAGAATGCGGTTTAGTAAGTTGGTAACCTCTTTCCGTGTACACACCAAACAGAGGGGCCGGGATGATGGTTCCATGGCCCTGGATTAAAGCCAGTCATCCGGTCAGGGGGCATGGGTGTTTCCGGTTGGGACCGAGAGGGGGGCACCCCTTAGAGCGCGCGTATAGAAATTTTGATCCCATGCTACGCGAGGTTGTAGCCTCCCCGTCTCAGGGTTTTTCTTGAACGTTGCCGAGGGTGATTCCTGGCTTCGGAATGTTGAATCGGTGTGTATTGGTTAGACGTGTTTCTTCCAAAACACCGTAGACGGAACTAGTCCCCGTGACTACTGAAATCCGTTGGCTGTGGTTAAAGTACAAACTCTGCAGAGTCAAATCCTTTCGAGTCATCGTATCCATGGTCAAGTATCGTGATCAGTGTATCCATATCTATGTCAAGTCCTCGTGGTTTGTTCTTCTTTCCGGTAAGTGAGCATGAGTAGTAGACTTAGCTGAACATTACTCCTGTGGACGGACTAACCCTGTTGTTTATCTCATGCCTGATTATTCTCTGGATATGATTTAAATTCTTGAGCTAATAAGATGTTAAGTTATGAAGCCCTTTATGTGATGTCGCTCAGACGTCCGACTGTGGCATGTTTGTCTTTTATTCCCAATATAAGCCCTTTATGTGATGTCGCTCAGACGTCCGACTGTGGCATATTGATTATTTACTTTTGATATAAGCCCTTTATGTGATGTCGCTCAGACGTTCGACTATGGCATATTGATTATTTACTTTTGATATAAGCCCTTTATGTGATGTCCCTCAGGCGTCCGACTGTGGCATGCACTATCTTTTATTTCCTTTTATAAGCCCTTTATGTGGTGTCGCCCTGACGCCCGACTGCGGCATTATTATTCTTGCAGTTTCCTCTCGCGGAGTCATTCAGACCCTTGTTTGGCACCCAGTATTTATTTTGGGATTTCGGGAGGACTACCGCCCGACTTCTCTGTTATTTTCACATGCATTATTATCTCTATGTCTGAACGCACTTGTTAATCTGTTCATATGCTTCATGTTTACATTTGTTATATCTTATGTCCGAACTGTCTTGCGAGTACTTTCATAGTACTCACCTGGCTTGTTGATTTGGCCAGATGTTGACGAAGGCGATCTCTTGGATGAAGAGTTTGATAGTGCGTCCGACGCCTAGAGGAGTCCCAGTCAGTCCTGTGCGATCCCGGTTATTGGTCACTTGTATTATATACGCTTCCGCCACCTGCAATAAGTCTCCTCGAGCCTCACTCCGACGCTCGAAGAGCTGTAGTTTTCAGGAGTCATATCACCCACTTCGCGGTGATATTTCCACCACCGTTGTTATCGTGAGTTAGTAGTCATGCCACCCTATCCGCCGTTATGTTTTATCGGCGTTCATGTAATAAATTGTTGAGCAGTCTCCGCTCAACCTTGTATTATATTCAGTACTCCTGGTATTTTTTCTTCTGTGACCAAGATATTGTCTACCAGTGAGAAGGAATTCTTCTTTACTGGTCCGTAAAAGGGATCGGTCTCTCAATAAATATTTTATTGAAAAACCGGTCGTGACAAGCTTGGTATCAGAGCCAGGCTGACTGTAGGAAGCCACTAGGTGCGATCGCTAATCGGTTATTAGCGTCTTTTGTGCTTTTTCAGCATTTTGCAATTGTAGCTATTTTCTGTTCGTCATCATAAATTTATGACATGACTACTCAGAATTTTTGCCTACTTTTGTAGATGGCTGGCAGCAACTGTGAGACTCGAGTGTTCACGAACGTGCCCGAGGGGTTTGTCAAACTCCTCGTCTCCATCACCAAGCTTGCGATCGGGCCAGCGACTCGTCCGGAGTTCACGCTTTATCAGCACAAGCTCAGCGATGACGTGTCTATGCACCAAGCCGTGGTGCAATTCAAGGGAGGACGTTCTGCATCCCGCCACTTCCGTTTTGTGGGAAGGGCCATGCCTACAGAGAGGCATGCCATGCAGATGGCTGCCCGTGAGGCGATAGCTCGTCTTCGGGACATCCTTCCTATGATGAAGACTCGTCGCTACCGCTACCTCCCATGCCATGTGCCATATACTTGTCACTATGCATTCGCCTGCCATCGAGGAGAACGAGATGAAGCCATCGAGATGGTTGTGGAGTATCTCAAGGCTCTGGAGGAGTCTTTCGACAACCTCGTGGACGATCTTGTGGCTGCCCGCATGGACTTAGTCCGGGGCGGTCCTGCCAGCAGGAAGGAGCTTCTCCTCACAGCACCGCCTCTAACATTCGTCTCGTCTTCAGCCTCTTATGCACCGGCCATTTTGGCCACTGCTCGCTGTCTGCCTACAACTGAGGAGTTCGACAGAGTCATCGCTCCTACTCCAATCAGAGCTGAACTGCCTGCCGCACTACCACATGTCGCCCCCGCGCCATCACCGCAGCGCAGTGTTACGCGCCAGGAGCCAGCTAGAGAGGAGGTGGAGGTTGAATCACCTGCACCGCTGAGTCTTTCCCTCGGCAAGGGGAAGGACATCGTCACCATCTTCGACTGAGAGCACCGAGTAGCCGCGCGTTTTGTCTGCTTGTATGATGTGTTTTATCTGTACGCTAGTTTGTATTAGTGTGTTCGCTGCTTTCCGGAGGAGTATGCTAGTCTAAATAACATGTCAGGATTGTGTACGCACATCCTGAGTGATGTATCGTGTGTTTGCTTTTTGCGTGTAAGATATATGCTAAGAAGTTCTTCTCCGTGCAAAAATCGTTTATGTTTTCTTGAAAACCTTGAGGTCTTTTAAATTGTTGCCTTTGCAAGATTTTCCTTGTGCCACACAGTTCTTCTCATGGGTTTTGCAAAATAATACCCCAGACTGGAAAAATGTCTCGCCCGTGGACTCGCTCCATGCCCAATCAGCCAGAAGAAGTTTATGGGACACAGACTAGCAACAACTTCACTCAGGGACAGTATAGTCAACAAGACAGCGAAGCAGCCTTGTCTCAAGTATGCCGTCTCTTCGAACAAAGCCAGCAACAACACCAAGAGATGATGAATCACGTCATCAATATGGGAAACCACCGTGAACCCTATCAACCACATTCCAAGTTATCTGAGTTACAGAAGACTCGCCCTTCAACTTTTGCTCACACTGATAGGCCGCTGGAAGCCGATGATTGGCTTCGTGATATCGAGAGGAAGCTGATTATTGCTCAGTGCTCAGATAATGAGAAGGTGCTTTATGCACCACACTACCTTACTGGAGCAGCTGCAGCATGGTGGGAGAACTTCTTACACATGCATCCCAGTGAACACAACATCACCTGGGAAGAATTCAAGGAAGGCTTTCGTGGGGCACACATCCCCAGGAGCATCATAAAAATCAAGAAGAGAGAATTTGACGATCTCAAGCAAAGAGGCATGTCAGTGATAGAATACAACGGTCAGTTTACCCAGCTATTTCATTATGCCTACGACGAGCACATGACAGAGAACAAGAAGATGGAAAAATTCCTGGACGGCCTGGCACCGGCACTAAAATGCCAACTGGTTGTACACACTTTCCCGGATTTTAAAACTCTGGTTGACAAGGCCATTACCTTGGAGAATGAGCGCCGTAGTCTGGAAGATCTCCGTAAGCGAAAGAGGGACAAGACGACTCTTGCTCGCAACAACCGAAGCAAGACTGAGGTTCCAAGGACAGAAGCAAGGAAATCCACGACTACTGATCTAAGGCCCGTCAGACAGTTTCATGCCAGGGACAAGAGTGCACGTACCGTCCAGGGTCACCTGCTATGCTTGTGGTGAAGAAGGGCACTATGCTAAACAATGCCCAAAGCCGAGGAACTCAGCCCCCAAGCCAAACAATGGTGGGAATAATCCAGCCCCCAAGCGCAACAATTTCAATCCCAACAACAACCACAGGAAGGGCCACCTGAACCATGTGACCAGGGAAGAAGCGCAGAATGCCCCAGACATCGTGCTCGGTACGTTCCCTGTCAACACAGTACCTGCCACAGTTTTGTTTGATTCTGGAGCTTCCCATTCATTCGTTTCGAAGAGTTTTGTTTTGCAACATGGTTTTCCGATACTTCCCTTGGAAAAATCTATGATCATCAAGTCCCCCGGAAGTAAGAAAATCGCTCAGAGTTACTGCCAAGGAGTAATCATTGAGTTCGAAGGACTACAGTTCCAAGCAAATCTCATCGTGTTGGAAAATAAAGGACTGGATGTCATTTTGGGGATGGACTGGTTAACCACCAACAAAGGATTCATTGACTGTTTCAATCGGACCGTGATTCTCACTCACCATCATGGCAAGACAATAAAGGTTACAGCTCAAGAAAGGCCACGGTCACGGCAACCACAACTGAACAAAGTGGACATTTCAGAACTGAGAAAAGTTCCAGTGGTATGCGAGTTTCCTGACGTATTTCATGAAGAACTGCCAGGCATGCCACCAGACCGAGAGATAGAATTCAGCATCGAACTAGCACTTGGCACCGCTCCCATCTATAAGAAACCTTATAGAATGGCACCCTCAGAATTGGTGGAGTTGAAAAAGCAGATAAAGGAATTATTGGACAAAGGATTTATTCGAGCCAGCTCCTCACCATGGGGTTCGCCAGTGTTGTTCGCCAAGAAAAAGGATGGGACACTAAGACTGTGTATAGACTATCGAGCTCTCAATATGGTCACCTTTAAAAACAAATATCCGATGCCACGGATAAATGATTTGTTTGACCAGCTCGCACAAGCCAAGGTGTTCTCAAAAATTGATTTGAGATCGGGATATCATCAATTGAAAGTACGGACAGAAGATATCCCTAAAACAGCATTCACCTCCAGATACGGATTATATGAATTCACAGTGATGCCTTTTGGTCTAACAAACGCCCCCGCATATTTCGTCCACCTCATGAACAAAGTGTTCATGAAATTCATGGACAAATTTGTTGTGGTGTTCATCGACGATATTCTGGTATACTCAAGGACACCAGAAGAGCATGCTGAGCATCTCAGAATTGTTTTGGGAGAATTAAGGAAACATCAGTTGTACGCCAAATTTAGCAAGTGTGAGTTTTGGCTAAGGCAGGTTGGTTTCCTAGGCCATATATTGAACCAAGAAGGCGTGGCCGTAGACCCAGAAAAACTCAAAGCCATACTTGACTGGAAGCCACGCGCCAACGTTACAGATGTGCGGAGTTTCCTAGGAATGGCCGGATATTACAGAAGATTTATTGAAGGATTCTCCACTGTGGCAAAACCAATAACACAGTTGCTCAAGAAAGACAAGCAATTTGTATGGACGGAAGCATGCGAGAGAAGCTTCCAAGAACTTAAGAAGAAGCTAACAACCGCACCGGTATTAACCGTGCCAGACATACACAAGAGTTTTGAAGTATATTGTGACGCGTCCCGAAAAGGCCTTGGATGTGTACTAATGCAAGATGGCAAAGTCGTCGCGTATGCCTCCAGGCAGCTGCGAAAACATGAGGAAAATTACCCAACACATGACTTGGAGCTAGCAGCAGTCATACATGCACTCAAGGAGTGGAGGCACTTTCTGTTGGGAAATCGCTGTGAAATATATACGGACCATAAGAGCCTCAAATATATTTTCACACAGCCAGAGCTAAATTTACGCCAACGACGCTGGTTGGAATTGGTCAAGGACTATGATGTCGGCATTCACTACCATCCAGGGAAAGCAAATGTAGTGGCTGATGCCCTTAGTCGAAACCCCAGCCCGGACAACGACGGTCCGCAAAACTTGAGGCCTGAGTTTCAGCAAGAGTTCGCTAGGCTCAACATGGTGTTAGTCTCTGAGGGCACCATATCAAATCTGGAGATGCAACCCACCCTAGTGGAACAAATTAAGAAGGCTCAACAGGGACATCCCAGCATCGAAGGTATAAAGAAGAAAATGAACCTTGGTAAGGCTTCAGAGTTTGTCACAGACAGTGAAGGAATATTATGGTACGGAGACAGACTTTGCGTACCTAACATTGAGGAACTCAAGCAACAAATCCTAACCGAAAGCCACACCGCTCCCTACTCGATCCATCCTGGAGGAACCAAAATGTACAAAGACATTCAGGAAAGATTTTGGTGGCACGGTATGAAAAGGGATATAGCCGCATTTATTGCTTGTTGTGATTCATGTCAGCGCATCAAGGCCGAGCATCAAAAGCCAGCAGGGCTACTCCAGCCAAACAGGATACCGGAGTGGAAATGGGATGAAATAGGAATGGACTTCATCGTCGGACTACCCCGATCACAACGCGGAAATGACGCCATATGGGTCATCACAGACTGACTAACCAAGGTTGCTCATTTCATTCCCGTGAAGACTACCTACTCCACACAAAGACTGGCCAAACTTTATCTCTCCCGTATAGTTTGTTTGCATGGAGTCCCAAAGACTATAATATCCGATCGAGGCACACAATTTGTCTCCAAATTTTGGGATCACCTGTAACAAGCTCTGGGCACGCAGCTAGCTTTCAGTACAGCGTACCACCCTCAGACTGATGGACAAACGAAACGTGTGAACCAAATCCTAGAGGATATGCTGAGAGCCTGTGTGCTCACCTATGGGTCCAGTTGGGAAGAGAGTTTGCCGTATGCCGAGTTTGCTTACAACAACAGTTACCAAGCCAGCTTGCAAATGGCACCCTTTGAAGCATTGTGCGGGCGGAGGTGTCGTACCCCACTGAATTGGTCAGAAACAGGTGACAGCCGTATCTTCGGCCCAGACATGCTTAAAGAGGCCGAGGAGAAAGTTAAGCAGATCAGGGATAGACTCAAGACAGCGCAGAGCCGACAAAAGAGCTACTACGATCAAAAACATCGTGAGGTCAGCTTTGAACCCGGTGATTCCGTATACCTACGAGTGTCTCCTATGAGGGGCCTGCAACGGTTCAAAATTAAGGGGAAGCTAGCCCCGAGATTTATTGGACCATTTTGTATAGAGGCACGAAGAGGCACAGTGGCCTACAAACTAGACTTACCCAAGGAGCTGCCAGACGTCCATGACGTATTCCACGTCTCACAATTGAGAAAATGTGTGAGTAACCCGGAGGAGCATGTATCTCATGAGGGCATTGATGTACAACCAGATCTCACCTACAGAGAGCGGCCAGTAAAGATACTGGGAGTGTCTGAACGGAGGACCCGTCAGAAAACGACCAAATTTTTCAGAGTTCAGTGGAACAACCACACTGAGGATGAAGCTACATGGGAAAGGGAAGATTTTCTTCAGGCAGAATATCCATATCTATTCGAGGATCAGCTGAAATCTCGAGGACGAGATTTTTCCTAAGGGGGTAGGTGTTGTGACACCCAAAATTTCATTTGGATTTTTCAAATTTTTTACTTGACTTGAGGGAGGTGATTTAAAATTTTTCTTCAAAAGAACCCTCCCTTTCAAAATATTTTTTTTATGGCAAGAGTTTTATTTGGATTCACCCAAGACTTGTTTTTGGTCTTGGAGGTTCTTGCTTTTTATTTTGGACTCAAGCCAAAATGCTTTTCACTTGGGAAAAATGTCTTTTGAAAATTTCTTTGAAAATACTCTATAGCTTTTGGAATAATCCTTTACCACTTTCAACAAATCTCCCTTGCCATGACCTTAGTGCAAATCCACTCTCATAAACCTTTCCTTATCTTTGGGTCATGATTTACTTCAAATCCAGCAAGTTGGACCTCTCCATATTTTTATTTTCCACTTATTTCTTATCAAAACAATTTCTACCTTATATCTTGACCATTGGAGGTTTACAAAGGAACTACTCTTTCTGCTTTGATTTTTGCGCCCAAACCTTTTTCCCTTCCTAGTCCTTTGAACCCTCAACCAAGATCCATGAAGATCCACTGGTCTCCAGTTCAAATTTTTCAAACTATACTTGCTGCAAGTTTGGACCAGATTTGCCAAATTTGATGAAATTCATTCAAATCCTTCTCCAAAAATTCTGAGTAAAATCAGGCAGCCTCTGGGTGCATTGAGTGGTCACCTCACCAAGCCCCAGCTCCAGAAGTTTTTTTCTTCATACCTAATCATTTCATCGAACACCTTCAGAGCACTGTCAATATCAGGTTTAGTCAAATTCAGTTAACAGTGGCTGAATCACTGTCGTATTCTTCATTGTCTGTTGTCGATCTCGCCAATGCCCGGCGTCGCCGTGTTTCCTGTCCCCTCCCCCTTGTCCTCTGCACCGCATGAGCGCCTGGATGCTTGCGGGCGTCGGCGACGAGCTGGAGGAGGTGCGCCGCCCCGTGACCGACGCCAGCGGCGGCTTTGCGGCCGCCAGTGGGAGGCGCAGCGCAGACGGCGCCACCCAGCGCCGCCCAAGCCACCGGAGAGCGCCGCGTGGTCTTCCACTCCCCAGTGCGTGCTGCCACCCTCGTCGTGAACCGCTGGGCGCGGAGCGCGCTCTCTGCCGCCGTCGTGCCCGTGCGGCCACCCCACCGTGGACCGGCGCCATTACGCCAAGACCGACCAGGATTAGCGGGGGAACGGCACCAGTACACCACACTGATGCTGCCTGGCCACCTAAACTCCTTGCCAAGCCGCCGCCTCGCCGTAATTGCTCGCCGGAGCAACCCCGTTCACGGCCACCCCTCGAGCCGCCTATAAATAGAGGCCCCGAGCTCCGGCTAGTACCCACACCACCTCTACACTCCACCAAGACCCTGCCTAGCCACTGGAAGAGCCCCGAGGAAGTCTCCTTCCTCAACTCCGGCCGCCGCGACCCGCCACGGGATCCAGCTCGATTCGCTCCCGTGCGTGCACCTCTGCCTCCCATCTCTTGCCAGTAGCTCTCTAGTGCATCCCTCCTTCTAACCCGCGCTTCAATTCGAAGTTTGCAGCACACCACCGGAGTTCCCCACCATTGCCCGAGCCGCCGTCCGCCGGAGAAAGTGTCGCCGTCGACGTGGTGCTCCCCGACGCCCAAGTCCACCACCCACCGACGCGGAAGGACACGCTGATACTCTTGGTACACTCCGATCTCCCTGACTCGCCGTGGTTCGACGCCGGCGACCACCGCAGCCTTCGGGCGCCGGTGAGGTCTTTCAAACCTGACATGTGGACCCCCACGTCAGCCTCTCTTTCTTTCCCCGCGAACCGTTTTCTATTGGCGCCTTCGGGCAGAGTACGTTTTCTCTGTGGGCTTGCGCGTTTCTATTCGAACCGTTTTCTGTTTTCTCAGTTAAACCCCTGGAACTTTTCTGTTTCATTACAGATGAGTCCCTGGACAGAAACCCTTATAACTTTTTAATAAAAAGTGATTTTTGAGTGATTCTTTTGCTGACGGTCTTAAAATTTTGTCTAGTTTTTTATGGGATTTATTTGAAATTGTTTTGGAACAACTTTTATGCACGCGTTGGTTTTCACGTTAGTATGCTTTTTCGCTATACCGTAGGTTCCGGAAGAGGTGACGGAGCCGCGAACTTCGCCGAGCTAGACCCCGACTTCTCCGAACCAGGCAAGCATGTTTGAACCTTTGATATGATAGGTGTTTGCATGATTGCGTGAAAGGTTGTGCATGACATACGAGTATCGGTGAGCACCTCGTTGCATGTGAGGCAACTACCCGTGTGTTCCAAAGTTGCGGTGATCTCTGATGAGAGATGGCCTAGTCATGTGGTGACATGAAGGGCAGTAAGGTGGTACTATTGTAGCATGCCAGCCTTACGTCATCCGTTAAATTCCGACGTTAACGTGGACGGAGTCACGTTATCGTTCTTCCCCCTTCCGTGCTACCACATGTTTTCTGCCAGAATGCGGTTTAGTAAGTTGGTAACCTCTTTCCGTGTACACACCAAACAGAGGGGCCGGGATGATGGTTCCATGGCCCTGGATTAAAGCCAGTCATCCGGTCAGGGGGCATGGGTGTTTCCGGTTGGGACCGAGAGGGGGGCACCCCTTAGAGCGCGCGTATAGAAATTTTGATCCCATGCTATGCGAGGTTGTAGCCTCCCCGTCTCAAGGAATTCTTCTTTACTGGTCCGTAAAAGGGATCGGTCTCTCAATAAATATTTTATTGAGAAACCGGTCGTGATACACTATAATAATCATAATCCCCATATGTCACAGGTCAAAATCAATGATCTAGTTTAGCCGTTTCTCCAGCCGAAGACCGTCACTATAATAATCATAATCCTCAGACTGTAGTCCTTTCCCATGGACATGGCTATCCGAATAGATTTAACCTCTGCAGAGGGTGTACTCTTTACCCACGAGTAACGAATTTATTTAGTCCATCGGGACTAATTCCGCCTACGGTCTTTTAACTGAAAATACACCTGACCCGCACACACCAGCTTAACTTACCGGTGTCTGGAATCACCCACGACACCTGTCAAGCAAAACTCTAAGTGGGGAGGCTACAACCTCGACGTAGCATGGGATCACAAAATTTATACCGCGCGCAAACTAGGGGAGCTACCCCTTCGGCCACAACCGAAACACCCATGCCCCCGGACCAGGTGGCATGCCTACCGGATGCCTCCGGTATCTTCCATCATGGCCTCTCTGTACGGTGTGTGCTAGGACAGGGTTGAGAACTTACTGAACCGTACCCTACCTGCGGCAGGGACAAGTGGTATTACGAAACCAGTAGGGGGGGGGGGTTACTGAACAAGACTCGACCTACGGCCGACTCAGGAAGTCCAAGTATTCTCCGTATGATTAGCATCACAAATATGTTTCCATTAACAGATAAACTCACCACTCATCAAGCCTCACCATGCCATACCGGACCTACTCGTCTTGACGAGGAACTAGGGACAAGCTCGTGTCTACCCAAGACCGCGACTTTCCCGGCTTCCTTCCAGTATGCATGAGAAGCTTACGAGGATGATTACCATCACCAGCATATCCATTTCTAACAGCAAAGCATCTCCATTATGCACCCATGCGTATGATTTTATCGTCACATAAAATAACGTATGCTCCAAGTCAAGGTGGTGTCGTAACCATATCAACAATGCACAAAAATATTATGCCAGAGTTCAGAATGCTTGCCTTCAAGAGTATGCATGGGGGTGCACTTTTTGAAAGTTTTCTTCTCTCTCCATGTCCTATTTTGAAAAATATTCAAATAACATATAGTTCAAAAACAGTACAAAAAGTTGTCCCAAATATTTCTGAAATGAATCTTAAAATAAACTAGATGAAATTTGAGAGAGGTAGGAAAAAGAATCAACTCATTTGGAGTTTTATTTTAAAAGATATAGCCAGTCAAAGTTCTGTTTTTAATAAAACCAGAAAAAGGAAACGTTTCGGGGGAAAATACGCTTTCGAACAGGGGAAAACGTACTCTGGGTTTTGCGCTTCCACTAAAGCCAGCCTGGGTGGCGCGTGGGTCACTGACAGTGGGTCCAGCGGGCCCACTGGTCAGGTTTGACTAGTCCCCTCTCCCTCCTCTTCCTCTGCCCGAAGGGAGGCGGGACTCCGGCGATCGCCGTCGGCGAACGGCGCCTCCCCGCGGGGTCCTCAGGGCGGGGATGGATCCGCCTGTCCCGGGCGGTCCTCCCGGTGGGCGCTAGGCAGGTGGGGACGGAGGAAGCCGCCGGCGGAGAGCTCCGCGGCGGATGGTGGTTCGGGAGCAAATGGGGCTTCGGGCTATGGTGGTTCCTGATCAAGTTTGAGAGGTGGGGTGGCTCCGCAAGGCCTAGGAGGGTCGAATGGCAGCACTGGATGGACCGGGGAGGTTCTACTCATGACGCAAGGCACCGGAGCGCGGCGGCGGCCGAACTGGCCGGAGACGAGGAAGAAGGCTCTTCCCCGTCGATTGCTGGCTGAGGGAGTGCTATGGGGGTGGCCTGGGGTCGCCTGAGTGCTCGGAGGAGCTCGGGGCCTCCTTTTATAGCGCAACGAGGCTGGTTCCCGCGGTGGCCGTGGATAAGAACGCCGGCGACCGCGGTTCTGTAGCCAGGGGCGTGTGGCGTTGGCTGGCGGGGTCTGGCAGAGGGAGGGGATAAGCTTGAGCTGTTCCAGGGGCAGCTGGCGCGCTGGAGTGGCTCGGGCGGCGCCGTCCATGGAAGGAGCCTACTGCCGACGCCGGCGTGCCGCCAAGGGCTCTGACGGCGGCGTTGTAGGGCGCCAGGGAAAAGCTTGGAGCGTTCTGGCAAGCGGATGAGGACGGGGCATGGCTCTGCGGGCGAGCAACGGCCAGGGGCGCGACGCGGCGACCCGTGCGCACGCACGTGCAAAACGCGCGCTCTGGCCACGCCCAGAGCACGCACGCCGGGTGCTCGACGAAATGCCAGCGCGTGCTAGAGAGCTTGGATGATGCTGGCAGTTAACAGGCCAGGGTTAGGGATAGCTAGGAGCTTAGAGGACATGCTGGATGGGTCAGGGGCTCAAGTTCATAATGCAAACTAGAAAACATGCCAAAACTGTTCCTGCACACAAGGTGTTCGTCAGAATGCTAAGTGCATCTAGGCAACTCTTGGAGTGGCCAAAAACTTTTATTATTTGGGCAAAACCAGAAACTTGCTAGTGGAAGTTTTGCAAACTTTCAGTTTTGGACAGAAAGAAGAATGCCTTATTGCATGCACTTAAAACCTTCCAATGGGTCCACTCTCCTGGGCTTAAGGGTTTTGCAGGGAGGTCTATAAGTAGGAAAAAGTTCATGGGCACCAGAGCAAAATAAATTAGGGTTGCAGTACAAATCACCAAACTGGAGCAGAATGAAGATGAGGATGATTCACTCAAATTTTTCAAAGAACACCCCTGGGTTTTTGCATGAAGTTGAATTATAAGCATCTACTGACATCTCCAAACACTTGGAAGAATTTTTAGGGAAATATTTAAATAGGTTGTAGTGCAAAAATACCTACTGGACCAGATTTGAAAAGTTGGTGTAGAGCTCAAAATCTCCAATAACCAAAAGATATCTTTGCATAAAAGTGATGTGGAAACATCACATGACATCCCCAAATTTTGGTGAAAATTTTAAATGCATTAATCAAATGGTTGCAGTGCAACAGAGGCTCCAAATCTATGAAAAATCATTTTAAAAGAATAAAGCTCATGAAAAACAATTATGCAAATAAATCCACTGATAAAGAATTGTTTTATAGAGAGAGTATACAAGTCCAATAATACTTTTGGAAAGTTTCCACTTGAGGTAAAACTCCACAATATTAAAGAAAAGAGAGGTTCTGAAATCAAGAGATAAATCCAGACAAATGGAAAAGTTTAATCTCCTGGCAAAATTTTAATTAATAAAACAAGGTCAAAATTTTGGGGTGTTACATTCTCTCACAAGCAAAACATGATCACACCTTAGTACTCTTTGGGTGTTAATCACATAGCGATGTGAACTAGATTATTGACTCTAGTAAACTATTTGGGTGTTGGTCACATGACGATGTGAGCTATGGGTGTTAATCACATGGTGATGTGAACTATTGGTATTAAATCACATGGTGATGTGAACTAGATTATTGACTCTAGTGCAAGTGGGAGACTGAAGGAAATATGCCCTAGAGGCAATAATAAAGTTATTATTTATTTCCTTATATCATGATAAATGTTTATTATTCATGCTAGAATTGTATTAACCGAAAACATAATACATGTGTGAATACATAGACAAACATAGTGTCACTAGTATGCCTCTACTTGACTAGCTCATTAATTAAAGATGGTTATGTTTCCTAACCATGTACATGAGTTGTCATTTGATTAACGGGATCACATCATTAGGAGAATGATGTGATTGACTTGACCCATTCCGTTAGCTTAGCACTTGATCGTTTAGTATGTTGCTATTGCTTTCTTCATGACATATACATGTTCCTATGACTACGAGATTATGCAACTCCCGTTTACCGGAGGAACACTTTGTGTGCTACCAAACGTCACAACGTAACTGGGTGATTATAATGGTGCTCTACAGGTGTCTCCGAAGGTACTTGTTGGGTTGGCGTATTTCGAGATTAGGATTTGTCACTCCGATTGTCGGAGAGGTATCTCTGGGCCCTCTCGGTAATGCACATCACGTAAGCCTTGCAAGCATTGCAACTAATGAGTTAGTTGTGGGATGATGTATTACAGAATGAGTAAAGAGACTTGCCGGTAACGAGATTGAACTAGGTATTGAGATACCGACGATTGAATCTCGGGCAAGTAACATACCGATGACAAAGGGAACAACCTTATGTTGTTATGCGGTCTGACCGATAAAGATCTTCGTAGAATATGTGGGAGCCAATATGAGCATCCAGGTTCCGCTATTGGTTATTGACCGGAGACGTGTCTCGGTCATGTCTACATAGTTCCCGAACCCGTAGGGTCCTCACGCTTAAAGTTTCGATGATAGTTATGTTATGGGTTTATATGTTTTGATGTACCGAAGGTTGTTCGGAGTCCCGGATGTGATCACGGACATGACGAGGAGTCTTGAAATGGTCGAGACATGAATATTGATAAATTGGAAGCCTATATTTGGATATCGGAAGTGTTCCGGGTGAAATTGGGATTTTACCGGAGTACCGGAGGGGTTACCGGAACCCCCCGGGGGTTAATGGGCCATAGTGGGCCTTAGTGGAGAAGAGGAGAGGCGGCCAGGGCAAGGGCCGCGCGCCCCTCCCTCCTAGTCCGAATAGGACAAGGAGAGGGGGGCGGCGCCCCCTTTCCTTCTTCTCGTCCACTTCTTCCCCCCTCTTCTCCTAGTCCAACAAGGAAAAGGGAGGGAGTCCTACTCCCGGTGGGAGTAGGACTCCTCCTGGCGCGCCCCCTCCTGGCCGGCCAACCCTCCCCCTTCCTCCTTTATATACGGGGGCAGGGGGCACCCTAGGGACACAAAAATTGATCGTTTGATCTTTTAGCCGTGTGCGGTGCCCCCCTCCACCATAGTCCACCTCAATAATACTATAGCGGTGCTTAGGCGAAGCCCTGCGTCGGTAGAACATCATCTCATCACACCGTCGTGCTGACGAAACTCTCCATCAACACTCGGCTGGATCGGAGTTCGAGGGACGTCATCGGGCTGAACGGGTGCTGAACTCGGAGGTGCCGTGCGTTCGGTACTTGATCGGTCGGATCGTGAAGACGTACGACTACATCAACCGCGTTGTGCTAACGCTTCCGCTTTCAGTCTACGAGGGTACGTGGACACACTCTCCCCTCTCGTTGCTATGCATCACCATGATCTTGCGTGTGCGTAGGATTTTTTTTGAAATTACTACGTTCCCCAACAATTGCCAGTACATTCAATGTACTGACCTACATGGCTGCAACCTCTCATGTTGCAGGATTCTTACGACGAGTAAGTGATACGTTAGGGTTACGATGTCTACACTCAACTTTGCCGTTGGTGTTGATGGGAATCCACAACTTTGGTGTTACTTCCGCTATTTGGATTGAAGTAATAGTATTTACGTTATTTTATACATGTGATTTACCTCTGTTATAAATCCTCGAGTACTGTGTGTGTCAGCATACCGATCCAGGGATGACACTTAAGCACAGAGACTTGATCCATTTGGGTCAGCTCACTACATACCTAGGGTTCGTCCGCCGGTCGTGTTGACCGGTTGTCCTAGAGAGTCTTCTTCCCGATCCTTTGATTCGGGTTTTCTCTCTCTCGTCGGTCATTTTGATCGGCATTTTTCTTTTTGGTTTTTCGATCTAATTTTAATCGGTTTGCGTCGCCCGCCGCCGCCGCCGACCCCCGAGCGCCTCTACTCCGACACCGTCGCGACCGACCGGCTACTTCGCCTCGCGCGACAGGCGGCCCCTCACAGCCATCATCTGCGCGCCGGTCCGCCCGTCGATCTACGCCGACCGTCTCCGCTCTCTTCGACCGGGACACCTACATCGCCTCCACCCGGCGGCCTTGCGCCTTCCGGCGGCCAATCATAGCCGCCGCTCGTGCGCCGGCCCGCCAATCGATCCACGCCACCCGCCTCCGCCGCGTCTGCACGGTGGTCCTGCAGGTTGTCTCGCCGGCCTTGTCCCAAATGCGTCGGGCCGGCTGCGTTAGGCCCATCGGCTGCCTCGAGCTTGGGCGCCGCTGCACTGTTGGTCGCTCGGGCCTCGCTGCCCGGGCGCCAGTGTTGCTTTGGTGGCCAGGGTGCCGGTGCTGACAAGCTCGTCCGCACGATGTCCCATGCCGTCCGTCATCGCCGGCCTCATCTCAAACTCCGCCGCCACCCCGCCTCCACCGAGCGGTGTCCCCGACCTCGTGTGCAATCGGCTTGATCACCCGCTCGCCGCCGCGATCCGCCTCATCTACACCGCACGACTGACCTACCCTATCGATTACGCGCGCCTCCGCAGGTCCCGTGATGATCGTCCCCGAGTTCAGCGCGCCCCTCCACCGATCGAGCAACGGGCTGCCGTTGTGTCGCCCCGTCGGGCCGCAGTGCCACCACCCCATGGTTCTCCTAGCGGCTGCATCGACTCACGCATCGCCCCTATGGGTAGTAGTGCCGCGATATGCGGTCCCAGCCGCCACCCCGAGGCCATCCCCGCGGTTGCACCAACCCGCGCTCCGCCGCTGCACCGCCCCTTCGGGCCGCGGTCCGCGGTCCCCGCCGTCGCCCCAACCTGCCCGCCGCTGCTGCGTCGCCCCTCCGGGTCGTAGCGCCACGGTCCACTTCGCCGTCACCGCGCGTCGACCTCCCGTGGTATGCATCGCGCCGTCTCTCGCGCGGGAACGCCACCGTCCACACGGGTTTTTGTCATGCTGTTAGGGTTCTTCACCTACTTCGAGCACCGCCGCCGCACTCCTAACCTAGCCGCCGCCGCCGTCAGGCCGCCGTCGCCGCTCTTCTTTGGCCGCCGCCGCCGCTACCTCCGTAGCCGCCGCCGCCGGTCCACCCCCTTCGTCTTCGTCCAAGCACCACCCGTCACCGGCGTCGCCGTCATCTACCCCGACCACTTCGTCTAGTCCGACCACCGTTGGTGACATCGGCCTCGCGCCGATGGACGCCGCAATCGTCGTTGAGTTCTTTTCTGCTGGCCCCTCTGACTTCTCCGACATGGCATATAGCTCGTGCAGGTCCCTTGTCTGTGCATGTCCAGTGCTGGCAACACCGATGCATGCCTTTATCCACGACGTGTCCCCGGGCCTGGCAAGCCTAGTCGGCGCTTCGTCAACTTCGCCTTCGTCCGTCTACGCATGCGCGGTGCGGGCAACACCGGTGCGTGCCTTCATCCACGATGTGTCCACGGGCATGGCAAACCCGCCGCGACGCGTCATCAACAACATCTTCTTCCCGGCGCACCACTACTTCGACACCACTACGCTCATGCTCACTCGGCGCCCCCTTGTGCCCGCGGCTCCACGGCGACTTCATCGACACCGGCTACCCCGACTCGACATCGACCATGGCATTTTTCGCACGGCTACCTCGACCACGGCTCCACCACCTACGCTCTCGGCTACCACGACAAACGGCACAAAGGGCTACCGCCTTGCTTGAGCAACCTCGTCGGGTTTCCACTCCAGCCACGACTTCCGCGATGCATCGACTGTTATGACTATGGGGGGGGGTGTCCGTCGGCTTGCTTTTGGATTCTTTTCCAGTCTCGCCGTCTGCGTCGCTACCGTTGTGACTGCAGGGTATGTTGAGTAACGTGATTGTATTGGATACATAGGATAGACTAGGAAAGTATTCTGGATTTGAAGATCATGTACTCCTATATATACGCACACGAGGCTCAAGCAATACAACAACTGTTCCACAAAATATCTCTCTCTTCTCACACGCTCCCTCGCGCGCCCGCTCGTTGCAGGCAGCGCCCACCGCGAGCCCCTCGCACGTCTACGCGCGCGCCCACGGTTCTCCACTACTACTCCTAGCCGCTGCTTCTGCTGCTACCGCGCTATGCTGCTGCCGCTGAACTGTTGCAGCTCTGCTTTGCTAGCTGCCCCGCAGCCGCCCACGACCGCACCCGCCGCGCCTTGGCCTTGCCTCCCCTGTGACCGTTCCTCGTGCGTGTGTGCGTGTTCCTGGCCATAGGAACGGTCCATCTTGCGCCACTGCCTAGTGGGCCTTCCCCAATAATTATATTAGGTTAAATTAGTGTTTAATGAAGCGGGTGGCCCAATGACAGGTAGACCCCACCCCTAATTATCTTTTAGAAAAAGTAATATTAAAATTGTGTGAATGACACCTGGCCCCCATCTACCAGATTTGACCAGTCAACAGTCAACTATGTTGACTGCTGACTGGGCTGTTGGCTAAGTCAACTGGACCCCCCCGTCCCCACCTATCATCCACTGTGGCTAGCCCACAGTGGGTATAAAAAGTATCTTCAGTTTATTTTCGAATTAATAATATATCCAGTAATTCCAAAAATCAATAAAACTTTAGAAAATCATATAAAATAAACCGTAAGTCAGATGAAAATAATTTATATATGAAAGTTGCTCAGAAAAATGTGACGATTATGAATATGCACTCCGTTCATCTGTCACGTGCCTCTAGCATAGCGAACATGGAACCGTCCCCCTCCATTACATCTGTCCGAACATGCCTAACACCGGGAATACTTCCCCAGATGTTTTCCTACTTCGCCAGTAGCACCTAGTACTAAGTTAGGTCACCCCTAGCACATTGTTTTGCCATGTCATGCTTTGTAATACATTTGTTTGCTATGTTATTTATTGTTATCCCCCCTCCGTTACTTCTTTTCGGTAGACCCCGAGACCGTGGTTGATCCGGTGATCGACTACTTCACCATCGAGATCCGTTTTCGTCTGCAAAACTTCAGGGCAAGCAAACCCCCCTTGATCATCCCGATACTGCATATTCTTTCTCTCTACTGCTTGCATTAGAGTAGTGTAGCTGTTACTGTTTTTGGATGATCCTATCTGCTGCATAGCCTGTCTTCGCTACTACTGTTGTTCCCTTACCTGCAATCCTAATGCTTAGTATAGGTTGCTAGTATTACATCAGTGGCCCTACACTCTTGTCCGTCTGCCATGCTATACTACTGGGTCGTGATCACTCGGGAGGTGATCATGGGTATAAACTATACTATTACATACTTCTGTTGATGATTCGGATTTGGGGCTGGAGGGGCAGGTGGCTCCACCCAGGTAGTGGTGGGCCTGGGTTCGCGACAGCCCCCGAGTGTTACTTATGGCGGAGCGACAGGGCACGTGGTGACCACCTAGGAGACAGGTGGGCCTGGTCCCTGCTCGGCGTCCGCGGATACTTTAAATAACACGCTTAACGAGATCTGGATATTTGATCTGAGTCTGGCCACTGGCCTATATGCACTAACCGCCACACAGGAACAATTATGGGCACTCGAGGTCATGGTATCAGCCGAAGCCTCCTAGACGTTCGCGACTGAGTGGCGCGTGCCGGGTTGGACCACGTAATGCAACTTCCTTTGTAATGGAGGTTGCTAGGTCTGCTCACCGGCCGCATTCGCAACGTGCTGGTGTGCAACGGGCGATGGGCCCAGACCCCTTCGCGCTTAGGATTTAGACCGACGTGCTGACCTCTCTGTTAGGCCTAGGTAGGGCTGCGACGTATTGATCTTCCGAGGCCGGGCATGACCCAGGAAAGTGTGTCCGACCAGAGGGATCGAGCGTGTGTTGGGTAATGTGGTGCACCCATGGAGGGAAGTTTATCTATTCGAATAGCCGTGTACCTCGGTAAAAGGACGACCTAGAGTTGTATTCTGACCTTATGATAACTAGAACTGGGTACTTAATAAAACACACCTCTTACAAGTTCCAGAGACAACCCTTTGATCGCTTTCCCACAGGGCGACGAGGGGAGGATCGCTGGGTAGGATTATGCTATGCGGTGTTCCTTGATGTTGCACTTGCTACTCTCTTCTACATGCTTCAAGATGGAGGCTGCCGGAAGCGTAGTCTTCGATAGGACTAGCTTCTCCCCTTCCTATTCTGGCATTCTGCAGTTCAGTCCACAGATACTACCCATTTCATTGATACCAATGCATATGTAGTGTAGATCCTTGCTTGCGAGTACTTTGGATGAGTACTCACGGTTGCTTTGCTCCCTCTTTCCCCCCTTTCCATTCTTCTCAGATGTCGTAACCAGATGTTGGATCCCAGGAGCCAGATGCCACCGTTAACGACGACCCCTACTACACCGAGGGTGCCTACTACTACGTGCAGGCTGCCGATGATCAGGAGTAGTTTAGGACGATCCCAGGCAGGAGGCCTACGCCTCTTTCGATTTGTATCCCAGTTTATGCTAGCCATCTTATGGCACCTTGTTTATCTTATGTATGTACTTAGATATTGTTGCTTCCGTTGACTCATTTATGATCGAGCACTTGTATTCGAGCCCTCGAGGCCCCTGGCTTGTAATATGATGCTTGTATGACTTATTTGTGTTTAGAGTTGTGTTGTGATATCTTCCCGTGAGTCCCTGATCTTGATCGTACATGTTTGCGTGTATGATTAGTGTACGATTGAATCGGGGGCGTCACAAGATTTTGATGACCCGTGAGGTAGTTGTGATTCAGTTTCTTCTAGATTGGATGTGGAGATAGTAGTCATGGTTGTTGGTAATTCAGAAGGGGCGGAAATTATAGGGAGATCGCCAGGAACAATAAAAATACTATTTTGGAACTGTCGTGGCTTGGCCAGCACCGTTGTAGTAAGATCACTTCTGGATGTCCAGAAGCAGTTTTGGGCTAGATGTGCTTCTTCTGTCTGAAACACATCTGAACACCGCTAAGGCAAGAAAAGTTATGAAGAAAATAAATATGGACCAAATGGAGGTTGTTGAGAGTGTGGGAGCTAGTGGGGGATTAATCCTCTTTTGGTGGAATCCGATTGTAATTCAAGTAAAGGATAAATCTAAGAACTTCATTGATGTGGTGGTGGGACCATCGACGGATGAAACATGGAGGTTTGTTGGGTTCTATGGTGAACCAAGATGGGAGGATAAGCATCTATCTTCGGAGTGTATCCGCAGACTATACCAACAAGAGCGTACCCCATGGGTAATGGGAGGTGACTTTAACCAAATTCTCTACTCACATGAGAAGGAGGGAGGTGCACTGCGCCCATTGAACATGATGCAGAATTTCAGGGATGCGTTGGTGGACAGCGAGTTGGAAGATATGGGGTACACGGGTGATCAATTCACATGCTGATGAAGAAGGTTACGAGAAAGGCTAGTTAGAGCCATTTGTAATGGAAAATTCCAAGGCCTCTTTCCCAATGCTAAGGTCACGAATACAACACATACTGAGTCGGATCATAGGCATGTTCCGTTGGATACAGAATGTCATGTCGAGAGTGGCCAATTCAGAGCAAAAAAATCAAACAATTCGAGGCAAGGTTGCTAAAAGAGGATGAGGTGGTGCAATTAGTGGTTGATGCATGGGACAGGACGGAAGGAGGGCTTGAACTTCCCTGGCCAGATGATGCTGCGCAGCTCCAGAGTGAACGTGCGGCATCCTGCTGTGGTCACGGGGGCCCACCGTGGAGGTGGAGCCTGATCTTCGCGCTCGCGCGCCACCACCGCGGGTGGCGCACGGTCTTGACGTGGCGGTGCTGGGAGCACACACGCATCTTCTTGCGGCCGCTGCACCACCTGGCAGCTTGCCTCGTCGTGCGTGGGCGCCCTACGCTGCAGATCGCGCCGAGGAGCCTCCTGTCTTGGCTCGACGATGGCGTCCTGCCTGGGAGGTGGAGGAGGTGCTCCGTGAGCTACATCACCCGCGGCAGGCGGCGGGTGAGGCATCGAGCGAGATGGTGCAGGAGACTCTCCGGCGGCGCTGACGAGCTCGGCGATGCGGTCCAGCCAGTCCTCGTAGAGGTCATCGACCGGGCGGTAGCGCCGAAGCTCGCGTGCCATGAGCAGCGCAGCCTGCGTGTTCGCCGGACCACGAAGAGCATGGGAAGACGAGGAAGCCGGAGTCAGCGACGGGGTGGCGGTGCGCCCGTCTAGCCGCACGGAAGGGTGCAATGATGAAGCCTGCTGCTCATGGCCCACGGGGCCGGTGGCGGCATTCACCACGGGCGGCGGGGGACGGCGAGGGCAGCCGTCGCCCGCTGGTGCCGTCTGAGCACCGCGGGCGGTGAGGGCGGCCCGGCGCTCAGCACGAGCTCGCCGAGCGTCGGCCATGGGAGCGGCGAAGCAGTAGCGGATCGACCGCGGAAGAGAGGCTCCGACGCACCCCTACCTGGCGCGCCAAATGTTAGATTTCAGGCTCCGCAAACCTTGGATAGATTCAAACTCTGGGGTGCGTGCGAAAAACTCAACCTCAGTGTGCCAACCCAACGATCCCACAGCCTAGCTCGATGAACTCAAAGGAAAGAGGACACAACATTTTACCCAGGTTCGGGCCACCTTGCGGTGTAAAACCATACTCCTACTTTGTGGTAGATTGGCCTCGAGGGGCTGAGGGAGGACTAGTATAGTGGAAGAACGACCTCGGGAGGTGTGTTCTTGAGCTGGTGGGTGAGAGGATGATCTGAATGATCCGTCCGGTCCGACCCCTTTCTACGGAGGTGGCTATGTCGTATTTATAATGGCCTTGGTCCTCTTCCCAAATGAAGGCGGGAAGGGATCCCACAACGACCAAATTCGAAGGGCGACAACTAGTACATCTTATCCTGACAAAAGTAGTCTTCGCCTGCAAAGCCTCTGGTCGTGACACCGTGGTGGGCTCGGCGATGACCTCCGTCCTGCCGTCCTAGCGGTCTTGGTCTTGTTGCACGGGAATGGAAACCTTTGGCTGATTCCTCGGGACTCCGCGCTTGCGCTTGCTTCTTTAGCACCAAAGAGGAAACTGCTGTCTTGCGCCCGCTGGCGCCCGCCTGGCCTTGGTCATCATGGCTCACGTCAGCTGAACCTCATGAGGTGAGGCTTGCATAGAAATCTCCGCTCCTCAGGAGGCAGCCTGGGGAGGCCGCTCCTTCTGGAGGTCTTGATGTCGTCCGCCACGTGAGGCTTGGCCCCTCGCGAGGGTCTTGAGTTGTTGATGCTGAAGGTGGGCCATACTAGACCGCTGATGGAGCCACGCCATGGGCCGCAGGAAGGCAAGTCTGGGTACCCCCGTTCCCCGAACGCCAACAACCACCACGTGGATGGGACAAAGCGGCCAATTATGCCGAACACCAGCCCGCGCCCCCTTGTCATAGAGGCAAGGAAGTGGCGGCTCCAGGCTACACGTACGACCTGCGTCAGGACCTGACCAATAGAGCCGGCCAGACCAGACCCACCTATGGATCAAGAGGACGTGCTCCCACACGGGACGACGGCTATCAGGCCTGGCACGACAAACATAATCCAGTTCAGGGTCAGCACCGAACACAGATGTCATCCGGACTCCGTCGCGATGTTGCCCAGTATAGGGGTTCCGCACCCCCCATGTGCTTCACCGATGAGGTGATGCAGCACCAATTTCCGGAAGGGTTTAAACCCGTAAACATCGAACAGTACGATGGAACGACGGATCCTGCCACATGGATTGAAGATTTTCTTCTCCACATTCACATGGCTCGCGGAGATGACCTCCACGCCATTAAGCACCTACCCCTAAAGCTGAAAGGACCAGCACGACACTGGTTGAACAACCTCCCAGAAAACTCCATTGGAAGTTGGGAAGATTTAGAGGATGCTATTCGGGCCAACTTCCAGGGCACTTATGTTCGGCCACCGGATGCTGACGACCTGAGTCACATAGTCCAACAGCTCGGAAAGTCAGCCCATAAACTCTGGAATTGGTTCTTAACTAAAAAGAACCAAATAGTTGACTGTCCGGACGCCGAGGCCCTGGCGGCATTTAAGCACAGCGTCCGTGACGAATGGCTTGCCCGACACCTCGGCTAGGAAAAGCCGAAGACCATGGCAGCCCTTACTACACTTATGACCCACTTTTGTGCGGGCGATGATAGTTGGTTGGCTCGTAGAAGCAACAGTGCCAGCGACCCCGGCACTTCTGAGACTAGGGACGGCAACGGTAAGCGACGACGCAATAAAAACAAGTGCCGAAACAACAATGGAGATACAAAGGATACGACAGTAAACGCCGGATTCAGTGGCTCCCAATCTGGTCAGCAGAAAAAGGCGTTCAAAGGCAATAAGGACGGTCCTTCCAATTTGGGCAGGATACTAGAAAGACCTTGCCAGATTCATGGTACCCCGGAAAAGCCTGCCAACCACACCAACATAAATTGCTGGGTTTTTAAACAGGCCGGTAAATTAAATACCGAACACAAGGGGAAAGGACCTCAAAGCGAGGACGATGATGAGCCTCGCCCGCCGAACACAGGGGGACAGAAACAGTTTCCCCCCGAGGTGAAAACTGTGAACATGATCTACGCCACCCACATCCCAAAGAGGGAGCGCAAACGTGCATTAAGGGACGTCTACGCTGTAGAACCTGTTGCCCCAAAATTCAACCCATGGTCGGCTTGTCCGATCACCTTTGATCGCAGGGATCACCCAACCAGTATCGATCACGGAGGTACGGCGGCCCTGGTACTCGATCCTATCATCGACGGATACCATCTCACCAGAGTCCTCATGGACGGCGGCAGCAGCCTCAACTTAATCTATCAGGATACTGTCCGCAAGATGGGGATAGACCCGTCCCGAATCAAGCCTAGTAACACTACCTTTAAAGGAGTGATACCCAGCATGGAGGCCCGCTGCACAGGCTCATTAACACTGGAAGTAGTATTCGGCTCTCCAGACAATTTTCAAAGTGAAGAATTGATCTTAAACATCGTACCCTTTCGTAGTGGGTATCATGCGCTGCTCGGACAAACTTCTTTCGCCTGCTTAATGCAGTCCTGCACTAAGCTTATCTGAAGCTCAAAATGCCTGGACCCCGTGGCGTCATCACAATAAATGGGAATATGGAGCGCTCCCTCCGTACCGAGGAGCATACCGCGGCCCTAGCAGTCGAAATACAGGGCGACCCATTTAAGCTGAACATCCCATCGGTCGTCAAGACCCGTGACACTGCCAAACGCGTCCGATCAGCGTCACAATGCGGTAGCTCGGTGGAACCTGAGCTAGAATAGCAGTTGTGCCTCCGACGAGTGCCCCATAAGGTTGCGGTATACATACCTCGCGTACATAACTACACACTAAAAATACCTTGGGCAGCGCCGGAGGCACACTGCGGAAAAGGTCCATAGTTCGGCTTGACCCTATTCGGACCACAAATATTTTTTCTCATGGTAGGTTCGTTAAATGACCTACTTGGTCTACGCTCGTGCAGGGACTCCTTTGCAGGTTTCCTCTTTCTAGCAAACGACCATTCAACTCCTACTCTCCAAGGACGTCTCACCAAGGAGAAACGGCGCAGACGTGCAACAGAGCACCATTGGGATTCTTAAACCATTACTTTTAGGCTCTGTGTAAACCTTTCCCTTGTGTAAACTTTTGGCATGTAAAATGACCTGGACACTCATGGCATTATCTGTAACCGCACGGTAGACCTATTAATCAGGGTGTAAAGGAAGCAGCCGATCACCACTTTGTTTGGCAATTACTTCATTCTATATTATCATCTGCGTTCCCTCCCCACTTCATGTTGGGGAACGTAGCATACAATTTCTAAAAAATTCCTACGATCATGCAAGATCTATCTAGGAGATGCATAGCAATGAGACGTGGAGAGTGTGTCCACGTACCCTCGTAGACCGAAAGCGGAAGCATTATGTTAACGCGGTTGATGTAGTCAACGTCTTCACGATCCAACCGATCCAAGTACCGAATGTACGACACCTCCGTGTTCAGCACACGTTTAGCTCGATGACATCCCTCGAGCTCTTGATCCAGTAGAGGGTCGAGGGAGACTTCCGGTAGCACGACGGCGTGGTGATAGTGATGGTGATGTGATCCACGCAGGGCTTCGCCTAAGCACTACGACAATATGACCGGAGGAGTAAACTGTGGAGGGGGGCACCGCACACGGCTAAGAAACAACTGTTGTGTCTTTGGGGTGCCCCCTGCCCACGTATATAAAGGAGGGGGAGAGGAGGAGGCCGGCCCAAGGGGGGCGCCCCAAGGGGGGGAGTCCTACTAGGACTCTGTTCCTAGTAGGATTCGCCCCCCTTTCCTTCCAATGGAGAGGGGGGAAGGGGAAAGGAGGGAGAAGGAGAAGGAAAGAGGGGGCGCACCCCCCTTGTCCAATTCGAATTGGGCAAGGGGGGGGGCGCCACCTCCCGTGGCCTGCCTCCTCTCCTCCACTATGGCCCATTAGGCCCATTAACTTTCCCGGGGGGTTCCGGTAGCCTCCCGGTACTCCGAAAAATCCCCGAACCTTATCGAAACCATTCCGGTGTCCGTATATAACCTTCCAATATATCAATCTTTACCTCTCGACCATTTCGAGACTCCTCGTCATGTCTGTGATCTCATCCGAGACTCCGAGCAAACTTCGGTCACCAAAACACATAACTCATAATACAAATCGTCATTGAACGTTAAGCGTGCGGACCCTACGGGTTCGAGAACTATGTAGACATGACCGAGACACATCTCCGATCAATAACCAATAGCCGAACCTGGATGCTCATACTGGCTCCTACATATTCTATGAAGATCTTTATCGGTCAAACCGCATAACAACATACGTTATTCCCTTTGTCATCGGTATGTTACTTGCCCGAGATTCGATCGTCGGTATCATCATACCCAGTTCAATCTCGTTACCGGCAAGTCTCTTTACTCGTTCCGTAATGCATCATCCTGCAACTAACTCATTAGTCACATTGCTTGCAAGGCTTATAGTGATGTGCATTACCGAGAGGGCCCAACGATACCTCTTCGAGACACGGAGTGACAAATCCTAATCTTGATCTATGCCAACTCAACAAACACCTTCGGAGACACCTATAAAGCATCTTTATAATCACCCAGTTAAATTGTGATGTTTGATAGCACACAAAGTGTTCCTCCGGTATTCGGGAGTTGCATAATCTCATAGTCAGAGGAATATGTATATGTCATGAAGAAAGCAATAGCAATAAAACTAAATGATCATAATGCTAAGCTAACGGATGGGTCTTGTCCATCACATCATTCTCTAATGATGTGATCCCGTTCATCAAATGACAACACATGTCTATGGTTAGGAAACTTAACCATCTTTGATTAACAACCTAGTCAAGTAGAGGCATACTAGGAACACTTTGTTTTGTCTATGTATTCACACATGTACTAAGTTTCTGGTTAATACAATTCTAGCATGAATAATAAAAATTTATCATGATATAAGGAAATATAAATAACAACTTTATTATTGCCTCTAGGGCATATTTCCTTCAGTCTCCCACTTGCACTAGAGTCAATAATCTAGATTACATAGTAATGATTCTAACACCCATGGAGTCTTGGTGCTGATCATGTTTTGCTCATGGAAGAGGTTTAGTCAACGGGTCTGCCACATTCAGATCCGTATGTATTTTGCAAAGCTCTATGTCTCGCTACTTGACTTGATCGTAGATGGAATTGAAGCGCCTTTTGATGTGTTTGGTTCTCTTATGAAATCTGGATTCCTTGGCCAAGGCAATTGCGCCAATATTGTCACAAACAATTTTCATTGGACCTGATGCACTAGGTATTACGCCTAGATCGGATATGAACTCCTTCATCCAGACTCCTTCATTTGCTGCTTCCGAAGCAGCTATGTACTCCGCTCCACACGTAGATCCCGCCACGACGCTCTGCTTGGAACTGCACCAAGTGACTGCTGCACCATTCAATATAAATACATATCCGGTTTGTGACTTAGAGTCATCTGTATCAGTGTCAAAGCTTGCATCGACGTAACCATTTACAACAAGCTCTTTGTCACCTCCATAAATGAGAAACATATCCTTAGTCCTTTTCAGGTATTTCAAGATGTTCTTGACCGCTGTCCAGTGATCCACTCCTGGATTACTTTGGTACCTGCCTGCTAAACTTATAGCAAGGCATACATCAGGTCTGGTACACAGCATTGCATACATGATAGAACCTATGGCTGAGGCATAGGGAATGACCTTCATTTTCTCTCTATCTTTTGTAGTGGTCGGGCATTGAGTTTGACTCAACTTCACACCTTGTAACACAGGCAAGAACCCTTTCTTTGACTGATCCATTTTGAAGTTCTTCAAAACTTTATCAAGGTATGTGCTTTGTGAAAGTCCAATTAAGCATCTTGATCTATCTCTATATATCTTGATCCCAATATATAAGCAGCTTCACCGAGGTCTTTCATTGAAAAATTCTTATTCAAGTATCCTTTTATGCTATCCAGAAATTCTGTATTATTTACAATCAACAATATGTCATCCACTTATAATATTAGAAATGCTACAGAGCTCCCACTCACTTTCTTGTAAATACAGGCTTCTCCAAAAGTCTGTATAAAACCATATGCTTTGATCACAATATCAAAGCGTATATTCCAACTCCGAGAGGCTTGCACCAGTCCATAAATGGATCGCTGGAGCTTGCACACTTTGTTAGCCCCTTTAGGATCGACAAAACCTTCTAGTTGCATCATATACAACTCTTCTTTAAGATATCCATTAAGGAATGCAGTTTTGACATCCATTTTCCAAATTTCATACTCATAAAATGCGGCAATTTCTAACATGATTCTGACAGACTTAAGCATCGCTACGGGTGAGAAAGTCTCATCGTAGTCAACCCCTTGAACTTGTCGAAAACCTTTTGCAACAAGTCGAGCTTTGTAGATAGTAACATTACCGTCAGTGTTAGTCTTCTTCTTGAAGATCCATTTATGCTCTATGGCTTGCCGATCATCGGGCAAGTCAACCAAAGTCCACACTTTGTTCTCATACATGGATCCCATCTCAGATTTCATGGCCTCGAGCCATTTCACGAAATCAGGGCTCATCATCGCTTACTCATAGTTCGTAGGTTGATGATGGTCAAGTAACATGACCTCCAGAACAGGATTACCGTACCACTCTGGTGCGGACCATACTCTGGTTGACCTATGAGGTTCAGTAGTAACTTGATCTGAAGTTTCATGATCATCATCATTAGCTTCCTCACTAATTGGTGTAGGAATCACTGGAATTGATTTCTGTGATGAACTACTTTCCAATTCGGGAGAAGGTACAATTACCTCATCAAGTTCTACTTTCCTCCCACTCACTTCTTTCGAGAGAAACTCCTTCTCTAGAAAGATCCATTCTTAGCAACGAATATCTTGCCTTCGGATCTGTGATAGAAGGTACACCCAACAGTTTCCTTTGGGTATCCTATGAAGACACATTTCTCCGATTTGGGTTCACTACAAAAAAAAGACACATCCGTGACATTTAGGGCCGAACGAATTTTTTTCTGTCATACTTATGACACTTCTATGACGATAATTGTGACAAAACCCGATATCATCATAGATGTGGTGGGCTCCTACATCTATGACAAAAAAATCATGACAGAAAATGGGCTTTTCGTCCTGGGCAGGCCGGAGACGTAGCAGCATGACATTCTTTGGGCCGTCCATGATGGAAAAAACCATGGTAGAAGCGAGGGCGAGGAAAATATCGGGGAGTTCCCGGTTACGGTGGGTGGTCGGGGGCCGAGCGATGCGCGTTTCTCTCGTACGTACGCGCGTGTGTGCGAGGCGTTGGGCTCTAGCTGAACCCGAGCGAGGCGTTCGCCTATTGAGCCCGAGCGATTGCACTGCAGGCTACGCGTTACTGAACCCGAGCGATCGATCGATGGCTGTTAACTGAACCTGATCGAGCGATTCCTTCGTTCGCTACTGGTGCTAACTGAAGTCGATCGAACCTGCTGCCTCCTTCCCTTGATGAACAGTGAGCATTGTTGGGGGGGGGGGGTTGGATGAACAATTTCCGGTGGGGGGTTGGATGTACAATTTCCGGTGGGGGGTTGGATGAACAGGACCCCGATCGATCGAGCCGGTTGGGCGTGGATGAACAGGACCCCGTGGAGGGCTGGATGAACAGGACCCCGTGGAGGGAAGGTTGAATAGTAGCCGGTGGAGGGCTGGTTGAACAGTAGCCAGTGGATGAACAGTAGCCCGTGGAGGGCTGGTTGAACAAGACCCCATGGAGAGGGCTGGTTGAACAGTAGCCGGTGGAGGAGCGCGCAGTGGAGGCTGGATGAATAGGAGCCCGTGGATGAACAGACGTAGGTGGAGGCTGGAGGAGGTCGATGGTGGATGAACAGTAGCCTGTGGAGGCTGGAGGAGGTCGACGGTGGAGATGAACAGTATCCCGTGGAGTCCCATTTTGCGGTACGCCACACCCCTCCCAATGAACAGGACCCCCGTTTTGACTGTAGCACTCCAACATAAGTCTATTTCCTCCGTTTTTCCATACGCCACACCCCTCTCGATCAACAGGACCCCGTTTCGACCGTAGGAGGTCCGTTTCCTCCGTTTTGCGGTACGCCAGACCCCTCCCGATGAACAGGATCCCGTTTCGACCGTGCCCGGTCGAACACAAGGCCGTTTCCTCCGTTCTGTGGTACGCCAGCTCTCGTTTCCATCGGCTGTTCCGTCCAAGCCAGTTGGCTCCCGATGAACACGATGAAGCATTCCGTTCCGACCCAGCCGGTTGGCTCCCCATGAACACGACGACGACGCAGTTTCTCCATTCCAACCCAGCCATGTAGACGAGCCCTGGCCGTACGTATGCGCGAGTAGGCGTTTGAGACCCCCCCCGGATGTACGTACATGGCCGTATTTACTTTCTTGCACCCTGGCCGCTGTACGTATGTGTACATGCTACGTGCGCGCCTATACTACGACACGTGCCCTTCCTTACATGGCCACGGTTCATCGCTGTAGCCTGTAGACAGACCGATCGTATGTACGTACACGTTCGCGACCAGAATGACAACGCTACGTATGCTTCGACCAGGTGGGTCCCGACTGTCAGGCACTTCCTTGCATGCAAAGATGTAGCTGGTGGGTCCCACCAGTCAGGGGGCGAATCATTTTTCCCCGTAATATGGACGCACTTCCTTGCATGCGAAGATGTAGCTGGTGGGTCCCAGCAGTTAGGGAGAAACATTTTTTTTCGCGAAATATGGTGGCCCGTCCAGTGGCTCCCTGCTGTCAGGTGGAGGAATAATTATTTTGCCCGTAATAAGGAGGCACTTCCTTGCTGCGGCTGTGGACCCAGCTGTCAGCCTCTCCACGTACAATACTCTTCCGATGTAAGTCGGTCGTTGACCACATTGTCCACGCTGCGCCGAGAGCACCAAGGCGGTGGACGATGGCGAGGCCTAGGAAGGGGATGACGCGGAGCCCGGGAAGACGCGACAGTGGATGCCCACGCGGAGAGGAGTACGAGGGTTCACTGGTTCGACTGCGGTGTGAGGATGCCGTCGCCGCAGAGCCTGGCCAGCGGTGGGAGTGGTAGGGGGCGGTGAGGCCTTCGCAGCAGCACAGCCGGCCACGGGAGGTAGGAGCAGGCGGCAGGACCGGCGCTGCTTTGCGCGGCTGGTGCAAGAAGACCAGAGGTTGAAGAATCACGACGGCCGTTGGATGGACATTGTACGGCCACTGCAGCTAGAATCGTTTATATTGACTAAGTTGACAAAGCCCTTGGTACGCGTCAACTTAGTAGGCCCACAAGTCAGCCTCCGAAATGGTGCGCCCCATATGTCAGGGGGAGGAATCATTTTTTGGGCGGCCGAAGCTAGAATATCCGAGATTGAAGAAGAAGCACGACATCCGTTGGATGGATATCCAACGAACACTGCTGCTAGAACCGTGTGTTGACTATAAGTTGACAAAGCCTTGCATACGCGTCAACTTAGTAGGCCCACAAGTGTGTGGCAGTGAACTTATAGCCCATTTGCGATTTGTAAGAATGTACAGCCCATTTTTGAATTCTAATGGAATTTACTACATCCCATTTACAGTTTGTTAAAAGTACATCCCATTTTCTAGCTAGGACAACGATTAATAATTTCAACCAACCGTTCAAAACAGAATTCAATAAAATTTCCCACATTTTGATAGGATCCGAAATATTTTGTCCCGAAATTTCTAGTCAGATTAAATACAATTTCAATATAAATTTGTATTACGTAAAAATCCAACGAAACATTACGCGCGCAACAATTAATGAAATTAAAATTTTCAAAATCCAAAAGTAATATTTTATAAACTAATTACATGTTTGGTGCATTTTTTTATAGTTACTACCTAGTTTTTATAATTACATCCCATTTATTATTTCTTAAAGCCCATTTTCTTGTTAAGCCTAATGCATCCCTCCTAGTAAAGATTTGTAGCCCAGCGGGGCGGAGAATAATAACAAGTTGACCCGGATTGTGTACAACTTCGGCCCAGTTGCATTACTGATGTTGAAAAAAAGGCCCGTGTAGTACAGTACAACCTTACATGGCTAGTCAGCCCACATTCAGCGACGCCGGAAAGGCCCAAACAAGGCTTCTGTACAACTTTTGAAGCCACTGAGCTCAATTAATAACTTAAGAAAAAAGTTAGAGTACAGTGGAACCTAAGTAAAAGCTGTCACGAGCGAAGAAATAATTCAACGGGTCCCACTTGCGCGTGTGTGCGTGTGTGTGTGTGTGAGAGAGAGAGAGACCCATCGGTCGATGCTCGTAAATACATCTTTCAGCCATATGTATTGATGCTGCTCAGTAAAAACTTATATAGTTGACACAATTATATAGAACATCATAGCCATCGCAGACACTGGTGGCGCGGTACGACACAACAGTGAAGACGCCCGTACCGGCGTACTCGCCGCCGTGCCAGCATGGAGCAACTCGCCACTCCTCATCGAGCTGAACTGGAGCATCGAGTTGCTGAACCACGCGCCGGATTGGGGCGGCAACTGGCTCCGTCGGGCTAAGCAAGGTTGATGAAGCACCGAGCGGCCTCGCCGTATCTAGAGGGCTTGGCGGGCCACCCAGCCGTGTAGTATGCCGGAGAACGGCTCCTCGGAAGCCATCGAAAGAGTGGAGAATATGGTGAAGGAGGAGATGGGGGAGCGGCGGAGGGGTGTGATTCTTTCCCGCTGTCTGTCTAGCCTCGTTTAAATAGAGGGCGGGCGGTAGGATCTTGGCCGGCGTCTGGCCTCGTTTAAACTAAGGGCGGACGGGAGGAGCTCGGTCGGTGTTGCATTTAATTCCGGCCCGCTCATGAACGGACGTGTGGCCGAAGTAGGTTTCTCGGTTTGCATGCAGATTTAAGGAGGGGTTTGATGGAGGCGAGGAGGCGTGTTCAGCTGGGCGTGCAGCGGGCAGCGCAGTAGTATTCGATTTGACAGCAGGCGGCGCAGTTCCCGATACGGCTTTAATGCAGACGAGGGAGGGGTAGCGGTTCCCGAAATGTTGAATGGCCAATGATGCATCCTCCTCCAATTAGCATCGTGCATGCATGAGGGAAGTAATGGGAGGAGGACCGGGAAAAGAGGCTGCACGATGTGAATGCAACGCAGTTTGTACTCATATAAAGGCGTCCCTCCATTCTAATGCATCTACCCCATGGTACGCACCTAACCGTTTTCCTAAGCACTTACACTAAGCGCAAAAGTGCTCACTCTAGTCCCATGGAGGCGATGCGCGCGAGCGGCAAGCGGCTGTGCCAGATGGTCCTCGACGCCGGCCTGCGGCATGGCACCGAGGATTGTCTCCAGACGGTGTTCGTGGCCGGCTGGTGGATGGCCTCCGTCGACGCCAACTACGACTCTCAGTTGGACCAAATGATCGTTACCACCACCAACAAGTTCATCGTCCTCAAGAAGCTCTGGGACGACATCGTCGTACTCCTCCAGCCCGCGCGCCCGGGATCCTCATTGCCTGCCACCCTAATCGGCCTCCATGGCCGGAACCTCTTTCAAGCACTGGTGGCCCTGCGACTGCCCGCCGACGCCACGAAGAATGTCCACCTGGAGGTCACATCCACATGTACGAGCAAATCGTGTACATATGTATCTACAAGGCCATTGAGGATGCTACGACGTTGGCCTTCCTCAACCGGCTGGAAGCCTTGGATGCCTTTGCTGAGAAGCACCTTGACCTCGCTACAAAAGCCGCCGCTCCTTAGCCGCCGGTCGGTGGCCCGGCGCACTAAGTTGAGGAGGAGGAGGTCGTACGTTGATGGATGCATCTTTCTTCTTGCCTCCAGTAACCACCACTGCGATCGCAACATCGTGGCCTTAATTCTTATTGTGCTATTGCATTCTCGTTCTAGTCAGTACCGACATGTGTGATCCCTTTGCTTAATTATATGCATCACTATAACTAGTACTCCATCCGTCAATTTATAAGTTGTGCTTACCTTTTCCATCAACTTCGTGCAACGCACGAGCATCTTGCTAGAAACACTAGAACATGTTGGACCGCATGTGACCAAACCGACGATGCGCCAACCTAGCTACTACGTACCCTGCTTATCTGGCGAAAATAGCCCCGCCCTAGCATTTCCAATCGTTATTTCTATCTATTGATCGTGCCAAGGAGCAGAACCAAATGTTAAAATTTATACATTTTTCTCTACTCCTACTCCTATAAAAGACTCAGTTGGTGATGGTGGTATGTCTGCCATCCGTCGTTTCTGACCATTAGATCTGCATCTAACGGCTGTGAGGTAAGTTGTGGCATTTTTGCAACAATAGCCCACTTCTCTGCTCCAATTTGTAGAAAACCCCTTTTTATCTTGAAAGCAGCCACATCCCTCCCTCACCTCATCAAAACAGCCTGAGAACTATTTGAGTGAAAAGTAATATATTAGGAGTATATCAAAACAAGAGTGATTTCTTTCAAGTTTGTGAACAAGTACTACTATTCTACTACTTTGGATCAGTCGCAACGCACGGGCACATTGCCAGTAAAAGGAAAAGGCCTGCCGCGTTCGCGTCGCACCCCCACACGCCCGGGAATCGGGAGTACTCCACGGCCTGTTCGGCACGCCACATAGCTAGGGAAGGCGTGTTGCCTAGCATTTTCACTTTCATGTGGGACCGCCGTCGAGCAAACCGACTATTGGCAAACCGCACCCCGCCCGCCGCCGGGTTGGAAAACAGAAACGAGGGGAAGATCTAGTTGTAGCACGGAAGCCAAGAAATTTGGTGTCTGATGGGGCTCGTGGATAGAGTGTTATTTATTCATAACTAGCAACATGCCCATGCATTGCACGGAAAATCAAGATGCATTTGTATGAGTAGTTTATGTTGTGGGAGAAAAGGATGAACAAGAGAAGGCCTTATTTGCAAATGTGGAGAGGGGTGTGGGTATCTTTTTGCAAAATTGCCATAGTTTCCTTCCTATCTGTCAGATATAAATCGGATGACCTATATTGCAGGATGGCAGGCACACCATCATCACCAACTCTGTTTTTATAAGAGTACTAGCGAGATGCCCATGCGTTGCACAGAAAATCAAGATGCATTTGTATGAGTAGTTTATGTTGTGGGAGAAAAGGATGAACAAGAGAAGGCCTTATTGGAAAAGGTGGAGAGGGGTGTGGGTATCTTTTTGCAAAATTGCCATAGTTTCCTTCCTATCCGTCAGATATAAATCGGACGGCCTATATTGCAGGATGGCAGGCACACCATCATCACCAACTCTGTTTTCTATAAGAGTATAGATATAGATATAGATAGATATAGATATAGAGAGTGGAGATTTGGTTACCAAATCTCATGCGTACAATGCACGTGTAGCTTACTAGTTGGTTACCAAATCTCATTCGGGTTTGGCACGAGCTCGCACTGCGGGAGCACCACAAGGCCTGCCGCAGGAGTTACATTTCCCTCTCGGGGCCCACGGGACCGAGCTTCAGTGGCTTAGTGCACCGGCCTATGAGTCAATGACATGCGTACCTTAAATGCGGCTGGCCCACATGTCATTCTCATCGTGGTGGCGTGGTTCGCGACTCACTCGTTCGAGATGAACCGGCCGGTGTTGGCGTGGCCGTGGCGAGGGTGCCACAGCTGGGCGTCGAGGCGTAGATGGCCAGACTGGCGGGTACTACCTGTAGTACAGAAGTACTCCAGCTGAGGATTGATGCCCGGGACGAAATGTGCCATAGTCGCTGGATGAAAATTCGATGGTGTGGGAGTACGGATCAGAGTAGGCAAACCGCGTCTAATCGGGTGTGGTTGTGGTAGAAAGTTGATGGTCGCCGCAGTTCAGCTAGCCCGCATGTCATGCACACAAAGGCATAGGAGCGGTGGGGCCGAGAGGGATGAGGCGCACGTCGGGGGACGTCGTGTCGTGGGTTGGAGCGGCGTCGTGGGAATCGCGTGTGGGTGTCGCAGTGGTAGAAACAAGAAACGTGATGGTCGCCGTGGTTCAACTTCCATGGACAAGCTGTCATGTCTGCTGACACATGCATTGCATGCCGCTCACTGCAAGGAGCAGTAGTAGAGAAAACTTGTTCCAAAGATACCATTTTCCCGATAAAATTCTCGAGATATCATTAGTTTTTACACATGGGATTACTCCTGCAAGGGTCAATCACAACAGGTGTTTTTTAAAAGTGCATCTTGATGTTCCCTGCAATGCACGACATCTTGCTAGTTATAGAAGAAGCCCACATGGGCATCTTGCCGCAGGGTGTGCCACCGACCCAAACTCAAAAAAAAATTCAGACGCTTAGGTGCACCGGATGCCGTGCCACGCTACAAAATGTAAAAAAAACAGCTCCAATTTTTTAAAAACCTGTTATATTCAAACCATCAAAACAGCCCGACGAATATATTTTGAGTGAAGCATGATTTACTTTTACTGATATATGTATATTAGAACTAGAGTGTTTATATTTCAAGCCCGTGAACAAGTATTATTCTACTACTTTGGATCCATTGCAACGCACGGGCCAGCACATTGGTAGTAGTAGTCTCTATCTCTACTCTACTCTTATAAAAAAACAGAGATGTTGAAGATGGTGTGCCTGCCATCCTGCAGTATAGGCCGTCCGATTTATATCTGACGGATAGGAAGGAAACTATGGCAATTTTGCAAAAAAAAAATACCCACACCCCTTTCCACATTTGCAAAATTGCCATAGTTTCCTTCCATCCTGCAATATGGGCCGTCCAATCTATATCTAACGGATAGGAAGGAAACTATGAAAATTTACCCGCACTCCTCTCCAGATTTGTAGATAAGGCCTTCCTTCATTCATCCTTTTCTCCCACAAGATCTTGATGTTCCGTGCAACGCACGGGCATCTTGCTAGTCTCTCCTCTTATAAAAAACAGAGTTGGTGATGATGCTGTGCCTGCCACCCTGCAATATAGGCCGTCCGATTTATATCTGATGGATAGGAAGAAAACTGTGGCAATTTTGCAGAAAGAAACCTACACGCCTCTCCACATTTGCAAATAAGGCCTTCCCTCGTTCATCCTTTTCTCTCACAAGATAAACTACTCATACAAATGCATCTTGATGTTCCGTGCAACGCACGAGGATGTTACCTTGGGGGTCTCTCCAGCGCGGCGTGGCCGTAGTTGCAAGTTGACGCCCCTTGAGATGCCGACATTGAGGGGCACTCAGATTTTGTCCGATGAGCAGGTAAGATGAGTTTGATCACGTAGTAAATGCATTCTAAAGACTACTTCGGTGTCCATTTCCTAATTCTCCCCCTGCCCATTGTTTCACGGGTTAGGCTCGGTGCGAGTGGAGATTGTCTTGCATATGTACGGGAGGGTACCAACATCAATTTGCACAATATTTACAACGGTGACACCGTTCCTGTAGAACCTTTGTCCAACATTGGGATCAGCCATGCAACGGGCCACCGCCTGAATTGGTACGATGGAACCATGGTGAGATTGAAGAAGATAGCACGAACCTTGCACATGGCGGTCAAAGGTGGACAATGCTCTCTACGGCCGATTTGTTGCCGTACAAGTACGAAGACGATGTGCTCCTTTCTAACCGCATCTTCGCGGTGACAAACCATGGGACTTGTTTTGTATGGGACACATCCTACGGTATACTCCCTCTCCCAGTTTATTTGTTTTGAATTTTTTCATTTTATAAGTTTCAAATTCAAATTTGGAGCTCCCCATCACATATTGAGATTACAATGTCCATCAAATCGTTGCGTGCATGTATAGTAAAGAAACAAATCTCGAGTTTGCCACGAGTTCGTGCAGCGGTAGCACCACAAGGCCTGGCGCAGGAGTTACATTTACCTCTCGAGGCCCTCAGGTCTGAGCTTCAGCAACTTACGACACCTGCCTTTGAGTCAATAACATGTGGACCCGATAGGTGGCTGGTCCACATGTAATGCTCCCGAAGGCAGAGGGGCAGTGGGGCCGAGAGGGGTGAGCCACAGGTCGGGGGACGTGTGGTGTCATGGGTTTGAGCAGCGTCGTGGGAATCGCAGGTGGCTGTGGTAGAAACTTGATGCTCGCCGCATTTCAGTTGGCCCACATGCCATGCACGCAAAGGCAGAGGGGCGGTGCGGGCGAGAGGGGTGAGGCGCACGTCGGGGGACGTGCTCCCGTGGGTTGGAGCGGCGTCGTGGGAATCATGAGTGGAAGTGGATGAAACGCAATGGTCGCCGTAGTTGAACTTCCATGGACAAGCCGTCATGTCTACGGACACATGCATTGCATACCGATCACTGGAAGGAGTAGTAGAGAAAGCTAGGCGGATAAATAGTTCCTTATAGTCAAGCGGACCCATGCTACTACTTGTTCCAAAGACATGCACACCATCGAAATAGTCCATCTATATCAATATACACAGAGAGGGAATATTTTTTTTACAAGAGAGGAAATAGTTCATCCATCCATAATTCCCTGCTGCTGGTGCAGCATCTTCTTCTTCTTCTTGTTCTCATTTTCTGTGGGAGACGGCTTCGCAACAAGCTCTTTGGACCTTGCAGCTATCTCGAAACTCACACGGGCATCGAGGGCAGCATATTTTATCCGCTCGTACGTCAAGGGATAATTCTCCCATCCAGACGATCTTAATGCCAGCGTCTCGTCACCCTTCTGAAGATTTGTTCCGAGCACAAAATTTGCTATGTCGAATAGGGATGGTGTCGGTTTATCACAATCTTCTACAAGAATTTTTATTTTGGTTTGTACGTCAGCGATGCTTTTCAAATCAAGGTTGTATGGCTCCAACTTCTGTTTGTCCCCTGCGATGGCTGCCCCACAGAAGTATATGTCCTCCCGAGACAAGAAATCGTGAAGCTCACCTGGTATGGAGGGCGCGTGTATGATGAGGTACACCAAAACATCATCTTCAAGGCATAGCTGAAGGACGGCGGCACATTGGATCTTCTTAGTGGCATGCTCTGTGTACTCTGCGTCAAGACCGATGACCTTCATCTCCACCTTTTGGAGGGAGTTGGATAGATTGTTGATCCACTGCCGAACAACCCTTGGGTGGTCGGTGACTGTGGCAACTATGCTCAACGAGCCTTCGACGAGGACATGTTGGATGCTAAAAACATGCATCTCGATCTCTTTCGCCGTTTGGAACCGCTGGACCGGAGGGTTATGGTTTGAAGAATTAGGATTAGATGGCTAGTCTAACTGAAGAAGATGATTATTTATAGGGGCTTCAAAATTACTCCAGGAGGATGTGAAGAGGTTAAAACAATGTGAATGCAATGTGGTTTGGATGCAAATGAAGATCAAGGAGTAGTGAAGAAGCCGAGGAAAATCGGTTCCCGACGGAGAAGTAAATGGGAGAAGTGGCGTGCAGACAGTTGATTAGACGGCTAGGTAGACTAAACGAAAAGGCTACGCGGGTAGACTGAGGAGTGGGGCCTGTCCCTGTACGTGCCCATCCTTCTAGCGCTACATGTGCCACTGGCTAGTTGAGGTCACTCTTTCGAATCACCGTGGCGAGACATTTTATGATTCCTTTTTATTTCTGCACCCCTCCTGACAGGTGGGACCTATGCAAACGGATAAAAAATGTGTCGTAGCTGGTTCGGATGGATATTTGCGTGTGCGTGGGAGACACAACATTCTCTAGTTAAGGAATATGTGGTTATCCTCAAAAAAGTCCTTCTTCGCGCTTCCGCATGCACGAGAATTTGGTTCTGCTCGCAATATGGATGATACCTGGAGGATGAAGTGAACCCAGAGGCATGCTAGCACGGGAGTACTACTCATGTTCCTACTACTCCTAGTAGTAGTAGTAGTAGTACAATTGTGGTACACTTGATGGTCAAAATACTATTATTCATCCGGTCCTCACAGTGAAGTGACAAGACCCTGCGCCCGAGGTGACAGCAGTCCAGGCGGCGTGTCCGGGTTACCAAAGTCAGCCTCACCTTGTGCATTGTGCAGTCACTGTCATCGCCGTTGTATAGCATGCCTCGCCTCCTCTCCCTCTCCCCTAGCACCACTCCATCTCCATCTCCGTCTCGCCGGAGAACCTGAGGTCACTCTGAAGGAAATATGCCCTAGAGGCAATAATAAAGTTGTTATTTATATCTCCTTATATCATGATAAATACTTATTATTCATGCTAGAACTGTATTAACCAGAAACTTGATACATGTGTGAATACATAGACAAAACAAAGTGTCCCGTGTATGCCTCTACTTGACTAGCTCGTTAATCAAAGATGGTTAAGTTTCCTAGCCATAGACATGTGTTGTCATTTGATGAATGGGATCACATCATTAGAGAATGATGTGATGGACAAGACCCATCCGTTAGCTTAGCATAATGATCGTTTAGTATTATTGCTATTGCTTTCTTCATGACTTATACATGTTCCTCTGACTATGAGATTATGCAACTCCTGAATACCGGAGGAACACCTTGTGTGCTATCAAACATCACAACGTAACTGGGTGATTATAAAGATGCTCTATAGGTGTTTCCGAAGGTGTTTGTTCGGTTGGCATAGATCAAGATTAGGATTTGTCACTCCGTGTATCGGAGAGGTATCTCTGGGCCCTCTCGGTAATGCACATCACTATAAGCCTTGCAAGCAATGTGACTAATGAGTTAGTTACGGGATGATGCATTACGGAACGACTAAAGAGACTTGCCGGTAACGAGATTGAACTAGATATGAAGATACCAACGATCGAATCTCGGGCAATTAACATACCGATAACAAAGGGAACAACCTATGTTGTTATGCGGTTTGACCAATAAAGATCTTCGTAGAATATGTAGGAGCCAATATGAGCATCCAGGTTCCGCTATTGGTTATTGACCGGAGATGTGTCTCGGTCATGTCTACATAGTTCTCGAACCCGTAGGGTCCGCACACTTAACGTTCGATGACGATTTGTATTATGAATTATGTGATTTGATGAACGAAGTTTGTTCGGTGTCCCGGATGAGATCACGGACATGACGAGGAGTCTCGAAATGGTCGAGAGGTAAAGATCGATATATTTGAAGGCTATATTCGGACATCGGAAAGGTTCCGAGTGACTCGGCTATTTTTCGGAGTACCGGAGAGTTACGGGAATTCGCCGGGGGAAGTAGTGTGGCTTAATGGGCCATACGGGAAAGGAGAGAAGGGCCTCAAGGGGTGGCCGGCCCCCCCCCATAGGTTGGTCCGAATTGGACTAGGAGGTGGCGGCGCCCCCTCCTTCCTTCTCCCCTCTTCCTCCTTCCCTTCCTTCTCCTAGTTGGAATAGGAAAGGGGGGACCGAATCCTACTTGGACTGGGAGTCCAAGTAGGACTCCCCCCTTGGCGCTCCTCTTCTAGGGCCGGCCTCCTCTTCCTCCCTCCTTTATATACATGGGCAGGGGGCACCCCAAAGGTACCCCAAGATTTGTCTTAGCCGTGTGCGGTGCCCCCCTCCACAGTTACACACCTCGATTATATCGCCGTAATGCTTATGCGAAGCCCTGCGCCGGTAACATCATCATCACCATCGCCACACCGTCGTGCTGATGGAACTCTCCCTCGGCCTCAACTGGATCAAGAGTACGAGGGTCGTCATCGAGCTGAATGTGTGCTGAAGGCGGAGGTGCCGTACGTTCAGTGCTTGGATCGGTTGGATCGCGAAGATGTTCGACTACATCAACCGCGTTACTAAATGCTTCCGCTTTCGGTCTATGAGGGTACGTGGACACACTCTCCCCGCTCATTGCTATGCTTCTCCTAGATAGATCTTGCGTGATCGTAGGAAATTTTTGAAATTACTGCGTTCCCCAACAGTGGCATCCGAGCCAGGTCTATGCATAGATGTTATATGCACGAGTAGAACACAAAGAGTTGTGGGCGATAATAGTCATACTGCTTACCAGCATGTCATACTTTGATTTGGCGGTATTGTTGGATGAAGCGGCCCAGACCGACATTACATGACCGCGTTCATGAGACTGGTTCTACGGCCGTGCTTTGCACACAGGTGGCTAGTGGGTGTCTGTTTCTCCAACTTCAGTTGAATCGAGTGTGACAACGCCCAGTCCTTGTTGAAGGTTAAAATAGCACACTTGACGAAAAATCTTTGTGGTTTTGATGCGCAGGTAAGAACGGTTCTTGCAAAGCCCGTAGCAGGCACGTAAAATTTGCAACAACAAAGTAGAGGACGTCTAACTTGTTTTTGCATGGCTTGCTGTGATGTGATATGGTCAAGACGTGCTGATATATAAATTATTGTATGAGATGATTGCTACCTCTTGAGCACTGCGTTGGTTTTTCCCTTGAAAAGGAAAGGGTGATGCAGCAAAGTAGCGTAAGTATTTCCCTCAGTTTTTGAGAACCAAGGTATCAATCCAGTAGGAGACTACACGCAAGTCGCCTCATACCTACACAAACAAATAAGAACCTTGCAACCAACACGATAAAGGGGTTGTCAATCCCTTCACGGCCACTTGCAAAAGTGAGATCTGATAGAGATAATAAGATAAATATTTTTGGTATTTTTTATGGTAAAGATTGCAAAATAAACGGCGCCAGAAATCGCAAGTTGTTGGGAGATTAATATGATGTTAAATAGACCCGGGGGCCATAGGTTTCACTAGTGGCTTCTCTCAAGATAGCATAAGTATTACAGTGGGTGAACAAATTACTGCCGAGCAATTGATAGAAAAGTGCATAGTTATGAGAATATCTAGGCATGATCATGTATATAGGCATCACGTACGCGACAAGTAGACCAAAACGGTTTTGCATCTACTACTATTACTCCACACATCGACCACTATCCAGCACGCATCTAGAGTATTAAGTTCATAAGAACAGAGTTACGCATTAGGCAAGATGACATGATGTAGACGGATAAACTCAAGCAATATGATATAAAACCCATCTTTTTATCCTCGATGGCAACAATACAATACGTGTTGTTTCCCCTGCTGTCACTGGGATCGAGCAACGCAAGATTGAACCCAAAGCTAAGCACTTCTCCCATTGCAAGAAAGATCAATCTAGTAGGCCAAACCAAACTGATAATTCGAAGAGACTTGCAAAGATAACAAATCATACATAAAAGAATTCAGAGTAGATTCAAATATTGTTCATAGATAATCTTGATCATAAACCCACAATTCATCGGATCTCGACAAACACACCGCAAAAAGAGTTACATCAAATAGATCTCCAAGAAGATCGAGGAGAACTTTGTATTGAGATCCAAAAAGAGAGAAGAAGCCATCTAGCTAATAAATATGGACCCGAAGGTCTGTGGTAAACTACTCACACATCATCAGAGAGGCTATGGTTTTGATGTAGAAGCCGTCCGTGATCGATTCCCCCTCTGGCGGAGCGCCAGAAAAGGCCCCAAGATGGAATCTCACGGGTACAGAAGGTGGCGGCGGTGGAAATAGGGTTTCGTGGTGCTCTCGGATGTTTTCGGGGTATATGAGTATATATAGGAGGAAGAAGTAGGTCGGTGGAGCTGCGAGGGGCCAATGAGGGTGGGGGCGCTTCCAGGGAGCAGGCCCGCCTCCCTGCCTCATGGCCTCCTCGCTTCTTTCGTGACGTCCACTCCAGGTCCCCTAGATCACGTTTGTTCCAAAAATAACTCTCCTGAAGGTTTCATTCCGTTTGATATTCCTTTTCTGTGAAACACTGAAATAGGCAAAAAAACAGCAATTTGCACTGGGCCTTCGGTTAGTAGGTTAGTCCCAAAAATAATATAAAATTGCTTAGTAAAGCCCATTAAACATCCAATATAGATAATATAATAGCATGGATCAATCAAAAATTATATATTGGTGACGTATCAAGCATCCCCAAGCTTAATTCCTGCTCGTCCTCGAGTAGGTAAATGATAAAAACAGAATTTTTGATGTGGAATGCTACCTAACATATTTTTCAATGTAATTTTTTTTATTGTGGCATGAATATTCAGATCCGAAAGATTCAAGATAAAAGTTTAATATTGAGATAAAATAATAATACTTCAGTCATACTAACTAAGCAATTATGTCTTCTCAAAATAACATGGCCAAAGAAAGTTCATCCCTGCAAAATCATATAGTTTGGCTATGTTCCATCTTCGTCACACAAAATATTCAAATCATGCACAACCCCGGTTTCAGCCAAGCAATTGTTTCATACTTTAGAATTTTTAAACTTTTTCAACTTTCACGCAATATATGAGCGTGAGCCATGGACATAGCACTATGGGTGGAATAGAATATGATGATGGGGATTGTGTGAAGAAGACAAAAAAGGAGAAAGTCTCACATTGACGCGGCTAATCAACGGGCTAGGGAGATGCCCATAAATTGATATCAATGCGAGGAGTAGGGATTGCCATGCAACGGATGCACTAGAGCTATAAATGTATGAAAGCTCAACAAAAGAAACTAAGTGGGTGTGCATCCAACTTGCTTGCTCACGAAGACCTAGGGCATTTGAGGAAGTCCATTGTTGGAATATACAAGCCAAGTTCTATAATGAAAAATTCCCACTAGTATATGAAAGTGACAAAACAAGAGACTCTCTATCATAAAGATCATGGTGCTACTTTGAAGCACAAGTATGGAAAAAAAGGATAGTAGCATTGTCCCTTTTTAATTCTTTTCTCTTTTTTTGGCCTTTCTTTTTTTGTTTGGCCTTTCTCTTTTTTTTGGGGGGGGGGGACAGTGCTCTATTTATGATGATCATCACACTTCTATTTATTTACAACTCAATGATAAAAACTCGATACTAGAACAAAATATGACTCTATATGAATGCTTCCGGCGGTGTACCGGGATGGGCAATGAATGAAGAGTGACATGCATGATAAATTATGCATGGTGGCTTTGCCACAAATACGATGTCAACTACATGATCATGCAAGGCAATATGACAATGATGAAGCGTGTCATAATAAATGAAACGATGGAAAGTTGCATGACAATATATCTCGGAATGGCTATGGAAATTCCATAATAGGTAGGTGAGGGAGTCCTGGACTAAGGGGTCCTCGGGCGTCCGGCCTGTTATCCGTGGGCCAGACTGATGGGCTGTGAAGACATGAAGACCGAAGACTGTACCTGTGTCCGGATTGGACTCTACTTGGCGTGGAAGGCAAGCTTGGCAATCGACTATTCCCTCTGACAGTAACCGAACTGGTGTAACCCTAGATCCTCCTGGTGTCTATATAAACCGGAGGACTTAGTCCGAAAGGGGGATACACATTACCATAGTCATACAGGCTAGACTTCTAGGGTTTAGCCATTACGATCTCGTGATAGACCAACTCTTGTAATACTCATATTCATCAAGATCAATCAAGCAGGAAGTAGGGTATTGCCTCCATAGAGAGGGCCCGAACCTGGGTCAACATCGTGTCCCCCGTCTTGTGTTACCATCGATCCTAGATGCACAGTTCGGGACCCCCTACTCGAGATCCACCGGTTTTGACACCGACATTGGTGCTTTCATGGAGAGTTCCACTATGTCGTCAACGAAATGTTTGATGGCCCCATCGATCATCAGTAATGACGTTGTCCGAGGTGGAACCTTCCTCCAAGGCAGATCTTCGTATTTGGCGGCTTCGTACTGCGGGCCAACTTGCTCGGCCATCTGGAGCAGATCGATAGCTACGCCCCTGGCCATCAGGTTAGATTCGGAAGCTTGAACTACGTTGCGGACATCCGTGGAGACTTGATCTTCAATAGATTTGAGACCGCAGCCACCGCTCCCCTTCGCCCCGATGAGCATGGCTTAAACCTATCATCGGGCCCCATCCAGGAGATAGCTCCTGCAACAACTCCGGCCTTAGATCTGGAGCAGATTGAGTCATCCGAAGATGGGAAGCTCAATCCCATCACGGAAGCTGCTGATCCCGCGGCGCTGGAGCTGCACACAAATTTTACTTCATATGATATCTGCATCAACGGAGCCCCGGACTCGTCTCCGGTGACAAGTTCCGAACCCTGCGAGTCCGCGGATACCGAACTCAACCGGTTATCGATCTTCAAGTTCAGCGCCGCAGACGTCTTCCAACACTCGTCCATGGGCAACGTACTAAAAAACCTATCCCTGGCAGGTGACTCGCCGCCGAACTATGTTCGGTTCGAACTTGCGGCAGATAATGGAGAATTTTGCTACCCACCCGCCACCCACTTCATAGCCACTGTCGAATACCCAACCAAAACGCTTGAGCCCTGCTCCAAAGACATCGACGGTATGGACGAGATGCAGGGCAAGGCCAGAACTCACTACCTGCTAGACGCGGGCTGGCCACTTCATGGTACGATGTGTGTAAAGTAGACACACCCAACGACGCTCTCGACGATGACAAGGCAGACCCAGTTGAGGATAAACCTCCTGGTACACAGTCCGAACACCGGCGCGTCCTGTGCCACCTTAAGTCACGTCACTCAAGAGAAAACAATACTAGCACCGGAGAAGATAACACTCTGGACAATGAAGACCCTGTTTAGGTAGGATCCGAACAGGAAGAACAGGAAGGTGGGCAAGACAGCCATGATGAACAGGCCACATATGGAGATTTAGAGGATAGCGATTATCTCCCGCTCTCCGAGGAAGAGGAGATCCTCGGCAACAAGGATTTTATTGTGCCTAAGGAACCTCGCGAGCAGGAGCGCTTTAAACGCCGGCTCATACCCACTGCAAGTAGCCTAAGGATGAAGCAGCTGCAGCTTCAAGCGAGCCAAGATTTGTTCAATGATAGATGGACGGAGGTCTTGGCCGCCGAAGAATACGGCCTTAGCGGCCTAGACAAAAGCCACCCCAAGGGTAGGTGGCTCCCTCAATACGATGGCAGGGCGTTGGAGCCCACACCACCATCGAATAATGCGGTAGACCGACCACAGTTCGGTCTGGATAAAGCAGCAGCCCAAGCAGAGCACCATACCAACCCATCCGGCCGTCAAAACAAGAACAAACTAGCTCGGGGGAATACTCGCGACATCCAACAAGACCTGGAGGGTAGAACAGGACACACAAAATCAATATACAGATCACGGGGACATGCCCCGACCGGTGATAATGGTTACCTATTCGGACACAACAGAGCCAACCACGCCCGGTCCGAACACCGTAAATGGAGTCCGCCGGAGGTGCTTCACAGTGTGGCCCAACATAGAGGAGCCGCACCCCTCTCTGCTTCACTGGCGAGGTAATGGAGCATGAATTTCCAGACGGGTTTAAACGCATTAACCTCGAGTCATACGATGGAACAACAGATCCCGCGATATGGATTGAGGATTACCTCCTTCATATTCACATGGCTCGCGGAGACGACCTTCATGCCATTAAATACCTACCTCTCAAGCTCAAAGGGCCAGCTCGGTACTGGCTAAACAGTTTGCCAGAAAATTCTATTGGCAACTGGGAAGATTTGGAAGACGCCTTTCGAGACAACTTCCAAGGAACTTATGTTCGGCCACTAGATGCCGATGACTTGAGTCATATTGTCCAGGAGCCCGGCGAGTCAGCCAGGGAGCTCTCGACTAGGTTCTTAGTCAAAAAGAACCAAATTGTCGACTGTCCAGACGCAGAAGCCCTGGCGGCCTTCAAACATAGCGTCCGGGATGAATGGCTAGCGCGTCACCTCGGCCAGGAAGGACCCAAATCCATGACAGCCCTTACCGCTCTAATGGCTCGCTTATGTGAGGGAGAAGACAACTGGCTCGCTCGTAAAAGCAACAACGCCAGCGACCGGGGCACTTCCGAAATCCGAGACGGCAACGGTAAGCCACGACGAACCAAACACAACAGTCGCAATAATACTGAAAGGTTACGCGACACAACGGTCAACGCCGGATTTCACAATCCAAAGCCCATTCAACGTAAGAAGCCACTAAAGGCAAACAAGGAGGGACCATCCACCCTTGATAGGATATTGGACCGACCTTGTCAGATTCACGGTCACCCTGATAAGCCAGCTAATCATACCAACAGAGACTGTTGGGTCCTCAAGCAGGCAGGCAAGCTTAACGCCGATCACAAAGGGAAGAGGCCACCAGGCGATAAAGACGACGGAGCGGCTCGCCAGCCGAACACCAGGGGCCAGAAACAGTTTCCCTCTGAAGTTCGATCGCTCCCGGAACAGAAATAGCAGTTCGGTTTCCGCCACCCACCTACTATACCGGCAAGATTTACACCACGCGTACATCACTACACACTCAAGACACCATGGGCATCGGCAAAAGCACAATACGAACAACCCTGCAAACATTCCCGTAATGTTTTTATCTATTTTCCTTATTTTTCTGTATCATCTCTTAAGAACAGGTGACCAACAGGACAGCATCTACAACGGACTCTATCAAAGTTCGGATCCGTACACTCACCTAAGGGGCTGCTTCCATTAAGGATTCCCCTCCCCGAGGACGGGCGACGCAGACGTACGACAGGAGGTCCAAAATAACTTTTTGTAGACCGCACTCTTTATTTCGAGCCTGTACTATGCCCTTTTTCCTCTGTTCCCGACCCCGAGCATGTCAAATAGCCGGGTTTGTGGTTTCCTTTATATATATATATATACATACATAAATTTATCATTGGCATATTGCTCCGCTCCCAGTAAACCTCATCCAAACTAATCTTTCATACTCTTTCAACAAGGAGTACGGCCTCAACGGCTGCTTTACAGATGCACCTCGGCATACCCTGCCAAGGGCTTGGTATGGGAACGAATGAGTTGCCAGTAAAAGTCCGAACAGCTCTATAGCATACTTCGGCGTCGCAAGTTTTGCCTTATATGCATCAGCTCCGAATCATTGTCTTGGGTCAATAGTTGGGTTGCCCGGCTCCTGTGCTTGCTACCCTACGTTCCATTATATCGGCTAGGGTAGTAAAGGGAGAACTACTGCGATTGTGCCCTGGTCTACACCGGATGAGCACCTCAGTAGAGAAAGTCGAAAAATGACTGTGATGATGCGGCGAGAGCTGGTCAACCACTTGACGACTTCTTGGAATCCTTAGCGATTCTCCGTGTCACACGAGGGATCTTTTTCAAATCAAATATGTAAGGCACTATACGCCGCATACATACCAGGGGCTATGTCGTAGTCCCACCATAAAACTCCTATGGCTAAGTGAAAGTGTTAACGCCTTATAGTCCGATTGCCTGGTTCGCTGCATTATCGCCTCCTTCACGGACCAAGACGTTGGATAAAGAGTGATTAAATGCTTTTCCGAACACCCCCGTACTTCCTACGAGGGGGCTGAAGCCGACGACTGGAAAACTTTCAGATTATAGTAAAACGGCCGCACAGGAGGAATTCAAGCTTTTGAGCAAAAATATAAAAATAGATCAATTATAAAATTGTCTTTTACAATTCCAATACACCTCACTCGAACATTATGTTCTTCGAGCATTGACCCTGTATCAGGCGGGCAGCTTCCAGGACGTCTTCAAAATAATGCTCCGGCTCACTACGGTCCTTGCCCTTGGGCGGACTCTTGGCTGCCACATCGACGGCCTTCATCTTCCCCCAGAACGTCTTGACTCGAGCAAAGGCCATCCGTGCACCTTCAATGCACGCCGACCGCTTCGCAGCATCGATACGCGGCACCGCATCAACAAGACGCCACACCAGGCCAAAGTAGCTCTTTGGAGCAGGCTCATTCGGCCACAACCGGATTACGACGTTCTTCGTGGCGTCGTCGGATATCCTATGAAGCTCGGCCCATTGGGACATCTGTTCATTCAGCAACAGAGGGCGCTTTGATGCGCCAAATTGTGACCAGGAAAGCTTCTCGTTGCATACCCCTCTTGTGCTTGGTGAAATTGCGCTGCATCGAAAGAACTCTTCGGCAAGTCCAAAAATTCAGCCGGAGAACTCCAGACCTAGTTCAGCTGAGCATAGTCCGGCTCGCCAAACTTAGTCTGAAGCAAAAAGGGCTTATCGGCCGCTATCTCCTTAGCCTGCCGAATCTCTTCACGAGCTGCCCTAGATTCAGATCGAGCTTCACTCGCCTCTCGTACGGCCTTATCAAGTTCAGCCGTTTTTGCTTTATTCTCCTTCTCAAGGTACTCAGAACGGCTGGAAGTATTCTTCAATTCAAGCGCCAGTGCGGATATTTTCTCCTCATTTTGGCGCCGAGCTGCTTGTTCGGCTCTTAGATCAGCCGATGCCTTCTCGGCAGCCGCATCACTACACCGGGCCCGCTCCTTGGCCCGGGCTAGCTCCGCCCGAAGAGCTTCAATGGCGGCAGCACCATCTGCACTCATGCACATTTCATATAAAACTCTTTTCGGCGTCAGGCCTAAATTACAAGCACATCGGTGTAAGGAATGCTCGAAATATATACCTTGCGAGTCGTCAAGACGCCTGTTGATCAATGCAATGTCATCTTCCGCAATATCCAGCTTTTGCTGCAGTTCGGCCACTTCCGTATTTCGGGTAGCCGCAGGAGGAGAGGCAGCCTATATTCCAGGTTAAATCAACGTTAGTACCTGAGTATATCTTTTTGATCCTCCGACCGCTTCCTTCGGAAGGCAATCTGAGTCTTAGGGGCTACTGCATATACAATAGGTGCATTCTGTCAATATTATTCAATTGACAAAACTACATCACAAACCTCAAAACCTCTTAAAAGGCTCGAGAAGGCCTCGTTCAATCCGCTCTTCGCGGATAGAACCTTTTCGGCCACCGTAACCATCAAGGCACGGAGCTCCTCTGAAATGGACGCTTGTCACAGCATTTCCGGCGCTCCGGGGTCTTCGGAAACCGCCACCGAAGTACGGCATTCCTTTCAAGGAATCCGCTTACTCGCCTCCAGAATCGTCTCGGGGTGTAAACCGGACGATTCGGGGCCGTTACTCTTGATTCCCGAATCCTGAGGGATAGAGGCACCACCTTTGGGTAACGCCTTCTTCGTTTCCTACACTACTTGACGATCGGGAGGAGCCCTGCATGACAACACCTCGGTATCATCCCCCCTGTTGGGCGAGGAGGCCGGAGAAGACGTGTCACTCTCCATCATCTCCGGAAGAAGGTCTCCCGAGGAGGAGGACGATTGAGAAACACCAGGCGTTAACCTGCGTGGATGTACATATGTCGGATGATTACTTCACTAATAGGAAAAGAATGAGGTACGTTTAAAAGTGCCCCAGCTTCACTTACGGTTTGGCCAGAGGTTCGTCCTCGTCATAAAGCCCTACAATAGCATCGCTCGTCCGGCCCAAGCCACCCGACGATGGCATTTTTCCTCTCTTGGAAGGCTTCCCCTCCTGATCTTCGGAAGCGGCCCTCTTTTTGCCATGGAGGGCTTCCTCTGCACCTTTGCCCTTGGTCAAAAGGGTTTTGGTTTCCCCGAACACAACGTCTAATTCATCCTCAGGGCGGTATCGCCTCTCGGCTCCCCTCTCTCGCCCCCTCTGCGGACACCTGGTACGGTGTCGGAATCACCATTCTCGTTAGCAGGGCGGTTGCAGAGTCTTCGGGAAGGGGAGCCGGACACCAGATTAACACCGCTTTCTTTGTCCAGTCCTATATAGGGACGGATTGTTCAGCATCTTGTCAAGAGATGCTTGAATGGAAGGTGTTCGGAGATTGAATACTTACCACAGTGTCCGGATGATTGCAGTCAAGGCCAACATCTTCGGTGGTGACCGACCATTGCCCTCGTTCCCCGAAATATAATTTCCACATTCCTTCGTGCATGGTGCCGAAGAAGTGCTGAAGAGTCCGCCGCCCTTCTGGATTAAACTCCCACATACGGAGAGGCCGCCGCTGACATGGCAGGGTCCGGCGGACTAGCATTACTTGAATGACGTTGACAAGATCGATGCCCTTCTCAGTAAGGCTTCGGATGCGACTTTGCAGAGTTTGCACTTCATTGACGGATCCCCAGTCCAATCCCTTATTGATCCATGAAGCATGCTGAGTTGGAGGGCCGGGTCGGAACGCAGATGTAGCCGCCCACTTGGAGCCCCGCGGCTCGTTGATATAAAACCACCCCTGCTGCCATAGGTCGGAAGACTTGGCGAAAGATCCTTCAAACCAAACCGCGCTGGCAAGCTTGCCTATTATGGCGCTGCCGCACTCTGCCTGCTCCTCCTCTGTCACCTGCAGCCTCACGTCAAAGGTCTTGAGCCACAAACCAAAGTGCGGAGGAGTCCGGAGGAAAGCCTCACACGTGACGACAAATGTCGAGATGAGGAGAATAGAGTCCGGGGCCAGATCGTGAAAATCTAGCCCATAGTAGAACATGAGTTCCCGGACGAAGGGGTTAAGCGCGAACCCTAACCCATGGAGGAAGTGGGACACAAATACTACCCTCTCGCCGGATTTGGGGGTAGGAATAACCTGCCCCTTTGCGGGAAGCCAATGAAGGATTTCTGGGGTCAGATACCTCGCCGCGCGGAGCTTTGCGATATCCTCCTCCGTGATAGAAGAAGCCACCCACCGGCCTGGACGGCTGGATCCAGACATGATTGGGGCTGGTGGAGATTGGAACCTGAGGGTGAGAACTCGAGGTGGCTGGGGTTGAGAAAGAAGCAAGCGCAAAAGAAAAAGACGAGACTGGGTCCCTATATAAAGACCCCAAATACTGAGCGTCTCCACCTGGGTCTCGAAACTTACCTATCCCCAAAGAGTTGTACCCAGGGGACGGTTGGGTTACCCACGCCTGCATTAATGAAAATCCCGTGAATAAGGGGACACAATCTCTGCCTTGACAAGACGTGCCAGTAAAACCACGTCCCGAGACGTGGGGCGACGTGCTAGCCAACAGTTGGAAATAGTAACCGGGCAGGCGTGATACGACGTCATAAACAGTTATCAGCAAATTGGACTCATGGAATATTGTATTCTCTGCAATTATATGCACGCGTACGGATATACCTACTACATCCGAAGACTATTCTGGAGTTCGGAAGGAAGGAACCCGCCTTGCAATGCCGAAGACAAATCTGCGCGCCGGACTCCTCGTCATTGAAGCCAGGTTCAGGGGCTACTGAGGGAGTCCTGGACTAAGGGGTCCTCGGGCGTCCGGCCTGTTATCCGTGGGCCGGACTGATGGGCTGTGAAGACATGAAGACCGAAGACTGTACCCGTGTCCGGATTGGACTCTACTTGGCGTGGAAGGCAAGCTTGGCAACCGACTATTCCCTCTGACAGTAACCGAACTGGTGTAACCCTAGATCCTCCCGATGTCTATATAAACCGGAGGACTTAGTCCGGAAGGGGGATGCACATTACCATAGTCATATAGGCTAGACTTCTAGGGTTTAGCCATTACGATCTCGTGGTAGACCAACTCTTGTAATACTCATATTCATCAAGATCAATCAAGCAGGAAGTAGGGTATTGCCTCTATGCATAGAGAGGGCCCGAACCTGAGTAAACATCGTGTCCCCCGTCTCCTGTTACGATCGATCCTAGACGCACAGTTTGGGACCCCCTACCCGAGATCCGCCGGTTTTGACACCGACAGTAGGTATGGTGGCTGTTTTGAGGAAGATATAAGGAGGTTTATGTGTGATAGAGCGTATCATATCACGGGGTTTGGATGCACCGGCGAAGTTTGCACCAACTCTCAAGGTGAGAAAGGGCAATCCACGGTACCGAAGAGGCTAGTGTTGGGGATACACATAATAGGTAGGCCCACGAAGGGTCGAAATATCATAAAGCATGGCGTCCACACAACACGTGGGTCCAGATAAATTTCATACAGACATACTATCCACTCGACCAAGCAGTATACCATCCACTCGGATGACAGTTCACCACTCGACCATACGACTCACTCGGATATACGAAGACCAGCAGGCAACAAAGCAGTCGGCATCATTCTCATGGTGAGGGTTTGGTAGTGGGCTGGCATTATGGCATTCATGCCCCACTTTGTAACATAGGAGGTGAGGGGGTGGTGCACTCTATATAAGCCACCCCCACCACTAGACTTGGGGGCTCGGGGGCTTCCGCCTCTCTCTCTTTCGCCACTAGTCTCAGGACTTAGCTCGGGCATGGGGATCCGTTCCTCTGGCTTTCATACACATTGTAATCTCCAGATACATACTAAGATAAACGAAGCCTCTCCGGAGCACGAGACGTAGGGTTGTTATCTCCACCGTGAGAGGCCCGAACTCGCTAAAACCACCGTGTCACCCATTTGCATCTCGGTAGATCATGCTCCGTTATCCTACCCCTCTCTTATTGTCAGAATCGTTCCCACGATAGTTGGCACCCACCGTAGGGCATGACGTCTATCGAACCATGATGGAAACGGTTTGTATCAATTCTTACATTTATTCCCTATTTTACTTGTGAGGCGTCTCGCCTTTGCCAAGAACAGGGTCGTCTTGGGCCTCGCATGCGAACGCCATCACCACTCTTCCACGCATGGTCGCCGCACATGCGGACGAAGAGGTGAAAGGATCGGTCCTGTCTGACTCCCGAAGCAGCGAAATGCTGTGTCGCGCTCGCCCCACCGGCGATGCGCTTGCCGCCGCCGCGCCGCGGTTGCAGGCCTCGCGCTACGCTCGCCGACCCAGCGTCGTATTCGTCCATCCGGCGACGCGCTTGTCGGCCCCGCGCAATGCTGGCCGTCCTAGGACAAGCCCGCCAGCCCCGCGTCGGGCTGGCCGCCCTGCGCGGCGCTTGCCGGCCCTTGCTCACATCGCTGGCAACACACCCTGCCTCATCACCTGCGCCTCTTTCCTCTACATCGTCTACATGGGAAAGTACGTACCCCTCTAACCCAAGTGCATGTCATTTACCATTTAATTAAGATGATCACCTCATTAAGCGGGCAATTAGGCGTCCCTTACCTAATTATGGTGATTGATGCCCCCACCTTTCCTGCAAATTAATGGCTTAATTGCTCACCTTCCGGTTTCCACACCGATTAATCTGTGCATGCATGCGCGGCCATCTGTGGTCTTTACTCCCTGCAAAATACTAGCATCCATGCATGCATGCACGGCCATATGTCGTCTTTAATCCTTGCAAAATAGCATCCGTGCATGGACACTTTAGTCCAGCAAAAAATATTCGTCGATGTACTAATTTGCAGGCTTACTGAGACGAACAACGTCGATTGACTAACTCGCCATTTATTCCACTCGCAGCCCAACTGTTGTTCACTTGATCAATTCACCTTTTCACTCGACCGGCTATCGAACAGGTTCACTAGACCGGCTAACCCGGAGATGATTTTTGCACTCTGGACAATTAACGTGCAGGCTACTCGGTTGGTTGGCTTCAACATGCAGTCACCAGCGCCATCCGCCTTGCCGTCTTTTCCGGCTTCGTCTGCGAGGTCATCGTCGAACCTCTGTGCACGACCACCAGCGCCGTCCGGCTTGTCGTAGTCTCCAGCCTCATCTGCAATGTCTACGACGAACCCGGCGGAACAAGTCCCCAGCCACTCGACAGAGGATTCAGGACCTTATCCTTTCCGATCATTTTACAATTTAGTTCTCAAATTACTATACAATTGCTTAACAGTCCCTTTTCTGTTCGAACTCAGGTTCATTCGGATGGGACTAAAGCACACTTGAATGATAGTCCACTTGAACGATTCGCACGCATGCTCGGACGAATTTACTCGGATGGTTAACAAACCACTACAACAATCGGACAAAGTCGTTTTGGTCCAGCAACCACTCAGACGCCCTGCGCGTCACCACTCCACGGGACGCCTCTACTTCACTCGGAGGCCCCACGCCTCATCACTCCGTGGGACGCGTCTACTTCACTTGAATGCCCCGCACGTCGCCACTCCGCGGGACGCATCTACTTCACTCGGACGCCCCGCGCCTCGCCACTCTGTGGGACGCATCTACGTCACTCAGACGCTCCGCTCGCCGCCACTCCGCAGGACGCGTCTATTTCAATGGGACACCACGCCCATCGTCACTCCGCGGGACGCGTCTACTTCACTCGGACGCCCCGCGCATCGTCACTCCGCGGGACGCGTCTACTTCACTCGGACGCCCCGCGCATCGTCACTCTGCAGGACGCGTCTACTTCAATGGGACACCCCGCCCATCGTCACTCCGCGGGACGCGTCTACTTCACTCGGACGCCCCGCGCATCGTCACTCCGCGGGACGCGTCTACTTCACTTGGACGCCCCGCCCGTCGCCACTCCGCGGGACGCGTCTACCTCACTCGGACGCCCCGCGCCTTGCCACTCTACGGGACGCATCTACTTCACTCGGATGCCCCGCTCATCGTCACTTCGCCGCACGCCTCTACTTCACTCGGCCGCCCCGCGCATCGCCATCGGTTGGTCACCTCATCACCACTCGGCCGCCCCACGCGTCGCCATCGGTGGGTCACCTCATGACCACTCGGCCACCCCGCACGTCGCCATCGGTTGGTCACCTCATCACCACTCGACCGCCCCGCGCGTCGCCATCGGTTGGTCACCTCATCACCACTCGGCCGCCCCGCGCGTCGCCATTGGTTGGTCACCTCATAACCACTCGGCCGCCTCGCGCGTCGCCATCGGTTGGTCACCTCATCACCACTCGGCCGCCCCGCGCGTCACCATCGGTTGGTCACCTCATAACCACTCGGACGCCCCGCGCGTCGCCACTCGGTTGGTCACCTCATCACCACTGGGCCGCGCCGCGCGTCGCCATCGGTTGGTCACCTCATCACCACTCGGCCGCCCCGCGCGTCGCCATCGGTTGGTCACCTCATAACCACTCGACCGCCCCGCGCGTTGCCAATCGGTTGGTCACCTCATAACCTCTCGGCCGCCCCGCGCGTCGCCATCGGTTGGTCACCTCATCACCACTCGGCCGCCCCGCGCGTCGCCATCGGTTGGTCACCTCATAACCACTCGGCCGCCCCGCGCGTCGCCATCGGTTGGTCACCTCATCACCACTCGGCCGGCCCGCGCGTCGCCATCGGTTGGTCACCTCATAACCACTCGGCCGCCCCGCGCGTCGCCACTCGGTTGGTCACCTCATCACCACTGGGCCGCGCCGCGCATCGCCATCGGTTGGTCACCCCATCACCACTCGGCTGCCCCGCGCGTCGCCATCGGTTGGTCACCTCATCATCACTCGGCCGCCCCGCGCGTCGCCATCCGTTGGTCACCTCATAACCACTCGGCCGCCCCGCGCGCCGCCACTCGGTTGGTCACCTCATCACCGCTCAGCCGCCCCGCGCGTCGCCACTCGGTTGGTCACCTCATAACCACTTGGCCGCCTCGCGCGTCGCCATCGGTTGGTCACCTCATCCCCACTCGGCCGCCCCGCGCGTCACCATCGGTTGGTCACCTCATCACCACTCGGCCGCCCCGCGGGTCGCCATCGGTTGGTCACCTCATCACCACTGTTAACTACTGTTACTTATCAGAACTTGGTGATTTGTTATTTTTGTTGCAATTGATGTGTGCATCTTATGAGCATGAGATCTACATGTGTTTTGATCTATGCCATGCCGTCTTTACAGAGGTGTATGCCATGTATTTTTTTAATCTCTGTGGTGACTAGCACAAGCTTGCAAACTAGGCTTCGTGATGTTTCTGATTTCAGGGACTTAGTAATTTCACCAAGTCTGTGACTGCTGTTATTTTGTTGCCATCTATCCATGTGTGTACAGAGAGATCCGTGCTCCTTTTGGTGATGTTCAGTAAGGATGTTTTGTGGATATAGTTGTGCTCTATCCATCCGTGCCCCTGTTTTCAATTATGGAGTGCCATAGCATGTCTTAATCTTGCCCTACTTTTGCTATAAAATATTTCTAGCAGAATGTCTACATGTTATTCAATTTTGCCAAGGTTGTTGTAGTTTATTCATACATTCTATGAACTTGCTCTTGCCATGGTTAGCTTCATTAACATGTCTTCTTGCTGTTGGTATGCTTGTTTTGTCATTCATTGCCTTGTGATGAGTGAATCAAGCTCACCAAGATCCCTTCATAATTCTGTTAATGCCATGCTCTGTTTTCTGCTAAGTCTGAAATCTGTTAACGAAACTTGCTATGTTTACATGGCTGCCATCCTTCTTGTGATCCTTTTTGGCTCATGGTCAGTAAAAGACTTTTCTTCTATGCATTTACTAGATTCATGCCATGTCTTGTTTTGGGATGTTAAGCTCCAGTAGCATGTTGACTTCTTGCTCTGAACATTGCTACCTGATGCTGTTTCAGCCATGTCCAGTAATTTCACCAAGTCTGTGAACCTGATATCTTTTGCACTTTTGCCATGCTTGTTTGAGCCTGCTCTTGTGTGATCTAGCCGTAGCTCAGTGTTCATCTTTTGTCAAGAACCTCCTGTAGATTACTTCCACATGCTTTGTGGCTATGTTAGGGTGCTGCAGCATTATTACTTGTTGCATTCTATGTGCTATCATGCTGTTAATCGCAAAATCGTGTCATTCTTGTTTTGCTTGCCATTTGCAAACCGTGCATCCGTTTCCGGTGATCTTTATATCGATTTCGACCGAAATCATCTCATCTTTCCAGTGGCATGCTTGCTTTGCCAAGTTACTGCCTTGTTCATCCTTTTTCTTCCGGAGCACGCATATGCATCGCATATCATATCCCGCATATCATGCATGTTTTGCATCATATTGCTTGTGCATTTCCCGTGAATGATTGTGGTTCTTTTGCTTGTGTTCTTGATGTGGGTAGAGCCGGGAGACGAGTTCGTGAACGAGGAACTTGTTGAGTATGCTTATGAGGATCAAGCTTTCGACAACTCTGAGAACTTTGCAGGCAAGATGACCATACCCTCGAAATCATCTCTATCTTTGCTTTGCTAGTTGTCGTTCTATTGCTATGCTATGCTACCTACCACTTGCTATATCATGCCTCCCATATTGCCATGTCAAGCCTCTAACCATCCTTTCCTAGCAAACCATTGTTTGGCTAAGTTACCGCTTTTGCGCATCCCTTCCTATAGCGTTGCTAGTTGCAGGTGAAGTTGAAATTGGTTCCATGTTGGAACATGGATATTTTGGAATATCACAATATCTCTTATTTAATTAATGCATCTATACATTTGGTAAAGGGTGGAAGGCTCGGCCTTATGCCTGGTGTTTTGTTCCACTCTTGTAGCCCTAGTTTCCGTCATACCGGTATTATGTTCCTTGAGTTTGCGTTCCTTACGCGGTTGGGTGATTTATGGGACCCCCTTGACAGTTCGCCTTGAATAAAACTCCTCCAGCAAGGCCCAACCTTGGTTTTACCATTTGCCACCTAAGCCTTTTTCCCTTGGGTTTTCGCGAGCCCGAGGGTCATCTTTATTTTAACCACCCCCCGGCCAGTGCTCCTTCGAGTGTTGGTCCGAACCGAGCAGCCTGCAGGGCCACCTCGGGGAAACTCGAGGCCTGGTTTTACTCGTAGCTTGACTTATCCGGTGTGCCCTGAGAACGAGATATGTGTAGCTCCTGTCGGGATTTGTCGGCGCATCGGGCGGCTTTGCTGGTCTTGTTTTACCATTGTCGAAATGTCTTGTAAACCGGGATTCCGAGACTGATCGGGTCTTCCTGGGAGAAGGTTTATCCTTCGTTGACCGTGAGAGCTTATGATGGCCTAAGTTGGGACACCCCTGCAGGGTATTATCTTTCGAAAGCCGTGCCCGCGGTTATGAGGCAGATGGGAATTTGTTAATGTCCGGTTGTAGAGAGCTTGTCACTTGACCCAAGTAAAATACATCAACCGTGTGTGTAGCCGTGATGGTCTCTTCTCGGTGGAGTCCGGGAAGTGAACACGGTTTGAGTTATGCATGAACATAAGTAATTTCAGGATCACTTCTTGATCATTGCTAGCTTCGCGACCGTTGTGTTGCTTCTCTTCTCGCTCTCATTTGCGTATGTTAGCCACCATATATGCTTAGTGCCTGCTGCAGCTCCACCTCATTACACCATCCTTTCCTATAAGCTTAAATAGTCTTGATCTCGCGGGTGTGAGATTGCTGAGTCCTCGTAACTCACAGATTCTGCCAATACAGTTGCAGGTGCCGACGATACCAGTGCAGATGACGCAACCGAGCTCAAGTGGGAGTTCGATGAGGAACATGGTCGTTACTATGCTTCTTTTCCTGATGATCAGTAGTGGAGCCCAGTTGGGACGATCGGGGATCTAGCATTTGGGGTTATCTTATTTTCTTTTGAATTTGACCGTAGTCGGTCTATGTGTGGATTTTGGATGATGTATGAATTAATTTATGTTTTGTGTGAAGTGGCGATTGTAAGCCAACTCTCGTTATCCCATTCTTGTTCATTACATGGGATTGTGTGAAGATGACCCTTCTTGCGACAAAACCACAATGCGGTTATGCCTCTAAGTCGTGCCTCGACACGTGGGAGATATAGCCGCATCGTGGGCGTTACAAGTTGGTAATTAGAGCCATCCCCGACTTAGGAGCCCCCTGCTTGATCGAATCGCCGGCGTTGTTGAGTCTAGAACAAAAATGTTTTGAGTCTTAGGATTATATATATCGGAGAGTAGGATTCTTTTTACTCCTCAGTCCCTTCGTCGCTCTGGTGAGGCCTCCTGACGTAGAAGTTTTGACTCTTCTCTCCTCAAATTTCACTAACAAAAATTTAGGATCGCGCGGGTATCTTGGAATCATTTCGATGGTTTTGTGACGAGAACATTGTTCTTGGTGCCTCCTGACATTTAGGGGTTGTGGCAGTGCCCCGGGGAGTTGAGCTCCGAGGTGTTGTCGTCACAATTTTATCGTTGTAGTTCTGGAATACCTGAGTTTCGCCGACATCGAAAATCTCTTTTATGCAGTTGTTGGTGAGATCACCTCGATGCCACCCAGTACTGGGGCGGGAGTTCGGGAGTATTGCCATAACTCGTATAACGGATGCTTTTCGAAGGTTGAGGTACACGATTTCCGAAGGTTTCTTGGTTATGTGTTGACGGATGGATACAGTTGGATCTAGGGATTGCTAGTTTGGGTGATATATTTTGTGTCCCCTGTATCCCCAACACCAGATTGCATAAGCAGAAAGTTTCGGGAGTTTATAGATGGGATTCATGTAGCTCTTAGCATTTCTTCCCACAGATATTTGGTTTGTGATTGGGTAATCCTTACCACTTATTTGTTCCAGTCGTACCTTTTTATTTTACTCATCAATCTCTTATCAAGTGGCTTCTCACCTTAATGGAAGTGTGATGATTAACTATGGAATTCATTCGTTCATCCTTGTTTGAATGTTTATTGTGAAGACTATATGTTGCAATTTCTATCCGTTGATTCAACTTGTCTATTTGTCTATCAAGATGCTAACGGATGTCACCCTCTTCAGGATGGCTCCGCCAACGCGTCAGAATCCGGAACGCAATGATGGGAGTCAGGCGAACCCTCCGCCTCCGGAGGCATGGCAAGCTATCATGGCAGCCACCAACACCAATGCTCAGATGATTTTGCAACTCTTGCAAGAACGCACCCAAGGGCAAGGCAATCAAGGAAATCAAGGCCAAGGCAACAATCAGCCTCACTTCGCTACCCTCAACCAGTTCCTCGCAAATCATCCCAAGTCTTTCAGCTACTGTGCCGAGGCCACAGATGCCGATGATTGGCTCGTGGACATCAACAAGCATTTTGAATGTAGCAATCTCAGGCCTGAGGATTTTGTCAAGTTCGCTTCTTTTCAACTCAAGGATCAAGCTGCCGAGTGGTATCAACAATACAAAGATTCCAGAGGAGGTCGTGTGATTACCTGGGATGATTTCCGTCGAGACTTCAAAGCTCACCACATTTCACAAAGTGTTGTTGAGAGCAAGCGTGAGGAGTTCCGCAATCTCAAACAAGGCAGCATGTCCGTGTATCAATACAATACTCAGTTTCAGAAACTCGCTCGCTTCAGTAAGCAAGCCGTTCCTGATGAAAAGAGCATGATCTATCAATTCAGAGGTGGCCTCAGAGAAGATCTGCAATTACCTCTCGTGCTTTTTGAGTCGACCAAGTATGATGATTTCTACAATATGGCTCTGAAACAAGAGGCTGCTCAGCTCAAGTGTGAGGCTTCTAAGAAGAGAGTCAGGGACGCAGTTCAGTCTTCTTCCTCCTCACTAGTGGCTGCTAAGCAACAGAAGTTCTGGTTGCCTCCTCCTCCTCCGTTTCGTCAGCCTTACCAGCAGAAGAACAAAGGCGGCCATGGATCTTCCCACTCATCCAACTCTGGCTATCAGAACAAGTCTCAGAATCAAGCTCCAAAGTCGAATGCTCCTTATCATCGTCCACTCTCAGAGGTGACTTGCAACAAGTGTCAGCAGAAAGGTCACTATGCTAAGAAGTGCTTCAACCAAAGGCGCCTTCCGCCTCCTCCTCCTGTGAGATCTTCCAGCAATGCAGTGGTCAAGCATAATCCCAAGTCTGCAATGGTGAACATGATGAATGCAGCTCAAGGGGAGGAATCTACTGATGTGATAATGGGTAATCTCTCAGTTAATGACTTTCCTGCAAAAGTTCTTTTTGACACTGGTGCATCGCATTGTTTCATGTCAAGATCATTTGTTGCAAAGCATGATTTCATTTTGGAAATGTTGGAAAAATCCATGGGAGTTGTTTCTCCGGGCTCTTCTATGAGGGCTACCACAATGATTCCGGATATTTCTATCAAGATGGGAAACTATAAATTTATGTCTAAACCTTTTGTTCTTGGTGACTCGGATATTGATCTTATTCTCGGGATGGACTGGCTTTCTAAGCACAAGGCTCAACTTGATTGCGCTACCAGGGAAATTCAATTGACACACTTTTCTGAGGATGTTATCATTTATGCCGCTCGTGATGAAACCATTCGGTTGTTTTCTCTCAATGAGAAGGGCAAGTTGAATGTCATCTCTCAAATTCCAGTCGTTTGTGAGTACCAAGATGTCTTTCCAGAAGAGCTTCCGGGTATGCCTCCTCACCGGCCAGTTGAGTTCGTTATCGATCTTGAGCCTGGCACGGAACCCGTTTGTAAGCGTCCATACAAGCTTGGACCCAAGGAGCTGAAGGAATTGAAGAAACAACTCGATGAACAAGAGCGTCTGGGTTTGATTAGACTGAGTTCATCTCCGTGGGGTTGTGGTGTTCTTTTTGTCCAGAAGATGGATGGCACGGACAGACTTTGTGTCGACTACCGTCCATTGAACAAGAAGACAATCAAGAACAAGTATCCACTTCCCAACATCAATGAGCTATTCGAGCAACTAAAAGGTGCTAAAGTATTCTCCAAGCTTGACCTTCGAATGGGTTATCATCAGATTCGCATTCGCGAAGAAGATATTCCCAAGACAGCATTCAGAACAAGCTTTGGTTCTTATGAATATACTATCATGTCTTTTGGCCTTGTCAATGCTCCTCCAACATTCTCTCGAATGATGAATTTCATCTTCAACCCCTATACCAATGAATTCGTCCTAGTGTATCTCGATGATATCTTGGTCTTCTCCAAGAATAAGAAGGATCATGCCAAACATTTGTGATTGGTGCTCGACAAGCTCAGAGAGTATCAATTCTATGCGAGGTTTTCCAAATGTGAGTTTTGGCTTGATGAAGTTCTTTACCTTGGTCATATCATCTCTGCCAAGGTCATCACTGTTAATCCCGGGAAGGTGTCTACAATTGTGAATTGGGAACCTCCTCAGAATGTCAAGCAGCTCCGCAGTTTTCTTGGTCTTGCAAGCTATTGCCGAAGATTCGTTGAGAATTTCTCTAAGATTGCAAAGCCTCTTTCCAACCTCCTCCAGAAGCATGTGAAGTATGCCTGGACTCCTGAGTGTGACGTTGCTTTCAACACTCTTAAAGAGAAACTCGTCACAACTCCTGTCTTAACTCCTCCTAACGAATCCAAGCCATTCGAAGTTTTCTGTGATGCTTCTCTTCATGGTCTCGGTGCTGTGTTAATGCAAGAGAAGAAAGTTGTGGCCTATACTTCTCGTCAGTTGAAGCCCAACGAAAAGAACTACCCCACTCACGATCTTGAGTTGGCGGCAGTTGTCCATGCATTAATAACATGGAGACATCTCTTGTTGGGAAGGAAAGTGGACATATTCACCGATCACAAGAGTCTCAAGTACATCTTCACTCAGCCCAACCTCAACCTCAGGCAAACTCGATGGGTTGAAATGATTCAAGAGTACAATCCGAGTATTGAATATACTCCAGGCAAGGCCAACGTCATTGCAGATGCTTTGAGCAGGAAGGCTTATTGCAACAGCTTAATCCTCAAGCCATTCCAACCGGATCTTTGTGAAGCTTTCCGCAAGCTCAATCTCCAAGTTGTTCCTCAAGGCTTTCTTGCCAACCTCATAGTCTCTCCTACTTTGGAAGATCAAATTCGTGAGGCACAACTCCTGGATACCATGGTGAAGAAGGTGAAACGTGGTATCGACAAGGGTCTTTCCAAATACAAGTGCTATCGCATTGATGACAGAGACACTTTGTTCTTTGAGGACCGGATTGTGGTTCCTAAAGGTGATCTAAGGAAGGTCATAATGAACGAAGCGCACAATTCTCTTCTTTCCATTCATCCTGGGAGTACGAAGATGTACCATGACCTCAAGTAGTCGTATTGGTGGACTCGAATGAAGCGAGAAATCGGTCAATTCGTGAACGAATGTGATGTCTGTCGAAGGGTGAAAGCAGAACACCAACGACCAGCTGGTCTCCTCCAACCTCTTGCTATCCCGGAATGGAAGTTTGATCATATCGAAATGGACTTCGTGACTGGATTTCCAAAGTCCAAGCGTGGAAATGATGCTATCTTCGTTGTCATTGACAAGCTTACTAAAGTGGCTCATTTCCTGCCAATCAAAGAATCTATCACAGCAGCTCAGTTATACACCTCCAGAATTGTCTCCTTGCACGGCATTCCACAATTGATTTCTTCAGATCGTGGAAGCATCTTCACTTCTAAGTTCTGGGACTCCTTCCAGAAGGCCATGGGCACCAACATTCGCTTCAGCACAGCTTTCCATCCTCAAACTAGTGGCCAAGTCGAGCGAGTCAATCAAATCCTTGAAGATATGCTCAGGGCTTCTGTCATTTCCTTTGGCATGAAGCGGGAAGATTGTCTTCCATATGCCGAGTTATCCTACAACAACAGCTTCCAAGCGAGTTCGGGCAAGGCCCCATTCAAGATTCTCTTGGCAGAAAGTGTCGTACTCCTCTCAATTGGTCAGAGACAGGTGAACGCCAACTTCTTGGCAATGACTTAATCACAGAGGCTGAAGAAATGTGTAAAGTCATCCGTGAAAATCTCAAAGCCGCGCAATCGCGCCAGAAGAGTTACTATGATAGCAAGCACCATGATTTGGCTTTCGAGATCGGAGACCATGTCTACCTCCGCATCTCTCCAATGAAAGGCACTCGTCGCTTCGGTATCAAAGGGAAGCTTGCCCCTAGATACGTGGGTCCTTTCAAGATCATTGGTAAAAGAGGCGACCTCGCCTATCAACTTGAGCTTCCCTCCAACTTCGCGAACGTGCACGATGTGTTCCACGTGTCACAGCTCCGCAAGTGCTTCAAGACGCCTGAGCGCACCATGAACTTCGAAGAGATTGACCTCCAAGAAGATCTGTCTTATCATGAGCACCCCGTTGCTATTCTTGAAGAAACTGAGCGCAAGACTCGCAACAAGTCAATCAAATTCCTGAAAGTGAAGTGGTCACACCATTCCGACCGAGAAGCCACTTGGGAACGCGAGGACCACCTTCGTTCCGAATATCCGGAGTTCTTTCAGTCCTAGATCTCGGGACGAGATCCTCTCGTAGTGGTGGAGTGTTGTAACACCCCGGATGTAACTTTCCATATTTGTAACTCCAACTCTTGCCATTTTCTGCTATGTGTTATGATATTCCCTTCGTGGTCGGGTTTTGTTTTTCGTTTTGCATTTTGTTCATGTCATGCATCTCATATCATGTCATCATGTGCATCTCATTTGCATATGTGTTCGTGTCGGGTGGTTGGTGCGACATATGCCAAGGGATGGCTTATCATTGTGGGAGCCAATAAAACATCGCCGGTGCCTGGAAACGGGATGAGGCGAAGACATGCACGCCGGCGAATCTTACCCAGGTCTGGGGCTCTCCGAGGAGATAACACCCCTAGTCCTGCCCTACGGGGTCTCCGCATGATCACTAGATCGATAAAGGGTAGCTACAATCGCTCCTAGAGCTGTTGGGTTCGAGGGAGAAGAAGAACAAGGCTTGCTCTTGCTTCCCTCTATCTATGATGTGTGTGTGTGCTATGCTTGGAAGCGAACTCTGCTGAGGTGCCAACCCTTTGCATGGGTGCTCCGGGGGGTTTATATAGGCCTACCCCCCGGGGGTACAATGGTAATCCGACTGGGATCTGGTCCCAGCCGTCAGTGTCTACGCTCGCCGGCTTCTCCGCCGGCTGCTGGGTCCCGCCGGCTGGTGGGTCCCACCGGCTGCCGGTTACTTGGTCGACAGGCCGGTCCCACCGCCTAGGGTTTTGTCGGCGGCTGCTTACTTGTCGGAGTAAGTGGCCACGGGTAGCCAAACCGGCTACCCCTGGCTCTTCAGAAAATTTATCAGGCCTTTGGGCCTTCAAGCACTCCAAGCATTTGGGCCGCCTTCCCGGGCCGGCTACCACTAAAGCCGACTCCCGGAAGGCGACCTAGCCTCACCGACTCCAAGAAGCCGGCCAAGAAAGACACCGACTCCTAGAAGCCGGCCAAGACCACAACCACTCCTACATAACGACGACCTGACGGGGCATGGCCACAGTGCGGCCCACGACCCCCGAAGCCCGAGGCGGGCATGGCTACAGGAGGCCGTACGGGAGGGATGTCTCCCGTGCGGCCCGGCACTGTAGCCACGCCAGCTACGACGTCATCCACGACCCACTCCTGCACGGTCCAAGGACTGCGGGCCCCTTCAGCCAGTGGGAGGCGTGAAGGCGGCCCGGCCTTTCCTAGTCGGCCAGGAGCATAGCCGGCCTCCAGAAGCCGGCGACTCCCTTCCTCGAAGCAGGAGCCCATTTAAGGAGACAAGACGAGGCGAGGCTACAGTGATAGCCCCCGACGCGGATCACTGTAGCCACGCTTACCTCGACAAAGCCCTCATCATCAGAGGCGCGGCTACAGTAAGCAGCCGCCGACAAGACCCTAGGCGGTGGGGCCGGCCTGTCGACCGAGTAGCCGGCAGCCGGCGGGACCCACCAGCCGGCGGGACCCAGCAGCCGGCGGAGGAGCCGGCAGGCGTAGACACTGACGGCTGGGACCAGATCCCAGCCGGATTACCATTGTACCACCGGGGGGTAGGCCTATATAAACCCCCCGGAGCACCCATGCAAAGGGTTGGCCACTGAGCATAGTTAGCTTCTGGTTGGCACCTCTGCATATTTGGCTTCCAAGCATAGCACACACACCATAGATAGAGAGAAGCAAGAGCTAGCCTTGTTCTTCTTCTCCCTTGATCCCAACAGCTCTAGGAGCGATTGTAGCTACTCTTTATCGAGCTAGTGATCATGCGGAGACCCCGCAGAGCAGGACTAGGGGTGTTATCTCCTCGGAGAGCCCCGAACCTGGGTAAGATTCGCCGGCGTGCATGTCTTCGCCTCATCCCGTTTCCAGGCACCGGCGACGTTTTATTGGCTCCCACAATGATAAGCCATCCTTTGGCATATGTCACACCAACCACCCGACATTTGGCGCCCACCGTGGGGCCAGGTGCACCGTCGTCCGGAGACCTATTCTGGACGAGAACCTTCTTCCTTCCCCGCGAGCGCAGCCAGCCTGCTGCGCCCGATGGCGCTTGCCCCGACGCGCTGCAAGGCGTCGACGACGCCTGCGCAGCGAGCCGCCTCGCCGATCTGCTCGGCGAGACTCGCATCTCCGACGAGCCTGCGTCCGACGCAGGCACCGACTACCCCGAGAGCCGCCTCGTCAGCCTCCTCGACCAACTTCACGTCTCCAGCGAGCCTGCTGCGGACATGGAGTCTGTCGGCTCCACCGACCCGATGCTCATCGACTCCGACACCGCGTCGCTCGACGCCTACCCCTCCGACGTGGTGGTCTTCGACGACCCACTCCCTCGAGCTGACAGCGGCAGCAGCGCTGTCACCGAAGTGCTGGTCATCAGCCACGTCTCCAACTCGGGCGGGAGTGCCCGCGACGCTCAGCAAGCAGCGATGCACGACCTCTCCATCCCCCTCCCGACCGACGCCGACGCCGAGACCCTGGAGGCACGCCGTCTTGCCCTCATCACGGAGAGCAAGAAGATAGCCTCGATGAGACGCCTCACCGAGGCCCACCAGCGCGAAGTCGACCGCGCCGCCTTCGGGACGCCGCCTCCGAGCGGCCCGAGCCGAGCCGGCTTCGTCCAGAAGCGCGGCGCAGCCGTTGCCAGCATGCTGGGCGCAGATCGCCCCGTCTACGCCACCCCGCTCGAGAATCTGCGAGCCGCTCAGGCGGCAGCAGAGGAGCTCAATGGGCTGGGAGCCGATGAGCTCCCCTACATGACAAGACGGATCCAGCAGCTGATCGACGCGGCTGCAGAACGGCACGAAGCCGGTGCCCGTGCCGATAGTCAACCTCCGCGCCGGGAGCACGCCGCGACGTCCCGCTCGCCGACTGCGAGCGGCACGCGCCAGAAGAAAGACAAGGAACCGGCTGCCAGCCGCAGCCGGACCCGCATCACTATCGAGCACGACGCAGAAGGCCGCCCTCGGGCGGTTGAACATCAGGGAAACCTGCCTCCTCCCCCGCCTCGAAGAGAAAGACGCCTCACTCCGCCGCCCATCACCCATCCGACTCTTGGCGACCGACTCGGCCGCCGAGAAGGAGTCGGCGAGAGTGACGCCCGCCACAGGATCGACCGCCTTGCTCGGTCCCTGGCGTTAGAAGAAGAAGACTATGTCGGCCCGCCATGCTTTGGCCCCCGCATCCGCGACGAGCCCTTTCCCAAAGGGTTCTCGCTCCCTAGAGACACGCCCAAGTACAACGGCTCGGTGAAGCCGGAAGATTGGCTCATCGACTACTCCACGGCCGTCAGCATCGCCAACGGCAATCGGCGCGTCGCCGTGAAGTACGTCCCCTTGATGCTGCAAGGGACGACGCGCACGTGGCTCAACAGGCTCAAGCCATATAGCATCAACAGTTGGCTGGACTTCACCGAGGTTTTCGTCCGCAACTTCACTAGCACCTACAAGCGGCCTCCCAAGCCTCGCCAGCTCTCCCTCTGCGTCCAGGGGCCCAACGAGTCGACCCGCGACTACCTCACGCGATGGGCCGAGCTCCGCAACTCCTGCGAGGGAGTGCATGAGGTCCAGGCCATCGAGTACTTCACTGCCGGGTGCCGAGAGGGCACCCTCCTCAAGCTCCGACTCCTCTGCGACGAGCCCGCCACCCTCGACGAGCTACTCGTCATCGCCGACAAATACGCTACTGCCGACTCCTCCATGAAGGCCGAGCTCCGAGTGGACGCCTCGGGGAAAGTGGTCGCCCCGGCTCCCAAGCAGCCGGCTGGCGACCCCAACCGGCGCCCCTACCATAACGACCACAAGCGCAAGGGCCCCATGCCGGCTTGCTCCAGTCGGCAGGTGGCCACCATTGAAGACGAGCAGCCCGAAGAGCGGCCTGCTCCCAAGAAGAAGGGAGGCCGGCCGCCCTGGCAGCCGTCCTTCTCCTACGAACAAGTCGATGCTCCCTGCAAGTTCCACAGCGGCGCGAAGCCGTCCAACCATACAACACGGAAATGCCACTGGCTCACCCGCATCACCAAGGGCGAAGGGATAGTGCCGCCTCCGCCTCCCGGCCCACCGCCTCCAGCTCCCCAGCAGCCGGCGGCCCGGCCGGCAGTCGGCGCCATCCAAGACGAGTTCCCCGAAGCGCACGACGCCTACGTCGTCTTCACGAGTCAAGTCGACGACAAGCGCAGCCGACGCCGGCAACACCAAGAAGTAAACGCAGTCGCCTCTAGCACCGCCGAGTTCATGCATTGGTCGGAAAAGCCCATCAGCTGGAGCCAGGCCGACCACCCAGAGGTGATGCCTTCGCCTGGCTCCTATGCTATGGTCTTGGACGTCACCCTTGCGACGGAGAGGCGAGCTGCCAGATTTTCCCGCGTCCTGATAGACGGCGGAAGCAGTATCAACATACTGTACCGCGACACCATGGACAAGCTGAACATCAAATCGAAGCAGCTCATGCCGAGCCGCACAGTCTTCCATGGTATCGTACCCGGCCTATCTTGATCTCCAATCGGCAAGATCAAGATGGATGTTCTCTTCGGAGACAAAGATCACTTCCGCCGGGAAGCAATATGGTTCGAGGTGGTGGACCTGGAGAGCCCCTATCATGCGCTACTTGGCCGACCTGCTTTGGCCAAGTTCATGGCTGTGCCCCACTATGCCTACCTGAAGATGAAGATGCCGAGCTCGATGGGGATCATCACGGTAGCCGGCGACTACAAGAAGTCCATCGAGTGTGCCATGGCCAGCAGCCGGCTGGCCGAGTCCCTCGTGGTGGCGGAAGAGAAGAAGATGCTGGAGCGGGTTGTGGCCATGGCCGGCCAGTAGCCGACCTTGTCCCCCAACCCCAAGGACTGTGACGCGCAGGGCTCCTTCCAGCCTGCCAAAGAGACGAAGAAGATACCTCTAGACCCGGAGCACCCGGAGAGGTTCGCCGTGATTGGGGCGAACTTGGACAGTAAATAGGAAGGCGAGCTCGCCAACTTCCTCCGTGAGAATCGAGACATCTTTGCATGGTCCCCAAAGGACATGCCGGGTGTCCCGAAGGATTTCGCCGAGCACAAATTACATGTCCGAGCTGATGCGAAGCCGGTCAAGCAACCCCTCCGCCGACTATCAGAAGAGAAGCGAAGAATCATGGGAGAAGAGATAGCCCGGCTCCTCGCAGCCGGCTTCATCATGGAAGTGTTCTTTCCAGAATGGCTTGCCAATCCAGTTCTGGTTTTGAAGAAGAATAACAAGTGGCGCATGTGTATAGACTACACAAGCTTGAACAACGCCTGCCCAAAGGATCCGTTTGCTTTGCCACGGATTGACCAAGTGATAGACTCTACAGCCGGATGCGAGCTGTTGTGTTTTTTGGATGCATACTCAGGGTATCATCAGATCAAGTTGGACCCAGCTGACCGCCTGAAGACTGCCTTCATCACACCCTTTGGAGCTTCCTGCTACCTGACGATGACATTCGGCTTGAGAAACGCCGGTGCCACTTTTCAGCGTTGCATGCAGAAATGTCTCTTGAAACAACTCGGCAGAAATGCCCACGTCAACGTAGACGACATTGTGGTGAAGACAGAGAAGCGCGGTACCTTGCTGGAAGACCTGAAGGAAACATTTGCCAACTTGCGCCGATTCCAGATCAAGCTCAACCCCGAGAAGTGCGTGTTCGGAGTACCAGCCGGCCAGCTGCTAGGCTTCCTGGTCTCCGAACGCGGCATTGAGTGCAACCCTGTCAAGATCAAGGCCATCGAGAGGATGGAGATACCCACCAAGCTGCGAGATGTGCAGAAGTTCACTGGCTGCTTAGCCTCCCTGAACCGTTTTATCAGCCGACTAGGAGAGAAGGCCCTCCCCCTGTACCGACTCATGAAGAAGTCCACTCACTTTGAGTGGAATGATCAAGCCGACCAAGCCTTCCATGAGTTGAAGAAAATGTTGACCACTCCGCCTGTCCTGGCCGCGCCGACTGAGAAGGAGCCCATGCTCCTCTACATCGCCGCGACAAGCCGAGTCGTCAGCACTGTTGTTGTGGTCCAGCGCCCGGAGGAAGGCCGAGCCCAGCTGGTCCAGAGGCCGGTCTACTATCTCAGCGAAGTACTATCCAGCTCAAAACAAAACTACCCGCACTACCAGAAGATGTGCTACGGGGTGTACTTCGCTGCCAAGAAATTGAAGCCCTACTTCCAAGAGCACCCCATCACGGTCGTGTGCACTGCCCCGCTCGCCGAGATCATAGGCAGCCGGGATGCATCCGGCCGGGTGGCCAAATGGGCCATTGCCTTGGCGCCCTACACGATCTTCTATCAACCCCGCACCGCCATCAAGTCGCAAGCATTGGCCGACTTCCTCGTCGATTGGGCCAAGACCCAGTACTTACCGCCGGCTCCCGACTCTACCCATTGGCGGATGCACTTTGACGGGTCCAAGATGCGCACCGGCTTGGGAGCCGGCATCGTCCTCACCTCTCCCAAAGGCGACAAGCTCAAGTACATGCTGCAGATCCACTTCGCCGCCTCCAACAACGTGGCCGAGTACGAGGCGCTCGTACATGGGCTCCGGCTAGCCAAAGAGCTCGGCATACGCCGGATCCTGTGCTACGGCGACTCCGACTTAGTGGTCCAGCAATCATCTGGCGATTGGGACGCCAAGGACGCGAACATGGCGAGCTACCGCTTCCTCGTCCAGCAGATGAGCGGATACTTCGAAGGGTGCGAGTTCCTTCATGTGCCAAGGGCCGACAACGACCAAGCAGATGCCCTAGCACGGATCGGCTCCACCCGACAAGCCATACCGACTGGCGTCTCCCTCCAGCGCCTCCTCAAGCCGTCCATCAAGCCGTCTCCAGAGTCGGATTCCATCTTCGTACCGCCTGCGCCAGAAACAGTCGGATCCGGCTCAAGAAATCCCGCAGGCGGCACGGGGACTTCGACGACTGCCCCGGGAACTGACGTAGTCGCACCCGGCCCAGGGACCTCAGAGCCCGGCCCGGGGACTGCAGCAGTCGGCCCGGGGACTGCAACGACGCAAGAAGTGGTGGTCGACCGCAACGCAACACCCAACCCACCCACCCGAGTCATGGTGGCCACGATAACAGCAGAAGAAGTCACAGCTCCCTCATGGGCCCAGCCCATCCTCAAGTTCCTAGTCAGCAGAGAGCTGCCGACTGATGAGATCGCAGCAAGACTAGTGCAACGACGAGCCGCAGCATACACAATAATCAACAGGGAGCTTGTGAAGCGCAGCGTCACTGGAGTCTTCCAGCGTTGCGTCGAGCCAGAAAAAGGAGTGGCAATCCTCAAAGACATCCACCAAGGCGAATGCGGCCACCACGCCGCCTCAAGATCCCTCGTGGCCAAGGCTTTCCACCATGGGTTCTTCTGGCCGACTGCCTTGGAGGATGCTAAAGAAATAGTCAAGACCTGCACAGGATGTCAAGTCTTCAGTTCCAAACAACACCTGCCGGCTTCTGCCCTCAAGACCATCCCCGTCACCTGGCCTTTCGCCGTCTGGGGACTGGACATGGTGGGCCCTTTCAAGACGGCCCGCGGTGGCTTGACACATCTACTCGTTGCTGTGGACAAGTTCACAAAGTGGATCGAAGCAAAGCCGATTAAGAAGCTGAACGGGCCGACTGCCGTGACATTCATCACCGACATCACTACTCGGTACGGAGTGCCGCACAACATCATCACCGACAACGGCACGAACTTCGCCAAAGGCGCACTGGCACGTTTCTGCGCGACACAGGGCATCCGACTGGACTTAGCGTCCGTTGCCCACCCGCAGTCAAACGGCCAGGTCGAGCGAGCAAATGGACTTATCCTCTCCGGCATCAAACCCCGACTGGTCGTACCACTGGAGCGATCGGCCGGCTGCTGGCTCGAAGAGCTGCCGGCTGTCCTCTGGAGTCTGCGCACTACACCCAACAAGTCAACCGGCTTCACTCCATTCTTCCTCGTGTACGGTGCCGAGGCTGTCATCCCAACAGACATCGAGTTCGACTCGCCTCGGATCACCATGTACACGGAGGAGGAAGCCAAAGAAGCAAGAGAAGACGGCGTCGACCTACTGGAAGAAGGCCGGCTGTTAGCCCTCAGCCGGTCCACCATCTACCAGCAAGGCCTGCACCGCTACTACAACCGCAAGGTCAAGCCAAGATCCTTCCAAGAGGGCGACCTTGTGCTCCGGCTGATCCAGCGAACAGCCGGCCAGCACAAGCTCTCGGCCCCTTGGGAAGGACCCTTCGTCGTCAGCAAGGCACTCGGCAACGACTCCTACTACTTGATCGACACGCAAAAGCCAAGAGCACGCAAGAGAGACGACTCCGGCAAGGAGTCGGAGCGACCATGGAACGCAAACCTCCTAAGACGATTTTACAGCTGAAAAGCAGTATGTATCACGCTACCCCTTTTGTATTAAGTTACAAACCAACAGGCCCACCGAACAGTACTCGGGGACTGCCTTTTATTTATCTATGGATGACGAGTGTCATATCCATGAATGTCTTATTACATTTTGAATTCTTGTCCGGCACCGGGTCCGACTAGTCGGCCCGGGGACTGGCCGCCTTAAGCTATATTATAAGTTCTTCCCAAAGTCAGCAAAGTAGTGCGCCGGCTCCCCAGTCCTCTCTTGTTGAAAGTCGCAGCTCAAAGAACTGACTGTCCGACTAGCAAGAGAGAAGACAGAAAGGACGCCCACACGAAAATGGCTGAGGAACAACTAACCTATATAGCAAAAAGACGGCCTCTATATACGCCTGCCGACTGTCACAACAGCCGGCTGGCCGGCTTCCTAAAAACTTAGCTTAAGTCCGACCGAGCTAAAAGTACTTCCCCCTCCCCAATCGGCCAGGCACTCCCCGGCTACAGACTGCAGAGCAACTGTTTGACTAGGGAGACGGCAACCAAGGGAGGGTGGCAAAGGAAAAAAGCAGAAGGACAAAAAGCGAAAGTACAAGGAAAGACCGATTGCATAACTTATATACATAAAAGCCCCCGATAGGCGGCAACAGACTTGAGTTTCAATACACCCTGTGGGTGGAACTGCGCAGACTTAACCAAAAACATTGTTCAAAAGTAACAAGACAGGAAACAAAAGAAAGAAGACAAAGGCGCGAAGGCCGAGTTGGTCGGTGAAGGCAGCTCGCCGGCTGAAGGAGTGGCCGCCTAGTTGGTCCCGGCTTGACCGCCTCCCGCAACAGGAGACGCACTCGCACGCAGCGTAGTGCTGGAGGCGCGGTCAGGCTGGCCGGCGGCTCCACCAGCCGGCTCGACGTCTTCACCCTCCTCCTCCTCCTCTTCGCCCTCATCGCTGGAGTCGATCTCCTCCGCCGAGTCCTCGCCGTACGCCGGGTCCAGCCCGAACCAATCTTCCGACTGGGCGACTCCATTGTCGTCCACCTCGGGGGCGAAGACGTTGGTGTCGGTGTAGTCGGCGATCGCCGAAGCTCGCCGAATGATGGCCGGCCGCGCCGGCTCGAACTCCGTGTCGGCTTGCTGCCGCCAGGTCGCCAGCTGGTCCAGATTCAGGCCTGGGTACCAGGCCTTGATGAACTCCAGCGCCTGCCCGGCGCCGGAGCGAGCCGCTGACGCCTTCCAAGCCTCGAAGCACCCGACGGCCACCTCCAGCCAGTCGGCGGTCCGACTGGGAGTGCGCGGGATCACTTGGCCGGGCCAGAGGACGGCCAGGACCTGCGACCCGGCACGCTGAAGCCGGTTGGATACGAGCCTGGATAGCCAGGAGCTGCTCCTCCAGCGAGCGGCCGGCAGTCGGCGAAATCTCGAAGCCGGCTTGCCTCTTCGCCTGGCGACGAGCTTCGATGGCCTGGTTGGCGGCAGTGGAATAGCCGGGGAAGTACTCTACGTAGAAAAGAAAAGAAGAACCCCAAATCAGAAAAACAAGTCAAAATGACAGATGGCAAGAAAGGACGAAGGGGTAGACGACTTACCGTCAACCAGATCCTCAATCTGGCCATAGCCGGAGACCAGAGTCTGCGTGGCTTCGTCCCAGCTGGCCGCCTCCGTCTCGAACTCGGCCTAGAGGGCGGCTTCGCGGTCCTGCGCGGCCATCAGCGCCGCCTTGTGGCTTTCCTCCTGGTCGGCTAGCTTCTTGACCAGGCGGTCGCGCTCCTGCACCAAGGCGGCGAGCTCCGCGTCCTTGGCACGAAGAGCAGTCTGGGACTCCCCCAGCTGTGCCCTCAGACTGGTGTTGGCCGCTGCAGAGATAGAAGAACAAGAAGAACGATGAGAAATCATCAAGGAAGATCCGAGCCGACTGCTCAGCAGTCGGCCCGAATCTCGGGGACTACACCCTGTGGGTGCGCTGACGCGCCCCCACATGAGATAAAGATCAAGTTACATACCTCGGCTTTCAGTGAGATCGGCGGTCGTCTGCGTCAGCTCCCAAGCCTGGGAGTTGAAGGCGGCCGCTCGGAGGTTGTGATAGTCCTGCAAGATGGACAGAAGATCGACGTGAGAACGAAAGTAACGATGAGAAATCATCAAGGAAGATCCGAGCCGACTGCTCAGCAGTCGGCCCGAATCTCGGGGACTACACCCAGTGGGTGCGCTGACGCGCCCCCACGAGAGAAATCAAGAAGAAGATGAGAATACTAACCCGGATGGCAGCCCGCGTGGCGAGGAATTCATCGGTGAACTGCCTCAGCGCCGCGGCTTGGCCCTGGAGCCGGGTCCGGACGTCTTGCGCAGCGATGTTCACCACGGCTGTCCCTCCGCCTGGCGTCCACCCGGAGGTAGCGCTGGCCGCCTCCACGTCTCGGGCCGACGAGCTGGAGCCCACGGCCGGCCGTGGCTCCGACGCCGCCTTATGCGGCTCCGACACGGCCTTCCCTGCGCGCCGGCTTGGCGGAACCCGGACCGCCACCTCAGCTCCCGCGGCCGGCTCGCCTTCCGCCGACTGTGCGGGCGCAGGCTCAGTCTGACCGCCTTGGGCCGCCCTAGTCGGAGGGGTCGGCCCCGGCGCTTCCCTCACGAAGATGACGTCGTCGCCGCTCCCGCCCAGACCCGGCTGGGAACCGCTGGCTCCCCCTGGCGAGGGATCCGCGTCCCCGGGCGCCATGGCGCGCAGGGGGGTGACCATCAAGGCCTCCCCTGCCGCCGCTTCGGCCTCGGCCTCTGCCTGGGCCTTGGCTGCAGCCTCGGCGAGCGCCTTCGCCGCCTCATCGTCCCGAGCTGCCTCGGCGGCGGCTGCCTTCCGTGCCTCCGCCTCCCGCGCTTCCTGCTCCTCCCGCACCTCCCGCGCGTTCCTTTCCGTCGCCTCCAGGAGGGCGGCGCGGGGATCTACGCGGCGGGTGGTGCTCCCAGAGCCCCCTGGCGACTCGACAACTTAGCCGGCGGCCGCCCGCTCGAGTGACAGTGGAGCTCTGATCAAAGAAAAGAAGACAAAGGTTCAGAAGACCACCCAAGAAAAGAAAGAAGGGGAACACACAGAAAGAGAGAAAGCTTACGCTGACACAGCCTGCGGCTGCTTCGCGGCCGCTTCTTCCCGCCTGGTGGCTGCCGCCCCACCCCTCGGCTTCTTCGTCCGGCTACCGAACATGCCCTGGGTGGCGCGACGTTTCTGGCCTCTACCCCGAGCAGGCTGCGCGCCGGAGGAGCCCGCGCCGCGTCCGGAGGCTGGCTGGCGAGGCGGGACGACTTCGGCTTCGTCCTCGTCCGGCCAATCATCGAAGGTCGCGGAGAACCCGACGCCGCCTGCTTCGCCGCCGGCTTGGCCACCAGCCGGCTCGGCGGCTTCCTCCATATGGACCGCCCCCAGATCGGGGTCCTCTTGGTCGTGCTCGGTCCGGTCGGGGACGAAGCGGCGCTCCACGTCCGCCCCGCTGGCCGCCGAAGCAGAGGACTCTGTCGAAAGAGCGAGCCGACTGAGTTAGAGTCGGCCCGGAGGAACTCGGCGACAAAGAGAAAAAGAGAAGGGGAGTGTACCGTAGGCGGAGGATTGGCGCGGCTGTATGGCTCCTTGCCGAATTGCCAGTCGTCGGGAAGCTGGCAGTTGGCGAGGTAGTTCACCATGTCGGCGGCGTCGGCCTGCGGCATCTCCTTGGTACACATCCGGCTCGGATCGAGCTGGCCGCTCATCTGACAGATCAGATGAGGCCGGCTCTGGAGCGGGAGGACCCGGCGTGTGACGAACGCGGCCAGGAGGTCGGGCCCTGTCAGGCCCTCCGTCTGGACCATCACCCGCAGGCGGGCGATGGCGGCGTTTCCTCCCTGCGACAGCGTCACCGCCCGGAAGGACCACTGGGGCAGCCTCCCCGCCGGCGGGCCGGCTACGTAAGCCGGCAGGTTGACGTAGTCGCCCCGTGGAGCGATGTTCCACACGTAGAAGTATGATTTCTGCCACTTCTTTACCGATTGGATCAGCGTGATGACGGGGAAGAGGTTGTCGGCGCCCGATCTGCGCGACGCGATGAAGGTGCCAGTGTGGGCCGGCACGCCCTGGCTGCGCGTACCCAGCTTCGACTGGAAGAACTCCCCCCAGAGCACAAGGGTGGGGAGGACGCCGAGATAGCCCTCGCACAGGGTGACGAAGGCCGACAGCAGCACCACCGCGTTGGGGGTGAGGTGGTGCGGCTGGAGCTGATAGAAGTCCAGCCAGGTGCGGAAGAAGGCGCTCACTGGCAAGCCGAAGCCGCGCAGGAAGTGCGAGCGGAAGACCACCCGCTCGCCATCCCGCGGCGCCGGCCTGATTTCTTTCTCCGGCGCGAGGCGGACCTCCACTTTGTCCGCACTGGGCAGACGCCGTGTGTCGCGGAGGAAGTCGATGTGGTCGTTGTGGACGATGGAGCCATCCCAATCCCCGCCACGCTGCTCTACGTGGGGAGGCATGGCAGAAGCTAGCACGACGGCGGAGGAGCATGCGGAGGAAGAGCGCGGCGGTGAGGCGCTGTTGCGAGAACGAGCAAGGCGAGAAGACGAAGGGAGTAGGAGGAGCGTGCGAGGGTCTGCCGCCCTCCACCTCCCCCTACTTATAGCCTCACGCGGCCGAAGAGGCCGGACGTGGGGGGGAGACGTGGGATTAACTGCGCCCACTCCCCCCACGTCTCGCGTTTATTACGCATAAGTGCGAGCCGAAACTGCCGCACGGAACGTGCGGGCGGTTCCGGGATACAAAAGATCCGCGCCTGGGCCGGGGCGTTGACGTGGCGGGCCCCCTCTCTGCGGCAACGTCCCGTCTCGCACGTGGGCTGGCAGGCTTTCCGGCTACGTGGCGCGCCATCGGCCCGCGGCCGGCCCGCGGCCCGGCGCACATGCCAGCGGGTTCCCGCCCTCCGACTCCAGAAGATTTCGGCTCAGGCGACGTGCCTGACCAAGGCCGGCTCCCAGCTGCCGGCTTGTCGCGATGGGAAGCTGTTCGAGCTTCTCGAACCCTACTCCACCTCGAAGCACGATCAGCTTCGGGGACTACTGTCGGAGTAAGTGGCCACGGGAAGCCAAACCGGCTACCCCTGGCTCTTCAGAAAATTTATCAGGCCTTTGGGCCTTCAAGCACTCCAAGCCCTCATCATCGGAGGCGCGGCTGGGTCGCCTTCCGGGAGTCGGCTTTAGTGGTAGCCGGCCATGGAAGGCGGCCCAAACGCCTGGAGTGCTTGAAGGCCCAAAGGCCTGATAAATTTCTTGAAGAGCCAGGGGTAGTCGGTTAGGCTACCCGTGGCCATTTACCCCGACAGTAGTCCCCGAAGCTGATTGGGCTTCGAGGTGGAGTGGGGTTCAAGAAGCTCGATCAGCTTCCTATCGTGACGAGCCGGCAGCTGGGAGCCGGCCTTGGTCTGGCGCACCGCCTTAGGCGAATTCTTCTAGAGTCGGGGGGCGGGAAACCCGCAGGGACGTGCACCGGGCCGCGGGCCGGCCTCAGGCCGTTGGCGTGCCACGTGGCCGGAAAGCCTGCCAGCCCACGCGCGTGACGGGACGTCGCCGCAGGGAGGGGGCCCGCCACGTCCGCGCCCCGGCCCAGGCGCGGATCCTTTGTATCCCGAAACCGCCCGCACGTTCCGTGCGGCAGTTTCGGCTCGCACTTATGCGTAATAAACGCGAGACGTGGGGGGAGTGGGCGCAGCTAATCCCACGTCTCCCCCCACGTCCGGCCTCTTCGGCCGCGTGAGGCTATAAGTAGGGGGAGGTGGAGGGCGGCAGGCCCTCGCACGCTCCTCCTACTTCCACCGTCTTCTTGCCTTGCTCGTTCTCGCGACAGCGCCTCACCGCCGCGCTCTTCCTTCGCACGCTCCTCCGCCGCCGTGCTAGCTTCAGCTATGCCTCCCCACGTAGAGCAGCTTGGCGGGGATTGGGATGGCTCCATCATCCATAACGACCACATCGACTTCCTCCGCGACACCCGGCGTCTGCCCAGCGCGGACAAGGTGGAGGTCCGCCTCGTGCCGGAGAAGGAAATCAGGCCGGCGCCGTGGGATGGCGAGCGGGTGGTCTTCCGCTCGCACTTCCTGCGCGGCTTCGGCCTGCTAGTGAGCGCCTTCTTCCGCTTCTGGCTAGAATTCTATTAGCTCCAGCCGCACCACCTCACCCCCAACGCGGTGGTGCTGCTGTCGGCCTTCGTCACCCTGTGCGAGGGCTATCTCGGCGTCCTCCCCACCCTTGAGCTCTGGGGGGAGTTCTTCCAGTCGAAGCTGGGCACGCGCAGCAAAGGCGTGCCGGATCATACTGGCGCCTTCATCGCGTCGCGGAGATCGGGCGCCGACAACCCCTTCCCCGTCATCACGCTTATCCAATCGGTGAAGAAGTGGCAGAAGTCGTACTTCTACGTGCGGAACATCGCTCCACGGGGCGACTACATCAACCTGCCGGCCTACGTAGCCGGCCCACCGGCGGGGAGGCTGCCCCAGTGGTCCTTTCGGGCGGTGACGCTGTCGCAGGGAGGAAACGCCGCCATCGCCCGCCTGCGGGTGATGGTCCAGTCGAAGGGCCTGACGGGGCCCGACCTCCTGGCTGCGTTCGTCACGCGCCGGGTCCTTTCGCTCCAGAGCCGGCCTCATCTGATCTGTCAGATGAGCGGCCAGCTCGATCCGAGCCGGATGTGCACCAAGGAGATGCCGCAGCCCGACGCCGCCGACATGGTGAATTACCTTGCCAACTGCCAGCTTTCCGAAGACTGGCAATTTGGCAAGGAGCCATACAGCCGCGCCAATCCTCCGCCTACGGTACGCTCCCCTCGTCTCTTTTTCTCTCTTTCTCTCTCAGCTTTGTTGCCGAGTTCCTCTGGGCTGACTCTAACCCAGTCGGCTTGCTCTTTTGATAGAGTCCTCTGCTCCGGCTGGCCGGCGGGGCAGACGTGGAGCACCGCTTCGTCCCCGACCGGACCGAACACGACCAGGATGACCCCGACCTGGGGGCGGTCCATATGGAGGATGCCGCCGAGCCGGCCGGCGGCCAAGCCGGCGGAGAAGCAGGCGGCTCCGGGTTCACCGCTACCTTCGACGACTGGCCGGACGAGGACGAAGCCAAAGCCGTTCCGCATCGCCAGCCGGCATCCGGACGCGGCGCGGGCTCCTCCGGCGCGCAGCCTGCTCGGGGTAGAGGCCAGAAACGTCGCGCCACCCAGGGCATGTTCGGTAGCCGGACGAAGAAGCCCAGGGGTGGGGCGGCGGCCACCAGGTGGGAAGAGGCGGCCGCGAAGGCGGCTCGCTTCCGCAAAGTGGTGAAGCAGCCACAGACTGTGTCGGCGTAAGCTCTCTCTTTCTATGTACTATCCTTCTTTCTTTCCTTTGGTGGTTCTTGAATCTTCGTCTTCTTTTTCAATGGTCAGAGCTCCGCTGTCCCTTGAGCGGGCGGCTGCCGGCTCCGTCATCGAGTCGCCAGGGGGCTCTGGGAGCACCACCAGCCGCGTGGATCCCCGCGCCGCCCTCCTGGAGGCGACAGAAAGGAACGCGCGGTAGGCGCGGGAGGAGCAGGAAGCGCGGGAGGCGGAGGCACGGAGGGCAGCCGCCGCCCAGGCAGCTCGGGAGGAAGAGGCGGCGAAGGCGCTCGCCGAGGCCGCAGCCAAGGCCCAGGCAGAGGCTGAGGCCGAAGCGGCGGCAGGGGAGGCTTTGATGGTCACCCCCCTGCGCACCATGGCGCCCGGGGACGTGGATCCCTCGCCAGGGGGAGCCAGCGGTTCCCAGCCGGGGCCGGGAGGAAGCGGCGACGACGTCGTCATCTTGGGGGAGGCGCCGGGGCCGACTCCTCCGACTAGGACGACCCAAGGCCGCCAGCCTGAGCCTGCGCCCGCACAGTCGGCGGAGGGCGAGCCGGCCGCGGGGGCTGAGGTGGCGGTCCGGGCTCCGCCAAGCCGGCGTGCAGGGAAGGCCGCGTCTGAACCGCAGAAGGCTGCGTCGGAGCCACAGCCGGCCGTGGGCTCTAGCTCGTCGGCCCGAGACGCGGAGGCGGCCAGCGCTACCTCGGGGTGGACGCCGGGCGGAGGGTCAGCCGTGGTGAACGTCGCTGCACAAGACGTCCGGACCCGGCTGCAGAGCCAAGTCGCGGCGCTGAGGCAGTTCACCGACGAATTCCTGGCCACGCGGGCAGCCATCCGGGTTAGTATTCTCATCTTGTTCTTTCTTGAACTTGATTTCTCTCGTGGGGGCGCGTCAGCGCACCCACTAGGTCTAGTCCCGAGTTCCGAGTTGGCTGCCGAGCAGGCGGCTTGGAACTTCTTGGAGATTTTGTTTTTGCTGCTTTTGTTCTCACGTCGGTCTTCTGTCCGTCTTGCAGGACTACCACAACCTCCGAGCAGCTGCCTTCAACTCCCAGGCTCGGGAGCTGACTCAGAAGACCGCCGATCTCACTGAAAGCCGAGGTATGTGACTTGATCTTTTTCTCATGTGGGGGCGCGTCAGCGCACCCACTGGGTGTAGTCCCCGAGACTCAGCAGTCGGCTCGGCTCTTCCTTGATGATTTCTCATTGTTGTTCTTCTTGTTCTATCTCTGCAGCGGCCAACGCCAGTCTGAGGGCACAGCTGGGGGAGTCCCAGACTGGTCTTCGTGCCAAGGACGCGGAGCTCGCCGCCTTGGTGCAGGAGCGCGACCGCCTGGTCAAGAAGCTGGCCGACCAGGAGGAAGGCCACAAGGCTGCGCTGAAGGCCGCGCAGGATCGCGAAGCCGCCCTCCAGGCCGAGTTCGAGACGGAGGCGGCCGGCTGGGCAGAGGACAGGCAGACTCTGGTCTCCGGCTATGGCCAGATTGAGGACCTGGTTGACGGTAAGTCGTCTACCCCTTCGTCCTTTCTTGCCATCTGCCTTTTGACTTGTTTTTCTGATTTTGGTGCTCTTCTTTTCTTTCCTTCTTCGCGCAGAGTACTTCCCCGGCTATTCCACTGCCGCTAACCAGGCCGTCGAAGCCCGCCGCCAGGCAAAGAGGCAAGCCGGCTTCGAGATCTCGCCAACCGCCGGCCGCTCGCTAGAGGAGCAGCTCCTGGCGATCCAGGCTCGTATCCAGCCGGCTCACAGGCTGCTCCGCCGGCTTCAGTGCGCTGGATCGCAGGTCTTGGCCGCCCTCTGGCCTGGCCAAGTGGTCCCTCGCACCCCCAGCCGGACCGCCGACTGGCTGGAGGTGGCAGTCGGCCGCTTCGAGGCTTGGAAGGCGTCAGCGGCTCGCTCCGGCGCCAGGCGGGCGCTGGAGTTCGTCAAGGCCTGGTATCCCGGCCTGAACCTGGACCAGCTGGCGACCTGGCGGTAGCAAGCCGACACGGAGCTAGAGCCGGCGCGGCCGGCCATCATTCGGCGGGCTTCAGCGATCGCTGATTACACCGACACCAACGTCTTCGCCCCCGAGGTGGACGACAATGGAGTCGCCCAGCTGGAAGATTGGTTCGGGCTGGACCCGGCGCCCGGCGAGGACTCGGCGGAGGAGATCGACTCCAGCGACGAGGGCGAGGAGGAGGAGGAGGAGGGTGAAGACGCCGAGCTGGCTGGTGGAGAAGCCGGCCAGCCTGATCGCGCCTCCAGCACTACGTCGCGTGCGAGTGCGTCTCCTGCCGCGGGAGGTGGTCAAGCCGGGACCAGCTAGGCGGCCACTCCTTCAGCCGGCGAGCTGCCTTCACCGACCAGCTCGGCCTCCAAGTCGCGCCTTAGTCTTCTTTCTTTTGTTTTCCTGTCTTGTTACTTTTGAACAATGTTTGGTTAAGTCTGCACAATTCCACCCACTGGGTGTATTCAAACTTAAGTCTGTTGCCGGCCTGTGGGCGGCTTTATGTATATAAATTATGCAATCGGTCTTTCCTTGTACTTTCGCTTTTTGTCCTTCTGCTTTTTTCCTTTGCCGCCCTCCCTTGGTTGCCGCCTCCCCAGTCAAACAGTTGCTCCGCAATCTGTAGCCGGGGGGTGCCTGGCTGATTGGGGAGGGGGAAGTACTTTTTGCTCTGCCGGACTTAAGCTAAGTTTTTTAGGAAGCTGGCCAGGCGGCTGCTGTGACAGCCGGCAGGCATATGTGGGGGCCGTCTTTTTGCTATATAGGTTAGTTGTTCCTTAGCCGTTTTTCATGTGGGCGTCCTTTCTGTCTTCTCTCTTGCTAGTCGGACAGTCAGTTCTTTGAGCTGCGACTTTCAACAAGAGAGGACTTGGGAGCCGGCGCACTACTTCGCTGACTTCGGGAAGAACTTAGCATATAGCTCAAGGCAGCCAGTCCCCGGGCCGACTAGTCGGACCCGGTGCCGGACAAGAATTCAAAATGTAATAATACATTCATGGATATGACACTCGTCATTCATAGATAAATAAAAGGCAGTCCCCGAGTACTGTTCGGGGGGCCTGTTGGTTTGTAACTTAATACAAAAGGGGTAGCGTGATACATACTGCTTTTCAGCTGTAAAATCGTCTTAGGAGGTTTGCGTTCCACGGTCGCTCCGACTCCTTGCCGGAGTCGTCTCTCTTGCGTGCTCTTGGCTTTTGCGCGTCGATCAAGTAATAGGAGTCGTTGCCGAGTGCCTTGCTGACGATGAAGGGGCCTTCCCAAGGGGTCGAGAGCTTGTGCTGGCCGGCTGTTCGCTGGATCAGCCGGAGCACAAGGTTGCCCTCTTGGAAGGATCTTGGCTTGACCTTGCGGTTGTAGTAGCGGCGCAGGCCTTGCTGGTAGATGGCGGACCGGCTGAGGGCTAACAGCCGGCCCTCTTCCAGTAGGTCGACGCCGTCTTCTCTTGCTTCTTTGGCTTCCTCCTCCGTGTACATGGTGATCCGAGGCGAGTCGAACTCGATGTCTGTTGGGATGACAGCCTCGGCACCGTACACAAGGAAGAATGGAGTGAAGCCGGTTGACTTGTTGGGTGTAGTGCGCAGACTCCAGAGGACAGCCGGCAGCTCTTCGAGCCAGCAGCCGGCCGATCGCTCCAGTGGTACAACCAGTCGGGGGTTGATGCCGGAGAGGATAAGTCCATTTGCTCGCTCGACCTGGCCGTTTGACTGCGGGTGGGCAACGGACGCTAAGTCCAGTCGGATGCCCTGTGTCGCGCAGAAACGTGCCAGTGCGCCTTTGGCGAAGTTCGTGCCGTTGTCGGTGATGATGCTGCATGGCACGCCGTACCGAGTAGTGATGTCGGTGATGAATGTCACGGCAGTCGGCCCGTTTAGCTTCTTAATTGGCTTGGCTTCAATCCACTTTGTGAACTTGTCCACAGCAACGAGTAGATGTGTCAAGCCACCGCGGGCTGTCTTGAAAGGGCCCACCATGTCCAGTCCCCAGACGGCAAAAGGCCAGGTGAGGGGAATGGTCTTGAGGGTAGAAGCCGGCAGGTGTTGTTTGGAACTGAAGACTTGACATCCTCTGCAGCTCTTGACTATTTCTTTAGCATCCTCCAAGGCAGTCGGCTAGAAGAACCCATGGCGGAAAGCCTTGGCCACGAGGGATCTTGAGGCGGCGTGATGGCCGCATTCGCCTTGGTGGATGTCTTTGAGGATTGCCACTCCTTTTTCTGGCTCGACGCAACGCTGGAAGACTCCAGTGACGCTGCGCTTCACAAGCTCCCTGTTGATTATTGTGTATGATGCGGCTCGTTGTTGCACTAGTCTTGCTGCGATCTCGTCAGCCGGCAGCTCTCTGCTGACTAGGAACTTGAGGATGGGCTGGGCCCATGAGGGAGCTGTGACTTCTTCTGCTATTAATGTGGCCACCATGACTCGGGTGGGTGGGTTGGGTGTTGCGTTGGAGTCGGCCACCGCTTCTTGTGTCGTTGCAGTCCCCGGGCCGACTGCTGCAGTCCCCGGGCCGGGTTCTGAAGTCCCTGGGCCGGGTGCGACTACGTCAGTCCCCGGGCAGTCGTCGAAGTCCCCGTGCCGCCTGCGGGATTTCTTGAGCCGGATCCGGCTGTTTCTGGCGCAGGCGGTACGAAGATGGAATCCGACTCTGGAGACGGCTTGATGGATGGCTTGAGGAGGCGCTGGAGGGAGACGCCAGTTGGTATGGCTTGTCGGGTGGAGCCGATCCGTGCTAGGGCATCTGCTTGGTCGTTGTCGGCCCTTGGCACATGAAGGAACTCGCACCGTTCGAAGTATCCGCTCATCTGCTGGACGAGGAAACGGTAGCTTGCCATGTTTGCGTCCTTGGCGTCCCAGTCGCCAGATGATTGCTGGACCACCAAGTCTGAGTCGCCGTAGCACAGGATCCGGCGTATGCCGAGTTCTTTGGCTAGCCGGAGCCCATGTACGAGCGCCTCGTACTCGGCCACGTTGTTGGAGGCGGCAAAGTGGATCTGCAACATATACTTGAGCTTGTCGCCTTTGGGAGAGGTGAGGACGATGCCGGCTCCCAAGCCGGTGCGCATCTTGGACCCGTCAAAGTGCATCCGCCAATGGGTAGAGTCGGGAGCCGGCGGTAAGTACTGGGTCTCGGCCCATCCGACGAGGAAGTCGGCCAATGCTTGCGACTTGATGGCGGTGCGGGGTTGATAGAAAATCGTGTAGGGCGCCAAGGCAATGGCCCATTTGGCCACCCGGCCGGATGCATCCCGGCTGCCTATGATCTCGGCGAGCGGGGCAGTGCACACGACCGTGATGGGGTGCTCTTGGAAGTAGGGCTTCAATTTCTTGGCAGCGAAGTACACCCCATAGCACATCTTCTGGTAGTGCGGGTAGTTTTGCTTTGAGCTGGACAGTACTTCGCTGAGATAGTAGACCGGCTTCTGGACCAGCTGGGCTCGGCCTTCCTCCGGGCGCTGGACCACAACAACAGTGCTGACGACTCGGCTTGTCGCGGCGATGTAGAGGAGCATGGGCTCCTTCTCAGTCGGCGCAGCCAGGACAGGCGGAGTGGTCAACATTTTCTTCAACTCATGGAAGGCTTAGTCGGCTCGATCATTCCACTCAAAGTGAGTGGACTTCTTCATGAGTCGGTACAGGGGGAGAGCCTTCTCTCCTAGTCGGCTGATAAAACGGTTCAGGGAGGCTAAGCAGCCAGTGAACTTCTGCACATCTCGCAGCTTGGTGGGAATCTCCATCCTCTCGATGGCTTTGATCTTGACAGGGTTGCACTCAATGCCGCGTTCGGAGACCAGGAAGCCTAGCAGCTGGCCGGCTGGCACTCCGAACACGCACTTCTCGGGGTTGAGCTTGATCTGGAATCGGCGCAAGTTGGCAAATGTTTCCTTCAGGTCTTCCAGCAAGGTACCACGCTTCTCTGTCTTCACCACAATATCGTCTACGTAGACGTGGGCATTTCTGCCGAGTTGTTTCAAGAGACATTTCTGCATGCAACGCTGAAAAGTGGCACCGGCGTTTCTCAAGCCGAATATCATTGTCAGGTAGCAGAAAGCTCCAAAGGGTGTGATGAAGGCAGTCTTCAGGCGGTCAGCCGGGTCCAACTTGATCTGATGATACCCTGAGTATGCATCCAAAAAACTTAGCAGCTCGCATCCGGCTGTGGAGTCTATCACTTGGTCAATCCGTGGCAAAGCAAACGGATCCTTTGGGCAGGCCTTGTTCATACTTGTGTAGTCTATACACATGCGCCACTTGTTATTCTTCTTCAAAACCAGAACTAGATTGGCTAGCCATTCTGGAAAGAACACATCCATGATGAAGCCGGCTGCAAGGAGCCGGGCTATCTCTTCTCCCACGATTCTTCGCTTCTCTTCTGATAGTCGGCGGAGGGGTTGCTTGACCGGCTTCGCATCAGCTCGGACATGTAATTTGTGCTCGGCGAAATCCTTCGGGACACCCGGCATGTCCTTTGGGGACCATGCAAAGATGTCTCGATTCTCACGGAGGAAGTCGGCGAGCTCGCCTTCCTATTTACTGTCCAAGTTCGCCCCAATCACGGCGAACCTCTCCGGGTGCTCCGGGTCTAGAGGTATCTTCTTCGTCTCTTTGGCAGGCTGGAAGGAGCCCTACGCATCACAGTCCTTGGGGTTGGGGGACAAGGCCGGCTGCTTGCCGGCCATGGCCACAACCCGTTCCAACATCTTCTTCTCTTCTGCCACCACGAGGGACTCGGCCAGCCGGCTGCTGGCCATGGCACACTCGGTGGACTTCTTGTAGTCGCCGGCTACCGTGATGATCCCCTTCGAGCTCGGCATCTTCATCTTCAGGTAGGCATAGTGGGGCACAGCCATGAACTTGGCCAAAGCAGGTCGGCCAAGTAGCGCATGATAGGGGCTCTCCAGATCCACCACCTCGAACCATATTGCTTCCCGGCGAAAGTGATCTTTGTCTCCGAAGAGAACATCCATTTTGTTCTTGCCGATTGGAGAGCAAGATAGGCCGGGTACGATACCATGGAAGACGGTGCGGCTCGGCATGAGCTGCTTTGCTTTGATGTTCAGCTTGTCCATGGTGTCGCGGTACAGTATGTTGATACTGCTTCCGCCGTCTATCAGGACGCGGGAAAATCTGGCAGCTCGCCTCTCCGTCGCAAGGGTGACGTCCAAGACCATAGCATAGGAGCTAGGCGAAGGCATCACCTCTGGGTGGTCGGCCTGGCTCCAGCCGATGGGCTTTTCCGACCAGTGCATGAACTCGGCGGTGTTAGAGGCGACTGCGTTTACTTCTTGGTGCTGCCAGCGTCGGCTGCGCTTGTCATCGACTTGACTTGTGAAGACGACGTAGGCGTCGTGCGCTTCGGGGAACTCGTCTTGGACGGCGCCGACTGCCGGCCGGGCCGCCGACTGCTGGGGAGCTGGAGGCGGCGGGCCGGGAGTCGGAGGAGGCACCATCCCTTCACCCTTGGTGATGCGGGTGAGCCAGTGACATTTCCGTGTTGTATGGTTGGACGGCTTCGCGCCGCTGTGGAACTTGCAGGGAGCATTGAGTGCTTGTTCGTAGGAGAAAGATGGCTGCCAAGGCGGCCGGCCTCCCTTCTTCTTGGGAGCGGGCCGCTCCTCGGGCTGCTCGTCTTGAATTGTGGCCACCTGCCGACTGGAGGAAGTCGGCATGGGGCCCTTGCGCTTGTGGTCGTTCTGGTAGGGGCGCCGGTTAGGGTCGCCAGCCGGCGTCTTGGGAGCCGGAGCAACTACTTTCCCCGAGGCGTCCACTCGGAGCTCGGTCTTCATGGAGGAGTCGGCGGTGGCATACTTGTCGGCGGTGATCAGTAACTCATCGAGGGTAGCCGGCTCGTCGCAGAGGAGTCGGTGCTTGAGGAGGATGCCCTCTCGGCACCCGGCAGTGAAGTACTCGATGGCCTGGACCTCGTGCACTCCCTCGCAGGAGTTGCGGAGCTCGGCCCATCGCGTGAGGTAGTCGCGGGTCGACTCGTTGGGCCCCTGGACGCAGAGGGAGAGCTGGCGAGGCTTGGGAGGCCGCTTGTAGGTGCTGGTGAACTTGCGGACGAAAACTTCGGTGAAGTCCAGCCAGCTGTTGATGCTGTAGGGCTTGAGGCTGTTGAGCCATGTGCGCGCCGTGCCTTGCAGCATCAGGGGGACGTACTTCACAGCGACGCGCCGATTGCCGTTGGCGATGCTGACGGCTGTGGAGTAGTCGATGAGCCAATCTTCCGGCTTCACCGAGCCGTTGTACTTGGGCGTGTCTCTGGGGAGCGAGAACCCTTTGGGGAAGGGCTCGTCGCGGATGCGGGGGCCAAAGCATGGCGGGCCGACATCATCTTCTTCTTCTAACGCCAAGGATCGAGCAAGGCGGTCGATCCTGTGGCGGGCGTCGTTTTCGCCGACTCCTTCTCGGCGGCCGAGTCGGTCACCAAGAGTCGGATGGGTGACAGGCGGTGGAGTGAGGCGTCTTTCTCTTCGAGGCGGGGGAGGAGGCAGGTTTCCCTGGTGCTCTATAGCTCGAGGGCGGCCATCCGCGTCGCGCTCGATGGTAATGCGAGTCCAGCTGCGGCTGGCAGCCGGCTCCTTGTCTTTCTTCTGGTGCGCACCGCTCGCAGTCGGCGAGCGGGACGTCGCAGCGTGCTCCCGGCGCGGGGGATGGCTATCAGCTCGGGCGCCGGCTTTGTGCCGTTCTGCAGCCACGTCGATCAGCTGCTGGATCCGTCTTGTCATGTAGGGGAGCTCATCGGCTCCCAGCCCATTGAGCTCCTCTGCAGCCGCCTGAGCGGCTCGCATATTCTCGAGCGGGGTGGCGTAGACGGGGCGATCTGCGCCCAGCATGCTGGCAACGGCTGCGCCGCGCTTCTGGACGAAGCCGGCTCGGCTCGGGCCGCTAGGCGGCGGCGTCCCGAAGGCGGCGCGGTCGACTTCGCGCTGGTGGGCCTCGGTGAGGCGTCTCATCAAGGCTATCTTCTTGCTCTCCGCGATGAGGGCAAGGCGGCGTGCCTCCAGGGTCTCGGCGTCGGCGTCGGCCGGGATGGGGACGGAGAGGTTGTGCATCGCCGCTTGCTGAGCGTCGCGGGCGTTCTCGCCCGAGTTGGAGACGTGGCTGATGACCAGCACTTCGGTGACAGCGCTGCTGCTGCTGTCAGCTCGAGGGAGGGGGTCGTCGAAGACCACCACGTCGGAGGGGTAGGCGTCGAGCGACGCGGTGTCGGAGTCGATGATCATCGGGTCGGTGGAGCCGACCGACTCCATGTCCGCAGCGGGCTCGCTGGAGACGTGAAGTTGGTCGAGGAGGCTGACGAGGCGGCTCTCGGGGTAGTCGGTGCCTGCGTCGGACGCAGGCTCGTCGGAGATGCGAGTCTCGCCGAGCAGATCGGCGAGGCGGCTCGCTGCGCAGGCGTCGTCGACGCCTTGCAGCGTGTCGGGGCAAACGTCATCGGGCGCAGCAGGCTGGCTGCGCTCGTGGGGAAGGAAGAGGGTTCCCGTCCAGAACAGGTCTCCGGACGACGGTGCACCTGGCCCCACGGTGGGCGCCAAATGTCGGGTGGTTGGTGCGACATATGCCAAGGGATGGCTTATCATTGTGGGAGCCAATAAAACGTCGCCGGTGCCTGGAAACGGGATGAGGCGAAGACATGCACGCCGGCGAATCTTACCCAGGTTCGGGGCTCTCCGAGGAGATAACACCCCTAGTCCTGCTCTACGGGGTCTCTGCATGATCACTAGATCGATAAAGGGTAGCTACAATCGCTCCTAGAGCTGTTGGGTTCGAGGGAGAAGAAGAACAAGGCTAGCTCTTGCTTCCCTCTATCTATGATGTGTGTGTGTGCTATGCTTGGAAGCGAACTCTGCTGAGGTGCCAACCCTTTGCATGGGTGCTCCGGGGGGTTTATATAGGCCTACCCCCCGGGGGTACAATGGTAATCCGACTGGGATCTGGTCCCAGCCGTCAGTGTCTACGCTCGTCGGCTTCTCCGCCGGCTGCTGGGTCCCGCCGGCTGTCGGTTACTTGGTCGACAGGCCGGTCCCACCGCCTAGGGTTTTGTCGGCGGCTCCTTACTGTAGCCGCGCCTCTGATGATGAGGGCTTTGTCGAGGTGAGCGTGGCTACAGTGGGCCGCCTCGGGGGGCTATCACTGTAGCCTTACCTCGTCTTGTCTCCTTAATGGAGCTCGTGCTTCGAGGAAGGGAGTGGCCGGCTTCTGGAGGCCGGCTATGCTCTTGGCCGACTAGGAAGAGCCGGGCCCCCTCCACGCCTCTCTCTGGCTGAAGGGGCCCGCAGTCCTTGGGCCGTACAGGAGTGGGTTGTGGATGACGTCGAAGCTAGCGTGGCTACAGTGCCGAGCCGCACGGGAGACATTCCTCCCGTACGGCCTCCTGTAGCCATGCCCGCCTCGGGCTTCGGGGGTCGTGGGCCGCACTGTGGCCATACCGCGTCAGGTCACCGTTATGTGGAGTGGTTGTGGTCTTGGCCGGCTCCTAGGAGTCGACGTCCTTCTTGGCCGGCTTCCTGGAGTCGGCCACCCCGTGGTCGTCCTGGGGAGGAGTCGGTGAGGCTGGGTCGCCTTCCGGGAGTCGGCTTTAGTGGTAGCCAGCCATGGAAGGCGGCCCAAACGCCTGGAGTGCTTGAAGGCCCAAAGGCCTGATAAATTTCTTGAAGAGCCAGGGGTAGTCAGTTAGGCTACCCGTGGCCATTTACCCCGACAGTTCGTCTCATGCATCCGAGCATTTTCCCCGTTGTACGTTTTGCAATCCGACACTCCCGTGCGCACTGGCGCACCCCTCTTGTTTCTTTTCGTCAGCGGGTGTTAAACATTCTCAGAATGGACCGAGGCTTTCCAAGTGGCCTTGGCATACCACCGGTAGACTACCTATCAACTTTCGTTCCATTTGGAGGTCGTTTGATGCTCCAACGGTTAACCGGGCAACCGCAAAGTCCTTTTTTGTGTTGCAGCAAAACCCCACTCCAAACAGCCCAAAACCCCGCTAAGTCACTTCCATGCTCTAGGTCGTTCGATCACGATCGTGTGGGCGAAAACCGCACTCCATTTGGAGTCTCCTAGCTCCCTCTACCTATAAAAACACCTCCCCCTCCGAAATTTTCGCAGATCAAACCCTAGTCCCCTTCCCCTCTCCGCAGCCGAACACGTCCGCCGCCGGCCGGACGAACAACGCCGCCGCCCCGCGCCAACCCCAGCGCGACATGTGGCGCGCCGCCGTCCCCCGCGGCCCGATCGCCCCTCCCGCGCCCTGCCACCCGCCGGACCCCGCGCCTCCTCGCCTCCCCCAAGCCCCACGCCGCCAGCCGCCGTCTCCCTCTCCTCTCCCGTCTCCGGCGAGCGCTCCGGCCAGCTCAACCGCGCCGACGAACCCTAGATCTACCGAGGTTGACTTCTTCCCCCTCTATTTTCTCCAAGTCCTGAGATTATCATATTCTGGAGCCCTGTTCATTGCATCATAACTCTTTGCATACTGCTCCTATTTGTGCATATAAGATATCGAAATGTTCATTACGAGATTCTCTTCATTTTGTTACATTGTGCCATGCTCATTTGAGTCCATCTTGATGCCCACATCTCTGGTGCAAGAGTGCTATATGCTGTTAACTGCTGTTACTTATCAGAACTTGGTGATTTGTTATTTTTTTTGCAATTAATGTGTGCATCTTATGAGCATGAGCTCTACATGTGTTTTGATCTATGCCATGCCATCTTTCCAGAGGTGTATGCCATTTATTTTTGTGATCTCTGTGGTCACTAGCACAAGCATGCAAACTAGGCTTCGTGATGTTTCTGATTTCAGGGACTTAGTAATTTCACCAAGTCTGTGACTGCTGTTATTTTGTTGCCATGTATCCATGTGTGTACAGAGAGATCCATGCTCCTTTTGGTGATGTTCAGTAAGGATGTTTTGTAGGTATAGTTGTGCTCTACCCAACCATGCCCCTGTTTGCAATTATGGAGTGCCATAGCATGTCTTAATCTTGCTCTACTTTTGCTATAAAATATTTCTGGCAGAATGTCTACATGTTATTCAATTTTGCCAAGGTTTTTGTAGTTTATTCATACATGCTATGAACTTGCTCTTGCCATGGTGAGCTTCATGAACATGTCTTCTTGCTTTTTTATGCTTGTTTTGTCATTAATTTCCTTGTGATGAGTGAATCAAGCTCACCAAGATGCCTTCATAATTCTGTTAATACCATGCTCTGTTTTCTGCTAAGTCTGAAATCTGTTAACGAAACTTGCTATGTTTACATGGGTGCCATCCTTCTTCTGATCCTTTTTGGCTCATGGTCAGTAAGAGACCTTTGTTATATGCATTCAGTAGTTTCATGCCATGCCTTGTTTTGCTATGTTAAGTTCCTGTAGAATGCTGATTGCTTGCTCTCAACATTGCTACCTGATGTTGTTTCAGCCATGTCCAGTAATTTCACCAAGTCTGTGAACCTGATATCTTTTGCACGTTTGCCATGCTTGTTTGAGCCTGCTCTTGTGTGATCTAGCCGTAGCTAAGTGTTCATCTTTTGTCAAGAATCTCCTGTAGATTACTGCCACATGCTTTGGTCCTATGTTGGGGTGCTGTAGCATAGTTACTTTTTGCATTCTAAGTACTATCATGCTGTTAATCGCAGAATCGTATCATTCTTGTTTTGCTTGCCATTTGCAAACCGTGCATCCGTTTCCGGTGATCTTTATATCGATTTCGACCGAAATCATCTCATCTTTCCAGTGGCATGCTTGGTTTGCCAAGTTACTGCCTTGTTCATCCTTTTTCTTCCGAAGCACGCATATGCATCGCATATCATATCCCGCATATCATGCATGTTTTGCATCATATTGCTTGTGCATTTCCCGTGATTGATTGTGGTTCTTTTGCTTGTGTTATTGATGTGGGTAGAGCCGGGAGAAGAGTTCGTGAACGAGGAACCTGTTGAGTACGCTTACGAGGATCAAGCTTTCGACAACTCTGAGAACCTTGCAGGCAAGATGACCATACCCTCGAAATCATCTCTATCTTTGCTTTGCTAGTTGTCGTTCTATTGCTATGTTGTGCTACCTACCACTTGCTATATCATGCCTCCCATATTGCCATGTCAAGCCTCTAACCATCCTTTCCTAGCAAACCGTTGTTTGGCTAAGTTACCGCTTTTGCGCATCCCTTCCTATAGCGTTGCTAGTTGCAGGTGAAGTTGAAATTGGTTCCATGTTGGAACATGGATATTTTGGAATATCACAATATCTCTTATTTAATTAATGCATCTATACATTTGGTAAAGGGTGGAAGGCTCAGCCTTATGCCGGGTGTTTTGTTCCACTCTTGCAGCCCTAGTTTCCGTCATACCGGTATTATGTTCCTTGAGTTTGCGTTCCTTACGCGGTTGGGTGATTTATGGGACCCCCTTGACAGTTCGCCTTGAATAAAACTCCTCCAGCAAGGCCCAACCTTGGTTTTACCATTTTCCACCTAAGCCTTTTTCCCTTGGGTTTTCGCGAGCCCGAGGGTCATCTTTATTTTAACCCCCCCGGGCCAGTGCTCCTTCGAGTGTTGGTCCGAACCGAGCAGCCTGCAGGGCCACCTCGGGGAAACTCGAGGCCTAGTTTTACTCGTAGCTTGACTCATCCGGTGTGCCCTGAGAACGAGATATGTGCAGCTCCTATCGGGATTTGTCGGCGCATCGGGCGGCTTTGCTGGTCTTGTAACCATTGTCGAAATGTCTAGTAAACCGGGATTCCGAGACTGATCGGGTCTTCCTGGGAGAAGGTTTATCCTTCGTTGACCGTGAGAGCTTATGATGGGCTAAGTTGGGACACCCCTGCAGGGTATTATCTTTCGAAAGCCGTGCCCACGGTTATGAGGTAGATGGGAATTTGTTAATGTCTAGTTGTAGAGACCTTGTCACTTGACCCAAGTAAAATACATCAACCGTGTGTGTAGCCGTGATGGTCTCTTCTCGGTGGAGTCCTGGAAGTGAACACGGTTTGAGTTATGCATGAACGTAAGTAATTTCAGGATCACTTCTTGATCATTGCTAGCTTCGCGACCGTTGCGTTGCTTCTCTTCTCGCTCTCATTTGCGTATGTTAGCCACCATATATGCTTAGTGCCTGCTGCAGCTCCACCTCATTACACCATCCTTTCCTATAAGCTTAAATAGTCTTGTTCTCGCGGGTGTGAGATTGCTGAGTCCTCGTGACTCACAGATTCTACCAATACAGTTGCAGGTGCTGACGATACCAGTGCAGATGACGCAACCGAGCTCAAGTGGGAGTTCGATGAGGAACGTGGTCGTTACTATGTTTCTTTTCCTGATGATCAGTAGTGGAGCCCAGTTGGGACGATCGGGGATCTAGCATTTGGGGTTATCTTATTTTCTTTTGAATTTGACCGTAGTCGGTCTATGTGTGGATTTTGGATGATGTATGAATTAATTTATGTTTTGTGTGAAGTGGCGATTGTAAGCCAACTCTCGTTATCCCATTCTTGTTCATTACATGGGATTGTGTGAAGATGACCCTTCTTGCGACAAAACCACAATGCGGTTATGCCTCTAAGTCGTGCCTCGACACGTGGGAGATATAGCCGCATCGTGGGCGTTACAACCACCCCGCGCATCACCACTTGGCTGGACACGTAGTCCTTCACTCGGCCACTTCGCGCAACGCCACTCAGTTGTGCACATCATGACTCGGTCGCCCCACGCGTCGCCACTCGGTTGGGCACGTCTTCACCACTCGGTCGCCCCACGCATTGCCACTCAGTTGTGCACGTCTTCATCATTCGGCCACCTCGCACATCATGACTCGGTCACCCGGCGCGTCACCACTCGGTTGTGCACGTCTTCACCACTCGGCCACTCCGTGCGTCGCCTCTCGCTTGTGCACGTATTCACCACTCGGTCGGCCCACGCATTGCCACTCAGTTGTGCACGTCTTCATCATTCGGCCACCTCGCACATCATGACTCGGTTGCCCCGCGCGTCGCCACTCTGTTGTGCACGTCTTCACCACTCGGCCGCCCCGCGCGTCATCACTCGGTTGTACACATCATTGCCCCTCGGCCGCCTCGCGCGTCACCATCAGTTGGACATGTCTTCACCTCTACACCCCCAGCACGGGAACGACTAAGTTACTCATATGATCAAACCTCATATCACGCTCTATAGCAAGCTTATCTCTTTCGAGCATCACTCGGGGGCTACGCACACCCGTTGGCCATGCTGCCCTCAGGGGTTATGCCCATTAAATCAACACATTGATCACATCAGGAATATCTTTCTGACCATACTTGCTCGGTCTGCCGAAAATCTATAAGGGTAGTACTGTCCACTCGGACGATCGCCCAAATCATTACCTAAAGTCATCTTCAGGACTGCAAAAGGGTGAAAACAACGCTCCTCTACGGATACACTTGGCCCTATCCTAGGCTCCAAGGCGTTAGTTTCACAAACTTGGACTCAGAGATGGCATGTTCTGGTTTTCCCCCGGGATAATGAGTGGCCTCTCTTTGGAGAGTCAGTCCACACACTAGCCTCATCACTCGGGTTTCATGGCACGTCCATGTCAGACCACTAGTCTATCTCCTCCGAGAGACGTACAAGTGCCACCAAGTTTTTCCTTGCAGTCAACATGCCCCGATCAGTCGGGAAGCACGTCCACTTGGATAAATACCCCTTTCATGCAAAAGGGTAAAAATGAAGCGCCATCGCTGAATCATACAGGCGACCTTACTCGTCGAACGTCGTTCGTACAACCACCTCGCTACGCATCCATCCGATTGATTCAATTCCAGACAAAGATATTTACCTTGCCAACTGCATGGAGGTTTACCGGGAGACTTAAACCCTCTGCCAGACTCATCTAGTCCGACAGAGGCTTGGGGACTACACCCAGTGGGTGCACTCAGCGTGCCCCCACTGGAAGAGAACTCAGAAAGAAACATTTTGCTCGATGCAAACCCAGCTCCAGAATTACTCGACCTCTGAGTCAGAGAAGAACAAGTTTGATCAGTACCAGCTAAGAAGAGTTTTAGTTCTCTCAGACCCCCGCCGACTGCCCGCAGTCGACGGCGGTCTCGGGGACTACACCCAGTGGGTGCACTCAGCGTGCCCCCACTGGAGTAATCTCCACTCGGTATGGCCTGACCAGTCCGAGTGATGAACAACAACAAAAAGACAGGCTCTAAGACTCCCGCCGACTGTTGGTATCCACTCGGAACGGTCAGCCCGGTCCGAGTGACGGCCAAACAACAACAAAAAGACAGGCTCTAAGACTCCCGCCGACTGCCCGCAGTCGACGGCAGTCTCGGGGACTACACCCTGTGGGTGCACTCAGCGTGCCCCCACTGGAATGGTATCCACTCGGAACGGTCCGCCCGGTCCGAGTGACGGCCAAACAACAAAAAAAAGACACGTTCCTGGCATGAAGAAATTCTGAGTTATCAGTTACTTGATGCAGGACCAGCTCCAAATCACTCCAAATTTTTTTGCTATAAGGTGAGTTTAAGGCTCCTCCGTGGGCCTGTTTTGAGCCTTCTTCTAAGACTCAAAGCGTGAAACTCATAAGTTTGGATCTAGAGCCGACTCGTATTAACGTTCCTCCAGGATAAGAATGGCATCTCACCGAGAGAGCAGTCCATGCGTCGATCTTGTTGCCTGGATTTAATGACACATCCATACTCTGATCACGAGTTAACCTCTTCCAAGAGATGATCGAATGTCACCAAGTTGCTCCTCGCGTGCACTCACCCCAGATCAGTCGGAAGCGCAGTGCTGGAATCCATTGAGATTTTGTTCAAACCTTGGTTGTTTGAAAGTACGATGACAGGTACCGAGTATTTCCGTAATCACTCGGGCCAAGTTGTGTCTTTCACAAAATCGTTCTGCAAAATCGATTCGGGGGCTAATGTTGGGGATACACATAACAGGTAGGCCCACGAAGGGTCGAAATATCATAAAGCATGGGGTCCACACAACATGTGGGTCCAGATAAATTTCATACAGACATACTATCCACTCGACCAAGCAGTATACCATCCACTCGGATGACAGTTCACCACTCGACCATACGACTCACTCGGATATACGAAGACCAGCAGGCAACAAAGCAGTCGGCATCATTCTCATGGTGAGGGCTTGGTAGTGGGCTGGCGTTATGGCATTCATGCCCCACTTTGTAACATAGGAGGTGAGGGGGTGGCGCACTCTATATAAGCCACCCCCACCACTAGACTTGGGGGCTCGGGGGCTTCCACCTCTCTCTCTTTCGCCACTAGTCTCAGGACTTAGCTCAGGTATGGGGATCCGTTCCTCTGGATATCATACACATTGTAATCTCCGGATACATACTAAGATAAACAAAGCCTCTCCGGAGCACGAGACGTAGGGTTGTTATCTCCACCGTGAGAGGCTTGAACTCGCTAAAACCACCGTGTCACCCATTTGCATCTCGATAGATCATGCTCCGTTATCCTACCCCTCTCTTATTGTCAGAATCGTTCCCACGACAGCTAGCAATGATGCAAGGCTAAGAGTGCGTATAATCCATGGACTCAATATTAGTCATAAAGAACTCACATACTTATTGCAAAAATCTACAAGTCATAAAAACCAAGCACTACACGCATGCATCTAGGGGAAGGGTTGGTAGGAGTTAACCATCGTGCGATCCTGACCTCCACACAAAGGATGACAATCAAAGAACACCTCATGTTTCAAATTTGTTACACAACGGTTACCATACGTGCATGCTACGGGACTTGCAAACTTCAACACAAGTATTTATCAAATTCAAAATTACTCAACTAGCACAACTTTAATATCACCATCTTCATATCTCAAAACAATCATCAAGTATCAAACTTCTCATGGTATTCAATGCACTGTATATGAAAGTTTTTATTATACCCATCTTGCATGCCTATCATATTAGGACTAATTTTATAGCCAAAGCAAATTACCATGCTGTTCTAAAGGACTCTCAAAATGATTTAAGTGAAGCATGAGAGATCAATAATTTCTATAAAACCACCACCGTGCTCTAAAAAGATATAAGTGAAGCACTAGAGCAAAATTATCTAGCTCAAAAGATATAAGTGAAGCACATAGAGCATTCTAATAAATTCCGATTCATGTGTGTCTCTCCCAAAAGGTGTGTACAGCAAGGATGATTGTGGTAAACTAAAAAGCAAAGACTCAAATCATACAAGACGCTCCAAGCAAACCACATATCATGTGGTGAATAAAAATATAGCATCAAGTAAAGTTACCGATGGACGAAGACGAAAGAGGGGATGCCTTCCGGGGCATCCCCAAGCTTAGGCTTTTGGTTGTCCTTGAATTTTTCCTTGGGGTGCCTTGGGAATCCCCAAGCTTATTCTCTTTCCACTCCTTATTCCATAATCCATCAAATCTTTACCCAAAACTTGAAAACTTCATAACACAAAACTCAACAGAAAATCTCATGAGTTCCGTTAGCGAAATAAAACAAACCACCACTTTAAGGTACTGCAATGAACTCAGTCTTTATTTATATTGGTGTTAAACCTACTGTACTCACCCCCTCTCTATGGTTCATAACCTCCGATACTAGCCATAGATTCATCAAAATAAGCAAACAATACACGAAAAACAGAATCTGTCAAAAACAGAACAGTTTGTAGTAATCTGTATCTAACGCAAACTTCTGTAATACAGAAAAATCTACCAAAATAGGAAGACCTAAATAATTTGTTTATTGATCCACTGCAATTGGAATCAGTATTTTATCACGTTCTGGTGATTTTTAACAATTTTTTTTGTGAGCAGAAAGTTTCTGACTTTTTCAGCAAGAACAAATAACTATCATCCAAGAAGATCCTATAGGTTTTACTTGGCACAAACACTAATTAAAACATAAAACCACATCTAACCAGAGGCTTGATCAAATATTTATTACTAAAAAGAACCAGAAAGCAAGAAAAATAAAATAAAATTGGGTTGCCTCCCAACAAGCGCTATCGTTTAACGCCCCTAGCTAGGCATAAAGGCAAGGATAGATCTAAGTATTACCATAATAATGGTAAGGAAAATCGCGAAAACTCCTCTCATATTCCCTACGTTCAGCAGCAAGCTTTCTTTGCGGTAAGCAAAAATAATAAAAAGGGCTAAATTTAATGGGACAAAAGTCCCCAAGATCAAGCTCGGGAGGTATGGGTTCCTCCTTTGGCCCCTTATATTGCACAACCAATTCATCATTATAAGCGTTATTTTGGCAAAAAGTCATGAGGCTTTGTTCATGAGAAAAACCTAACCCATTATTTTGAATAGCAAAATCATCATAGAGTTCAGAAATTCTATCAATTAGAACATCGGTAGGAACCTTTTTTTTAAGGTTTTCATTGTAAGAAACATGATCTAAAGATCGTAAATGCATTAAGTCTTCTTGATTAAAAAGGATAGCTTCTATGGGAGGACGACCAGCGTCCACCCTATAATGCACAAAAATTTCATTGGCTTTTTAATTATAAATCTAAACTCATGCGCCAAAAAGATAGTAGCTGCTCGCTTAACAGAAGAGTGCTCAATATTGGAAAATTCTAGAAAAATCCTTTGCATGCAAGGATGCATATGAATAAACTGTCTTTCAAGTTCAACTACGAGCAAAGATATAGCATCCGCAAGACTACTAGTTTTATGAAGAATAGATCCACCCATAGTGGGCAAAGCACCGGCACAAGTAAAGAAATCTTGAATAACTCCTTTTCCAATAATATTACCACTACCAATTCGAAACTTTTTAGTATGTAAGATAGTGGGTTCTTCAGGAGGATCATCAAAAGCATCAAAGTTTCCCATGTTATTACTATTGTCCTTATCAACGATAACCTCCCCAGTTTCAGACATAATGGCAGCAAAAACCACAAGGAGCAAGCGAAGAAGAGGCAAACAGAAAAAGAGGGCGAATAAAACGGCAAGGGTGAAGTGGGGGAGAGGAAAACGAGAGGCAAATGGCAAATAATGTAATGCGATGGATAAGAGTTTGTGATGGGTACTTGGTATGTCTTGACTTGTCCGTATACTCCCCGGCAACGGCACTAGAAATCCTTCTTGCTACCTCTTGAGCACTGCGTTGGTTTTTTCCCTTGAAGAGGAAAGGGTGATGCAGCAAAGTAGTGTTAGTATTTCCCTTAGTTTTTGAGAACCAAGGTATCAATCCAGTAGGAGACTACACGCAAGTCGCCTCGTACCTACACAAACAAATAAGAACCTTGCAACCAACGCGATAAAGGGGTTGTGAATCCCTTCACAGCCACTTGCAAAAGTGAGATCTGATAGAGATAATAAGATAAATATTTTTGGTATTTTTTTATGGTAAAGATTGCAAAATAAACACCGCCAGAAATCGCTAGTTGTCGGGAGATTAATATGATGGAAAATAGACCCGGGGGCCATAGGTTTCACTAGTGGCTTTTCTCAAGATAGCATAAGTATTATGGTGGGTGAACAAATTACTGCCAAGCAATTGATAGAAAATTGCATAGTTATGAGAATATCTAGGCATGATCATGTATATAGGCATCACGTACGCGACAAGTAGACTGGAACGGTTCTGCATCTACTACTATTACTCCACACATCGACCGCTATCCAACATGCATCTAGAGTATTAAGTTCACAAGAACAGAGTACCGCACTAGGCAAGATGACATGATGTAGAGGGATATACTCAAGCAATATGATATAAACCCCATCTTTTTATCCTCGATGGCAACAATACAATACATGTCGTTTCCCCTGCTATCACTGGGATCGAGCAACGCAAGATTGAAACCAAAGCTAAGCACTTCTCCCATTGCAAGAAAGATCAATCTAGAAGGCCAAACCAAACTGATAATTCGAAGAGACTTGCACAGATAACAAATCATACATAAAAGAATTCAGAGTAGATTCAAAAATTATTCATAGATAATCTTGATCATAAACCCACAATTCATCGGATCTCGACAAACACACCGCAAAAAGAGTTACATCGAATAGATCTCCAAGAAGATCGAGGAGAACTTTGTATTGAGAACCAAAAAGAGAGAAGAAGCCATCTAGCTAATAACTATGGACCCGAAGGTCTGTGGTAAACTACTCACACATCATCGGAGAGGCTATGGTGTTGATGTAGAAGCCCTCCTCGATTGATTCCCCCTCCGGCGGAGCACCGGAAAAGGCCCCAAGATGGGATCTCACGGGTACAGAAGGTTGCGGCGGTGGAAATAGGGTTTCGTGGTGCTCTCGGATGTTTTCGGGGTATATGAGTATATATAGGAGGAAGAAGTAGGTCGGTTGAGCTGCGAGGGGCCCACGAGGGTGGGGGCGTGCCCAGGGGGCAGGCGCGCCTCCCATCCTCGTGGCCTCCTTGCTTCTTTCTTGACGTCCACTCCAAGTCCCCTGGATCACATTTGTTCCAAAAATAACTCTCCCGAAGGTTTCATTCCGTTTGGATTCCATTTGATATTCCTTTTCTGCGAAACACTGAAATAGGCAAAAATACAGCAATTTGCACTGGGCATTCGGTTAGTAGGTTAGTCCCAAAAATAATATAAAAGTTCTTATTAAAGCCCATTAAACATCCAAAACAGATAATATAATAGCATGGAACAATCAAAAATTATAGATACGTTGGAGAAGTATCAATGATCATGTTTTGTAACAGTTATCGGCAACTGGCAGGAGCCATATGGTTGTCGCTTTATTGTATGAAATGCAATCGCCATGTAATTGCTTTACTTCATCACTAAGCGGTAGTGATAGTCGTAGAAGCAATAGTTGGCGAGACGACAATGATGCTACGTTGGAGATCAAGGTGTCAAGCCGGTGACGATGGTGATCATGACGGTGCTTTGGAGATGGAGATCAAAGGCAAAAGATGATGATGGCCATATCATATCACTTATATTGATTGCATGTGATGTTTATCCTTTATACATCTTATTTTGCTTAGTACGGCGGTAGCATTATAAGATGAACCCTCACTAAATTTCAAGGTATAAGTGTTCTCCCTGAGTATGCACCGTTGCGACAGTTCGTCGTGCCGAGACACCACGTGATGATCGGGTGTGATAAGCTCTACGTTCACATACAACGGGTGCAAGCCAGCTTTTGCACACGCGGAATACTCAGGTTAAACTTGACGAGCCTAGCATATGCAGATATGGCCTCGGAACACTGAGACCGAAAGGTTGAACGTGAATCATATAGTAGATATGATCAACATAGTGATGTTCACCATTAAAAACTACTCCATCTCACGTGATGATGGGACATGGTTTAGTTGATTTGGATCACGTGATCATTTAGATGACTATATGGATGTCTATCTAAGTGGGAGTTCTTAAGTAATATGATTAATTGAACTTTAATTTATCATGAACTTAGTCCTGATAGTATTTGCAAATTATGTTGTGGATCAATAGCTCGCGTATAGCTCCCCTGTTTTATTTTTGATATGTTCTTAAACAAAACTAAGTTGAAGATGATAGTAGCAATGATGCGGACTAGGTCCGTGATCTGAGGATTATCCTCATTGCTGCACAGAAGAATTAAGTCCTTGATGCACCGCTAGGTGACAGACCTATTACGGGAGTATATGCAAACGTTATAAACGTTTGGCAAGCTCGTGATGACTACTTGATAGTTTAGTGCACCAAGCTTTACGGCTTAAAACCGGGACTTCAAAAATGTTTTGAACGTCATGGAGCATATAAGATGTTCCAAGAGTTGAAATTAGTATTTCAGACTCATGCTCGTGTTGAGAGGTATGACACCTCTGACAGAACTTTGCCTATAAGATGGAGGAGAATAGCTCAACCAGTGAGCATGTGCTCAGATTGTCTGGGTACTACAATTGCTTGAATCAAGTGGGATTTAATCTTCCAAATAATATAGTGATTGATAGTGTTCCCTAGTCACTATCACCAAGCTACTAGAACTTCGTGATGAACTATAATATGCAAGGGATGACGTAAACGATTCCCGAGCTCTTCACGATGTTGAAATCGGCGAAGGTAGAAATCAAGAAAAAGCATGAAGTGTTGATGGTTGACAAGACCACTAGTTTCAAGTAAAAGGGCAAAGGAATAGAAAGGGAACTTCAAGAAGAATGGCAAGCAAGTTGCTACTCCCATGAAGAAGCCCAAAGCTAGACCCAAGCCTGAAACTGAGTGCTTCTACTACAAAGGAAATGGTCACTGGAAGTGGAACTGCCCTAGATACTTGGCGGATAAGAAGAATGGCATAGTGAACAAAGGTATATTTGATATACATGTTATTGATGTGTCCTTTACTAGTGTTTATAGCAACCCCTCGATATTTGATACTGGTTCAGTTGCTAACAGTAGTAACTCGAAACGGGAGTTGCAAAATAAACAAAGACTAGTTAAGGGCAAGGTGATGATGTGAGTTGGAAGTGATTCCAAGGTTGATAAGATCACCATCGCACACTCCCTTTACCTTCGGGATTAGTGTTGAACATAAAATAAATGTTATTTGGTGTTTGCGTTGAGCATGAATATGATTGGATCATGTTTATTGCAATACGGTTATTCATTTAAGTCAAAGAATTGTTGTTGTTTTGTTTACATGAATAAAACCTTCTATGGTCATACACTTAATATAAATGGTTTATTGAATCTCGATCGTAGTGATACACATATTCATAATATTGAAGCCAAAAGATGCAAAGTTAATAATGATAGTGCAACTTATTTGTGGCACTGCCGTTTAGGTCATATTGGTGTAAAGCGCATGAAGAAACTCCATGCTGATGGGCTTTTGGAATCACTTGATTATGAATCACTTGATGCTTCCGAACCATGCCTCATGGGCGAGATGACTAAAACTCCGTTCTCCGGAAGAATGGAGCGAGCAACTGACTTATTGGAAATAATACATACTGATGTATGTGGTCTGATGAGTGTTGAGGCTCGCGGCGGGTATCGTTATTTTCTGACCTTCACAGATGATTTAAGCAGATATGGGTATATCTACTTAATGAAACATAAGTCTGAAACATTTGAAAAGTTCAAAGAATTTCAGAGTGAAGTGGAAAATCATCATAACAAGAAATTAAAGTTTCTACGATCTGATCGTGGAGGAGAATATTTGAGTTATGAGTTTGGTCTTCATTTTAAACAATGTGGAATAGTTTCGCAACTCACGCCACCTGAAACACCATAGCGAAATGATGTGTCCAGACGTCGTAACCGCACTTTATTAGATATGGTGCGATCTATGATGTCTCTTACTGATTTACCGATATCGTTTTGGGGTTATGCTTTAGAGACGGCTGCATTCACGTTAAACAGGGCGCCATCTAAATCCGTTGAGACGACACCTTATGAACTGTGGTTTGGCAAGAAACCCAAGTTGTCATTTCTGAAAGTTTGGGGCTGCGATGCTTATGTGAAAAAGCTTTGACCTGATAAGCTCGAACCCAAATCGGAGAAATGTGTCTTCATAGGATACCCAAAGGAGACTGTTGGGTACACCTTCTATCACAGATCCGAAGGCAAGATATTTGTTGCTAAGAATGGATCCTTTCTAGAGAAGGAGTTTCTCTCGAAAGAAGTGAGTGGGAGGAAAGTAGAACTTGACGAGGTAATTGTACCTTCTCCCGAATTGGAAAGTAGTTCACCACAGAAATCAGTTCCAGTGTTTCCTACACCAATTAGTGAGGAAGCTAATGATAGTTATCATGAAACTTCAGATCAAGTTACTATTGAACCTTGTAGGTCAACCAGAGTGAGATCCGCACTAGAGTGGTACGGTAATCCTTTTCTGGACATCATGTTACAAGACCATAACAAACCTACGAACTATGAAGAAGCGATGATGAGCCCAGATTTCGCAAAATGGCTTGAGGCCATGAAATCTGAGGGGGGATCCATGTATGAGAATAAAGTGTGGACTTTGGTTGACTTTCCCGATGATCGTCAAGCCATCGAGAATAAAGGGATCTTCAAGAAGAAAACTAACGCTGACGGTAATGTTACTTTCTACAAAGCTCGACTTTTTGTGAAAGGTTTTTGACAAGTTCAATGAGTTGACTACGATGAGACTTTCTCACCCGTAGCGATGCTTAAGTCTGTCAGAATCATGTTAGCAATTGCCGCATTTTATGAAATCTGGCAAATGGATAACAAAACTGCATTCCTTAATAAATTTATTAAAGAAGAGTTGTATATGATGCAACCAGAAGGTTTTGTCAATCCTAAAGGTGCTAACAAAATGTGCAAGCTCCAGCGATCCATCTATGGACTGGTGCAAGCATCTCAGAGTTGGAATATACGCTTAGATGAGTTGATCAAAGCATATAGTTTTATACAGACTTGCGGTGAAGCCTGTATTTACAAGAAAGTGAGTGGGAGCACTACATCCTTTCTGATAAGTACATGTGAATGACATATTATTGATCGGAAATGATGTAGAATTTTCTAGAAAGCATAAAGGAGAGTTTGAAAGCAGTTTTTTTCAAAGAAAGACCTCGGTAAAGCTGCTTACATATTGAGCATCAAGATCTATAGAGATAGATCAAGACGCTTGATAAGAATTTCGACAAAGTATATACCTTGGCAAAATTTTGAAGAAGTTCAAAATAGATCAGTCAAAGAAAAGGTTCTTGTCTGTGTTGCAAGGTGTGAAGTTGAGTAAGACTCAAAACCTGACCACAGCAGAAAATAGAAAGAGAATGAAAGTCATTCCCTATGCCTCAGTCATTCCCAGGAGTAGATCACTAGACAACTGTTAAAGTTATCCTTAGTTACCTAAGAGAACTAAGGAAATATTTCTCGGTTATGGAGGTGATAAAGAGTTCGTCATAAAGAGTTACGTCTATGCAAGATTTGACACCGATCTGGATGACTCTGAGTCTCGATATGGATACATATTGAAAGTGGGAGCATTTAGCTAGAGTAGCTCCGTGCAGAGCATTGTAGACATAGAAATTTGCAAAATACATACGGATCTGAATGTTGCAGACCCGTAGACTAAAATTTATCTTGCAAGCAAAACATGATCACACCTTAGTACTCTTTGGGTGTTAATCACATGGCGATGTGAACTAGGTTACTGACTCTAGTTAACCCTCTGGGTGTTGGTCACATGGCGATGTGAACTATGGGTGTTAATCACATGGTGATGTGAACTATTGGTGTTAAATCACATGGCAATGTGAACTAGATTATTGACTCTAGTGCAAGTGGGAGACTGAATGAAATATGCCCTCGAGGCAATAATAAAGTTGTTATTTATATTTCCTTATATCATGATAAATGCTTATTTATTCATGCTAGAATTGTATTAACTGGAAACTTGATACATGTGTGAATACATAGACAAAAGAAAGTGTCCCTAGTATGCCTCTACTTGACTAGCTCGTTAATCAAAGATGGTTAAGTTTCCTAGCCATAGACATGTGTTGTCATTTGATGAACGGGATCACATCATTAGAGAATGATGTGATGGACAAGACCCATCCGTTAGCTTAGCATAATGATCGTTTAGTTTTATTGCTATTGCTTTCTTCATGACTTATACATGTTCCTCTGACTATGAGATTATGCAACTCCCAAATACCGGAGGAACACCTTGTGTGCTATCAAACATCACAACGTAACCGGGTGATTATAAAGAGGCTCTACGGGTGTTTCCGAAGGTGTTTGTTGGGTTGGCATAGATCAAGATTAGGATTTGTCACTCCGTGTATCGGAGAGGTATCTCTAGGCCCTCTCGGTAATGCACAACACTATAACCCTTGCAAGCAATGTGACTAATGAGTTAGTTACGGGATGATGCATTACGGAACGAGTAAAGAGGCTTGCTAGTAAGGAGATTGAACTAGGTATGAAGATACCGATGATCGAATCTCGGGCAAGTAACATACCGATGACAAAGGGAACAACCTATGTTGTTATGCGGTTTGACCGGTAAAGATCTTCGTAGAATATGTAGGAGCCAGTATGAGCATCCAGGTTCTGCTATTGGTTATTGACAGGAGATGTGTCTCGGTCATGTCTACATAGTTCTCGAACCCGTAGGGTCCGCACGCTTAACGTTCGATGACGATTTGTATTATGAGTTATGTGATTTGATGACCGAAGTTTGCTCGGAGTCCCGGATGAGATCATGGACATGACGAGGAGTCTCTAAATGGTCGAGAGGTAAAGATCGATATATTGGAAGGCTATATTCGGACATCGGAAAGGTTTCGAGTGATTCGGGTATTTTTCGGAGTACCGGAGAGTTACGGGAATTCGCCGGGGGAAGTAGTGGGCCTTAATGGGCCATACGGGAAAGGAGAGAAGGGCCTCAAGGGGTGGCCGCGCCCCCCATGGGCTGGTCCAAATTGGACTAGGAGGGCGTGGTGCCCCCCTCCTACCTTCTCCCCTCTTCCTCCTTCCCTTCCTTCTCCTAGTTGGAATAGGAAAGGGGGAACCGAATCCTACTTGGACCAGGAGTCCAAGTAGGACTCCCCCCTTGGCGCACCCCTTCTAGGGCCGGCCTCCTCTTCCTCCCTCCTTTATATACGTGGGCAGGGGGCACCCCAAAGGTACCCCAGGATTTGTCTTAGCCGTGTGCGGTGCCCCCCTCCACAGTTACACACCTCGATTATATCGATGTAATGCTTATGCGAAGCCCTGCGCCGGTAACATCATCATCACCATCGCCACGCCGTCGTGCTGACGGAACTCTCCCTCAGCCTCAACTGGATCAAGAGTACGAGGGACTTCATCGAGCTGAACGTGTGCTGAAGGCGGAGGTGCCGTACGTTCGGTGCTTGGATCGGTTGGATCACGAAGACATTTGACTACATCAACCGTGTTACTAAACGCTTCCACTTTCGGTCTACAAGGGTACGTGGACGCACTCTCCCCACTCGTTGCTATGCTTCTCCTAGATAGGTCTTGTGTGATCGTAGGAAAATTTTGAAATTACCGCGTTCCCCAACACACTCTTCATCATCTCACTGTTCCCCCGCGTACCCTAGCCTCGCTCGCCTCCCCCAGTACCACTATTCCCTTGCTAGCCGCTCCAGCACCAAGAGCCTTCTCCCCCGTAAATCAAGCCCCCCCCCCAAAACCCCACCTTCCAAACTCCACCATGGTCGAACGCGAACCGCGCAGCATCCATATGAGCCGCGATTGGAGCAATCTCCCCAGTGACGTCCTCGACCTCTGTTGTTCGTGTATGGATATGTTGAGCGGCTAGCTGCATGCTCGAGGGGCATGCACACGGCCATCGTCGAAGCGAGGCCTAAGCTTTTCAAGACACCCTACTTGCTGCTATCTGGTCTTGCGAGATTTTCTCAGCATGATACGGAGGCGTACATGATGCCCCTTGACTTCAATCCGACCTCCATTAGCCGAAACTTCTTTGCAGGTATGTAGTGGGTTGTCGTATATCATTTCCCTCGACTTCGATCCGATCACCATCGCCCGAAACTTCTTGCAGGTATGTACTGGGTCGGCATGAACTCCCACTGCATGGCTGCCGTCAGAGAAGACGGGAAAAACTTGGTGCTCGTGAACTTCCAGACCTCCCATGAGATTATCCTTCCTCCGTTGGATGATATACAGTTTTACCGTCGCGGTCCAAGTCATCTAGATTACGTCGTCAGTTGGACGCACCTTGTTTTGCAGAAGATTGTAATCTACCTAGTGCCCACACGACATGCGGATTACACAAACTTCAAGCTAATCGCCTTGTTCGACAAGGGACTCGCCTATCTTCCCGCCGGTTCCTTCTTTAGGTGGAGACATCTTAGCTCGCAGTGGATCGTCGTCAAAGCTGATACACACTTCTGTGATGCTATTGAACACAATGGCATCATCTACGCGATCGACAAAGCAGATGGCACCACGTATTGCTGGGACGGCGCGTGTAAGTTGTTTCCGTATGATGTTAATGATGACGCCATGACACTGTTTGAACTTTTTGTGATGATTGACATATCCCTGTTTGAGCAGAATTTGAGTAGAACTATGGCAATGTATTAGAGACGCCGTAAATCAGCTATATTTGGAATGAGTTAATTCATGCGATTGTGACCATGTCATTACAGCCAATTTGTACCCCTGAATAATCAAACTATTAGGAAGATATTGATATTCTCCTTATTTTATAGTAATCTATATACTACTAAATATGAGTGTGTATTAATGGCCATGTTAGTTTCCTCATTTTGATTTAGAAACATGCATCACGCTATTGATTTCATCTAACCATACATTAGGGAAGTAAATGTGCATATGGAGAACTCTATATTTGGAAGTAGTGAAATCCTGTAATGCTTACCATGTGTACATACCTATGTTCGCCGTTCAGCAATCAATGGCTAGAATAATATGCTCACAAAATTTTTGCCCATAAAACATGAGTATATAACAATGCATGGTCTGTTAGTTTCCTTGAAGAATTTGTTTGTGAGAACAGAACATGATTACATAACATGCATGACATGGTAGTTTCCTGTGAAGAATCGATTGTGAGATAACATGAGTATAACCATGCATGGCACTTCTATATTTTTGAACCCAGTATACATTTCCCTGTATTTTCCTCCCAGTTCCAACAGTGACATATCAATGTTGTTTCTTGCATTATCCTACTCATATTCTGAACAATGCTGATCTTACATTAACAATGACTGCCCTTTTTGATATGATGTAGTGTCCCTATAGTTATTGCCCTTTGTAATCACACCACCTTTGGCAAAAACAGGGGAGCACAACTGGTTCATCGCTCGATCAGAGGGCGGCAAAAGACTGATGATCATTCAGACACATGAGCCAGAAAAGTTATATTGCAAAAACCCCACTGTATGCAAGCACCGTGAAATACGTGAGTATCCGAACAGTGGCTGTTACGTCTATGAGCAGGATACCAGCTTGTTGGGGCCTTTAGGATTTTTGAGTTGGAGGCGGGTAAACAGCCTTGGTTCACACTCTCTGTTTCTCAGACTCAATTATCCGATTAACTAGGAGATCACTGTTGGCAAGGACCTTGATGGCAGAGAGGCTCTGTCGGTGGGGAACGACACCTATGGGATCACAAGAATCCCTACTACGGTTGCCGGGGCGTGGGGTTGTGAGAAGAGCAGGATTAACAGTCAACACAAGGATCGTTTACCCAGGTTCGGGCCGCGAGGATGCGTAAAACCCTAGTCTTGCTTTGGTGGATGTATTGAGTGTTCTTGAGCTTTCGAATTAGCTACGGTGGTCGTCCAGTTCAAAAGAGCCGAATCCCTCTCCTGGTCGCCCTGGGCGTCCTTTTATAGTCGAAAGGGGCTGCCACAGTGGCACACAGGAGGTGGAAAGGTCTACAGTGCGCGTGCTTATCGCACGTATTACAGGACAAGAGGCATTTAATGCATCACTTAGGTGTCCCTTAGCTTTATCTGGGACGGGAACGAGGCTCGTCCCGTCCGTCGCCGCTCCTCCTCGCTTCGACACGCGCCCTGGCCAGCGATGCATGCGGTGCCATGTAGGCAGGCAGGCAGCTGTGGTGGCACGGTGGTAGGGTCTTCACAAAGATCTTCATGTCGCCACGCAGGCGCTTGCTGAGTTGGCCTGGGAGCCGCATGTTGCCACGCGGGTGCCTGCCCAGCTGGTCGGGCTGGCAGCTGCATGCTAATGGTGGTGGAAACTTGGCTGGTGCGGGCCTGGCAGCGGCCCCACTGATTTCCTCGGCAAGGGCCTTGCCGGGGGCCGCGTTCGTCCCTGGCAAGGCGCTTGCCGGGGATCTTGTGGATCTCCTCGGCAAGGATCCCGCCGAGGGTCGCCGTCTTCTGGTCCTCAACTGATCTCATATCTATGGTCTTGACAAAGATCCGCATGCCACCACAGAGGTGCCTCCCGAGCCCTAGTTCCAATGTAGTTGGTTGGGTTAGAACCCGTGGGCTCAAGGGCGGCTCACTCAATGGGCGTTGGGCGTGCCACCCCGGCAAGGTTCTTGCCGGGTCTGCCGAGGCTGCCCCGGCAAGGGTCTTGCCGGGGGAGCCTGCTTCGCCCTTCTGTCCTTTTCGTTCTTGGCCTTGGCGTTGCCTTGGCCATCTTGTGCTTTGGCTTCTCTCCGGCTTCCCTCCCTTGCCCTGCTTAGTGTGGCCACAACGCGTGGCTCTGACTACCCATGCACAAGTAAAGGGGTACAAAGGAGTGCCCATACTTTTGTACACCGACAGGAGCCCCAGGGCTTGGGCCACACATAAGCGCGACACGTTGTTGGGCCAGGCCCAAAATGGTGCGCAGGCAGGCGGGGCGTATTTTTACCGCAGTAACTCTTCGTCCGCTGCGCTTCCCCACGACCCGCGTTGAACGCGCGACATGGAGGGGCGTGCATGACATGGGGGTCATGCGTGGGGCGGTTCCCACACGCATGCGTCACGTCGCAATTAATGAGGAAGGAGGCGGCCCGCGCCTTCCCCGTAAAAAGGAATAACCGCGGGCGCGCTGCTCACTTTACCCCCCTCCCTGCATCTTCTCCAATCTCAGAGCCGCCGCCCCCTTTCTTCCTCCTTCTCGAGCTCTTGCCTTCGTTTGCCACCGCTGCGCCTTCGCCATACTCCGCCCCTCGCTTCTCGCAGCCGCCATGGCTCCCAAATCCACCGAGGGCAAGGGAGTGGCCAAAGATACTGGGGCGACGGAGCCGCCGGAGAGTGCGTTGGCGGCGCAGTGGACGCAGCTCGCCTACTTCCCTTCGACAGTCGACGTGTTCGAGCTCCGGGAGGCCTTCAAACCCCTGTGGGGGGTAAAGACGGGGGAGAGATGACGGGGCATCCGGCTACGCGCGTCATCCCCGCCAACTGCACCGAGGCCGCCCCAAATCGGTACCCTTTTTTCGTTGGCTATTTCTCCTGCGGGCTCTGTCCCCCTTCTCCGATTTCTTCAATGACGTCATGCACACCTATGGCTTCCACCTTTTGGATTTTACTCCAAACGCCATGGCGTGCATGGCTCTTTTCGCGCACCTCTGCGAGGGCTTCGCCGGGGTGCATCCCAACACGGTGCTCTTCCGCCACTACTTCTTCCATCGGATCCAACCGGGGGGCACCATTTCCGGTTGCGTCGCCTGGATCCCAAGGGCCAAGGGAGCGTACCCGGAGGGCACCATGAAGGAGAGGTGGGAAGAATGGCGGGGCCGATGGTGTTGGATTGAAGAGAAGGATCCGCCAGCATTCTGCGAGGTCCGCCAGGCGCCGCCGGTCCGCAGAAGCAATTGGAGTGATGCCGATGTCAACGACGAGAAGCTCACGATCGCCACCACCAGGATCCTTCGGCTCACCGAGGCCGGGCTCACCCTTGAGATGATCGGGGAGGACTTCATCCGCCGCCGAATTGCTCCACTGCACAGCAAGGGGAGGCCGGCCTGGCTCTTCACGAACGCCGCCGACATCATGAGGCTTCGCCCCGGCCTCGACCACAACCTCACGGTGATGGGGCATGCCCACTTCTGCCAGCAGCTCTTCCAGCTCGACGTGAACCGCGACGGCGAGGTTGAGCGGACCGGCAAGGCCGCGAGGGCCGCTGCGAAGGCCGGCAAGGTCCCCAAGGGGCCCTTGTTCAAGTTGCCGGCAGGAGTGGTTCTGCTGAGCAACAACTCATGCCGGACCGACATCATCGCCATGATGCCGGACTTCAATGCGCATGGCCTTGACTTGAGATGGGTCGAGCCAGAGGAAATCCAAGTGCAGGAGTTCTTTGACACCTTGCATGAGGGGTACGTCACCGCCGAGCCGCGGCTCGTCCAGGACACCACCCAGGCAGAGCTGCATTACATCGCCGCCAGGGCGGCGGAGTGATGCTCGCTGAGGAGGCCGGCAGCGCTGGTGGCGTGGAGGACAAGGCTGCTACAGAAGCGGAGGAGAAGGAGCTCGCCCAGTGGGCGGAGGCCGCTGGGGAAGCCAGCAGCACCGGCACCGGGGATCCTCTCGTCGAAGATGTGGTGGACGAGTCGGAGGAGGAGGAGGCCGAGGCCGTCGACCCTCCGGCCATGGGGAGAGGACGAATTCTGCGGCGAGCCGGTCCGGTCCGGTTGGGCCGCGCAGCTGCGGCAGGCCCAAGAGATGTCCGCGTGCCAGACGAGGGCTGCGGCAGCGAAGAAGGTGGTCAAGGACGCGGTGGAAAAGAAGAAAACATCCGCTTCTTCTTCGTCCAGACGCGCCCAGACCCCACCTCCTTCCCCTCCCTCGGCAGACGTTGACGCGGGGGTCGTCTTTGACTTCGGGTCCCTCAACCCGCGGAGGAAGAGGAAGGCAGCAGAGGAGGAGTTGGAGGAGGAGTAAGCTTTGCTTCCCCTTTTTGTCATCTCCGTTTCCTCAAACAGTGCCGCCTATCTTGAATTGTTTTTATTTTGCAGGGACGTGGAGACGCTAGCGCAGAGGGTGAAGAGGGCCAGGGCCTCGACGAGCGGCCAGCCCCCGGCAGGCGCCTCTGGCACACCTCTGGTGGTGTTGAGCAGTCCGGACAGCAGCCCCCGGCTCAGCCCCCAGCGTGAGTCCACCACTTGCCCTCCGCCAACGTGTGTTGGGGGTACGATCAGTTGGCGCTGACCTTGTCGTGGTTGCAGGAGGAGAACAGCAGCAGGAGGAGCCAAAGAGGGCTAACCCCAACGCACCGCCCCCATCGACCACGCCGCCCCGAGGGGCATCCCCGGCAAGGGCGCCAAGCCCCGAGCCCATGCAGACAGAGGAGGAGGAGGCGAACCCGGGCGCCGATGGCTTCGCCTCGGCGCCAAATGATGGCGGGGAGGGGACCTCCACTTCCCAGCCCGGCACAGGTAAGCCATTCGCCTTTCGTCCTTGTTTACCCTTCCTTTTTTGTTTTGTTTTTGAATCTTGGTCTTTGCCTCGCCTCATCCTCTCCTCGGTGTTCAGATCCCCCCTCGGCAGACCTAGAGGACATCGACACCGTCATCGAGGATGTCGCCAAGGCCGCCGAGGCGGAGGCCGAGAAGATCGCCGCCGAGGAGGCCACCAAGGGCGCCGCTGAGGACGCCGCCAAGGAGTCTGCCGGGGAGCCCGGCAAGGGGCCTGTCGGAGAGGTCGGCAAGGGGCCTGCCGGGGAAACCGGCAAGTCCGCTGCCAAGGAAGAGGTGGTTGATGACCAGCCTTCCTCCTCTGCTGCCTCTGGCTCTGGCAGGTACCTGAAGGTGAGCGACGACCTCTTCGTCCACCTCCCAGGTGCGTCGAGCACCAGGGCTCCTGTCGAGGGAGAGGTGTTCGATGACGAGGTGCTTGCCGCCGCCGGGCTTGAGGTCGTTGACGAGCCGAGCGCTGGTGGCGACGGCTCCCAGGAAGAGCGGCTCCTCGACGCCATGGGCGCCAGCTTCCGGAAGCTCCAGGCGCTCCACCGCGCCCGCCTGGACAAGGCTAAGTCTGGAATGGCGGTGGCGGAGAAGGCGGAGGTGGACCTCCAGAAGCACGTAACCGAGTCGCAGGTCTGGTTCCGCCAGGCTTGCGAGGACCTGAAGTTCGCCCAGGGCGAGCTGGCCAAGCGCGAGGTGGAGCTCACCATGAAGCGGGCCGACATCAAGAAGGCCCAAGAGACGGCGGAGAACTTGGCTGCCGCAGCCGAGGCCACTCGAGCCCAGCACCAGGCCGCGCTGAACTCCCAGGAGGACCTTGCTGCGCGTGAGGAGAAGCTTGCCGCAACACTTCGCGGCAAGGATGAGGAGGTGGAGGAGCTCGTCGTGCGGCGGACCCAAGAACTGGAGCAGAGGCACGGGGAGGCGCTCGATGCCCAGGCTCTGGGCCACACCGGCAAGGTGAAGGAGCTGGAGGTGGAGCGGGACGGGCTGAAGGAGCAGGCTGTGAAGCTGTCCAAGGAGATGGACACGCTTAACGGCGCCCTGACTGAGGCGCAGGGCGCGACCGTCAGCAAGGCCGGGGAGCTCTCCGAGGCCCACAACTCCATCAGAGACCTCAAGCTAAAGCTGGAGGGTCTCGAGGGGATGCTTCGGAGAGCAAGGCCCGGGAGGAGATCCTGGCCAAGGATCTGGAGAACGAGAAGCAGCTGCGGAAGAACGAGGCCGCCAACCACAAGGATGTTGTGGACGGCCAGAACCGCTGGGTCAGCCGTCTTGTGGATGTCGCCGGCAGGATCACCGCCCAGCTAGCTACCATGGGGATGCCAAATGTGAGGTACGCCCCCAGAGCGCAGCGGGACCACCAACGCCAAGCTGACCCTGTTCTTCGAGGGTGTTCTCGGGGCCCTGGAGCAGTTCCACTCCAACAGGGCGGCTTCACTGGCCGACGAGAACCAAAGGCTCTGCCGGGGCGCCATGACCAAGGTCCTCACCAAGGTGGCGTATTGGAACCCCACCCTTGACTTCGACGCTGCGCTGGAGAGCCTGCCGGAGGGTACCAACCTCGCGCCACTCAAGGAGCGCATCGAGCTCATCATCAGCCTCATCGACGGAATTCAAAGGGTGGAGGGCCAGCGCCGGGATTAGGCACCCCGTTTCTTGTCGCCGCTGAAGGTTCATGACCAAGAAAATTCCTATCTTTAGTTAGAACCGCAGCAACAATTTGATGTAATATAACTCTGCAGTACTTTTGATACAATCCGTGCTATTCTCCTGTTCAACATTTCTTTCTATGTCCACCCTACGTCTATCGGGTAGGCTTGCCGGCGCGTAAACCCTGGGCGGCGTCTTGAGGACGGATCCCCAATGGCTGCCGGGCGAACCACCTTACCGCCCTTAACGCGGCCGCTCGAACTGTCGAGCTTGACTCGAGTCAGAATCGAGAGCGTTGCAAAGTGCGAAAGGCTACCCTGCCACTCTCGACGCGGCCGCTTGAGCTGTTGAGCGGACTCGAAACAGAAGAAGGGTGTTGCCAGTCGCGGGAGGGCCCCTTTGCGTGCAGGTTTTCCATACAAGGAACAAGATCTCCGAAGGAAATATTTAAAGGCTGGCATGACTTAGCTCTCTTGTCGCCGCTCTCGCGCCCTTCGCGCTTACAGGCAGGGCCATCCCCTTGGCCATCCTCTTCTGTAGAAACCATGGCCACGAGGAACTGTGGGGTTGGCTGCTAAACCAGATTCTCACAACTGCGCCCCCTACCTGGTGCGCCAAAGATGTTGGTGGGAAACGACACCTATGGGATCACAAGAATCCCTACTACGGTTGCCGGGGCGCGGGGTTGTGAGAAGAGCAGGATTAACAATGAACACAAGGATCGTTTACCCAGGTTCGGGCCGCGAGGATGCGTAAAACCCTAGTCCTGCTTTGGTGGATGTATTGAGTGTTCTTGAGCTTTCGAATTAGCTACGGTGGTCGTCCAGTTCAAAAGAGCCGAATCCCTCTCCTGGTCGCCCTGGGCGTCCTTTTATAGTCGAAAGGGGCTGCCACAGTGGCACACAGGAGGTGGAAAGGTCTACAGTGCGCGTGCTTATCGCACGTATTACAGGACAAGACGCATTTAATGCATCGCTTAGGTGTCCCTTAGCTTTATCGGGGACGGGAACGAGGCTCGTCCCGTCCGTCGCCGCTCCTCCTCGCTTCGACACGCGCCCTGGCCAGCGATGCATGCGGTGCCATGTAGGCAGGCAGGCAGCTGAGGTGGCGCGGTGGTAGGGTCTTCACGAAGATCTGCATGTCGCCACGCAGGCGCTTGCTGAGTTGGCCTGGGAGCCGCATGTTGCCACGCAGGTGCCTGCCCAGCTGGTCGGGCTGGCAGCTGCATGCTAATGGTGGTGGAAACTTGGCTGGTGCGGGCCTTGCAGCGGCCCCGCTGATGTCTTCGGCAAGGGCCTTGGCGGGGGCCGCGGTCGTCCCCGGCAAGACGCTTGCCGGGGGTCTTGTGGATCTCCTCAGCAAGGATCCCGCCCAGGGTCGCCGTCTTCTGGTCCTCATCTGATCTCGTATATATATGGTCTTGACAAAGATCTGCATGCCACCACGGATGTGCCTCCCGAGCCCTAGTTCCAATGTAGTTGGTTGGGTTGGGACCCGTGGGCTCAAGGGCGGCGACTCAGTGGGCGTTGGGTGTGCCGCCCCGGCAAGGTTCTTGCCGGGTCTGCCGAGGCTGCCCCGGCAAGGGTCTTGCCGGGGGAGCCTGCTTCGCCCTTCTGTCCTTTGCGTTCTTGGCCTTGGCGTTGCCTTGGCCATCTTGTGCTTTGGCTTCTCTCCGGCTTCCCTCCCTTGCCCTGCTTAGTGTGGCCGCGATGCGTGGCTCTGACTGCCTGTGCACAAGTAAAGGGGTACAAAGGAGTGCCCCTACTTTTGTACACCGACGGGCTCTGTTTGCTATGGAAAACTATGTCTACACGGCGAGCCCTAGGAGTTCGACAGAAAACTCCCCTGATTGTCAACGATACAGCCTGCAGCCAAAAGAAGGTGAGAATGACAAAGGCATCTAGATTAACTTTGATCCTTGGATGTGTCGAGTCCGACAGGCAGTGATGTGGTTCAAGCCTTCAGGTTGATAGGTAATTGGGCTGTTGCATCGAAAGGGTGGAGTACTGGTGTCTCTGGATCACTGGTGGCTGATCCGGGGCTGCAAATTATGATGGTGTTGGATCATCCCTCTTTGAATGACTTGTTGTCTTTGCTGCTTGTTCTGGATGGGTAGTTCTCCCTTTTGTTATGCATATTCCTTGTCATTTGGTCATCCTCGTCTATGTCACTCTTACTATGTAATAGTTGCCTCTATTTAGAATGTCATTTTCGTCTAGATCACGAGAGTCTGAGCGCTGCAGATAGGTGCGTTTTGGTGGTGTAGCAAGACATCTTATGAACTATCATGTCTTGTTGTTTATGTCAGTAGTAGTCACTAGTCAGTGTTTGAATGTTGTATATATCATTGTTTCGAACTGTTTATTGTCTCGAACTGCTGGTGGGCTAAATGAGGGCATCACCATTCTCCAGTGTTCAGAGTATATCTCCTTTTTACAAGTTATAATTTGAGCTTAGTGTCTTTTCGATGATGTACACTTGTTTGGGCCAGTGAGGTGTCGTTGAATATGGGCCGAGTAGTAACACAATGCCAAATAGGTCAATTATGACTCTCAGGCTGGGCTCTCAAAAGATCCTCAAAAAAGGCCGGGCTCTCAAAAAAAGAAAGAATAGGGACTCTTAGGCCGACATGTGGGCGCCACCGGTGTTTTCGTGCGCTTGCGCACCGAGAGCATATTGGCGCGTGTTCAAAATTCATGCTACCTTTTCATCCCCAATCTCCCGCCCCTCCCCCACCTCTGGAATCTCGATTCCTACTCCAGTTCCCCCAATACCCCTCCTGTACTCCCTGTACTCAAGCGCACTATCATGTCGCTGGTCAACGCAGATCTCCGAGCCGGAGATCCTGAGGTCCTTCCTGCCTTCGGGCTCTGCGTGATGTCGCTCAACAGAGGCATGGCGGCGCTTGACGACCAGTTTGCCGGCAAAGTGCTCATGGTAACCATCAACGGCGACCGACCTCCCGTCTCGCCGGACGACCTTGTCAATTAAAGCTCTTGGCATTGCGCACGGCATCCAAATAAGTGACTTTCTCGTTGAAGTCTGTCCGCCACCGGCTGATTTCTTCGTCAGGTTCCGGACAACTTTCAACTGCAGTCGTGTGTTCGAATCTTCCCAGCGTTTGTTCTGTGATGGCGCGCTGGTGAGCTTTGATCGATGGCACCCAGGATGGGGCTCGGTGCCTTGTGATCTTGAGTTTTAACAAAGCTTACCTTCCACGGCATGCCTCGACGTGCTTGGAACAACGAGTCCATGAATGAGGTTATCAACGACCTTGGAGGTGAGCTCGTAAGTATGTTTGTTCCTCCAGACAGCTGGGCTCCGACGGTTATGGCATGGATGAAGAAGCCATCCACCATATCGAAGGTGATTGGTGTTGAGATACCGGTGCAGGAACCGAGCTTGTACTATTCGTCGCCACCAAGGACGCTGCGGACCATGTTAGGGATGTACATGTATCGAGTGTTTGTGCATGTCGAAGAAGTGGTCAATCCATCAATCGAAGTCCTGCCGCCGCCGCTGGTGCCCGGGTCCGTCGACGACGTCCATTACAGGAGTTAACGTTAGACTTTCCCCGTGTTGCTCGGAATGATGGATGGCACATGGCCTACTCCATCGCGCGGCGGAGGCAACTGCTTCTTTGGGAGAAGAGGCAGGGCTGGCTGCCTGGATGTGCTCTAATTTGAGGTAACAACTGAATCTTGTCAGATACTGTACTAGTTAAATCCGAGCTATGGGTGTGAAGCACTGATGTGCCAGTACATTTGAGTGTGACCTGTTCTATTTTTTTACCTGAATTTTTTTAGAAAGGGTTGTACGTCAACTTAATGTTCTAGCAGAACTTATATATTGTGTTGTCTGTCTGTTTTCTTTGCACAGCATTCAAGATATTTCCCCGTCATTGATAAAGACGATGAACCGTTATGTACGAGTTCGTTGGTTTCATCATAGCCCTACTCGTAGTGATCCACTGCTTCCACCCTGATTGTGCCGCCTGCGTGAAATTTTTGTATGCAACTTCAGTGTGCTATGCCGCGCCTCCTATGTCTGTGGGCGCGCCTCCCGTGCCTGCGGCCGCGCCTCTCGTGCCTGCAGCAACGCCATGCAGGCAGAGACAGAAGCCGGGTGCATGGAGAGCGACGAGTCAGTGGCCAGCTTCTCCGTGTCCGCCGCCATCATCGAGGAGAAGTAGAACACGGGAGGCCGCCGCCACTTGGGTCCCATGAAGGCCACCGCCAAGGCGACGACTGCGCATTCAGGTGGTTTCTTTGCTGCTTCGTCTCTTCCGAGGACCTTTGTCGACCTCGCAAGTGTCTGCCAGACATGAGGAAGACAATGGGATCCGCGGGCGGCCATTTACATTAGGTACTCCCTCTCCGGCTGGCGGGAAATATTTGTTCTAAGAATGGATAAATTGGATGTATCTATAACTAAAATAAGTCCAGATACATCCATTTCTAGGACAAGTATTTCCGAACGGAGGGAGTATTAATTATACCAAGAGAGCCGGATTAGCACCGCTTAGTTCATGTAAATGTAATGAAATCCATCATGTTTATATGAAGATCTGGCTTTTTTATACGAAATCCCGCATGCTTATATGAAAACAGTTCGTGTTTGCACGAATTTCATCTGGTTGGTTAGAGTTGTGAAAATGTATGCCGCTGGCATTTGATGTCGTCCTCCGTGGAAGGAAGTGGGAGGAAATTTGCCGGCTGCCATTGGAGATGCTCTTATGCTGGAAATAATAGAGTCACATCCAATCCATTTGAGTTAATTGCGTGTATGATTCTCCTTCTATAAAAAGTTAATTGCATGTTCCACTGTCAGTACAGTAGAGAAAGAAGTATATATTAAATAAGTAATATATAATATAAAAAATCTAAAGTTAAAGACAGAATTCGAACTCAGGTCATCGTGTTGCGAGCATCCGACGCTAACAAGTCCAGCACATTTTTGTTGTAGACCATGCTGGAGATATATCTCCATGTCTACTCATATACTCCATCCGTTCCTAAATATTTGTTATTTTCAGATTTCAAATGGACTACCACATACGGATGTGTGTGTAGACATATTTTAGAGTGTAGATTCACTCATTTTGCACCGTATGTAGTCACTTGTTGAAATCTCTAAAAAGGCAAATATTTAGGAACGGAGGGAGTAGAAGACAAAGTTGGTGATGATGGTGTGCGTGCCATCCTGCAATATAGGCCGTCGGATTTAGATCTAACGGATCGGAAGGAAACTATGGCAATTTTGCAAAAAGATACCCACACCCCTCTCCACGTTTGCAAATAAGGCCTTCCCTCGTCCATCCTTTTCTCTACTCTTACTAGCAATGTGCTCGTGCGTTGCAACGGATCCAAAATAGAATAATACATGTTCACAAACTTGAAAGAAAAATACTCTAGTTTGGTGTGTATATCACTAAAAATATACTCATATTAGGTTTCACTCAAAATATATTCCTTGTGGCTGTTTTGATGAGGTGGGGGAGGGATGCGGTTGGTTTCAAGATACTAAGGGGTTTCTGCAAATTGGATCAGAGAAGTGGGGTCTTGTTGCAGAAATGCCATGACTTACATCATAGTCGTTAGATGCAGATCTGATGGTCAGAAATGACGGATGGTAGACACACCATCATCACCAACTGAGTCTTTTATAGGAGTAGAGATAAAAAACAGAGTTGGTGATGATGGTGTGCCTGCCATCCTGCAATATAGGTCGTCTGATTTATATCTGACGGATAGGAAGGAAACAATGGCAATTTTGCAAAAAGATACCCACACCCCTCTCCACATTTGCAAATAAGGCCTTCCCTCGTTTATCCTTTTCTCTCACAAGATAAACTACTCATATAAATGCATCTTGATGTTCCGTGCAATGCATGGGCATCTTGCTAGTCTCTTACGAGATAAACTACTCATACAAATTCATCTTGATGTTCCGTGCAACGCACAGGCATCTAGCTAGTTTCTTTTAAAATAGTTACTGCGATAATTGGGTTGAAGTGATATATTATATGTGTGCACCGAATGATTTCAGATTCACTAGTAGTAACAAAGAAAAGGTTGTCTTGTTAATTAACAAAAAACAGGGTGAAAAGTATCACGTGAGGCCGGTGAAAACAAGGCACATTGGGTTCAGCGTCATCGTCACTACAGCTGTGCGCGCGCGAGAAGTCTACATATCGAGGGGGCTACGGAGAAAAAGATGTATCAAGTGTGTTTGAGCGAGTCATAGAGACACAATGTTTGAGAGAGAAACCAATTGACAGATTAAGATCAGATCGAGTTGTCATCCTTCTGTTGTCATTGTTGGGGTTGGAGGGGGGAAGGGGAGGGAGAAAAAGACGTATTGAGAGTGTGCGCGGTAGGCACAGAGGCACAACTAGCGAGTGTGTGTGTATCTGTGTGTGTTTGCAGGAGGAGTAGATAGATTACTATCAAGATCGAGGTGCCACCCTACTCCTTCGGTGTCGGGTACTGTGTGTGTGTTTGTGTGTGTGTGTGTGTGTGTGTGTGTTTGAGAGAGAAGCCAGTCAATAGATTAATATCAAGATTGAGGTGTCAACCTACTCCTTCGGTGTCGGGAAGTGTGTGTGTGGGTGGATGGGGGGGCAGTGACACTTACATATCTCTACTCTTATAAAAAACAGAGTTGGTGATGATGGTGTTCCTGCCATCCTGCAATATAGGCCATTCGATTTATATCTGACGGATAGGAAGGAAACTATGGCAATTTTGCAAAAAGATACCCACACCCCTCTCCACATTTGCAAATAAGGCATTCCCTCGTTCATCCTTTTCTCCCACAAGATAAACTACTCATACAAATGCATCTTGATGTTTCGTGCAATGCATGGGCATCTTGCTAGTAGGGACAAGGAGTTTGTGTGACCCATATCTATATTAAGGCATAGGTAGATAGGATGTGTGCGAGGGATACTTAAAGCATCACGGAGATAAACAAACGGTGTGCATGCAAGTGCCGGAAAAATGAAGCGATAAACAATGTCTACGCGCGTGCGCGCGCGCGCGTGTGTGTGTGAGAGAGAGAGAGAGCAAAATCTCAAAACAAAAGGTGCTCTGCTGGAATCCCATTGTATGTATTCATATGGTTCCGGAACTCGAGTTAACCTTAGGCATATGTGTGAGAGACATAATTATCCTTTGAGACATTAGTGGTTGTGGGTGGGCAGAGTTAAAGGGGTGGGCATGTTAGACAGAGAGAGCGTGTGTGTTTCTGTGTGAGAGACTTGTAGGACGGGGTAGAAAGATGAATTCTAACCTTGCCGGAGGGATAGAAATACACAAAGTGCGCGTGTGTGATTACGATGCCCACAGGGAAATGAGATATGTATGCGTGTGAGAGAGATTGCACAATTCATTCACGTATCACTATCTAGCGATCGTGGACGTGCATCGCTTGAACATAAATCAATATCTACTTCGTATCGTGGCCAAAGGTACAATATCGATTCAACGCTATAAAGATTGGACACTCACATATCACATTTTTTTCTATCTAAATAAACCTTTTCAATTGTGCATGCCAAAGTTACAGTGATGTTTCTTCAAACAACCAATGTAGCTATCATGTACACGCACCATTGTATTTAAGGTTCTATTATGAAGTAATATATGTAATATTCATATATGAATTCAACGGGTACGCAATTTATGAAATGGAGGCTATGTAATCATATGAGGTAACACTTTTAAGTAGCGGACTACAATATCCATTTCTTTTGTGGGACTACAATATCCATTTCTTTTTGTGCGCCTCTACACTAACACGTCAATGCATTATGTTTATAGTAAATAACCAATGGCACTAAATTATCTATTTACACGAGAAATACATATGCTGAGCATTTGATCCCTTTTTTTTGTGAACGCGCCTCTACACCCGTACGATTGGTCGCGCCCGTGTGAACGTCCAAGTTATTGGCGCATCATCCCGAGTTATTGTCTTTTCTTCCGGGGTGGACTTCACACCAGTTATTAACTGCTGACGCATGCCCCGTGTACACAGTCTCGCATGACCTTTCCGCTAGCACGGTCCAAAATTAGTTGAAACTGGATACGAATGATCCCGCGGGCGGCAAAATCTCCCGCCTCCTTCTAAAATTTCCACCACCTAGTCTTTAGCATGCAAAATTCCCCTTTTGTCCTTGGTGCAAGGAGAACAACAGTAACAATACTGCCCTCATCTACATAATAGGTCGGGGCTGCTTTGGTAACTTCCGGTTCCCCCCACCACACGGCACCCCCATTTTCTCTGCCCCTCCCACAAAAACGACTAACTCCACAACACCAAAGCATCTTACATCACGCCGTCCGTACTTCATCGGCCTTTCTACCCCTCCCCTCTCGAAACCCTAGACTGCTCATCCACCGGCGTACCAGAGCCCATTCACTACCAGCGGCGTCCACCTCGTTGGATCTGCTTCTGCGGCCGCATCTACCCCTCCCACCTCCACTAGAAACAAGTAGACTGCTCATCCACCACTATACCACAGCCCATTCAGTGCTGGCCTTGTCCATGGCACCGGATCTGCTTCGCCGGTACTCTCGTCAACCGTAGCACATCTGCAGCGGCTCATTCGTACTCCCCACCGGAGACGCTTCGTCCACACCCCCTGGAGCCACCCCACCGACGGCCTCTGATCCTGTTTGCCGACACCTTCCTCAACCCTACCGGAGCCGCTTCGCCGACACCATCGTCAACCCTACCGGAGTAGCTTCGCCTATACCATTCTCAACCCTACTGGGGCCGCTTTGCCAACTCACAAGTCCACGGCCATAGATCTGCTTCGTCGCACCCTCATCCAACCTACCGGAGCAGCTTCTGACGCCCCGTCCATGGCCGCAGATCCGCATCGTCGACACCATCCTTAACCCAACCACCGGAGCAGCTTCACCGACGCCCTCGTCCACGGCCACAGATCCGCTTCGCCCACACCGTATCCACCTTACCGGAGCCGCTCCACAAACACCCTACTCGACGGTTCTAGATCTCCTTATCGGACCCCGACAGCCAGCGCAGCGTCATCACCCTTGACATTTCTAACATGATTCCCACCATATGGCAAGATGCCAAGCACCCGCCACGGCATAGGTACTTGTCACCTTTAAACCCGTCCAGCATCACCTGCCCGATGTACTTCAAATATACTAACAGGTCGCTGTTACCTGTTATGCAGCTGGCAAAAACTACAAGGACGATGTTTCTTCTGGATCTAACAACTTGGCCAACCAAGAGGCATTCCTATGATCTTGTAAGTCTCTGTCTCTCTCTCTTGTATTTGTCGGATTTCGGGTTCCGGCAAAACCCTTACGGTTCGAACACTGGGGTGCGCATGAAGATCTCTCCTCCCTCTAGCTCGCTCGCATCTAGATCTCACGGCCTAGCTCGACGAACCCAAAGAACAAAGAGACACAAGGTTTATATTAGTTCGGGCCACCGTTGTGGTGTAATACCCTACTCCAGTGTGGTGTGGTGGATTGCCTCTTGGGCTCCACGGTGACCTCCGTCTTGCCGTCCTTCTGGTCTTGGTCTCATTGCACCGATATGGAAACCTTTGCCTGATGCCTCGGGACTCCTCGCCTACACTTGCCCCTTTAGCACCAAAGAGGAAGCGAGGACACTGCGCGCGCTGGCGCCCGCCTGGCCTTGGTCATCATGGCTTACGTCACGGGAACCTCGCGAGGTTCCCCTTACCTTGATCTCTCCGCCCCTCGCGAGCCTAGCCTGGTGAGGCTTCCCCCGAGGAGGTCTTGCGTCGTCCGCCTCGCGAGGCTTGGCCCCTCGCGAGGGTCTTGAGTGTTTGCTGGTGAAGATGGGCCATACGGGCCCACTGGTGGAGCCACGCCGTGGGCCGCAGGAAGGCAAGTCTGGGGACCCCCCTTCCCAGAACGCCGACCGTATTGTTGTGTGCCTGTTAGCGTGCTTTGCTAGGATTTTCGACCAGTAATCCCTTTGTGCAGACAATGATTTCTACTACTGGCTGCTAAATTAGATATGTAGATGTCATACATGATACTACCTCGTACCTCCGTTCCTAAATATAAGTCTTTCTAGAGATTCCACTATAGGCTACATATGGAGTAAAATGAGTGAATCTACACTCGAAAATGCATCTATATACATCTGTATGTGGTCCATACTGGAATCTCTACAAAGACATATATTTAGGAACAGAGGCGGTACATTACACAAAATCGTAGGTGGCATGTAGGAATTCCAGTGCACTACATTAGGCTCCCTTAGAGTGCCTGCTAGTCCAGCACACAGAGTCATGGCTAGTTTATGCTACGCACACAATCATTAATAGGCGTGGTTTAAATATGCGCAAGGGATATGCAATGTATTATCATGTAGAGATGTATGAAATTAGCCGTGCCAACTTGCAGATAGGGTTACACAATGAAAAAGTACAAGATGTATGTGGCAATTTCATGGACCATCGCAAAAAAAGGTGAGGCAGTGGTGAGCCTATACAGTTTGCTATGGTAGGTCACTCCTCCATTGCAATCATCGTGACATGTTATTTGTATGTCAATCCTATTGGCCAAGTTTCTAAGGGACAGTTATTATGAGTTATCCTAAGAAAATAAGCACCTGTGAATATAAGCTCCAGGTAATAAGCCAACCAGTTCTTTTCATTGCCTTCCTTTTCAGCTTATCTTTGGTATGATCAGTGAAAAGTCTAGATTGCATTATATTTTTTCATTTTGCTGCCCATATGAAAATTAATTTGACTTGCAAACATCACAAATTGAACCCAGTGCAGTAATTAGTATGATAGGAAAACAAACCATCACCATTTGTTCAAAATGCAAATACAAAGATACCATCTACTTGGCACAATCTACTTTGGTAAATGTCTTCCATAGAGATCCCATTGCCTAATTTAAATGAAGAACGCATGACCCACATTTAAATGAAGAACAATTATTTATTGAAATTTGATGGTCCAAGTGGCTGGTTATTATCATATAGCAGCACCACCTGAAAGCATCATATAGCAGTAGCAACAGCTCATAGCAACTCATCATACAGCAGCAGCAGCAGTAGTGTGCAATTCATCATATACCAGCAGCAGCTCATAGCAATTCATCATATAGCAGCACCAGGAGCAGCTCATAGCAATTCCTCATATAGCAGCAGCAGGAGTAGCTCATAGCAATTCATCATAATACAGCAGCAGGACCAGCTTATAGCAACTCATCATATAGCAGTAGCAGCAGCTCATAGCAATTCATCATATAGCAGCAGCAGCTCATAGCAATTCATCATATAGCAGCAGCAAGAGCAGCTCATAGCAATGCATCATATAGCAGCAGCAGAAGCAGCTCATAGCAATTTATCGTATAGTGGATCAGAATGAAAATTTGGCAAAAAATCAGAGGAGATCCTCACCTTGTTGGATGAGCTCATCCTTCAATAGCACCTCAAGGCCACGACCTGGGAGGAGGGGAGGGGGAATAAGGTGCTGTCTGCTGCAGTGTGGCATCCGGGCTAGTTGTGCGGCGCCCGCCGGAGTAGTGGTTTGGACGGACCACAGTGGAGCAGCTGCTAGAGACCATGAGAATGAGGGGCGGCGCCAGAGGGAGGAGCAGCCGGGGAGATTTGCCCCTACCCGCCGGCCATGTAGCCTAGCTGGACAGAGCATCGTCGAGGACCAGGCCAGATGGGACCAGTGGCGACTACTCGCTGGAGGAACCCTAGTGCTGCAGGCAGGGGATCGAGGTAGAGGGAAAGGGGAGAGGAGATGCAAGCGGGCAGGGCAATGAACACTTGCATGTTTGTTTTTACTTGAGGGTCAGGTGTGACGCGGGCGTGAGCAGTTGCATTTTGAGTGTAATATAGGCAGACAACAAAGTCATTTCACTATTCCCCTTCCCTTCAAATTTTAGTGAGCTTCTACCCGAAACACCACCCTCCAAAGCGAAATAAGTTAAGCCCAAGCCCATAACTCAAAAATGACGGCTTTACATCTTTTATGGCTTATTTTGACAATAAGCCCTGAAAAGGCGGAATCAAACTGGCCCTTAACCTGCAATTCAATTGTGCATGCAATCATGAATCACTCCTGCCTGCTATAGTGTACATTTAGGCATCATCATACATGGCATAATCTAATACATGTGCATTCCATTGTAGAATCTGGAATATGCAATGTTTATGTTAGTTCATACGTTGCACATGATGTTTAAATGCCCCTTAAATCTGGTCAGTCAAGTGATGGTCTTTAAGCCTCCTTCTTTGCTTCTTTTCTTGATATGTAAGATTTGCTCACACATCTGTTCAATTTCTTGTTTGCATCAGCCAGCCATACTAGGACTGTTTGCTTTGATTACTTGCTGTTCTTGACCTAACACTCTAACAGAGCTTGTCAACAATTTAGACACTAAGGGCTGCTGTAGTGGGGCCTTGTCTAACTCATAGGTGACATAAAGGTTTGGTGATAACCCACAAGTATAGGGGATCAATTGTAGCCTCTTTCGATAAGTAAGAGTGTCGAACCCAACGAGGAGCTAAAGGTAGAACAAATATTCCCTCAAGTTCTATCGACCACTGATACAACTCTACGCACGTTTGACGTTCGCTTTACCTAGAACAAGTATGAAACTAGAAGTACTTTGTAGGTGTTTTTGGATAGGTTTGCACAAATATAAAGCGCACGAGAATAAAAACTAGGGGCCGTTGTAAGTAAAGAAGAAATAAAGTAAATATAGCGAGTGTGGAAAAGTGGTGGTAGGAGTTGCGAAATTGTCCCTAAGCAATTGACTACTTTACTAGACCGATAGCAAGTTTTATGTGGGAGAGGCCACTGCTAGCATGTCATCCCTTACTTGGGATTCTATGCACTTATGATTGGAACTATTAGCAAGCATCCGCAACTACTAACGTTCATTAAGGTAAAACCCAACCATAGCATTAAGATATATTGGTCCCCCTTCAATCCCGTATGCATCAATTTCTATGCTAGGCTGAAGCTTCTGTCACCCTTGCCCTCCAATACATAGTCCTATCAACATACAACTAACCCTATGGTGTGATCCACGCCCGCGCTCATATGATGGGCACCAAAGGACAGCAACATAACCACAAGCACATTAAATCAATCATAGAAATTCATCAACCACCGATAGGACAACAAAAATCTACTCAGACATCATAGGATGGGAACACATCATTGGATAATAATATGAAGCATAAAGCACCATGTTCAAGTAGAGGGTACAGCGGGTTGCGGGAGAGTGGACCGCTGTAGATAGAGGGGGGAAGGTGATGGAGATGTTGGTGAAGATGGCGAAGGTGTTGGTGATGATCGCGGTGATGATGGTGGTGGCCACGGCAGCATTCCGGCACCACCGGAGGAGAGGGGGAGAGGGGCCCCCTTCTTCCTCTTCTTCCTTGACCTCCTCCCTAGATGGGAGAAGGGTTTCCCCTCTAGTCCTTGGCCTCCATGGCATGGGAGGGGCGAGAGCCCCTCCGAGATTGGATCTATCTCTCTCTGTTTCTGCGTTCTCGTCTGCTACCCTTTCACCGTTTCGTGTATATATGGAGATCCGTAACTCCGATTGGATTGAAACCTTCGCCCAGATCTTTTTCCAAAAATTAGCTTTCTTGCGGCCAAAGAAGGGCATCAACCGCCTTACGGGTGGCCCACGAGGGTCAGGGGCGCGCCTTCCTGGAGTGGGCGTGGGCCCCACCCTCGTGGCCACCTCGGGCACCGTCTCGCGTTGATTTTACTTCTCAAAAATCACAAATATTCCAAAATAATTCTCCGTCCGTTTTTATCCCGTTTGGATTCCGTTTGATATGGGGTTTCTGCGTAACATAAAACATGCAACAAACAGGAACTGGCACTGGGCACTGGATCAATATGTTAGTCCCAAAAATAGTATAAAAAGTTGCCAAAAAGTATATGAAAGTTGTATAATATTGGCATGGAACGATCAAAAATTATAGATACGACGGAGACATATCATTTGGCTGTACACTAAAGTAGGCTCTCCAAGAGTACCTGGAGATCCAGTTTGAAGGTATGCCTAGTTTTTACATAGTGCAGACATAGTGAATGCTCATTTCATTGTGTGCAAGTGCAAGAGATGTGGCATGTTTCATTATGTGGTATTGTTTTGTTATAATCTCACCCTTTTTTGTTGTTCACAGACTAGAAAGTATGCATATTTATCTTCCAAGGAGACGAGTAACTAGTTTGTGTCACCTTGCAGAGGGGGTGCAATGAAGATAAGATTGAGGATTTCCAAGTACAAGATGTTAGGAAGGAGCCTTGCAAGAGAAGTAGGAGCTGCGCTGAGCCTGTTCAACCAGTTAAGGTAAGTCACTGTATCCAACTCAATAGTTCAATTCCTTGTTTGTTTTAGGCATAGTTAATTTGCTCTTTTCAATTGCTTTATTTGTCCACAGTTAATGAGATGCCCAAACAATGATGCCTGATGTTGGGTAACTATTAGTTGACATAATTAAAGGCCTTACCATTTAATTACTCTGGCGAAGTGTGCCTAAAGCTTTGAAGTCTATTAACCAACTATTATTGCATGAGGCTCACAATCTAGTTTATACTAGGCTATTGATTGCATAGTTTTGCTTGCTGTAGTAGGTTTGTATGAATCCCTCTGCTGTTCATTATGCTCCCTAAGACTTTAATTGAGCTACAAAATGGCTAACTGCTTGCTTACTTATATGCAACGTGCTGTCTAAATTTGTAACTTGTTTGTGTTTTGGATTGGGCCCCAACATCATGCTCCTCTGGTGAGCTAAGAGAGATTTCTGTATGCAGGCTGCACAGACCACCTTTTTATAATTTTTAAAATATCACCTGCTTATGCTTCATGATGTGTAACATTATTGTTAGTCCTGTTTTGCCATGTACAAAATAGTCTGTCTTGCTCGCTTCACTGTTGTAACTATATTTTTGCCCTAGTCATGTGTACTTACAGAAACATTTCAGGATGAAATGACATCAACACAAAGATCTGCGAGCAGTGCGGCATGGCCGTTACCGAATGATTATGGATTGGAATTGGAATGTGCTGATGTTCTCGAGCATCAACTAGAGGTGGCAAGACAACGTGTACATGATTCTCAATGTACAATCAACAAGTTGAGACTGGACATGCAGGTGTTAGATGCAGGAGTCAAAAAATGAAACAAGACACTGAGGTAACCACGAAGGAATTGGAGATTTTGCAGACTGAAATTTGGGCTATCTAAATCCGTCCAATCCTATTTTCTGAAGAGATTATAGTTCAAATGGTAAGTTCTGTTGATGCGTGTCCATGATGTATGAGCTTTATTTGTCCAGTGTATGTAATTTGTTGTTTGTGTACGCTTTATAATCACTAGTGCCGAACTATAATGCCCAGTGGGTATATTCTGCTGTAATTTCTTTATTGTATAGTGTAGGATTATTCTACGTTTCTATGCCTTAGTCTTTTTATTGTATAGTGTATGTTTTTTAGAGGCGATAGTATAGAGTAGGATAATTCTTGAATATGCTATATCGTTGAAACGGGGGCCAACACGCCCAAACATTTCATGGAAGCCATACAAACGAACAAACATGTGTAGTCAAAGCGGGCCTTAATTGGGCTGGTCAAAATAATATTAAGTGGATCCCAAATGATGCGGCCCATCGTAACAACGGTTCTTAGCAGGCCGTCAACAGGCCTAAAGCTCGATAGGGCCGTATAAATGGAAATGGCATGCGGGCCTTTAGCAGGCCGAAATAAATGTCAATTTTGTCTTGGTCCTTTTACTTTACGGGCCAGTAAGAGGCCGAAAGTGTTATGGGCCAGAGGAGGCCCAATTTGCAAACTAGGCTTTTAACAGGCCGAAAGTCACGTTGGGCTGAAATGATGCCCTGCAGAACGTGGGCACCTAATGGACCTAAAGTCAAAGGCCCAACTATTGTGCGGGCCGTTAACAGGCCGAGAGACAAACTGGGCTAAGAGTTGGCCCATTTACCGAATGGGCCGAGGACAGGCCTAAAGTCACAGCGGGCTAGAATTGGCCCAACTGTAGAATGGGCCGAGAAAAGGCCGAAAGACTTTCTGGGCTATTAACGGGTTGGAACTCACGATGGGCTGCTAACAAGCCGAAAGAAGCTCGGGCCGAAATTGGGCCCAAAAACGTAGCGGGCCGTTAACGGGCTTAAACTAACGATGGGCTAGAAATTGTCAAATGTAGAATGGGCCTTTGATGGGCCGATTCTGTGTAACTTGTATGGGACGTACTTGTAAATGGGCCTGACTCAAGTAGGCCGCCAATGGGCCGGCCCGCTTATTTTGACAGGCCCGGCCTTTTTCACCGGAATGGGCCTCTGTTGGGCCGTGCCATGTGTTGACGTATCATACGCGCCTCCTGTCCAATGAGTGGATGAAATCTGTCCCAACGGTAAGCCAACACGTGTTTCCTCTGGCCAATGAGAATTTTACACGTGGAAAATCCCCATTGGTCCGGGCTGTTAACGGGTTATCGGATCCAAAACCGGACCCGATAGCCTAACGGCGAGCCGTTACGGTCGATGCCACGTGTCGGTCACCCTTAACGAAAGAACTTCTATGACGCGTGTTTTATCGTCATGGAAGTGGACACTTCCGTGATGATAATTTTGGTAATGTCATGGAACACTTCTACGATAGCACAGGTATGACTATCTTGATTCGGTCATAAAATCGTCATGGATGTACATGCATGACAGAAAACGTGACCTACTGTGACAAACACATATCATCACGGAAGTGTATTTTTTTTGTAGTGCGTGGCCGAGTATGTAGCGGCACGTGTCATTGTAGAGCACCCGACATAGCAGTTCACGCATTCCTGTCTAAGTCCTGTACACGTACGTATAGCCACAGGGCAAAAAATACGGCCACGTACGTACATACGGGAGGGGTCTCGAGCGCGTACTCGCGCATATATATACGGATGGCCAGGGCTTGTGTACATGGAGAGGCAACAGACGGCAGCAACGGCGTCCTGTTCATCGGGCAACGAACCGGCTGGGTCGGAACAGAGAAACAACGTCCTGTTCATCGGGAGGCAACTGACTGGGTCAGAATGTGTCATGTTCATTGGGAGCCAACCGGCTTGGATGGAACAGTCGATCAAAACGAGGCCTGGCGTACCGCAGAATGGAGGAAACGACCTTGTGTTCGACCGGCCACGGTCGAAACGGGATCCTGTTCATCGGGAGGGGTCTGGCGTACCTAAAAACGGAGGAAACAGACTTCTCTTGGACCTCCTACGGTCGAAACGGGGTCCTGTTAATCGGGAGGGGTGTGGCATACCGCAAAACGGAGGAAACGGACTTGTGTTGGAGCGCTAGGTCGAAATGGGGGTCCTGTTCATCGGGAGGGGTGATGCCTACCGCAAAACGGGACTCCACGGGATACTGTTCATCTCCACCGTCGACCTCCTCCAGCCTCGACGGGCTACTGTTCATCCACCGTCGACCTCCTCCAGCCTCCACCTGCGACTGTTCATCCATGGGCTCCTGTTCATCCAGCCTCCACCGCTCCTCCACGGGCTACTGATCAACCGACCCTCTCCACGGGGTCCTGTTCAACCACCCCTACACGGGCTACTGTTCATCCAGCCCTCCACCGGCTACTGTTCAACCAGCACTCCACGGGGTCCTGATCATCCACCCCCAACTGGCTCGATCGATCGGGGTCCTATTCATCTAGAGGCAACACCACGGGGTCCTGTTCATCCAGCCCCCCATCGGGAATTGTTCATCCAACCCCCCCAACAACGCTCACTGTTCATCAAGAGGCAGCAGATTCGATCGGCTTCAGTTAGCAGCAGTAGCGAAGGAATCGCTTGATCGGGTTCAGTTAACAGCCATCGATCGATCGCTCGGGTTCGGTAACGCGTAGCCTGCAGTGCAATCGCTCGGGTTCAGTAGGCGAACGCCTCACTCGGGTTCAGTTAGAGCCCAATGCCTCGCACCCACGCGCGTACATGTACGAGAGAAACACGCATCGCTCGGCCCCAACCACACACCGTAACTGGGAACTCCCCGATATTTTCCTCGCCCTCGCTTCTACCACGGTTTTTTTCGTCATGGACGGCCCAAAGAATGTCATGCAGCTGCGTCCCCGGCCCTACCAGGACGAAAAGCCCATTTCCTGTCATGATTTTTTGTCAAAGAAGTAGGAGCCCACCACATCTATGATGATACCGGGTTTTGTCACGATTATCGTCATAGAAGTGTCATAAGCATGATAGAAAAAATAATTGTTCAACCCAAAATGTCACGGATGTGTCTTTTTTTTGTAGTGATGATGGTTGAGTATGTGGAGCTCTTACTTAAACTCTGTTGAATAAGTTGAATTGCAATTGCTTGGTGACTAAGAACATAAGTTGTTGAGTTTCAAGAGAATTCATTGTTTGAACATTAACATGTGAATTTGTTGCTACTATAACTTGAGAAGTTTTATAAGAAAGAATTTTTGTTATGATGCTAGGAAAAGTGATTGAAATTGTCATTGATCAAACTTGTGCACTTTGCTAGCATTCACACTTCATAAATTATTTCTTTTATCATTTACCTACTCGAGGACGAGTAGGAATTAAGCTTGGGGATGCTGATACGTCTCCAATGTATCTACAATTTATGAAGTATTCATGCTGCTATTTTATCATTCTTGGGTGTTTTACAATCATTTTATAGCAAATTTATATCATTTTTGGGACTAACCTATTGACCCAGTGCCTAGTGCCAGTTGCTGTTTTTTGCTTGTTTTTTACATGCAGGTAATCAATACCAAACGGAGTCCAAATGCAACGAAACTTCCCAGAGATTTTTTATCGACCAGAAGACCAACAGTGGGCCAAAGAAGCACCTGGGGGGCGCCCCGAGGGGGGCACAACCCACCAGGGTGCACTTGGGGGCCCAAGCGCGCCCAGGTGGGTTGTGCCAACCTCGGTGGCCTCCCGCACCCCCTCTTTACCCTATAAATTCACAAATATTCCAAACCCCTTTGGGGTTAACCTAGATCAGAAGTTTCGCCGCTGCAAGGCTCTGTAGCTACCTAAAACCAATCTAGACCCCGTTCCGGCACCCTGCCGGAGGGGGGAATCATCTCCGGTGGCCATCTTCATCATCCTGGCGGCCACCACAATGAGGAGGGAGTAGTCCACCCTCGGGGCTGAGGGTTTGTACCGGTGGCTATGTGTTTAATCTCTCTCTCTCTCTCTCTCTCGTGATCTATATCATGAGCTTTGTTAATATAGATGGATCATATGATGTTTCTCCCCTCTATACTCTTGTTGTGATGAATTGAATCTTTACCCTTTGAAGTTTTGTCTTGTCGGATTGAATGTTCAGATATGAGAACACATGATGTATGTTATGGCACTCAACTTGCGGATTCCCGTGGTGACATTGGGGTAATCTATGCATAGGGGTTGATGCACATTTTTATTATCTTTTCTCCGATAGAAACTTTGGGGTCCCCTTGTAGTTCTTTGTGTGGATTGAATATTATGATCATGAAGTTGTTTGATGCATATCGTAGAATTAACTCACGGATACTCGTGGTGACATTGGAGTATCTAGGTGACATTAGAGTTGGTTGATGTGTGTCATATGGTGTTATTTTAGTACGAACTCTTGATTAGATCATTCGGAAAGAATAGCTTGCGTTATTTTAGTACGAACTCTAGGATAGATTGATCGGAAAGAATAGCTTTGAGGTGGTTTCATACCCTACAAACAATTTCCATCTTTTGTTCTCCGCTAATAGGAACTCGGGAATGATTATTTATTGCACTTTGAGGGATAATCATATGATCCAACTATGTTAGCATTGTTGAGAGATTGCACTAGTGAAAGTACAGACCCTAGGCCTTGTTTTCAAGCATTGCAATACCGTTTGTGCTCACTTTTGTTATTTTCTACCTTGCTATTTTTATTTATTCAGATTATAAAAATATATTTCTACCATCCATATTACACTTTTATCACCATCTCTTCACTGAACTAGTGCACCTATACAATTTGCCATTGTATTGGGTATGTTGGCGACACAAGAGATTTCTTGTATTTGGTTGCAGAGTCGTCTGAGAGAGACCATCTTCATCCTACACATCTCACGGATTGATAAACCTTAGGTCATGCACTTGAGGGAAAATTGCTACTGTCCTGCAAAACTCTGCGCTTGGAGACCCAACACGTGTCTACAAGAATAAAGTTGCGTAGTATACATCACAACACTCTATTCTATTCATTTTAGACAACACTTGCTTGCCGGGAATGCACGGAAGGGTTTTCTTCGGTTGAGTCATGAAAACATATGTTAGGGAGTGAAAGGCATGTAGAAAAACATGATGCTCTTGTGCGCATAAGCACACCCATAGTTATTTCATCCTCAAGGCTCTCAAGCATTTTATTTCAATCATTGTTTGTTGAGACTTCCGTTGCCACATGAAGGGATTATGGCAAACAAGTGATCATTCATAGAATTTCATTGTGGCTTAATGTTTGGGAACTATGGACCTTTGATATACATCTCTTTCGAGCTCTTTTGACCAGTTCCCTTTATTTACCACATATACACCCATTCAACACAAAGCCAAATAATATGCGTTTGTAGTGTTGCCACTACGTACGGTAACAAACTCATAGCTGAAATCCGAGCTTTCGCCCTTGGTGGATATTTCATTGGCTAGCGGAGTCCTCAACATAACATCAAGAAAGGTGACGAAGCCACATTTACACACGTACACATGCATAGAGTACGGGGCCATAACACCAGCGAGAAGCCGAAACACCATGTAGGAGATACAACACAAATTTTAGGCATAATCTTGTTCACCCTTCAACTAAGTTTCTCTAGACAATTTAATCGGCAAGTGCTATCAAGTCTATTAAAATTAACAATGTGGGTGAGGGAGTCCTGGACTAGGGGGTCCTCGGGAAGCTTTCCTATCTCTTATGGGCCGGACAGGTGGGCTGTTGTACGACTACTACAAGGCCGAGCCGTAAGGTAGCTCCATGTCCTAACAGGAAACCTTTGAAGTCTTGGTGTGTCCTCCAATTCAATATAAAAGATTCAGCATGTTTATTCCCACGTTGTAACGACCATGTGTAACCCTAGTACCCCTGGTGTCTATATAAACCAGATGGTTTTAGTCTGTAGAGGCTAGAAAAACAACCATCATCCTACTTGCATAGGGTCTAGTTCATCTGGTCTCGTGGTAGATCGACTCTGTAATCATCCTATACACCTCAATATAATCAAGCAGGACGTAGGGTTTTACCTCTTCGAGAGTGCCCGAACCTGGGTAAACATCATCTCCTTCGTCCCTTGTTCTCCATTGATCCAAGATCCACAGCTCGGGACCCCCTACCTGAGATCCACCCGTTTTGACACCGGCATTAGTGCCTTCACTGAGAGTTTCGTTGTCGGATCGCCAGAGCATTGATGGCTCGCCTAATCATCAGAGATAACATCCGTACCGGGGACATCTTCATCCCAGGCCAGCTCTTCGCGTTCGGCGGCATCGTTTTGCATGCTAATCCGACCAGTCATCTTGACCAGGTCGACAACTTTGCCCCCGAGCACCAGATCAGGTTCAGTAACCTAGAGTACGTCGCTGACACTCGGGGCGATATGATCTTCACTGGCTTCTTAGCGTTGTCTGAGGCGCCCTAAAGCCCTGAAGCTTCGACTTTGGGACCTCTTTCCGACCCGATCTCTGGGTCGACTCTTACCTCGCACCCGGCTCCAAGCCTAGATGTGAGCCCTGTGTCTTAAGACCAGGAGTCAACCCCGGCCAGACTCACCTCTCTTACCTTGGATCCGTCTTTGAGCCTTGATGCAACTTCGGTGTCTGAAGACCGGGAGTCAACCCTAGCCGGACTCACCCCTCACCCCACTGTCATACCGGAGGTTGACTCCAAAGAAATATCATATATCAATCCGGCTAGTCTCGCCCGGTTAAACGAGGCGCTAGATTGGATCTCGATGATGACCATCATGGATGACCCATCCTCGACCTATGCTCGGTGGGGTCTTGAGGCGGGCCACTGGGAAATTTACGTCCCACCCACCACCCACTTAGTAGCCACTGTCGAAGATTTAACGGATAAGCTGGAGTACGCCTCTGAGGAGGCCGAAGACATGGAAGAAGATATCAAAGCCATGGCCCGCGCTGCTACTGCCCCTCCCATCACCGGACGATGGACGTCCACCTCCTCCTATTATGTCTATATGGTGGACACCCCCAACGATAAGGGTGATGACACCAATGGAAAGAAAGGTGATGGCACCCCCAGAAAAGACGGCGACATGCCTGGCGAAGAGCCACCTAAACGCCGGAGACAACGCCGATGATCCAAGGGGTGTAGGGGTAGGGAAAGCAACACGGGCACTGAAGAAAATGACACCCCAGACAATATGGAAGATCACGGCGACCCCGCTGCCCCCGAGCAACAACCCGATGATTTGGAGTAACATGGGGATCAGTATAATCCCGAGGACCTCAATGCCTCCGAGGACAGCAACTACCTCCCCCTCTTCGAAGAGGAGGTCAGGCTCGGAGCCGAGGACTTCATCATCCCCAAGGATCCACTCGACCAAGAGCGGTTTAAATGGCAACTTATCGCCATCACATGAAGCCTGAAGAAGAAGAAGCAACAACTAAAAGCCAAACAAGACACCCTCAATGATAGACGGACAAAAGTCCTAGCAGTCGAAGAAGGGTACGGCTATGAGCAGCAAACCAAAAGCTACCCAAAGCGGAAACTGCTGCCACAGTTTGATGATGAGGGCCTCGAGCCTGCACCACCTAGACGTACTCAGGGCAACCAGCCAGATCAACCCCCTTGAGGACGGGACCGTCCGGCTGGAAGGGCCGAAGACCCACATGCGCCTCCCTGCAGGAGGGAAATGGAGCCAATAGAGCCTGAGGACCCATATGACCTATGTCACGATGTGGATGCTAGAACAGGCCAGGAAAGACCCATCTACGGATCTAGAGGACACCCTCCCGCTAGATGGGACGGATACCAAGCTTGGCTCGATCGAAATGATAGAGCTCGGGAGCAGCATCGGGCCCGGATGGCAGCCGAACTCTAACGCAACGCGGCCTGAGTCAGGGGCGCCGCTCACCCAATTTGTTTTACAGCCGAGGTGATGTGGCACAAGTTCCCAGAAGGGTTTAAACCCGTAAACATCGAACAACACGACGGGACAACAAACCCAGCCGTGTGGATCGAGGACTTTCTTCTCCACATTCATATGGCTCGATGGGATGATCTCCACGCCATAAACGTGCCATTAAAGCTCAAAGGACCAGCCAGGCATTGGTTGAACAGCCTCCCTGAAAACTCCATAGGAAGTTGGGAAGAGCTCGAGGATGCCTTCCGAGCTAACTTTCAAGGCACTTATTTTCGGCCTCCGGACGCCGATGACCTGAGCCATGTGGTCCAATAGCCCGATGCGTCAGAACCGGCAATTTTGGAATCGGTTTTTGACCAAAAAGAACCAGATCGTCGACTGTCCGAATGCCGAAGCTATAGACGCATTCAAGCATAGTATCCGGGACGAATGGCTCACTCGCCAGCTCGGCCAAGATATGCTAAGAACAATGTCGGCACTTACCTCTCTCATGACCCGCTTTTGCATGATGGAAGATAGCTGGTTGGCTCGTAGAAGCAACAACCCAGAGGAGTCCGGCATGGCAACGGAAGCCACGACACAACAAAAACAAGCGTCGACACAACGACAGCGACGCCGATGACATGACAGTGAATGCCGGATTCCGCAACTCCAAATCAGGATCGCGGAAGAAGCCCTATAAAGGAACTAGGATGGACCCACCAAGTTGGACATAATCTAGGACATGCCTGATACTTCTTGAGCTTGCGTTGGTTTTTCCATTGAAGAGGAAAGGGTGATGCAGCAAAGTAGAGATAAGTATTTCCCTCAGTTAAGAACCAAGGTATCAATCTAGTAGGAGATACAAGCAAGTACCCAATCTATGCACCTGCACAAACAATCAAACACTTGCACCCAACGTGATAAAGGGGTTGTCACTCCCTTCGCGGTCACTTGCAAAGGTGAGATATGATAGAGATAGATATAAAAGATTTCTAAAACGTCAAATAAAATAAAAGTAAATAAAACTCAACAAGGTATTTTTGGGTTTTTTGGTTTATAGATCTGAAAATATATGATGGAAAATAGACCCGGGGGCCATAGGTTTCACTAGAGGCTTCTCTCTTGAAAGAAATTATACAGTGGGTGAACAAATTACTGTCAAGCAATTGATAGAAAAGCACAGAGTTATGGCGATATGCAACACAATGATTATGAATATAGGCATCATGTCCGTGTCAAGTAGACCGTCTCCTGCCTGCATCTACTACTATTACTCCACACACATCGATCGACTCATGCCTGCATCTAGAGTATTAAGTTCAAGAGAACATAGTAACCCTTTAAGTAAGATGACATGATGTAGAGGGATAAACTCAAGCAATATGATGAAAACCCCATCTTTTTACCCTTGATGGCAACAATACAATACGTGCCTACCCCTACTATGTCACTTGGTGAGGTCACCGCAACATTGAACCCAAAACTAAGCACCTCTCCCATTGCAACAAATACCAATCTAGTTGGCCAAACCAAACCGATAATTCGAAGAGAAATACAAAGATATCAAATCATGCATATAAGAATTCAGAGAAGATTCAAAAAATATTCATAGATAAACTGATCATAAATCCACAATTCATCAGATCTCAACAAACACACCGCAAAAGAAATATTACATTGGATAGAACTCCAAGAACATCGAGGAGAACATTGTATTGAAGATCAAAGAGAGACAAGAAGCCATCTAACTACTAGCTATGGACCCGTAAGTCTGTGGTAAACTACTCATGCTTCATCAGAGGGCAATAGAGTTGATGTAGAAGCCCTCCGTGATCGAATCCCCCTCTGGCAGAGTACCAGAAAAGGACTCCAGATGGGATCTCACGAGGCCAGAGACCTACGGCGGCGGAAAAGTATTTTGGTGGATGCTTCTGGTCGTTTGGGAATATTTCTAAATTTATAGGCCAAAGATTAGGGTTGGAGGACTCCCGTGGGGCCCACAAGCCAGGGGGTGCCCCCCTAGGGCGCGCCCTGAGGGCTTTTGGAGCCCTCGGGACTCTTCTGACTTCCTCTCCAAGTCCTACGTGTGTCTTCTAGTCCAAGACAAATCATCATAAAGTTTTATTCCGTTTGGACTCCGTTTTTTTTAATATGTGTTTGGACTCCGTTTGATATTGCTTTTCTGTAAAAATCAAAAACAAGGAAAAAACAGAAACTGGCACTAGGCTCTAGGTTAATTGGTTAGTCCCAAAAATAATATAAAATAGCATATTAATGCATATAAAACATCGAAAACAGATAATATAATAGCATGGAAAAATAAAAAATTATAGATACGTTGGAGACATATCAAGCATCCCCAAGCTTAATTCATGCTCGTCCTCGAGTAGGTAAATGATAAAAGCAGAATTTTTGATGTGGAATGCTACCCAACATATTTAGCAATGTAATCTCTATTATTTGGCATGAATATTCAAATCCGTATGATTAAAAAAATTCATTGACACAAAACAATAATACTTCAACCATACTAGAAAGCAAAATCATTAAGCTTCAAAAATAACATGGCTAAAGAAAGTTATCCCTACAAAATCATATAGTCTTGTTATGCTCCCTCTTCTTAGCACAAAGTATAAATCATGCCCACCCTGGTATCAGCCAAGCAATTGTTTCATACTTTTTATCGCGCTTCAGCTTTTTCAACTCTTCACACAATACATGAGCGTGGACCATGGGCATAGCACTATGGGTGGAATAGAAAGTGGTAGTAGACAAAATAAGGGAGAAAGTCTCATATCAACTAGGCAAATCAATGGACTATGGAGATGTCCATCAATTGATATCAATGTGAGTGAGTAGGGATTGCCATGTAACGGATGCACTAGAGCTATAAGTGTATGAAAGCTGAAAAGAAAACTAGTGGGTGTGCATCAACTTGCTTGCTCATGAAGGCCTAGGGCATTTGAGGAAGCCCATCATTGGAATATACAAGCCAAGTTCTATAACAAAAAATTCCCACTAGTAGTATATGAAAGTGACAAAATAGGAGACTCTCTATCATGAAGAACATGGTGCTACTTTGAAGCACAAGTGTGGAAAAGGATAGTAATATTGTCCCTTCTCTCTTTTTCTCTCATTTTTTATAGACTCCTTTCTCTTTTTTTTGTGGAGACTATTTTCTCTCTTTTTTTTGTGGAGACTCTTTTCTCTTTTTTATTTATTTTGGGCACTTTGGCCTCTTTTATTTATAACCTCACATGCGACAATGTTCTAATAATGATGTTCATCACACTTTTATTTACTTACAACTCAAGGTAAACTCAAAATCAAACTCATAATGACGGAACGGTGGAGTTACATGGCAATATATCTCGGAATGGCTATGAAAATGCCATAATAGGTAGGTATGGTGGCTGTTTTGAGGAAGGGTATAAGGTGGGTTTAATGCACCAGTGAAAGTTTCACGATACTAGAGTGGCTAGCAAAGGTGGAGGGGTGAGAGTGCGTATAATCCATGGACTCAACATTAGTCATAAAGAACTCACATACTTATTGCAAAAAAAATTAGCCCTCGAAGCAAAGTACTACTATGCATGCTCCTAGGGGAGAGGTTGGTAGGAGTTAACCATCGCGCGCTCCCGACTTTCACGCAAAGGAAAACAATCAAGAATAATTTGCACTCCAACTTCATCACCTAACTAGAAGACCATACGTGCATGCTACGGGAATCACAAACCTTAACGCAATTATTTCTTTGACTCCACGATTTACTACTAGCATAACTCTAATATCACCATCTTCATAACTCAAAACTAATGTAACGAATCAAACTTTTCCTATATTCAATGCTCTTTATGAAAGTTTTTATTATATCTCCCTTGGATGCCTATCATATTAGGACTAAATTCACAACCTAAGCAAATTACCATGCTATTTAGAGACTCTCAAAATAATATAACTGAAGCATGAGAGTTCAACAATTTCTATAAAATAAAGCCACCGCCGTGCTCTAAAAAGATATAAGTGAAGCACTAGAGCAAATTGCCTAGCTCAAAAGATATAAGTGAAGCACATAGAGTATTCTAACAAATTCATGATTAGTGCGTGTCCCTCTCAAAATGTGTGTACAGAAAAGATGATTGTGGAAAACTAGGAAGCAAAGACTCATATCATACAAGACGCTCCAAGCAAAACACATATCATGTGGTGAATAAAAATATAGCCTCAAGTAAATTTACCGATGGATTGAAGACGAAAGAGGGGATGCCATCCGGGGCATCCCCAAGCTTAGATGCTTGGTTGTCTTTGAATATTACCTTGGGGGTGCCTTGGGCATCCCCAAGCATAGGCTCTTGCCACTCCTTATTCCATAGTTCGTCAAATCTTTACCCAAAACTTGAAAACTTCACAACACAAAACTCAACAGAAAACTCATGAGATCCATTAGTATAAGAAAATAAATCACCACTTTTTGGTACTATTGTGAACTCATTCTTTATTTATTTTAGTGTAATATCTACTGTATTCCAACTTATCCATGGTTCATACCCCTTGATACTACCCATAGATTCGTCAAAATAAGCAAACAACACGTAGAAAACTGAATTTGTTAAAAACAAAACCGTTTGTAGTAATCAGGAAACTTCGTATACTTCTGTAAATCCAAAAATTCTGAAAAAATTAGGACAACCTGGGTAATTTGTATATCAATCTTTCGTAAACAATTCATATCAAAGGAACACTTCTGTGATTTTTGAAAATTGTTTTACTAGGCGCAAGAGTTTCTGTTTTTCAGCAAGATCAAATCAACTATCACCGTAAGCCATCCCAAAGGTCTTACTTGGCACAAAAACTAATTAAAACATGAAAACACATCTAACCAGAGGCTAGATGATATATTTATTCAAACACAGGAACAAAAATAAAATTGGTGGCGTCCCAAGAAGCGCTATTGTTTAATGTAGCTAGGCATAAAGCATAGATCTAGGTATTGTCATAATAGTAAGGGAGATCATCCATGCTCATCTCATACTCCCTTCTTTCAGCGGCAAGTTTCCTTTGTGGTAAGCAAAAATAATAAAAAGGGCTAAATTTAATAGGATAAGGATCCCTAGGATCAAGTGCGGGAGGAATAGGTTCCTCCTTCGGCCCACTATAGTTTATAATCAACTCATCATTATAAGCTTTCCTTTGGTGGAACATCATAAGCCTATCCCTTAATAAGAACCCTAATCCATTGTTTTGTATAGAAAAATTATCATTAAGCTCAGAAATCTTATGAACCAAAACCTCGGTAGGGACCTTTTTCCTCAAATTTTCATTATAGGCAACATAATCGAGAGATTTTAATCTCATTATTTCTTCTTGATTAAAAATGATCTCCTCTATAGGGGACAACCACCATTTATTTTTTAATGAGAAAAATTTCACGAGCCTCTTTCATGATAAATCTAAACTCATGGGCTAAAAATATAATGGCGGCACACTTAACAGAAGAATGCTAAATATTAGATAACTCTAGAAAAATCCTTTGTATGCAAGGGTGCATATGAACAAATTGTCTTTTGAGTTCAATTATGAGCAAAGTTATTGCATCCACAGAACTATTAGTTTTACTAAGAATAGACCCTCCTAACGTAGTTAGTGTACCAGCACAAGTGAAGAAATCTTGAATAACACCTTTTCCAATAATATTACCACTACCTATCAGAGTTTTTTAGTATGCATGATAGTAGGTTCTTCATGAGGATCGTTATTAGCGAAGTCATCAAAATTTTCCTCTAGATTATTACTATCTTTTTCAATGAAAACCTTCCCAGATTCATACATAGTGTCAACAAACCGATCTAGCAAACGAGCAACCAAAAAGCCAACGAAAAGACAAACGAAAGAAGGGCGAATAAAAAGGGAAAATCTTTTTGTATTTTTCTGAAAACATTTTAGAAGCGCGGGAGAGGAAAACGAGAGGCAAATGGCAAAAAATGTAATGGAAGAGATGAGAGTTTATGATGGGTACTTGGTAGCCTTGATGTAGATCTCCTCGGCAACGGCGCCAGAAATTCTTCCTGCTACTTCTTGAGCTTGCGTTGGTTTTTCCGTTGAGGAGGAAAGGGCGATGCAGCAAAGTAGAGATAAATATTTCCCTCAGTTAAGAACCAAGGTATCAGTCCACTAGGAGATACAAACAAGTCTCCAATCTATGCACCTGCACAAACAATCAAACACTTGCCCCCAACGCGATAAAGGGGTTGTCAATCCCTTCATGGTCACTTGCAAAGGTGAGATCTGATAGAGATAGATATAAGAGATTTCTAAAACTTAAAATCAAATAAAAGTAAATAAAACTCAACGAGGTATTTTTGGTTTTTTTTTATAGATCTGAAAATATATGATGGAAAATAGACCCGAGGGCCATAGGTTTCACCAGAGGCTTTTCTCTTGAAAGAAAATAATATGGTGGGTGAACAAATTACTGTCGAGTGATATGTCTCCAACGCATCTATAATTTTTGATTGTTCCATGCTATTATATTATCCATCTTGGATGTTTTATATGCATTTATATGCTATTTTATATTATTTATGGGACTAACCTATTACCTAGAGCCCAGTGCTAGTTTCTGTTTCTTCCTTGTTTTTGAGTTTTATAGAAAAGGAATACCAAACGGGGTCCAAACGAGCTAAAACTCTACAACGGGTTTTTATGGAGCAGAAGAAGCCCATGGAGTATCGGAGATGGACCAGAGGAGCCACGAGGCATCCACAAGGGTGGAGGGCGCCCCCCTAGGGCACGCCCCCTAGTGCGTCCCCCTACCTTATCGCTGCCTCGTGGACCCTCCTGACTTGTTTCCGACGCCAAAGATTCTTATCAATCTAAAAACGCCAGAAAGAAACCTAGATCGGGAGTTCCGCCGCCGCAAGCCTCTGTAGCCACGAAAAACCAATCGGGAGCCCGTTCCGACACCCTGCCGGAGGGGGAAACAATCACCGGTGGCCATCTTCATCATCCTGGCAATCTCCGTGATGAGGAGGGAGTAGTTCACCCTTGGGAATGAGGGTATGTACCAGTAGCTATGTGTTTGACCTCTCTCTCGTGTTCTAGATTTGGCACGATCTTGATGTACCCTGAGCTTTGCTACTATAGTTGGATCATATGGTGTTTCTCCCTCTCTAGCTTGTGATGAATTGAGTATTTTTTTTTGAAGTTTTGCTATGTCAGATTGAATCTTTGGATGTGAGAGCACTTGATGTATGTCTTGCGATGGGATATCCGTGGTGACAATGGGATGTTCTGTTGATCCACTTGATGTACGTTTTTGTTATCAACTTGCGGATTCCCGTTGTGACATTGGAGTAATCTATGCATAGGGGTTGATGCACGTTTTCATATTCCTTTCTCCGGTAGAAATCTCGGGATGCTCTTGAAGTTCTTTGTGTTGGATTGAATATTATGAATATGAAATTGTGTGATGCATATCGTATAATTGACCCACAAATACTTGTGGTGACATTGGAATATCTAGGTGACATTAGGGTTGATTGATGTGTGTCATGTGGTGTTATTTTAGTATGAACTCTAGGGCTGTTTGTGGCACTTATAGGAATAGACCAATAGATCGATCAGAAAGAATAACTTTGAGGTGGTTTCGTACCCTACAAGCAATTTCATCTTATGTTCTCCGTGATAGGAACTTTGGAGTGATTCTTCGTTTCACCTTGAGGGATTGTTATATGATCCAATTATGTTATCATTGTTGAGAGAAATTGCACTAGTGAAAGTATGAACCCTAGGCCTTGTTTCCAAGAATTGCGATACCGTTTGTGCTCACTTTTATCATTAGTTACCTTGCTGTTTTTTTATTTTCAGATTACAAAAAACCTATATCTACCATCCATATTACACTTGTATCACCATCTCTTCGCCGAACTAGTGCACCTATACAATTTACCATTGTATTGGGTGTGTTGGGGACAAAAGAGACTCTTTGTTATTCGGTTATAGGGTTGTCTGCGAGAGATGATCTTCATCCTACACCTCCCACGGATTGATAAACCGTAGGTCATCGACTAGAGGGAAAATTGCTAATGTCCTACAAACTCTGTGCTTGGAGGCCCAACACAAGTGTACAAGAAAAAGGTTGTGTAGTAGACATCATCAAGCAATTGATCGAAAAGCGCAAAGTTATGAAGATATCCAAGGCAATGAATATGAATATAGGAATCACGTCTGTGTCAAGTAGACCGACTCCTGCCTGCATCTACAACTATTACTCCACACATCGACCGGCTCATGCCTGCATCTAGTGTATTAAGTTCAAGAGAACAGAGTAACGCTTTAAGTAAGATGACATGATGTAGAGGGATAAACTCAAGCAATATGATGAAAACCCCATCTTTTTATCCTTCATGGGCCTCACTACCCCTACTATGTCACTGGGTGAGGAGACCACAAGATTAAACCCAAAACTAAGCACCCCTCCCATTGCGAGAAATACCAATCTAGTTGGGCAAACCAAAACGATAATTCGAAGAGAAATACAAAGATATCAAATCATGCATATAAGAATTCAGTGAAGATTCAAATAATATTCATAGATAAACTGATCATAAATCCACAATTCATCGGATCTCGACAAACACACAGCAACAGAATATTACATCAGACAGAACTCCAAGAACATCGAGGAGAACATTGTATTGAAGATCAAAGAGAGAGAAGAAGCCATCTAGCTACTAGCTATGGACCTGTAATTTTGTGGTAAACTACTCACGCATCATTGGAAGGGCAATAGAGTTTATGTAGAAGCCCTCCGTGATAGAATCCCCCTCCGACAGAGTACCAGAAAAGGCCTCCAAATGGGATCTCACGAGGTCAGAGACCTGCGGTGGCGGAAAAGTATTTTGGTGGACGCTTCTGGTCGTTTGGGAATATTTCTGAATTTATAGGCCAAAGATTAGGGTTGGAGGACTCCCGTGGGGCCCACAAGCCAGGGGGCGCCCCCTAGGGCACGCCTTGAGGTGTTGTGGAGCCCTCGGGACTCCTCTGACTTCCTCTCCAAGTCCTACGTGTGTCTTCTGGTCCAAGAAAAATCATCATAAAGTTTTATTCTGTTTGGACTCCGTTTGTTATTCCTTTTCTGTAAAACTCAAAAAGAAGGAAAAAACAGAAACTGGCACTGGGCTCTGGGTTAATAGGTTAGTCCCAAAAATAATACAAAATAGCATATTAACGCATATAAAACATCCAAAACAGATAATATAATAGCATGGAACAATCAAAAATTATAGACACGTTGGAGACGTATCAAGGGCCTGCCAGATCCACGGCACCCCGGACAAGCCTGCCAACCACACAAACCGTAACTGTTGGGTGATCAAACAGGCCAGCAGACTCACAACCGAGGAAATAGGCAAAAGCCCCCACAGCAAGGACGATGAGGAACCTCGCAGGCTGAACAATGGAGACCAGAAACAATTCCCTCCCGAGGTAAAGACGTTGAATATGATCTATGCCACACATATACCCAAGAAGGAGAGGAAACACGCACTTCGGGATGTCTACGCCGTAGAGCCTGTAGCTCCAAAAATTAACCCATGGTCGGCTTGCCCGATCACCTTTGACTGCAGGGACCTTCCGACCAGTATCCATCATGGAGGATCGGCGGGCCTGGTTCTTGACCCCATCATCGACGGGTACCACCTCACTAGAGTCCTCATAGATGGAGGCAGTAGCCTCAATCTAATTTATTCAGATACGGTGAGGAAAATGGGTATTGATCCGTCAAGGATTAGACCTAGTAACACCACCTTTAAGGGAGTAATAATCCCATACGTTGAAGCCCGCTTCTCGGGCACCCTCACCTTAGAAGTTGTGTTCGGCTCGCCGGACAACTTCCGCAACAAGGACCTGATCTTCGACATCGTCCCTTTCCGCATCGGCTATCACGCACTCTTGGGCCGTACAGCGCTTGCTCGTTTCAACGTCGTCCCTCATTACACATTCCTGAAGCTAAAGATGCCCGGACCCAAGGGTGTCATCACAGTCAATGGCAACACGGAGCACTCAGCCCGAACTGAGGAGGACATGGCGGGTCTTGCAGCTGAAGTCCAAACCAGCATCGAGGGGCCGAAGTACCAGCCCACCGTCAAGGCAAGGGAGGCGAGTAAACGGGCCCGAGCCCTATCTCCATTCAAGGAGTCTCCCTACGCTCAACACAAATAGGGATACGCCCCCACAGCATTCCCACTCCATTCGAACAATACGTGCCTTGTATGCACAACTTCGCGCTTAAAATACCATGTGCAGCTGTGGGGACCAATCACCCAAGAGCCAAGTGTTCGGGTCAACCGAGTGATGGTCAAACACGTCTTCGGACAAAAACAGGTACCATCTAGGACCTATCCAGCATTAAGCTAGCACAGCACGACGACTTCTCAAGACCCCTTGTCAAGGGCCCATCGATCGATTATCATCCTCTCCAAGGAGTTCTTCTTCCCATCAGGAGCAAAGGCGCATACGTGCAACAGGGCACAGTAGGGACGTCAAACTATGAATTAAGGCCCTGTGTAAACCTTTCCTCTGTAAAACTTATTCTTGTTTTTTTCGAAGTATCTGTAACAGTTGCTTCGGCAGTTCGGACTGTACGATTAGACATCACGAGTTCATTGGAAATAAAGGCCACTATTCATGGTCCTCTTGCAGTCTTTTATGCTCCATAAATTTTCCTACTCCTTCCACGCCGAAGCAACCTAGTTCGGTACATGTTTTCTTCAGATGCGATCGGCTAATAGACCGTGGGCTCGACCATAAAACTCGCCCCAAGCATCAGACAACACTATCTTTCCTTTTCACGTGTTCGGCATCTCGGATATTGCATTATATGAATTGGTTCCGAATTATGTCTTGGGTTAATGGTTGGGTTGCCCGGCTCCTGTGTTTGCCCTCTTACGTTCCGCATGTTCGACTAAGAGGGTAAAGGGAGAACCACTGCAATTGTACTTCTAGCTAGCCTGGTGAAGTACCTTAGTGGAGAAAGCCAAAAACTGACTGTCATAATAAGCGAGAACTAGTCGGCGATCCGATGACAAGTGTCAAACTAAAAACCGATGGAGATTACTCCATGTTATACGAAGGGTTTTGTGTTTGCACAAACCACGTGATGAAGGTATATACCTCGGCTCACCTGAACATCACAAAAACACTAGGGGCTAGTCACTAGCCCCCGCAGTCAAGGTCCTATGGCTAAGTGAAAGTAATAAAGCTGCATAGTCTGATTGCTTTGTTACCCTCATGTACCACCGCCTTCGGGCACCAAGATATCGGCTAAGGGTCAAAGTGCGGAGGTCAAAACACCCCTTGTAGCATCTACATGGGGGCTAAAGCCAACGACTGGTAACTTTCAGATTAAAACACAGCCAGACAGGAGTCAAAATAAACAAAAGCAGATAAAAGTATGATAAACCATACAAAACAACCGCATTATAAATCAAAAGGTTCAATTGTCATTTAACACATGATAGTGCGATCACTCAAAAATTACATCTTTCGAACATTGGGCTTCTACCGCCCGAGCACCATCCATAACAATGGGGAAATACTACTCGGGGCGTATGTGCTCCTTCCCAAGGGACGGGAGCCTGGTGGCCATCTCGACTGGCTTGATCTTTGGCCAGTGAACCATGGTCCTCGCAAAAGCCATCCGAACTCCCTCGATGCAGGCGGAATGCTTCACAGCGTCAATACAGGAAGCGGCGTCGCATAGCTTCTGCACTAGGCCAAAGTAGCTGCTCGGCATCGGTTCGGCAGGACACAGCCGAACACATAGGTCCTTCATTGCCGGCTCAGCCATTCGGTGCAACTCCATCATCTTGTTCATTTGATTACTCATGAGGGGAGGGTGCTCGAGCGCTTGAAAATGTGCCCAGAAAAGCATGCGCTAGGCATCACCCTCCCGAGATGCAAAACGCTTGGCCACATCCGCAACACTCCTCGGAAGATCCGCAAATGCACCTGAGGAACGCCACACTCGAGCAAAGTGAACCTTTGACCGCCAAAGACACTCTGCAGTAAGTACAGCTTACCGTCTACTATAAGCTTCACTTGGCGGAGCTCCTCTCGGGCGCCTCGTGTTTCCGTCCTCGCCACCTGGATCTCCTACCTTATCTTGGATAGCTTAGTGGCTTGACCCTTGTTTTTCTTCTCAAGGTCCTCACATTTAGTGACGACATCCTTGAGCTCCTACTGCACTTCGGCCACTCTGTCCTCATACTTTTCGCTGATGGTCTTCATCATCGACAGCTCGGAGGCCGCTCGCTCGGCCACCGCTTATGACCCACAAGTATAGGGAATCAATCCTAGTCCTTTCATAAGTAAGAGTGTCGAACCCAACGAGGAGCAGAAGGAAATGACAAGCAGTTTTCAGCAAGGTAATGTCTGCAAGCACTGAAATTATAAGTAACGAGTAGTTTGATAGCAAGGTAATTTGTAACGAGCAAGTAACGGCGACGGTAACAAAAGTGCAACAACATAGCCCAATCCTTTTGAGGCAAAGGACAGGCCAAAACAATCTCTTATGATAAGCAAAGTGTTCTTGAGGGTACACGGGAATTTCATCCAGTCACTTTCATCATGTTGGTTTGATTTGGGTTCGCTACTTTGATAATTTGATATGTGGGTGGACCGGTGCTTAGGTGTTGTTCTTACTTGAACAAACCTCCTACTTATGATTAACCCCCTCGCAAGCATCCGCAACTACGAGAAATTATTAAGAATAAATCTAACGATAGCATTAAACTTTTGGATCCAAATCAGCCCCTTACGGAATAGCGCATAAACAAGGGTTAAGCTTCTGTCACTCTCGCAACCCATCATCTAATAACTACTCCACAATGCATTCCCTTAGGCCCAAGTATGGTGTAGTGTCATGTAGTCGACGTTCACATGACACCACTAAGGGAATCACAACATACATACCATCAAAATATCAAACACATATCAAGTTCACATGATTACTTGCAACAAGATTTCTCCTGTGACCTCAAGAACAAAAGTAACTACTCACAAATGATAATCATGCTCAAGATCAGAGGGGTATTAAATAGCATAATGTATTTGAACATATAATCTTCCACCAAATAAACCATATAGTAATCAACTACAAGATGTAATCAACACTACTTGTCACCCACAAGCACCAATCTATAGTTCTGGTACAAAGATTGAACACAAGAGATGAACTAGGGTTTGAGAGGAGATGGTGTTGTTGAAGATGTTGATGGAGATTGCCCTCCCCAAGATGGGAGAGTTGTTGGTGATGATGATGACAATGATTTCCCCCTTCGGGAGGGAAGTTCCCCTTGCGGAATCGCTCCACTTGAGGGCAAAAGTGCTCCTGCCCAAGTTCCACCTCGAGACGGCGGCGCTTCATCCCGAAAGTCCTCTATTCATTTTTTCTAGGTCAAAATGACTTATATACCAGAAGATGGGCACTGGACGTGGGCCGAGGAGAGCACAACCCACCTGGGCGCGCCTGGGCTCCCTGGCGCGCCCAGGTGGGTTGTGCCCACTTGGTGGGCCCCCTCTGGTAGTTATTTGCTCCAATAATTCTTATTTCTTCCATAAAATTCCCCGTGAAGTTTAAGCTCATTTGGAGTTGTGCAGAATAGGTGGCCTGACGTAGCTTTTTCAGGTCCAAAATTCCAGCTGTCGGTATTCTCCCTCTTTGTGTGAACCTTGCATATTATGAGAGAAAAGGCATTAGAATTACTCCAAAAAGCATTATCATGCATAAAAATAATATAAATAATAGTAGGAAAACATGATGCAAAATGGACGTATCAACTCCCCCAAGCTTAGACCTCGCTTGTCCTCAAGCGAAAACAAAAATCGAAAAACATGTCCACAAGCTTAGAGAGAGAGAGAGGTGTCGATAAAAACAAAATACGGACATAGAAGCATCATATATATTATTATAACAGCAACAAGCTTTAACATAAAACTTTATCAAATTACTTTTATCATAAAACTTCTATCATATAACTTCTCATGAATAAGTAACAATTCATCACAACATCGAAGTATGAAGCACAAAATGTATTGAAAACTTGAAAACTAACAAACTATGTTCTCAGTCAACTTTGCAACTACAATTCATCATCTTTTTAGGGAACGGTCACGTATCGGAGCCTTTTGGCAAGTCCACATACTCAACCATCATAGTCTTCTATGATTGCTAACACTCACCGCATACACATGAGCAAAAAGTTTCAACCGGACACATAGAAAGATAGGGGCTTATAGTTTCGCCTCCCAACGTATTCACCTCAACTGTGACACTGGTGCGCGTCGGTCCTAAACAAACGGTTTTAACCCCTTTCCGCGACGGCATTTGGAACCGTCGCCAAGTGAGTGTGGGCGATAGGGGGGTCCTTCCCACCCAGAAACCGTCGGGGATAGGGAGCCTTGATGCATACAGTTGTCCCTATATAACCGTTTCCGATATGTTGAATATCCCAGACGCTTCATCCTTGCTACTCGTTTGTGCTTGCATTGCCATCGCAGTCGGAGTTTTGTGGTTCTGCCTAAAACCAGGCAGATTCTAGGCATGGGAGCTTTCCAGGCAGATTCTTGGCAGATTCCAGGCACGGGATATTTACGATGTCTGGCACATCACAAACAGTTCATGATTATAAACCATGTACGATAGGTAGAAAATCACACACATTTAGTTTTCCCGCACCGTATGTGATAGTGTCTGACATCACACACGCTTTGCGAACGGCAACTATGTGCATGCTTGCACACGTTTCCTCTGTGTGAACCGCCTCGGATTATGGTGTATATCGCAAAAGTTTGTGTTTTACCAACCGTGTGTGCTGTAATGACCTGCACAACGTAATTTCGCCCTAATTTAATTGTTGCTATTTAAAATTGTACCTAATTTAAACTTGAAAGTAGGCTATAGCTTTATTCATATCCATCAGGTTCAAACAACCAATGCATTATTCAATTCACAGGTACATATGTTTAAGAATTACATAAGCACCAAAGAAAGAATGATGTACCAGGGTTCTATACTTGTACTATTACAGATGGTAAAGAAAGAGGCGACAGACATTCCAGTTGCTGAACAAGGTGAAGCGGAATGGCCCTATTGTGCTCTCCTGGAATGCAGAAGGCATGCAGGACTCTTGTCCAACCCCTTGTGATTGCCGGCCGCCAATCATGTAGTTTGAGAGGTAATCTTGAGTAACTACTTCAGGATCCACTGCAAAAGAAAAAAGATTCAGATATTGTCATCTAACACAACTCATTACGAGCAGTAAAACGAAGGCTACATGGTTCTTACTTACCATCCTGCAGTTCACTGTTGTCTTGCATAAGTTGTAAATAAATAGTTCGATTGACATCTTTTGACCCATTTTAATAACAATCTTTATCAGTTTCCTCACTTGATGTTGGTTCATGAATATCTCATTGCCCCATACGCAGAAAGGGTCGAAGTGTGGATCTTTGGCAATGATATATGTACCTAAAAGCACCAAGTTAATATTAGAAGCTAAACAACAATTGAAAAATGATGTAGTACAACACTCCATCCATCCAATTATATAAGATTTTATTACATGTATATCTAGACATCATCAGAACATTAAGGTAACACTCTTCCTTGTTGCTGTGTAGCCTGGGATTGCATATTTAGTCATTAGTACAATGCATGTTGCTAAACAACAATTAAAAAATGAAAAGGCATGTTAACTGCAATATCCTTAACAACAACCAAATATCGTGAAGGAAATATGCCCTAGAGGCAATAATAAAGTTATTATTTATTTCCTTATATCATGATAAATGTTTATTATTCATGCTAGAATTGTATTAACTGGAAACTTGATACATGTGTGAATACATAGACAAACAGAGTGTCACTAGTATGCCTCTACTTGACTAGTTCGTTGATCAAAGATGGTTATGTTTCCTAGCCATAGACATGAGTTGTCTTTGATTAACGGGATCACATCATTAGGAGAATGATGTGATTGACTTGACCCATTCCGTTAGCTTAGCACTCGATCGTTTAGTATGTTGCTATTGCTTTCTTTATGACTTATACATGTTCCTATGACTATGAGATTATGCAACTCCCGTTTACTGGAGGAACACTTTGTGTGCTACCAAACGTCACAACGTAACTGGGTGATTATAAAGGTGCTCTACAGGTGTCTCCGAAGGTACTTGTTGGGTTGGCGTATTTCGAGATTAGGATTTGTCACTCCGATTGTCGGAGAGGTATCTCTGGGCCCTCTCAGTAATGCACATCACTTAAGCCTTGCAAGCATTGCAACTAATGAGTTTGTTGCGAGATGATGTATTACAGAACGAGTAGAGAGACTTGCCGGTAACGACATTGAACTAGGTATCGAGATACCGACGATCGAATCTCGGGCAAGTAACATACCGATGACAAAGGGAACAACGTATGTTGTTATGCGGTCTGACCGATAAAGATCTTCGTAGAATATGTGGGAACCAATATGAGCATCCAGGTTCCGCTATTGGTTATTGACCGGAGAGGTGTCTCGGTCATGTCTACATAGTTCTCGAACCCGTAGGGTCCGCACGCTTAACGTTACGATGACAGTTTTATTATCAGTTTATGAGTTTTGATTTACCGAAGGAGTTCGGAGTCCCGGATGAGATCGGGGACTTGACGAGGAGTCTCGAAATGGTCGAGACATAAAGATCGATATATTGGACGACTATATTCGGACATCGGAAAGGTTCCGAGTGATTCGGGTATTTTTCGGAGTACCGATGAGTTACGGGAATTCGTATTGGACCTTAATGGGCCATACGGGAAAGAAGAGAAAGGCCCCAAAGGGTGGCCGCACCCCTCCCCATGGACTAGTCCGAATTGGGCTAGGGAGGGGGGCGCCCCCTTCCTTCTTTCTCCTTCTCCCTTCCCTTTTCCTACTCCAACAAGGAAAGGAGGAGTCCTACTCCCGGTGGGAGTAGGACTCCCCCCTTGGCGCGCCCTCCTCCTAGGCCGGCCACCTCCCCCCTTGCTCCTTTATATACGGGGGCAGGGGGCACCCCATAGACACAACAATTGATCTATTGATCTCTTAGCCGTGTGCGGTGCCCCCCTCCACCATATTACACCTCGATAATATTGTAGCGGTGCTTAGGCGAAGCACTGCGTCGGTAGAACATCATCATCGTCACCACGCCGTCGTGCTGACGAAACTCTCCCTCAACACTCGGCTGGATCGGAGTTCGAGGGACGTCATCGAGCTAAACGTGTGCTGAACTCGGAGGTGCCGTGCGTTCGGTACTTGATCGGTCGGATCGTGAAGACGTACGACTACATCAACCGCGTTGTGTTAACGCTTCCGCTTTCGGTCTACGAGGGTACGTGGACAACACTCTCCCCTCTCGTTGCTATGCATCACCATGATCTTGCATGTGCGTAGAAATTTTTTGAAATTACTACGTTCCCCAACATATCGTAATTCATAGTGGTATTGTTGAAACTGTTATTGATGAAATTGAATAGCACGGCAAATAGTTGCACATATAGAGCATCACATTGTGAAGAACTGAAATAAACAAGTCATAAGGACATCTCTAGGTGATCCTTAAAAAGTTAAAGGACTAAAACCCCTAGTGGATATACACTACGATCAGAGACCCTTTGACGAAACTGTGTGCGATGCATTAATCACAAACGGGGATGTAAAAAAACCATCAAAAAAGGTGCAAAACGTTTGTGATGGAGGATGCATCAAACACGGTTCAGATTTTAGTTGCATGTGCGATGCAGGGCACACTGTTAACCCGTTTGAACTGTTTGCGATGAGGCAGAACAACAGAAACGGGCATCCATATCAATGTGTGTGTGATATACGGCATACAGTTCCTCCGATGAACCGTTTTCTGTTAGGGAGTGCAACATAAACGGTTAGCCAGATCAAGGTGTGTGTGATATAGGGCATACAGTTCACTCGGACGAACTGTTTTTGATTAGCGAACGCAACAGAAATGGTTCAACTTAACAAGATGTGTGTGATACGTGGCAAATAGCTGACTCGGATGAACTGTTTGCGATGAGAAATTACAACACAGACGGTTTATACAGTTAGTTCGTGTGCGATTCTGTGTGTACAAAAAACTTTGAAAAATGCAAACTAGTTGCTTGCGGTGGCTAGGAGTATCGCACACGATGCATCTACAAGTACCCGTGTGCGATGATTAGTAAGTTACACATACATTTCCTTATGTTAACACTTGTGTGATAAATAACACGTGGCACCGGATACGGTATTTGGGTTGTGTGTGTGCCCCACTTAGTCATCCCGCGCTCCAGTGAATGATTCCCGCGCTCCAGCGAATGCTTCCCGCGCTCCACATGGGTGAATTGTAAAATCCACGCCTATTCCCTCACCGGTTTCCCGCCACCAGCTAAAGGCTTGCTGCATATAACCTAGGCGGCAACGCACCGCTGCGACACTCTGCGAAGATCTAGTCCTCACCCATCTACCATTAGTTATTCCAAGCATGCCAGGCAACGACCAAAGCTTCGACGTCGACGCCTACCTACGTTACATCTTCGGCGAGGTGAACGAGCCGGAGCAGGTCGGGGAGCAAGAGCTTCATCGGCCGGTGCAGGCACCATGGCCCATCGGCAGCGATATCGGCGTCACATTCCTTGGGAGCACAATCGACATATTGCAGAGGAGGTGTGATGAGCAGTTTGCCATCCACCGTGCAAAAGATCCAGAGCTGCTCGGCGGCATGATCGATGACCCAGTCGAAGAGCTGCCATCACAAGTGCTCATCGAGAGCCTGATGCCCCACAAGGAATGGGCAGAGGACCTCTGCGATTCAGTCAAGACAAAGGCAGCCTACGGCTTCATCATTGCCCACGGCGGCCGTGTCAACCTCGATCCCGATGATGTGGAGGCCAGGCTCGAGCACATCCTTGGCGGAGTTGACGTCCCAGACGAAGTAGAACATCGCCAATGTGATATCTTGAGGATGCAGGTGATCGGCGGAATTTGCTACCAGGCCAGAAACATGGAAATGGAGCGGTTCCGCGGAGTTGTCATGCGCGCAATTGCACGCTGTCAAGCTCTTCTGGAAGAGGCCCAGCAGCCCCAAGAGCCTCCCAGCGGCAGCAGCTCCGTAGGCGGAGGTGGGTCTGGACACTTGGAGTGAACGGCCCCAAGGGTGCTATGCTGATCATGGAGTCCGAGAAGACCATCGTCGGAAGGCTGCCAACTCAACCTTTTAGCTTATATTTTATTATAATTGTATGCATATGTAGGTCGTGAGTGTTCTGGGCCTTGCCGCATTTGGCATTTTAAATTATCCTGAATATGTAAGACAATTATTAAGAATTATTAATAGTTGCCATTGTAACTTTGCCTTAACGCCGAGCAGAGCGCGCCGCGGCCGCCTCAACGGCGAGCAACCACGTGGTCAACCTTCTGCCATCAATAAATTTTGCCCTTGTTTCTCGTCATATTGCTGATTACAACGCAATAAGTAATTGCAAATCTGTTCATAACTATCAAACTAATATGTGTTCACACTTAGCACCGGGCTATAAAAACCACCCACTCGAAAATTACTTCACAGTTCCTCTCCTCATCACCCACAAAACTGGTTTTTCCTGTCAAGTCGTTCGGCCATGACCGGTAAGAGGAGTTTAGGGTGGACATATAACCAGGCAGCAAAGACCAAGGCCGCGGAAGCACTAGAGAGGTCCCGCCGCGAAGCCATAGCCGCAGCAGAGATGTCCCGGCGCGTTGCGGAGCCCTCGAACGAGCTCTCACGGGAACGCGAGGGCTCTCACAAGCGCATTCACGGCGTCGGCCATCGCGACGAGCCGGCGTTCCTGAAGTCCTTCGCCGGTGATGACGACATTCTCGCTGGCGTCACTACGCAGCAGGAGCTGGTCGACGGCTTGATGAAGCTGCTCAAGATCAGCGATGCCTCAGTTGACAAGGCGACCGGCCTTGTCGAGGAACTCATGGGTGACAATGCGAAGCTCCTCAAATTGGTCGCCGAGAAGGAGGAGGAGGTCGCCGGCTAGAAGATGCTGCATGAGCAGAGCAGTGCCTCGGAGATGACGCTGAAAGCGGTCGTCGAGGAACTGATGGGCGGCTTGAGGAAGCTCCGGATCGAGCGCGAGCAGGAGGTGGAGGAATCCGTGGCTGCTTTCAAGCAAAGCCGTGAGGAATTGAAGAAGGAGCTGGAGGATTTCGCCAAACGGCGATCCATCGATGAGTAGAGACAGTAGCGACCCAGATCGTTGTCTGCAATTTACTTCTTCTCTTGCCCCGTGTCTTCCGGGCTTTGCCGCATGTGGCATTTTAAATTATCTGGAATATGTAAGACAATTATTATCTGCGCCATTGTAAATTTGTCATCGTATTATCCGTTGCCATTTTATTTGTGGTCGTATTATCCGTTGCCCTATGTGGCAATTTAAATTAGGCTGGAATATGAGTTGAAAACACAAACAAAGCAAATGTTGCCATGGGATCACAAGCAAACACCCTCCGTCTAGGTGCTTTAATTAACCCATTAATGGAGAAGTTGTGAGCGAGGCGTGCGGCGGCTGGTGCATGGAGGTCAAAGAGCTCGCTTCCCGGTGAGCATGGGTGGCCTTGCTGCTCGCATGTGTCCCGTCGAGGTTGCGAGGTGGACAGGATGCACGCGTCCCGTCGAGCCTGCACGGCGGACTGCTCGCACGCATCCCGTCAAGCCTGCGCATGGCGGACTTCTTGCGCTCATCCTGTCTAATCAAACAGCTGCACGCACACCACCGAGTATGGTTAAATTTCGACACGGTAAATATAATACAACCGTTTGCGATATTAACGTGTCATCTTTTTGTTTCAAAAAGGACTTCTTTTTTTTGAGGGGTTTTCAAAAAGGACTTCGTTTGCTACTAAAGTGTGCGCCTCTTCTAAAACTGGATGATTTTTTACCATGACATATATGTGCCATGTCATGAAACCATGCCAAGTTTCATGTTTTTTGGGTGACTTTTTGATTTACTGGGATTTAAAAACCAAGATTCTCATTGTTTCAGGACGACGACAAGTATGTAATTCATTCTCATTCCTTAAACGAGACCTAAACATGCACCCAATGACACATGTACGATTTCCCACCCATTTTGCTTCACTGGAGCATGTGGTTGTAGTTAAAATTTGAAATATGGACTACATTAATGCATAGAAAACTTAGTAATTAGTAATATATATACAATGGCCAAACGAACCCTGAACAGTTTCAAATTTCAGCCCGATACTCCTGTTATTCTATGTTGCCTGTAGAAAACAAAGTTCAAGGCGAGAAAAGGCAGCGATTATCGTTTCGCCCACAAGAGGGGCATGTTTCCCTACCGGAACCACGAGGGTTGCGACAGGCTCCGGTTTGTAAAAGGCTTGTAATATAGCTTCACCCAAATTGGATAATTATATGTACCATGTAGTGACACCATGCCAAGTTTCATGATTTCCTGGTGAGTTTTGGATTTACAGACATTTAAAAACCGAGATTCGCAATGTTTGTGGCCAAGCCAGGACGGCGAGATAGTTGAATTTGTTCCCATTCATTCCATGGGACCTAAACATGCACCCCAAGGAAACATGTATGTTTTTTCTAGCCATTTTGGTGCACTAGAGCATGTATTTGTAGTTAGGATTTGAATGATGGACATTAAATGCCTAGAAAACTCAATTAATGAATAAAAAAGGTCAAACGAACCCTGAATAATTTCAAAGTTCAGCGCAAATATCCAGTTGTTCCATGTCGCGTGTAGAAGAAAATACGAGGCTACAAGAGGGAGTGATTACCGTTTGGCCCACAAGGGGACACGTTTCCCTATCGAAACCACGAGGGTTCTTGCGACAGGCTCCGGTTTGTAAGAGGTTTGTAATAAAGCTTGGCCCATATTGGCAATGTTTTTACCACGACATATATGTGCCATGACGTGACACCATGCCACCTTTGATGGCTTTCTGGTGAGTTTAGGATTTATGGGTACTTAAAAAACCTAGATTCGAAATGTATGAGGACGAGCCAGGACACCGGTACGGTTGTAATTCGTACCCATTCCTGGCATGAGACCTAAACATGCACCCAAGGACACATGTATAATTTTTCTAGCCATTTTGGTGTACTGGAGCATGTATTTGTAGTTCAGATTTGAATTATGGACATTAAATGCCTGGGAAACCCAATTAGTGTATAAAAAGGCCAAACGAACCCTGAATAAGTATAAATTTCAGCACGGATATCTCGTCATTCCATGTCTCCCGTGGAAGAAAATACAAGGCGAAAAGAGGCAGTGATTACGTTTCGCCCACAAGGGGAACACGTTTCCCTATCAGAACCACGATGCTTCTTTGAGAGAAGCTCCAGTTTTTGTAAGAGGTTTGTAATAAAGCTTGGCCCAAATTGGACAATGTTTTTACCACGACATATATGTGCCATGACGTGACACCATGCCACCTTTGATGACTTTCTGGTGAGTTTAGGATTTATGGGGACGTAAAAACCGAGATTCGAAATGTTTGAGGACGAGCCATGACACCGGTACGGTTGTAATTCGTTCCCATTCCTGGCATGGGACCTAAACATGCACCCAAGGACACATGTATAATTTTTCTAGCCATTTTGGTGAGCTGAAGCATATATTTGTAGTTCATATTTGAATTATGGACACTAAATGTCTAGGAAACTCAATTAGTGTATAAAAAGGCCAAACAAACCCTGAATAAGTTTAAATTTCAGCACGGATATCCTGTCGTTCCATGTTGCCCGTAGAAAAAATACAAGGCAAAAAGAGGCAGTGATTACGCTTCGCCCACAAGGGGGAGACGTTTCCCTATCGGAACCATGAGGCTTCTTTAAGAGAAGCTCTGGTTTGTAAGAGGCTTGTAATAAAACTTGCGCCACAATGGACGAAAAAAATTCCTCGACATATAAGTGCGATGTCGTGACACCATGGCAGGTTTCATAATTTTCAGCTTAGTTTTGGATTAACGGGGATTTAAAATCCGAGATTCTTCTCACGAAATGTTTTCAAATAGCACACAGTTCACTCAAGAAAGCCGATATTCAACGAAAACTTCATGGAAACCATATTTTAAATTTTCATAAACATCTAAAAAAATGTGGGATGTTAAGAAGGTGATGTTTTATTGCAACACAAAATTTCAAGTTGAAAAACATTACGAGATGTGAGCTATGAAAAATACAAATTCCGCCCTGAATAGTGACATTACTATTCGGCACTATTCAACACTGATTTTGTCTTTTTCATAGCTAACATCTCATAATGTGTTTCAACTTGAAATTTTATGTGGCAATAAAACATCATCCTCTTAACATCCCGCATTTTTTTGAAACTTCAAAACATCTTTTTCTCGTGGTTTTCACCGGTTTTCACCAAATGTTAGTTTCCGTATGATATCCCCCCCTGCGCGCGTGATCTGAGTCGTGCGTTCTGACTGGCCAGAACCCAAACCCCCCGGATCGTACGTGTGCACCGTTGGATGCTCCCAGATCGAACGGCAACCCTGAGCCCTTTCGACAGCACATGCAGTACATGGGTAAGCATTATGCGCATGCGTCGTGTAGCTCATGCTTCCTTCTCTACTAGGTTTTCATTCAAAACAGGCTACCGTTTCTCGCCACTCCTCTCATCGGTTTCCCGCCTCTTCTCCCAGATATGCATGATGTAGATGTTCATTTAATTCTTATAGTTCATCTCATCCAAAATCAATTAGTTTTATAAAAAACTATTTTAAGATTCATGGAATTGTGCATTGTAAAGGTAAAAACAAAAAGTGACAATTCATTTCGAAAAAAAGGTTTGGGCAATTAAGATACGGAAGATTCGAGAGAACAAAGGAGAAGTGCTTGTGTTTTGAGGTTTGTGCATTATGTTTAAGTTCAACCATGGAGTCTTCTAGATTATACATGTGGCAGAATCTGGTGGAATGTAGATGATATCCAACGGCCAGTAGTGCTCGGATTTGCCATCTCTGTACCGTCGGATTGGCTTCATCCAACGAGCAACTTTCAAAGTTATTCGCACACTATATAGGTGTATAGATGTATAGATATATATAGATGTGTCCCATGCTAGACAAAATAAAGTTTGAGTCCATGCATGGGACGACCCCCCCCCCCCCCCGCCTCCGCCACCGCCTCGAAGTTGGGAAACTGACATCATATATAGGTATTGAACCAGGCTTCTAGTCGGGTACGGTGTTCGATTTGTAATGTAGTTGGCGTGGCCCATCGAAGTTGTGCATTTGGGATTTAAACACATCATACACCATCGTACCCATACATATTTTCGGGCCGCATGCAGTGTATACGGGGTCTTCTGATCGACCACGTCTCCCTTGTGCGGTTTTTTGTGACGACACAGATATCTGTGGGCTCCCCGAGTGTATATATATCATCCCTTTGACCGATAATGAGGGGTATGTGTTGGCCATGAATGGATTCCTCCTAGTTCGTGTTAGGGCCGGTCACTGTCAAATGTCAGTCAACCAAAGCTTGAGCTCATGCGTTGTCAGGATTCCCTCCCAGATGCTCGGATTGCTGGGTTCAACCTACATCAAACCCTGCGTACGTATCTCGTCCTTAAGTACCTTGCCTTCATGGTTGTTGTTTGTATCGAGAGGTAGGCACCACATCTAAATTGTACATTATTCTGTATTGAAAACACACATCACCCCTTCCCAACGTACATCATTTTGGGCCACATGCAAGAGGTACTGGTTTTGTGGTCCCTCTCGTGCGATTTTTATGATGGTTCAATCTATTGGCCCAAGCGGTTTATCGACAACAACAACAACTGTCATTTGACCAAACGAAAGATTCATTGGTCCGTCTTATGGTAGGTCATGGCGACATGCATGTATGACCAATGTATCGATCATTATGTGCATCCGCCCCGCTGACACGAAGTGGGAGGTGGTGGGCCAAGCATCATAGCTAGGTACGACATTATGTCATTATATATATCCTAGCTAGGTGGTTGTTAGGGTGCTTTCGGGTTTGCGAGGCAGGTGCCACCAAAGTTATGCATTGTGTATTTAAAGTTTTAAACATCCCCAATATTCATACATATATTTGGCCACTTCCAGGTGGTTCTTGACTTCTGGCCCTCTCATTGATCTTCAACGACGCGCCCAACCATGGGCCCGTGGGGTCAAAGTTGTGCATTGGAATTTTGAACATCACAGACCACCCTTTTCACTCATATATATTTGGGCCACATGCTGGTGTGGCTGTCTATTTTCCCTCTCTAATGTTATTTTTTGCTGCAAGGATGCTGATGACCCTCAACGGACACGGGTATAATATCTTAACCGTGTGCGATACAAGTGCGATGTGAATCACCATGACCGCGCAAGCGCGAGCAAATTAAGGTGGAGGCACTGGCTCAACCGTGTGCGACACAAGTGCGATGTGAATCACCACGACCGCGCAAGCACGAGCAAATTAAGGTGGAGGTAGTGGCTCAACCATGTGCGATGCAAGTGCGCTGAAATCACCAAGACCGCCCAAGCGCGAGCAAATTAAGGTGCAGGTACTGGCTCAACCGTGTGCGATGCAAGTGCGCTGAAATCATCACGACCGTGCAAGCGCGAGCAAATTAAGGTTGAGGTACTGGCTCAACCATGTGCGATGCAAGTGCGCTGAAATCTCCACGACCGCGCAAGCGTGAGCAAATTAAGGTGGAGGTACTGGCTCAACCGTGTGCGATGCAAGTGCGCTGAAATCACCACGACCGTGCAAGCGCGAGCAAATTAAGGTGGAGGTACTGGCTCAACTGTGTGCGATGCAAGTGCGCTGAAATCACCACGACTGCGCAAGCGCGAGCAAAGGGTGGAGGTACTAGCTCAACCGTGTGCGATGCAAGTGCGCTGAAATCACCACGACCGCGCACGTGTGAGCAAAGGGTGGAGGTACTGGCTTAACCATGTGCGATGCAAGTGTGTTGTAAAACCACCACCTGTGCAAGCTAAAGGCGGGTAAGTTTATTTGGAAATTAGGACGAACCGTGTGCGATAGACCAGCTAGCTAGAAATATAAAAAACAAACTACCCGCCTTGAGCGTTGCAAAAATCGGCGGATCCGCGCCACTTTACCTTGTTATCATACACGCATATTGTTATTGGACCGTGCGTGATCTTGGGCACTCCCGCCCCTCATCAATTCCTTTACCCAAAATTTAGTAGCTGCCGTACTTCAATCGTCGCCCACACTCCTCCAGCACCGACCTTATAGTAAAATTGTAGTAGCCGAGGCATTTGAACCGTCGCCCTCCCTCGTCCACCACCATCTCCACCCACCATTACTAAAATTTTCAGTAGCCGTGGAGTATCCTCAAACACCATCCCCTCCACACTCCCCCAGCCGCCCCCTCCCCCCTCGAACCCTAGCTCGCGGCCGCCGCCGGCGCTGCTGCCGGCGCTGCCGCCAACCCTGTCGGTATGCCCATTCCTCCTAAAGTTTAGGTTACCCAGCGATTCCCATACCGTCGCCCCACTCCCCTGAGTTTTTAGATGAGGCATGCAGTGTCCCTCCCCGCGAAATCCACATCCCCTGCAACAGAATGTCGCAGCCTAAGCTCGAACACGTATCCCGGGGAGCCCGACGAGCGTTCGGCCAAGAAGAGGTTTATCATGGCCTCTCCGGCAGACGTTGGCAAGGTGGCCATCGTTCGCCCCGACCTGTCGATCCCGGAGCAACACATCGCCGCGGAAGCTGGCGAAGACGTTGACTACGTTGCCATGCCGAAAGCTTCATGTCAGCGGGCTAGCGTATTACTGTATCTCGAGAAAGCTGGCTATGACATCAAGCTCGTCCACACCGATGGCTTCACGCGGTCCATGTCACAGGTTAAATGTTCCATCCCCAACCCCTCTGGTTCAACCGCCGTCGATCTCTTCGACGGCCTTGCTGCTGATCTCCTCCGCCAAGCGGTCAAGGATTTGCGAGCTTTATACGCCATCAAGCCCATTTTGTCACTTCTGAAGGACACGTTCTATGGCGGCGGCTTGGGATCCTCAATTTCCAAGTCAGATCTCATCGACCACGACCACGACCACGAGGAGGGCATCCACAAAGGTTCTTCCAAGGTGAAACAGCCCATCTGTGGCATCAGAGAGCGCACCATGGGTCTGGGCTCTTCCAACTGGAAGGATCCCGTCCATGAAATGTGAGGCAACATTCTATCAGCAAATCTTACCTTTTCTAGCTTGCCAACCCGTACCCTTTGTTGTAGTAGCATTTGTCGTGCGATGCTTTAACTGTGCTGTGTTTAATTATTTTAGTTATGCAACAATGTATTGTTCAATAGTTCTATGTGATGTTTAAGTATGAATTGTCCACTTTAGTTTCACGAATGGATATATTTGGTTGTTTATAGTGAGTAGATGCCTTGTTTATCTGTAGTTGGTTGTTAGGTTGGTTGGAGTGAGCATTTTTCAGTTATCGAGCAGATGCCTTGTTTATCTGTATTTGGTTCTTAGTTTGGTTGCAGTGAGTATTTGTCTAGGTATCAAGCAGATGCCTTGTTTATCTGTATTTGGTTGTTAGGTTGCTTTTTTTAGCATTTGTCCAGTTATCAAGTAGATGCCTTGTTTATCTATATTTGGTTGTTAGGTTGCTTTTTTTAGCATTTGTCCAGTTATCAAGCAGATGCCTTGTTTATCTTTATCTGCTTGTTAGGTTGGTTACAGTGAGCATTTGTCCAGCTTTCAAGCATATGCCCTGTTTATCTGTATTTGCTTGTTAGGTTGGTTGCAGTGAGACTCTGTCCAGTTTTCAATGGCTATATTTGGTTGTTATACTGGTCATTTATGCCTTGTTTATTTCAGTCATTCACAATGTGTTGTTCATTATGTGCAAGTCGGAACTGTGCCGCTCGACTGCATCAATACCAGTTTGAACGGCTATATTTGGTTCTAGTTATTCCTGGTATAGTTAACACATGCCCTTTATTTCAGTTTTACACATTTATCCAGTGTGATGTTTAAGCATTACCTACGTTCTATTCATTTTCAACAATACCAGTTTGAATTGCAATATTTGACGGCTGTTAAGCCTGCTGTTGGTAACATTGCCTTCCATTTGATATCTGCTTTAATAGCATGCTGAAACCAACACATTCAAGCTATCATTTGGAGATGATGTTGTTTACCTTTGCTATATTTGTTTGATGTTAAGATTGCTGTACTTATCATGCCTTTCCACTACTTATGTTGTTATGCAGGATAACAACGGGAGTGGCCACCATTTTCCGCCGAGGTTAGCTTCATCCCTTGGCTTGTACTCCCCCCGTTGTTCCATAATGTAGTGCATATAGATCCAGGCCCGGACACTAGTTAGCTTCTAATATTGACTTGTTGCTTGTAGGTACATATGCCCTTGGCAAGGATCCATGCATCGACCCTTTTTGCGTATGGGGCAATGAGATATTGATGAACAATCATCAAGTGAGGAAACTGATATGGATTATTAGCAAAAACATACGAATGGTGGCAAGCAAATTATTTGTTTATGCTCTATCCAACACAACAGTGAGCTCTAGGATGGTAACTACAAACTCTGCAGCCTTCTCTTTTTACTGCCCATAATGAGTTGTTAGACAACAATGTTTGAATCTTTTTCGTTCCAAGTGGTTCCCGAAGCAGTTCACTCAAGATTACCTCGCAAAGTACATAATTGGTGGACACGCAATGAAGGTTAAAGTATTTCATCCAGACTACAATGAGCATTGAGAAGTCCTAATGAAGACAGTGAAGGATGGATGGGCAGCCATCACAAGGGGTTGGCCTAGAGTCATGCACGCATTACGCATGGAGGAGGGCACAATATGGGGATTCCGCTTCACCTTCTCCAACAACCAGAATGTCTTTCGCCTCTCTCTTTACAGTCTTTAGTACAACTGTGGTTCATCATTCTTTACTTGGTGCTTCTGTAGTTCTTCAGTATAAGTACCTGTGCATCGAATTATGGATTCGTGGTTGAACCTATATTTGTAATAAACATGGTTGTACATGAAATAAGTGATTGCCTACTTTCAAATTCAAAACATGTGATTTTTAAATTAGGGATTAATTAGATTAATTGGATTAATTAGGGATTAATTAGGGATTACACTGCACACGGTTTGCGAAAGCGAAACGTCTGCGATATACGTGGAGATCGGAAACGTTTCTAGGATCCACTACGTGTGCGATCAATCTCCACTGCACAAATGACTTTCTCTTGAAAACTGTTTACGTTAGGCCACCTTGCGCAAATGTTTACCACATAAAAAGTGTGTGTGATGGACAGCCTTTGCCACACAGTTTATTCTACGCACCGTGTGTGATGCATTCAATAAGGCAAACGATAAAATTAATAATATTGTGTGCAATGGCAACGCTATCACAAATGATTTAACGGGAAAAATTGTGTGTGATGTACCTGTGAACGGAAATGTTTTCCTTGGAGCGACTATGTGGGATGTACATACGAATGGAAACATTTAGTAGGGACTGACTCTGTGGGATGTACTTGCAACCGGAAACAATTTCACCGTATAATTGTATTTTTTAGCTCTACTGTGCATATTTCCGTATTTGAGCGCTCGCCGGTCGGACACGACCTCATTTTGCCGAGCATGTTTGCCAGGAGGGCATATCCCCGACGGTTTCTGGGTCGTGTGGGAAGGACCCCCCTATCACCCACACTCACTTGGCGACGGTTCCAAATGCCGTCGCGGAAAGGGGTTAAAAACCGTTTGTTTAGGATCAACGCGTCAACAATAATAATTCATGCCACCCATATCCAACTGGATATATGTGCCTAGATCTTTCCTCACCACACGATGCTTGCCAAAAGAGGAAATAAAAAGGAATAGAGGGAAATACTTTGACTCTTGCATAAAAGTAAATACATAAAAGTAAAAGATAGGCCCTTCGTAGATGAAAGCAGAGGTTGCCATGCGCTTTTTGTTTGTATGCTCAATCTCTTAGTGCAAAAGAACGTCACATCATATTGCCCCTTATGATACCAACCTTTATTGTGCAGTCTGTCGCTTTTATTCTTTGCCATCACAAGTTCGTACAACACTCAGTTTTCTCCTACACTAAATAATCCAACACTTTTAGAAATTTTTATTGCCTTATTGCACCGATGACAACTTACTTGAAGGATCTTACTCAATCCATAGGTAGGTATGGTGGACTCTTGAAACAAGATGTGGGTTCAAGGGTTTTTGGATGCACAAGTAGTATCTCTACTTAGTGCGGAATTTTTGGCTAGCAAAGATGGGGGGCAAGCACCACATGTTAAAGGATCTATGACAATATAACTTCTATGTGAATATGAACAAGCATGAATCATTACGTTGTCTTCCTTGTCCAACGTCAACAATTTTGGCATATAATATTTTGATGGGGGCTCACAATCACAAAAGATGTCCAAGATAGTATATTTGCATGTGAATCTTCTCTTCCCTTATTAATTCTTTCATGAATTGCATCATTGACCAATGCTATGTTTGTCAACCTCCAATAAATTTTTCTATTTATACTCTTCCTTATGTGGTGTCATTACTTACCATAAGATTAGCATATGACCTTTTTCATGTATTCCCTTTCTTTTTATTGAGCAAGGAAGTAAAGAAAACAAAACTCAAACTAAACTTTATTATATATCTCGCACACGATTACAAGGATGTAACACTAAGCAAACACTCGGAAAGAAAGGATCGAACTGAACTTTTATTCATCTAAATCAAAAGATAACTATGGATCGAACTAAGATAAGTAAAGGCAAAAGATAATGGGGGTGATACGATAACAGGGCATATCCCCCAAGCTTGGCACAAGCCAAGGGGAGTGCCCATACCCGATACTCAAGTCTCCTTTGGTGATGAAGAAGGAGGTGGTGGTGATGAAGTAGAAGCGATCTTATCCCCCTTCCTTAGCTTACGCTTGAGGATGGAATTTTCCTCCTTTAAGTCACCAATCTCCTGCTCGAGCTCTAATATCTTTTTGCATAATTCTTGATTGTTTTCCCGCAAGAGACGAAAAGGGATAAACTGGATCTTAGGTTTCTTTGCTTTATTAGGGAGACCTGACTTGTTGAATTCCACGTGCATGTCCCCGGGTTGAGGGAATGGAACTTCAACTTCGTCAGAGCTTGTCTCCTCCTCCCCTTTGGGCTCATAGTCTTCTTCTTCCTCCGAAGTCCAGCTATAGTGCTCCAAATCCGCATAAACCTTCGGGTTTGCGATAAAATCAGCAACATAGCCCTCACCCTCCGAGTCTTGGGATGACATATTTTCAGATCTGTCAAGAAAGCAACAAGGCAAAGAAAATAGAAGATTTCTCCGTGATACAGTGGTCAATGGGTCCGGGGGGTATATAAAGATTTTTTTTATCTTGGGAAAGAAGCAAACGGAAGAAAAACGGAGTCTGGAAGGTACCCGAGGTGGGCACAACCCACCTGGGCATGCCTGGTTGTGCCCACCAGGGTTACCTTCCTGGTTGTTTCTTATTTTCCTAATTTTTAAAATATTCTAAAACTGACAAAAAATATTTTTGTGGATTTTTCGAAGTCCGTTTACTTACCATATCACGTACCTCCTCTTTTTTAGTTATTCTGGAGTGTTCCGTAAGGTTTATTTTATGTGTTCTTCCGGCGTCATAGTTTGGATAATATTACTTTCAACATTAATGGGCGTACCTGGGATATAATGTTCTATTCTTTGCCCGTTGACAACCTTCGGGTTAGTACGTTCAGCATTATTTATTTTGATGGCTCTAGATCGATAAACCTCCTCGATAACATATGGTCCTTCCCATTTGGAGAGAAGTTTTCCTGCAAAGAATCTGAAACGAGAGTTGTATAGAAGAACATATTCCCCAACTTTGAATTCCTGTTTTTGTATCCTTTTATCATGCCATCTTTTAACCTTTTCTTTAAATAACTTGGCATTTTCATAGGCTTTGGTTCTCCATTCATCTGGTGAGCTGATATCAAATAACCTCTTTTCACCGGCAAGTTTGAAATCATAGTTGAGTTCTTTAATTGCCCAATATACTTTACGTTCTAACTCAAGAGGTAAATGACAAGCTTTTCCATATACCATTTTATAAGGAGACATACCCATAGGATTTTTATATGTTGTTCTATAAGCCCAAAGTGCATCTTCTAATCTCTCAGACCAATTCTTTCATGGCCTATGGACATATTTTTGTAATATTAACTTTATTTCTCTATTGCTAAGTTCAACTTGACCACTAGACTGAGGATGATAGGGTGATGCAATTCTATTATTGACATCATATTTAGCAAGCATTTTACGGAAAGCACCATGAATAAAATCAGAACCACAATCAGTCATTAAATATGCAGGGACCCCAAACCTTGGGAAAATGACTTCCTTAAGCATTTTAATAGAGGTGTTGTGATCAGCACTACTGGTTGGAATAGCTTCTACCCACTTAGTAACATAATCAACAACAACCAAAATATGTGTATACCCATTAGAGGAAGGAAAATGTCCCATGTAGTCAAATCCCCAAACATCAAATGGTTCAACAGCAAGAGAATAATTCATAGGCATTTTCGGACGCTTACCAATATATCCAATTCTCTGATATTCATCACAAGATAAAACAATATTACACGCATCCTTGAAGAGAGTAGGCCAATAAAAACCAAATTGCAATACCTTGTGAGCAGTTCTATCTCCTGCATGATGCCCTCCATATGCTTCGAAGTGACATTTCTGTAGGATTTGTCCCTGTTCATGCTCAGGTACACAACGTCTAATAATATCATCTACTCCTTCTTCCTAAAGATGTGGATCATCCCAAAAGTAATGTCTTAAATCATAGAAGAATTTTTTCTTTTGTTGGTATGTGAAGCTAGGTGGTATATATTTAGCAGCAATATAATTAGCATAATCAGCATACCAAGGAGTATTACGAGAAACATTTATTGCAGCTAATTGTTCATCAGGAAAACTATCATTAATAGGCTGTGGGTCATCAAGAATATTTTCTAGCCTAGACAAGTTATCAGCTACGGGATTCTCAGCTCCCTTTCTATCAGTGATGTGTAAATCAAATTGTTGTAGCAAGAGAACCCACCTAATGAGTCTAGGTTTAGCATCTTTCTTTTCCATAAGATATTTTACAGCAGCATGATCGGTGTGAACTGTAACTTTAGAATCAACAATGTAAGATCTAAATTTATCACAAGCAAACACCATTGTTAGGAATTCTTTTTCAGTAGTAGCATAATTGCGTTGGGCACTGTCTAGAGTTTTACTAGCATAATGGATAACATTTATGTTCCTATCAACTCTTTGTCCTAGAACAACACCAACAACATAATCACTAGCATCACACATAATTTCAAAAGGCAAGTTCCATCAGGTGGTTGAACAACAAGTGGAGAAATTAATGCTTTCTTAAGTGTTTCAAAGGCTTCTACACAATCATCATAAAAAACAAACGGAAATCCTTTTGTAAAAGATTTGTAAGAGGCCTAGAAATGTAAGAGAAGTCTTTAATAAACCTCCTATAGAAACCAGCATGACCGAGGAAACTACGAATACCTTTGATGTCTTTAGGACATGGCATTTTCTCAATTGCCTCAACTTTAGCGTTATCCACCTCGATACCTCGTTCAGAAATTTTATGCCCCAAGACAATACCTTCATTAACAATAAAGTGGCACTTCTCTGATTCAAGAGAATATTAGTTTGCTCACATCTCTGCAAAACTCGATCAATTGCTCAAGCAATTATCAAAAGAAGTTCCATAAAAAGAAATGTCATCCATGAAAACCTCAACAATCTTTTCACAAAAACCAGAGAATATAGCAGTCATACATCTTTGAAAAGTAGCAGGTGCTTTGCATAAACCAAAAGGCATGCGTCTATAAGCATAAGTTCCAAAAGGACAAGCAAAGGTGGTTTTCTCTTGATCAGGTTGTGAGACAGGTATTTGAGAAAAACTAGAATATTCATCAAGGAAACAAAAATGTGTGTGCTTTGATAGTCTTTCTAGCATTTGATCAATAAAAGGTAGAGGGTAATGATCTTTTCTAGGCTTTATTTAATTTTCTAAAATCAATTACCATTCTATAACTAGTGACAATTCTTTATGGAATAAGTTCATTGGCCTTTAAATCATCTACTATTAGCTATGGGATAGATTATACCTGCTTCCAGAAGCTTCAACATTTCTGTTCTTACCACTTCTTTCATTTTGGGATTTAAACATCATTGGTGATCAACAACAGGTTTAGCATCAAGTTCCATATTAATTTTGTGCTGACAGAGAGTGGGACTAATGCCCTTTAAATCATCAAGAGTATATCCAATGGCAGCTCGGTGCTTCTTCAGAACCTTCAATAATCTTTCTTCTTCATGTTCTGAAAGTTTGGCACTAATAATAATAGGATATATCTTTTTCTAATCAAGATAAGCATATTTCAAAGTGTCTGGTAGTTGTTTTAATTCAAACACAGGATCACCTTTAGGTGGAGGAGGACCTCCTAGAGTTCCAATAGGAAAATTGTGTTGAAGCAGAGGTCGTTGTCCAAAGAAATTTTTATCTATTTCATTTCTTTCATGCAAATGCATATCATTTTCATGGTCTAGCAGATCAGTTGGAGGTACGGCAATAGAAGCAAGACTAATTATTTCATCCTTACTAGGCAACTCTTTCTTATGATGCCTACTAAACTTGCAAAAAATAACTCATGAGACTCATCACCAAAACTTACACCGACTGTTTGTTTCTCGCAATCTATTTTAGCATTAACGGTGTTCAAGAAAGGTCTACCAAAGGTAATGGGACAAAAGTCATCTTGTGGGGAACCAAGAACAAGAAAATCAGTAGGATATTTTATTTTCCTACACAAGACTTCAACATCTCTAACAATCCCAAGTGGCGTGATGGTGTCTCTGTTAGCAAGTTTAATAGTAACATCTATGTCTTCTATTTCAGCAGGTGCTATATCATTCATAATTTCTTGATATAAGGTAAAAGGAATAGCACTCACGCTAGCACCTAAGTCACATAAACCATGATAACAGTGATCTCCTATTTTGATCGAGACAACAGGCATGCCAACAACGGGTCTATGTTTATCTTTTTCATCGGGTTTGGCAATTCTAGCAGCTTCATCATAGAGGTAAATAACATGCCCATTTATATTTTCTACCAGGAGATCTTTAACCATAGCAACACTGGGTTCTATCTAGATTTATTCAGCAGGTTTGGGTGTTTTAGTATAGCTTTTATTGACCACAGTTGAAACTCTAGCATGTTCCTTAATCTTAACAGGGAAAGGTGGTTTTCCAATGTGAGTAGTAGGAACAACTGGATCAACATTATAGATAATAGTTTCATCTTTAGCTATGAATGTTTCTTTAATTTCTTCTTTAATAGGTGTGATATTAAAACCACTTCTCCTTAGGGTGATCAACATGAGTAGATTGAAAGTCAAGTCCATATTTAGTGCTAAACTTTTGAAAAGCATCGGTATTCATAAAAGATTTAACACAATCATACTTAAGCTTAATACCTGACTCCTTACCTTCATCGAGTTCCCAATCATCAGACTTGCGTTTAATTCTTTCTAAAATATCCCATCAGAATTCAATAGTCTTCTTCATAACGGAACTAGTACAAGAAGTATCAATCATGGATTGATCATCACGAGAAAGCCGAGCATAAAAATTCGGAATAATAATTTCTCTTGAGAGCTCATGATTGGGGCATGAATATAACATTGACTTAAGCCTCCCCCGAGCTAGAGCGATACTTTCTCCTTCACGAGGCCAAAAATTATATATATAATTCCGATCACGATGAACTAGATGCATAGTATATTTTTTTGGTGACATTCCAATTTCAATCGATTCCAGTCCAAGATCCAATATCATCGCATAGCCTATACCATGCCAATGCTCTTCCCTTCGAAGATAAAGGAAAACCTTTTTCTTAGCTTCATCTCCGGGTAAACCTGCAAGCTTAAATAATCCACAAATTTCATCCACATGTATCAAGTGCATATCAGGATGTTCGGTTCCATCTCCTGCATAAGGATTAGCTAGCAGTTGTTCTATCATACCCAAAGGAATTTCATAACCAATATTTTCAGTAGGTGCGTTAGGTTGAGGGGTAACTAATTGTGGTTTCGGTCGAGGTGAAGATACCCCGAACAAACCCCTCAAAGGATTGTTCTCCATAGTAACAAGTGACAATAAATTTCAGCATGTAGTAATAATTTTTCCTTACCGATTTCCACTTACCAAGAGTGCTTCACTCCCCAGCAATTGCGCCAGAAAAGAGCCTTGATGACCCACAAGTATAGGGGATCAATCATAGTCCTTTTGATAAGTAAGATTGTCGAACCCAACGAGGAGCAGAAGGAAATGACAAGCGATTTCTAGCAAGGTAATGTCTGCAAGCACTGAAATTATAAGTAACGAGTAGTTTGATAGCAAGGTAATTTGTAACAAGCAAGTAACGGTGACGGTAACAAAAGTGCAGCAAGGTAGCCCAATCCTTTTGAGGCAAGGACAGGCCAAAACAATCTCTTATGATAAGCAAACTGTTCTTGAGGGTACACGGGAATTCCATCCAGTCACTTTCATCATGTTGGTTTGATTTGTGTTTGCTACTTTGATAATTTCATATGTGGGTGGACCGGTGCTTAGGTGTTGTTCTTACTTGAACAAACCTCCTACTTATGATTAACCCCCTGGCAAGCATCCGCAACTACGAGAAAAGTATTAAGAATAAATCTAACCATAGCATTAAAGTTTTGGATCCAAATCACCCCCTTACGGAAGAGCGCATAAACTAGGGTTTAAGCTTCTATCACTCTCGCAACCCATCATCTAATAACTACTCCACAATGCATTCCCAGTGAAGTGTCATGTAGTTGACGTTCACATGACACCACTAAGGGAATCACAACATACATACCATCAAAATATCCAACACATACCAAGTTCACATGATTACTTGCAACAAGATTCTCCTGTGACCTCAAGAACAAAAGTAACTACTCACAAATGATAATCATGCTCAAGATCAGAGGGGTATTAAATAGCATAATGGATTTGAGCATATAATCTTCCACCAAATAAACCATATAGTAATCAACTACAAGATGTAATCAACACTAGTTGTCACCCACAAGCACCAATCTATAGTTCTGGTACAAAGATTGAACACACGAGATGAACTAGGGTTTGAGAGGAGATGGTGTTGTTGAAGATGTTGATGGAGATTGCCCTCCCCAAGATGGGAGAGTTGTTGGTGATGATGATGACGAGGATTTCCCCTCTGGGAGGGAAGTTCCGCCGGTAGAATCGCTCCGCCAGAGGGCAAAAGTGCTACTGCCCAAGTTCCGCCTCGAGACGGCGACGCTTTGTCCCGAAAGTCCTCTGTTCATTTTTTTCTAGGTCAAAATGACTTATATACTAGAACATGGGCACTGGAGGTGGGCCGAGGAGGGCACAACCCACCAGGGCACGCCCAGGTGGGTTGTGCCCACCTGGTGGGCCCCCTATGGTAGTTATTTGCTCCAATAATTCTTATTTATTCCATAAAAAATCCCCATGAAGTTTCAGCTCATTTGGAGTTGTGCACAATAGGTGGCCCGACGTAGCTTTTTCAGGTCCAGAATTCCAGCTGCCGGTATTCTGCCTCTTTGTGTAAACCTTGCATATTATGAGAGAAAAGGTATTAGAATTACTACAAAAAGCATTATTATGCATAAAAGCATTGTAAATAACAATAGAAAACATGATGCAAAATGGACGTATCAACCGCCTTCTGTTTGGCAGCCTCTTCTTTGGCCTTCTTCAGTTCGGCCTTGAGGTTCTCGACCTCTGCGGCGACAGCGGCGGTCATAATCAAGCAATTCTTGCTTAGGGATAACCTCGAGTACCTTGCCCAACAAGGAGAACCCAAATTACTAAGTCTCGATCGGACTAATTAACCTTGCGCTTCGTCGAACCGCTTGTTGACAAGGTCGAGCTCCACATCGGAGCTTTTGAGCTTCCGATTCATTTCGGCCAGCTCTATGACATTGGCAGCCGCCGCCAAAGATGAGGCCTACACAACAAAGCTTATATCATTTAGACTCCTGATTCAATGGTTTTCGATCCTCCGCCAGGCTTTTTCACTACTGATGGAGTCTCGGGGGCTACACTTAAAGAACCTTAACTATCATAGGTATTCTTTGACTATTCGGTCCCCATCTGAGTTTTTAAAACTCATCCAAGGCTCGGGGCTGCCATATATACGAGGATTGCACAACTTTTTTTGCAAAATTCATTTTATGGAAAGATTATTACATGGCTTACCTCGAAGCCTGTCAGGAAACCTCCAAAGGCTTCCTTTAGTCCGTTATTAACGGACCGAATACCTTGCAAGACCACGCCCAACAAGGTTTGGCACTCCGCGACGACAGAGGAGTTGTTCAAATCCTCCTCCATTATGTCCAGCCACCCAGTCGTGACACGGTGTCTGGTGTTTGGAGCTGGCGGTGGAGCTTGATAACCATCAAGTATAGGGGATCGCAACAGTTTTCGAGGGTAGAGTATTCAACCCAAATTTATTGATTCGACACAAGGGGGGCCAAAGAATATTCTCAAGTATTAACAGTTGAGTTGTCAATTCAACCGCACCTGAAAGACTTAATAGCTGCAACAAAGTATTTAGTAGCAATGTAATATGGAAGTAACGGTAATGGTGGCAAAAGTAACAGTAGCAGTTTTATAGCAATCGTAACAGTGGCAATGGAAAAGTAACTAAGCAAAGATCAATATGTGAAAAGCTCGTAGGCAATGGATCAATGATGGATAATTATGTGACCAGGCCTCAAATGGTCTGTGCTGCTGTGCACCAGTGTCATCCCTGGATCAGTAATCCCAATTAAGTGTCATCAATAACCCAACAAAATTAATTAAAAGTAACATGGTGATGATATTCAAATGATAATCCAGGTACTAGATACTCAAGTTGTCCATAACCGGGGACACGGCTAACCATGATTAGTTTGTACACTCTGCAGAGGTTTGTGCACTTTTCCCCACAAGACTCGATCGCCTCCGCTTGATTCTCGCACTGCATGATGTTTGAGAAACGGATGACCGAGACACAGTCTTTCCGAAGAGGTCCCCTTAACCGATAGATAGGCCGGTACACCTACAATCCCCTACATCTGCTAGCCCATCATGGAAAGGTTTCCCACAACTTACTCAACTATGCTAGAGCCCATAATAGCTTGTGGCTGCACACGGAAGTTTCCAGCATGAATAATCTTATGATCCCTTTGAACCTGGGTGGCGGTCCTTATACAAACAGACAACACTGGATTCTCCAGGTGCCTCAATCCACCCAGATGTGAGTTTTAGTTGCCACCTTAAGTAAACCATTAAATTAACAATCTCACATCTGTCATGGAAAATTCACTCAAACCCAATCCACGTCTACGAGCATAGCATAGCAATATAAGCAAACGTAGAAGTAACTCCCAAGGGTTTGATAAGAAAACAGGTAATAGGTACTACCTCAACTACTTCCCAATTCCCACAGTTTAATTTTATCCTAACCATGCAAGTGTTTGAGAAATAGATCTAATGCAATAAAACAAGCAGCACACTCCGGGTACTCTATCGCAAACAAACAAGCAAACAATAAGTACTCATCTAATGCACAGGTAAAACTCGAATAAAAGATCCAACCAGAAAGTTCAACTTAAGAACTCCGGTTTGCAAAAAGAATCAACTCGAAAGAAGCAACGAAAGTCAAATTGCGAAAGAAACAAGCTTCGTTTACTAAACTGGATCTAGGTCAAATTTTACAGTAGCAAAAACTTGTTTGAGTAGGTTAAACGGAAAGAGAATTTCGAGACGAAACTCTAGGCGCTTGAATCGCCTGATTCCGATAAACGAGCGAAAAGTTAAACAGAAACGAAGATTCGATCAGAAATCGAATCTGAGAAAATCGTGGAAAAATCCGACGAAAAAGAAAAACGGACGAACGGTTAAAGAACGGACGTTCATTAACAGAGAAAAACCGACGAGCGCGTTTGTTAAAATGAACGGTTCGGTGAACGTTCACAAAATAACAAAACCGAAAAAAACCGATCTAGGGTTTTTTTTTAAACGAACGGTTTTTTTTTAAAACAAAAACCGGCAACCGAACGGCGGCGAGGTACCTCGTCGGGGGCGGGCTCCGGCGGGGCTTGGCCGGCTCCGGCGAGACGCGGCGAGGGCGACGGGGTGCGGGAGTGCGGCGGGGCTCGGGGGGCGGCGAACGGCGGCGGCTTCGAGCTCGGCTCCGGCGGCGGCGGGGCGGGCAAGTGCGGCGGCAGCGGGATGAGTAGAAGAGGGGGGGGGGCGGCGGTATAAATAGGAGGGGGGGCGGTGATGGCTTGGAGGAGGGGGCGGCCGGGGAGGCGTGCGGGTGCCGGACTCGGCGAGCGGCGGCGGCGCTCCCGTGCGCGGAGAGGAGACGGGGTGCGGGCGGCTGGGCCTCGGCTGGGCTTCGGCCCGGCGGGCGCGCAGTTTTTTTTTTAAATACGTTCCGCGGAAAAATATTTGTAGAAAAATAAATAAAAGTCCAAAAAAATAAAATAAATTTTCCTCGTCTAGTTAGAAAATCTAGAATAGGGTGAACATTTTTTTGACACAAAAATAATTTTTTTGAAAACATGCAATATTTTTAATGCAATGAAAATTGCAAATAAAATCCAAATAAATTCCAATAAATGATTTTAACATTTTTCCTCCAGTATTTCAATTGTTTTGGAGAAGTCATATTTTCTCCTCTCATTTATTTTGTTTAATGAAATATTTTTCCGGAGAGAAAAATAATTAAAACCAAAATCCTCGTCTTATTATTTGATGAAAAAATCAAATATGAAAATTCGAGAAAATCCCCAACTCTCTCCGAGGGTCCTTGAGTTGCTTAGGATTTATCGAGGATTTGTCAAAATGCAATAAAACATGATATGCAATGATGATCTATGTATAACATACCAAATTGAAAATTTGGGATGTTACAAAACTACCCCCCTTAAGATGAATCTCGCCCTCGAGATTCGGGTTGGCTAGAAAACAGGTGGGAGTGGTCCTTCCGTAGATCTTCCTCTCGCTCCCATGTGGCTTCATCTTCCGTGTGGTGACTCCACTGGACTTTGCAAAACTTGATAACCTTGCTGCGGGTAACTCGGCTGGCATACTCAAGAATCTTAACTGGTTTCTCCTCATAGGTCAAATCACTTTCCAGATGAATCGCTTCCAGTGGCACAATATCTCTCAGTGGTATCTCAGCCATCTCTGCGTGGCACTTCTTCAACTGGGAAACGTGAAATACATCATGAACTCCAGACAATCCTTCGGGCAATTCCAGCTTGTAGGCAACCTCTCCCATACGTTCCACAACTCTGTATGGTCCGATAAAACGGGGTGCTAACTTTCCCTTAACTCCAAAGCGCTTCACTCCTCGAAGTGGTGATACTCGAAGATACACTCTGTCTCCGACTTCGTGGACTGTCTCCTTTCGTTTAGAATCAGCATAACTCTTCTGCCTGGATTGGGCTACCTTGAGCCTATCGCGAATCAACCTCACTTTCTGTTCAGACTCCTTAATCAAATCTAGTCCAAACAACTGACGGTCTCCAACTTCGTCCCATAACAACGGTGTTCTACACCTCCTTCCATACAAAGCTTCGAAAGGGGCCATCTTCAAACTGGTTTGATAACTGTTGTTATACGAAAACTCCGCATATGGCAAATTATTGTCCCAACTAGATCCATAATCTAGTGCACAAGCTCTCAACATGTCCTCCAAAATCTGGTTGACTCTCTCGGTCTGTCCATCTGTCTGCGGGTGAAAAGCTGTACTAAATTCCAGCCTGGTTCCCAATGTTTCATGTAGCTGCTTCCAAAACTTCGAGGTAAATTGGGTTCCTCTGTCTGATACAATGGTCCTCGGAACTCCATGCAAACATACGATCCTGGTCATGTATATCTTTGCCAACTTAGCACTGGTGTAAGTGGTCTTCACTGGAATGAAATGAGCCACTTTCGTCAAACGGTCGACTACAACCCATATTGAGTCATAGCCTGAACGAGTCCTGGGTAATCCTGTGATAAAATCCATGCCTATTTTATCCCACTTCCATTCGGGTATCGGCAATGGTTGTAGCAATCCTGCTGGCTTCTGATGCTCTGCCTTCACTCTCTGACACACATCACAAACTGCTACATACTCTGCAATATCCTTCTTCATTCCGGTCCACCAGAAAGTATTCTTCAGATCCAAATACATCTTGGTATTCCCTGGGTGAATCAAGTACGGTGAATCATGGGCTTCTTGCAAAATCAACTTCCTGATCTCCGGATCATTTGGCACATATACGCGGTCCTCAAACCATAAGGTATCGTGCTCATCCTCACGAAATCCCTTGGCTTTTCCTTTGCTCATCTTCTCCTTTATCTCTTCAATCTCCTTGTCTGTCTTCTGAGCTTCTCTGATCCTTTCCATCATGGTAGACTGAATCTCCAATGTCGCTAAATAGCCTCTTGGGACTATCTCCAAACATAGCTCGCGAAGGTCCTCGGCTAACTCCTGAGGTAACTCTCCTGTCATGAGGGTGTTGACATGACTCTTGCGGCTCAACGCGTCTGCTACCACGTTAGCCTTTCCTGGGTGATAATGCAATCTCATATCATAGTCCTTAATGAGCTCCAACCATCTCCTCTGTCTGAGATTTAACTCCTTCTGCGTGAAAATATACTTCAAACTCTTGTGATCTGTATACACCTCACAATGGTTTCCGATGAGAAAATGTCTCCGCGTCTTCAACGCATGCACCACGGCTGCTAACTCCAAATCATGCGTATCATAATTCTTCTCATGGGGTTTAAGTTGTCGTGAAGCATATGACACAACTCTTCCTTCCTGCATAAGCACTGCTCCAAGTCCTCGACGAGAAGCGTCGCAATAAACTTCATAGTCCTTGCGTTGATCTGGCAGAATCAACACTGGTGATGTAACCAATCGTTTCTTCAACTCTTGGAAACTAGTTTCACATTCCTCAGTCCAATTGAATTTGGTGTCCTTCTTCAATAGCTCAGTCATGGGCTTAGCAATCTTCAAGAAATTCTCGATGAATCTCCGGTAGTATCCTGCAAGTCCAAGAAAACTCCGGATTTCTCCAACTGTCGTGGGTGATTCCCAACTTGTCACTGTGTCAACCTTGGCAGGGTCTACTGCTATTCCTTCTCCAGAAATAACATGTCCAAGGAATCCAACTTCCTTCAGCCAAAATTCACATTTGCTGAACTTGGCGTATAACTGATGTTCTCTGAGCTTCTCAAGTACCAATCGCAAATGCTCCTCATGCTCTTCCTCATCCTTGGAAAAGATTAAAATATCATCAATGAACACCACGACGAACTTATCCAAAAACTCCATAAACACTTTGTTCATCAGGTTCATGAAATAGGCAGGTGCGTTAGTCAAACCAAATGACATAACGGTATACTCATACAATCCATATCTGGTGGTAAATGCCGTCTTAGGTATATCCTGCTCTCGAATCTTTAGCTGATGGTATCCTGATCGTAGATCGATCTTGGAAAATAATTTAGCTCCTTGTAGGCGGTCAAACAAATCATTGATCATCGGCAGTGGGTACTTGTTTTTGATGGTCACTTCATTCAATCCACGGTAATCAACAACCATCCTCAGCGATCCATCTTTCTTCTCCACTAGAAGTACTGGTGATCCCCAAGGTGACGAACTTGGGAGAATATAGCCTTTATCCAGTAACTCCTTGATCTGCTTCTTAATTTCCTCCAAATCCTTTGCGGGCATCCTGTACGGTCTCTTAGATATTGGCCCTGTGCCTGGCAAAAGTTCAATCAAGAACTCAATGTCTCTATCCGGTGGCATGCCTGGCAACTCTTCTGGAAATACATCCGGGTAATCCTTCACCACTGGTACTTCCTCCTGTACAACTCCTGATAAGGAATTCACTTGACTCCTTTTCGGCATATGCCGGGATACATACTTGATCCTTTTTCCTTCCGGGGTGGTAAGCAAAATCGTCTTGCTGGCACAATCGATGTTTCCTCCATACAACGATAGCCAATCCATTCCCAAAATCACATCCAAACCTTGCGACTCCAAAACTATGAGGTCTGAGGGGGAAAACATGCCTACCAATGGCCAATGGTATCTGAAAACATCCTTGGCTGGCCATATACTCTGCTCCTGGCGAGGTTACTAACATAGGGGTTTTGAGAACTTGGGTGGACATCTTAAACTTATTCACAAATCCCCTTGATATGTATGAATGCGATCCACCAGTATCGAAAAGAACGGTTGCAGTAAATGACTTAACCAAAAACTTACCTATTACTGCATCAGACTGAGCTTCAACCTCCTCCACGCTCACGTGGTTCACATGTCCCTTGTTGAACGGGTTCGGCTTCTTCCCAGAGCTTCCATTGCCATTTACATTTTGGGCTTCAGGACAATCAGTTTCATAGTGTCCAGTCTTCTGGCACTTGAAACAAGTAAGGTGACTTAGATCCCTCTTGGCTGGGGTAGATGGGTTGGTGCGGTTCTGTCCGTTGGGTCCTCCATTCCCATTACCATTCTTGGAGCCATTATGGTTGTGCGAACTACCTCCTCCATGGGTATGCTGAAACTGTCCTCCCGGCTTCGGGGTAAATCGTGGCTTCTGCTGAGCTGCAGAATTGTACTTCCCCTGTCCATACTTCCTCTTACGGTTTTCAATCTGCTGTTGCTTTCCTTCAATCATGAGAGCTCTATCTACCAGCTCCTGGTAGTTGTTGAAGGTTGTTACCATCAACTGCATACTCAGTTCATCATTCAGCCCTTCCAAAAATTTCTCCTGCTTGGCTGCATCTGTAGCAACGTCATCTGGTGCATAACGTGCTAACTTACTGTAATCCTCCACATACTGGCCTACGGTGCGTCCTCCTTGGCGTAGGTTGCGAAACTCGCGCTTCTTCATAGCCATAGCTCCTGCTGAAACATGAGCTGTACGGAAACCTTGCTGAAACTGGTCCCATGTGATAGTGTCAATAGGGTGCGTGGCTGTATAATTCTCCCACCATGATGCTGCGGGTCCATCAAGCTGATGTGCGGCAAAACGCACTCTTTCCGCATCTGTGCATCCTGCAGTGGTCAACTCCCTTCCAACTTTGCGGAGCCAATCATCTGCTACAATCGGCTCGGTGCTACTGGAAAACACCGGCGGGTTTAGCCTTAAGAAACGGGCTAAGTGATCAACAGGTGGTGGTGGCGGTGGGTTGTTGTTGTTGTTGTTGCCTTGGTTCTGCACTAACACTTGCATCAGGGCATTCTGTTGCTGAATCAACTAGGTGATCTCTGGTGGGAAAACAAATCAGTTGTCGCGTCTCGGAGGCATCTGATGGGTTTAGAAAAGATGAGAGTTAAGAATAGAATGAGGTCTAGAGAGAAAACACTACCCATATGCTCATGAGACAAATACAATCAATATCACTCAATCAATTCAAACAAGGCATAACAATCGATCTAACTAGCGTTACAAAGTGCTTGGACTATACTATTAAATGGGGGAAAACTACTACTGATATGGTGGTCTACTAGAAGTTCTGATCCGTTGAAGACTCCATGATGTCTGCTCCAGCTTCATCAACAAAGTCATCTTCACTTGGTTCCGAGTCGGTGTCGTCGATGATGACGTAGTTATCCGGGCAAGTGCAGTCGTCAACTTCTGCTTTTGGCACTGGATTTCCCATGAATACTCCAATCTTCTTCTCCAGGTCGTCATTCTTCCCTACTAGTGCGATGATTTCCTCCATATAATCCTCGCGTGTAGCCTTGAGTTCTTCTTGGAGCTCCTTGATCTTTGTTAATGCCTTCTTCAGTTATTCCTTGTCCGTGCACATCTGGTTCTCCTGGCGACGAATATGTTGGTTTTGCTCCTGGATGAAAGCTGCAATGGATCCATCCTTCTTGGTTCTGATCATCTCCCATTGCGCGTCTCGGCGTCCACAAATCTGATAAATTGTATCCTTAAGCTCCTGGTGGTAGACTTCTCCAATGCGTCCCATGGCGATGTGAGCGGCCATGCTCTTCCCTAAACTCCAGGTTGGTGCTTCGAAAACCAATCTTATGGGTTCAGTAACTGGCACAAACGTCCTTCCTGGAATGTGAACTTGAATCTTCCAGCTCTCCTCTTCGGGTAATGTGGCGTTGTAGGTTCCGATGATGCTTGGTATTCCTATGTTCAAGTACTTGGTGACTTCCTTCAAGTGTCGACCAAAAGGCGTGTCTTCATCTGGTTGCATGAACTTGCTCCTTGCATCCGCCATTCCTAAAAGAGTAGAAAGTGGAGAGGGGTCAGAAATGAGAAGAGAGAAGCTTTCTAGGGCTTAAGCTTAGTGGTCGTGTCCTACAGTCAGCGTGTGCTCTGATACCACCTTTGTAGCGACCAGACCTCAAATGGTCTGTGCTGCTGTGCACCAGTGTCATCCCTGGATCAGTAATGCTGACACGCACAGTACAAATGGAGGATTTATAACAGAGTAGCAATCACACACTTATTACATCGAATATCTCCAAAGAGATTAAGTATGATAAATATGGCTTAAGGCCATCTAATACGATAACAGCGGAAGACTTGGAAGATAAGTGAGTCCATCAACTCCAGCGGCATCACTGAGTATAAGACCACGATCTAAGGCACCTTACTCGTCGTCTGAAAAGTCTGCAACATGAAAAGTTGCAGCCCGAAAACGGGTCAGCACATAGAATATGCTGGCAAAGTAGCACATAGAGAATAATGAACAATAATAATGCTATACTACATGCATATCTGGCTGGTGGAAAGCTCTATTGTTACAGTTTTATGCGAAAAGCCAATTTTTCCCTACTACAAAGGAATAAATTTTATTTAACTATCATGGTGGTTGTGAAACATTGAGATGGTTGACAGCATCTCAATCCCAATTAAGTGTCATCAATAACCCAACAAAATTAATTAAAAGTAACATGGTGATGAGATTCAAATGATAATCCAGGTACTAGATACTCAAGTTGTCCATAACCGGGGACACGGCTAACCATGATTAGTTTGTACACTCTGCAGAGGTTTGTGCACTTTTCCCCACAAGACTCGATCGCCTCCGCTTGATTCTCGCACTGCATGATGTTTGAGAAACGGATGACCGAGACACAGTCTTTCCGAAGAGGTCCCCTTAACCGATAGATAGGCCGGTACACCTACAATCCCCTACATCTGCTAGCCCATCATGGAAAGGTTTCCCACAACTTACTCAACTATGCTAGAGCCCATAATAGCTTGTGGCTGCACACGGAAGTTTCCAGCATGAATAATCTTATGATCCCTTTGAACCTGGGTGGCGGTCCTTATACAAACAGACAACACTGGATTCTCCAGGTGCCTCAATCCACCCAGATGTGAGTTTTAGTTGCCACCTTAAGTAAACCATTAAATTAACAATCTCACATCTGTCATGGAAAATTCACTCAAACCCAATCCACGTCTACGAGCATAGCATAGCAATATAAGCAAACGTAGAAGTAACTCCCAAGGGTTTGATAAGAAAACAGGTAATAGGTACTACCTCAACTACTTCCCAATTCCCACAGTTTAATTTTATCCTAACCATGCAAGTGTTTGAGGAATAGATCTAATGCAATAAAACTGGGTATGGAAAATATGATCAAAGTGTTACTTGCCTTGCTGATGATCCGCGAAACCTAGCGATTCGAAGTAACAAGCGGCACACTCCGGGTACTCTATCGCAAACAAACAAGCAAACAATAAGTACTCATCTAATGCACAGGTAAAACTCGAATAAAAGATCCAACCAGAAATTTCAACTTAAGAACCCCGGTTTGCAAAAAGAATCAACTCGAAAGAAGCAACGAAAGTCAAACTACGAAAGAAACAAGCTTCGTTTACTAATCTGGATCTAGGTCAAATTTTACAGTAGCAAAAACTTGTTTGAGTAGGTTAAACAGAAAGAGAATTTCGAGACGAAACTCTAGGCGCTTGAATCGCCTGATTCCGATAAACGAGCGAAAAGTTAAACAGAAACGAAGATTCGATCAGAAATCGAATCTGAGAAAATCGTGGAAAAATCCGACGAAAAATAAAAACGGACGAACGGTTAAAGAACGGACGTTCGTTAGCAGAGAAAAACCGACGAACGCGTTCGTTAAAACGAACGGTTCGGTGAACGTTCACAAAATAACAAAACCGAAAAAAACCGATCTAGGGTTTTTTTTAAACGAACGGTTTTTTTTAAAACAAAAACCGGCAACCGAACGGCGGCGAGGTACCTCGTCGGGGGCGGGCTCCGGCGGGGCTTGGCCGGCTCCGGCGAGAGGCGGCGAGGGCGGCGGGGTGCGGGAGTGCGGCGGGGCTCGGGGGGCGGCGAACGGCGGCGGCGGCGGCGGCTTCGAGCTCGGCTCCGGCGGCGGCGGGGCGGGCAAGTGCGGCGGCGGCGGGATGAGTAGAAGAGGGGGGCGGTATAAATAGGAGGGGGGGCGGCGATGGCTTGGAGGAGGGGGCGGCCGGGGAGGCGTGCGGGTGCCGGACTCGGCGAGCGGCGGCGGCGCTCCCGTGCGCGGAGAGGAGACGGGGTGCGGGCGGCAGGGCCTCGGCTGGGCTTCGGCCCGGCGGGCGTGCGCAGTTTTTTTTAAATACGTTCCACGGAAAAATATTCGTAGAAAAATAAATAAAAGTCCAAAAAAATAAAAAAAAAATTCCCCGTCTAGTTAGAAAATCTAGAATAGGGTGAACATTTTTTTGACACAAAAATAATTTTTTTGAAAACATGCAATATTTTTAATGCAATGAAAATTGCAAATAAAATCCAAATAAATTCCATTAAATGATTTTAACATTTTTCCTACAGTATTTCAATTGTTTTGGAGAAGTCATGTTTTCTCCTCTCATTTATTTTGTTTAATGAAATATTTTTCCGGAGAGAAAAATAATTAAAACCAAAATCCTCGTCTTATTATTTGATGAAACAATCAAATATGAAAATTCGAGAAAATCCCCAACTCTCTCCGAGGGTCCTTGAGTTGCTTAGGATTTATCGAGGATTTGTCGAAATGCAATAAAACATGATATGCAATGATGATCTATGTATAACATACCAAATTGAAAATTTGGGATGTTACAAGTTATAACATAGGGTGACACAGAACTAGCTCCAGTTCATCAATGTAATGTAGGCATGTATTCCGAATATAGTCATACGTGCTTATGGAAAAGAACTTGCATGACATGTTTTGTCCTTCCCTCCCGTGGCAGCGGGGTCCTATTGGAAACTAAGGGATATTAAGGCCTCCTTTTACTAGAGTACCGGACCAAAGCATTAACACTTAGTGAATACATGAACTCCTCAAACTACGGTCATCACCGGGAGTGGTCCCGATTATTATCACTTCGGGGTTGCCGGATCATAACACATAGTAGGTGACTATGGACCTGCAAGATAGGATCAAGAACTCACATATACTCATGAAAACATAATAGGTTCAGATCTAAAAATCATGGCACTCGGGCCCTAGTGACAAGCATTAAGCATAGCAAAGTCATAGCAACATCAATCTTAGAACATAGTGGATACTAGGGATCAAACCCTAACAAAACTAACTCGATTACATGGTAAATCTCATCCAACCCATCACCGTCCAGCAAGCCTACGATGGGATTACTCACGCACGGCGGTGAGCATCATGAAATTGGTGATGGAGGATGGTTGATGATGACGACGGCGACGGATTCCCATCTCCGGAGCCCTAAACGGACTCCAGATCAGCCCTCCCAAGATAGATTAGGGCTTGGTGGCGGCTCCGTATCGTAAAACGTGATGAATCCTTCTCTCTGATTTTTTTCTCCCCGAACGTGAATATATGGAGTTGGAGTTGAGGTCGGTGGAGCCTCAGGGGGCCCATGAGACTGGGGGCGCACCCAGGGGGCAGGCGCGCCCCCACCCTCGTGGGTAGGGTGTGGCCCCCCTGGTGTTGATTCTTTCGCCAGTATTTTTTATAAATTCCAAAAATATTCTCCGTGATGTTCAGGTCATTCCGAGAACTTTTATTTCTGCACAAAAACAACACCATGGCAATTATGCTGAAAACAACGTCAGTCCGGGTTAGTTCAATTCAAATCATGCAAGTTAGAGTCCAAAACAAGGGCAAAAGTGTTTGGAAAAGTAGATACGTTGGAGACTTATCAGAGCTCTAGCCCCCCGGTTGGCGGAGGGCGGAATTGATGACTCCGGAGGCCTTGGGGGTCCGGAATCGTCTTTGCGGAGGGCTCGGATTGACCGAGCTCCCCCTCCTTGTTCACCAGGAGGGTCCCCCCTCCTGGTCTTCGGTGACCAAGGTGTTAACTTCGGCCATGTCTTCATCACCACCGCCTCCGTGTCCGGGCCGGGAGGGGTCCTTCGGGTCAACACCTCACCGGTCTCCCCGATGATCGAAGGATGCGTAGAGCATGATGCGATTCCACTCTCCGCTAGTTCGTTTGGCGGAGAATTCCCCTCTAAGACTTGCTCAGTGGGGAGGTCAAGCGGTGGGCTGCAATATGAAAGGCATACACACGATCAGTAATAAGCCATAGAGCAAACGCCGGGGAGTCTTCGGATTCGTACCTTTCAGCAGGGGGCTTGGCCCTGGGGTTCCTCTGTGGAATCTCTTCGAAAGTCTAGGACCCCTGTGTGGAGTCCGAGCTGTCATCGAGCAGGACCAACTTGGGCTTGCACTGCTTCTTGGGGGCGTGAGGAGGCTATTCCTCCTCGGCATTGCCTGACGCCGCCCTCTGCTTAGTTCGCGAGGAGTCGCTCTCCTCCCCGTACTCTTCTTGCTCCCCCTCCTGAGCAGAGGGGGCATGGGTATCCCCAGACTTGGTGTCCGGCGGTCCCCTTGGGTGAAAGCCTTCTCGGGCCTCCCTCATCTCCATATTCTTTTTCTCTTACCTCTTGGGCGCCTTGTATGGCGCCATGGTCAGCATTTCCTCCAGTAGGGCCGGCCTGGGGTCTTCGGGCAACAGGGCCGGACCGTCGATCAGCGCGGCTTTCTCAAGCCAGCCCTATGGAGCTGAGAAAGTAAGAGTTGGATTCCTTACTGAAATATAAATACCCGAATATAGAAGGATAAAAATTCATTACCTCCCTAGGAGAGTGTGCGGCGTCGAGGCCAATGTCTTCCTCCTTGGCCGACCACTCCTTCTGGGGCTTGAACAACACCTTCCACAACTTGTTCTGGGTGGTGCCATCAAAATGGAGCACGGTGGTCGGGTCCTCGGGCTTGTAGGACCACATTGGGGCGGCTCGTTGTTGGCAAGGTAGGAGGCGGCGGCAGAGCATCACCTGAACCACATTGGTCAGCTTGGCGCCCGCCTTTATGAAAGCACAAGTGCTCTCTGGGTGATTTTGGTAATTAATGTCAAGATATCTCTTGTTGGACTAATGCTTCTACCTAGTATGTTTCAGATAAGTTAAAAAATGGAGTGGCTTGGACAACAAGATGCTAAGGACAAAGGATTGGCTCAAGCTCAAAGCTCAGGACTCTACATTTTCTATTTTAAGTGATCCAAGATCACATTGAGTCTATAGGAAAAGCCAATACTATTAAGAAGGGATTAGGTGTTGCTTAATGAGGATCTTGCTCAAAATGCTTAGTGATATGCTCCAAAGCCCTCAACCACTTTCTCTTCCACATATGTCCTAATCCAAAAAGTCCAACTCGGCCCCACAGAATCTTTCCATCCGGAGCCACCGAGTTCAGTTGACATAGCCACTGCCAGAAACCCTAATCAGTCCGGTGTCACCGATGGGATCTCGGTCTCACCGAGATGGGCTTGCAAACTCTCTGCTGTCTGTTGCAATAATTTTGGTCCCACCGAGATTTGCAACCGTCCCCACCAAGTTTGCTTGGCCAACATTCTGTTTCACTTATTACCCAAATCGGTCCCATCAAGTTTGAGGAATCAGTCAAACCGAGTTTTGGATTTACCCTAACCCTAGCACATCGGTCCCACCGAGTTGATCAAGTCGGTCCCACCAAAATGCCTAACGGTCACATTATGAACCAAATCGGTCCGACCGAGTCTCTGAATCGGTCGCACCGAGTTTGGTGATTTGTGTGTAACGGTTAGATTTTGTGTGGAGGCTATATATACCCCTCCACCCACTCTTCATCCGTGGAGAGAGCCATCAGAACATGCCTACACTTCCAATACATATTTTCTTAGAGAGAACCACCTACACTTGTGTTGAGGTCAAGATATTCCATTCCAACCACATAAATCTTGATCTCTAGCCTTCCCCAAGTTGCTTTCCACTCAAATCTTCCTTCTACCAAATCCAATCCTATGAGAGAGAGTTGAGTGTTGGGGAGACTATCATTTGAAGCACAAGAGCAAGGAGTTCATCATCAACACACCATTTGTTACTTCTTGGAGAGTGGTGTCTCAAAGATTGGTAGGTGTCACTTGGGAGCCTCCGACAAGATTGTGGAGTTGAACCAAGGAGTTTGTAAGGGCAAGGAGATCGCCTACTTCATGAAGATCTACCCTAGTGAGGCAAGTCCTACGTGGGCGACGACCATGGTGGGATAGACAAGGTTGCTTCTTTGTGGACCCTTCGTGGGTGGAGCCCTCCGTGGACTCGCGCAACCGTTACCCTTCGTGGGTTGAAGTCTCCATCAACGTGGATGTACGATAGCACCACCTATCAGAACCACGGATAAAAAATCTCCGTGTCTCTAAATTGCGTTTGCACACTCCAATACCATCTCTTTACATTCTTGCAACTTGCATGCTTTACTTTCCGCTGCTCATATACCCTTTGTATGCTTGCATGTTTGCTTGATATGTATTGTGAATGTTTAAACTTGTGTTCAAACTCCACATCAACTAAAGGAAATTAAAAACTGCAACTTTTCTTGATTAGAGTCTATTCACCCCCATCTAGACACCTCTTCTCGATCCTTTCAATTGGTATTAGAGCTTTGGTCTCCATTGCCTTGGTTTAAACACCTTTGGAGGAAGATGGATGTGTCTACTTTGGGGAGTCTTAGACGTAGAGTGCCTATTCTCGATGGAGAATATTTTCATGAGTGGAAAAATGAAATGCTTGAGATTTTCAATGAATATCATTTGAACAAGTTGTTGGGGAACGTAGCAATAATTCAAAATTTTCCTACGTGTCACCAAGACCAATCTAGGAGATGCTAGCAACGAGAGAGAGGGAGCGCATCTTCATACCATTGAAGATCTCTAAGCGGAAGCGTTACAAGAACGCGGTTGATGGAGTCGTACTCGCGGCGATTCAAATCGCGGAAGATCCGATCTAGCGCCGAACGGATGGCGCCTCCGCGTTCAACACACGTACAGCCCGGGGACGTCTCCTCCTTCTTGATCCAGCAAGGGGAGAGGAGAAGTTGAGGGAGAACTCCAGCAGCACGACGGCATGGTGGCAATGGAGCTCGTGGTTCTCCGGCAGAGCTTCGCTAAGCACTATGGAGGAGAAGGAGGAGGTGTATGAGGAGGGAGGGCTGCGCCAGGGAAGAGGTGCGGCTGCCCTCCCACCCCACCACTATATATAGGGGCAAGGGGAGAGGGGGAGACGCCCTAGGGTTTCCCCTAGGGGGCGGCGGCCAAGCAGATTGGATCTCCCTAGGGAAAATCCTAGGGAGACTTGCCCCCCCAAGCCAAGCAGGTGGAGGCTTGCCTCCCAAGCCAGGTGGAGGCGCCCCACCTCCCCAAGTAACGTGAGAAAGGGTGTGGGGGGCGCGCCACCCCTTAGTGGGCTGGTTTGCCCCTTCCCCTTTGGCCCATGAGGCCCTCCAACACTTGCCGGGGCTCCCGAAACACCTTTCGGTCATGCTGGCCATAGCCTGGTACCCCCGGAACACTTCCGGACTCCAATACCCTTCGTCCAATATATCGATCTTCACCTCCGGACCATTCCGGAGCTCCTCGTCATGTCCGGGATCTCATCTGGGACTCTGAACAACCTTCGGTAACCACATACTATTTCCCATAACAACTCTAGCGTCACTGAACCTTAAGTGTGTAGACCCTACGGGTTCGGGAACCATGTAGACATGACCGAGACACCTCTCCGGCCAATAACCAATAGCGGGATCTGGATACCCATATTGGCTCCCACATGTTCCACGATGATCTCATCGGATGAACCACGATGTCGGGGATTCAATCAATCCCGTATTCAATTCCCTTTGTCTATCGGTATGTTACTTGCCCGAGATTCGATCGTCGGTATCCCCATACCTCGTTCAATCTTGTTACCGGCAAGTCTCTTTACTCGTTCCGTAACGCATGGTCCTGTGGCTAACTCATTAGTCACATTGAGCTCATTATGATGATGCATTACCGACTGGGCCCAGAGATACCTCTCTGTCATACGGAGTGACAAATTCCAGTCTCGATTCGTGCCAACCCAATAGACACTTTCGGAGATACCTGTAGCGCACCTTTATAGCCACCCAGTTACGTTGTGATGTTTGGTACACCCAAAGCATTCCTACGGTATCCGGGAGTTGCACAATCTCATGGTCTAAGGAAACGATACTTGACATTAGAAAAGCTCTTAGCAAACAAACTACACGATCTTGTGCTATGCTTAGGATTGGGTCTTGTCCATCACATCATTCTCCTAATGATGTGATCCCGTTATCAATGACATCCAATGTCCATGGTCAGGAAACCATAACCATCTATTGATCAACGAGCTAGTCAACTAGAGGCTTACTAGGGACATGTTGTGGTCTATGTATTCACACATGTATTATGGTTTCCAGTTAATACAATTATAGCATGAACAATAGACAATTATCATGAACAAGGAAATACAATAATAACCATTTTATTATTGCCTCTAGGGCATATTTCCAATAGTCTCCCACTTGCACTAGAGTCAATAATCTAGTTCACATCACTATGTGATTGTATTGAATCCAACACCCATGGGGTTTGTTCATATGTCGCTTGTGAGAGAGGTTACTAGTAAACGGGTCGGAACCTTTCAGATCCGTCTGTGCTTTACAAATCTCTATGTCATCTTGTAGATGCAGCTACCACGTGCTACTTGGAGCTATTCCAAATAACTGCTCTACTATACGAATCTGGTTTACTACTCAGAATCATCCGGATTAGTGTCAAAGTTTGCATCGACGTAACTCTTTACGACGAACTCCTTTTCGACCTCCATAATCGAGAAAATTCCTTAGTCCACTAGATACTAAGGATAAGTTCGACCGCTGTCATGTGATCCATTACCGGATCACTATTGTACCCCTTGACTAACTCATGGCAAGGCACACTTCAGGTGCGGTACACAGCATAGCATACTGTAGAGCCTACGTCTTAAGCATAGGGGACGACCTTCGTCCTTTCTCTCTCTTCTGCCGTGGTCAGGTCTTGAGTCTTACTCAATACTCACACCTTGTAAAACAGCCAAGAACTCCTTCTTTGCTGATCTATTTTGAACTCCTTCAAAATCTTGTCACGGTATGTATTCATTTGAAAGTACTATTAAGCGTTTTTGATCTATCCTTATAGATCTTGATGCTCAATGTTCAAGTAGCTTAATCCAGGTTTTGCATTGAAAAACACTTTTCAAATAACCCTGTATGTTTTCCAGAAATTCTAAATCATTTCTGATCAACAAAAAGTCAACAACATATACTCATCAGAAATTCTATAGTGCTCCCACTCATTTCTTTGGAAATACAAGTTTCTCATAAACGTTGTATAAACCCAAAATCTTTGATCATCTCATCAAAGCGTACATTCCAACTCCGAGATGCTTACTCCAATCCTTAGAAGGATTGCTGGAGCTTTGCATACTTGTTAGCATCTTTCAAGATTGACAAAACCGTCTAGTTGTATCACATACAACCTTTCCTCAAGAAAATCGTCGAGGAAACAATGTTTTGACATCCTATCTGCAAGATTTCATACATAATGCAGTAACTGCTAATATAATTCCAACAGACTCTTAGCATCGCTACGAGTGAGAAAGTCTCATCGCAGTCAACTCCTTGAACTTGCCGGAAAACATCTTAACGACAAGTCGAGCTTTCTTAATGGTGACACTTACCATCAATTGTCTGTCTTCCTTTTAAAATCCATCTGCACCCAACAGCCATACGACCATTAAGTTGTTCTTCCAAAGTCTACACTTTGTTTTTATACATGGATCCTCTCTCGGATTTTATGGCCTCGAGCCATTCGTCGGAATCCGGGCCCATCATCGCTTCTCCATAGCTCGTAGGTTCATTGTTGTTTAGCAACATGACTTCCAAGACAGGATTACGTACCACTCTGAAGTAGCATGCATCCTTGTCGTCCTACGAGGTTTGGTAGTGGCTTGATCCGAAGTTTCATGATCACTATCATAAGCTTCCACTTCAATTGGTGTAGGTGCCACAGGAACAACTTCCTGTGCCCTGCTACACACTAGTTGAAGTCATGGTTCAATAACCTCATCAAGTCTCCACCATCCTCCCACTCAATTCTTTCGAGAGAAACTTTTCCTCGAGAAAGGACCTGTTTCTAGAAACAATCACTTTGTTTCCGGATCTGAAATAGGAGGTATACCCAACTGTTTTGGGTATTCTATGAAGATGCATTTATCTGCTTTGGGTTCAAGCTTATCAGCCTGAAACTTTTCCACATAAGCGTCACAGCCCCAAACTTTTAAGAAACGACAGCTTAGGTTTCTCTAAACCATAGTTCATACGGTGTCGTCTCAACGGAATTGCGTGGTGCCCTATTTAAAGTGAATGTGGTTGTCTCTAATGCCTAACCCATAAACGATAGTGGTAATTCGATAAGAGACATCATGGTATGCACCATATCCAATAGGGTGCAGTTATGATGTTCGGACACACCATCACACTATGGTGTTCCAGGCGGTATTAGTTGTGAAACAATTTCCACAATGTCTTAATTGTGTGCCAAACTCGTAACTCAGATATTCATCTCTATGATCATATCACAGACATTTTATCCTCTTGTCACGATGATCTTCAACTTCACTCTGAAATTAGTTGAACCTTTCAATAATTCAGACTTGTGTTTCATCAAGTAAATATACTCAACATCTACTCAAATCATCTGTGAAGTAAGAACATAACGATATCCACTGCGTGCCTCAGCACTCATTGGACTGCACACATCAAAATGTATTACTTCCAACAAGTTGCTTTCTTGTTCCATCTTACTGAAAACGAGGCCTTTCAGTCATCTTACCCATGTGTTATGATTCGCATGTCTCAAGTGATTCAAAATCAAGTGAGTCCAAACGATCCATCTGTATGGAGTTTCTTCATGCATATCTACCAATAGACATGGTTCGCATGTCTCAATCTTTTCAAAAATGAGTGAGTCCAAAGATCCATCAACATGGAGCTTCTTCATGCGTTTTATACCAATATCACTCAAGTGGTAGTGCCACAAGTATGTGGTACTATCATTACTATCTTATATCTTTTGGCATGAACATGTGTATCACTACGATCGAGATTCAATAAACCATTCATTTTAGGTGTAAGACCATTCAAGGTATTATTCAAATAAACAGAGTAACCATTATTCTCCTTAAATGAATAACCGTATTGCGATAAACATAATCCAATCATGTCTATGCTCAACGCAAATACCAAATAACAATTATTTAGGTTTAACACCAATCTCGATGGTAGAAGGAGCATGCGATGCTTGATCACATCAACCTTGGAAACACTTCCAACACATATCGTCATCTCACCTTTAGCTAGTCTCCGTTTATTCCGTAGCTTTTTATTTCGAGTTACTAACACTTAGCAACCGAACCGGTATCTAATACCCTGGTGCTACTAGGAGCACTAGTAAAGTATACATTAATATAATGTATATCCAATATACTTCTGTCAACCTTGCCAGCCTTCTCATCTACCAAGTATCTAGGGTAGTTCTGCTTTAGTGACCGTTCCCCTCATTACAGAAGCACTTAGCCTCGGGTTTGGGTTCAACATTGGGTTTATTCACTAGAGCAGCAACTGATTTGCCGTTTCATGAAGTATCCCTTCTTTCCCTTGCCCTTCTTGAAACTAGTGGTTTTACTAACGATCAACAATTGATGCTCCTACTTGATTTCTACTTTCGCGGTGTCAAACATCGCGAGTTGCTCAAGGATCATCATGTCTATCCCTGATTTGTTATAGCTCATCACGAAGCTCTAGTAGCTTGGTGGCAGTGACTTTGGAGAACCATCACTATCTCATCTGGAAGATTAACTCCCACTCGATTACAGCGATTGTAGTACTCAGACAATCTGAGCACATGCTCAACGGTTGAGCTTTTCTCCTTTAGTTTGCAGGCTTAAGAAACTTGTCAGAGGTCTCATACCTCTTGACGTGGGCACGAGCCTAAAATCCCAATTTCAGCTCTTGGAACATCTCATATGTTCCGCGACGTTTCAAAATGTCTTCGGTGCCTCAATTCTAAACCGTTCAACATTACGCACTGAACTATCACGTAGTCATCAAAACGTGTATGTCAGATGTTCGCAACATCCACAAACGACGCTCGAGATTCAGCACACCGAGTGGTGCATTAAGGACATAAGCCTTCTGTGCAGCAATGAGGGCAATCCTCAGTTTACGGACCCAGTCCGCATAATTGCTACTATCAACTTTCAACTAAATTTTCTCTAGGAACATATCTTAAACAATAGAACTAAAGCGTAAGCTACGACATACTTTGGAAAGACCTTTTGACTATGTTCATGATAATTAAGTTCATCTAATTATTTAATGAACTCCCACTCAGATAGACATCCCTCTAGTCATCTAAGTGATACATGATCCGAGTCAACTAGGCCATGTCCGATCATCACGTGAGACGGACTAGTCATCATCGGTGAACATCTCCATGTTAATCGTATCTACTATACGACTCATGTTCGACCTTTTGATCTCTTGTGTTCCGAGGCCATGTCTGTACATGCTAGGCTCGTCAAGTCAACCTAAGTGTTTCGCATGTGTAAATCTGGTTTACACCCGTTGTATGCGAACGTTAGAATCTATCACACCCGATCATCACGTGGTGCTTCGAAACAACGAACCTTCGCAACGGTGCACAGTTAGGGGGAACACGTCTCTTGAAATTTTAGTGAGGGATGATCTTATTTATGCTACCGTCGTTCTAAGCAAATAAGATGTAAACATGACAAACATCACATGCAAATCATAAAGTGACATGATATGGCCAATATCATCTTGCGCCTTTGATCTCCATCTTCGAGGCGCGGCATGATCACCTTCGTCACCGGCATGACACCATGATCTCCATCATCATGATTTCCATCATCGTGTCTTCATGAAGTTGTCTCGCCAACTATTACTTCTACTACTATGGCTAATGGTTAGCAATAAAGTAAAGTAATTACATGGCGTTTTCATTGACACGCAGGTCATACAATAAATTAAGACAACTCCTATGGCTCCTGCCGGTTGTCATAATCATCGACATGCAAGTCGTGATTCCTATTACAAGAACATGATCAATCTCATACATCACATATATAATTCATCACATCCTTTTGGCCATATCACATCACATAGCATACCCTGCAAAAACAAGTTAGACGTCCTCTAATTGTTGTTGCATGTTTTACGTGGCTGCTATGAGTTTCTAGCAAGAACGTTTCTTACCTACACAAAAGCCACAACGGTGATATGCCGATTGCTATTTACCCTTCATAAGGACCCTCTTCATCGAATCCGATCCGACTAAAGTGGGAGAGACAGACACCCGCTAGCCACCTTATGCATCAAGTGCATGTCAGTCTGTGGAACCTGTCTCACGTAAGTGTACGTGTAAGGTCAGTCCGGGCCGCTTCATCCCACAATGCCGCCGAATCAAGATAAGACTAGTAACGGTAAGCAAATTGAACAAATCATCGCCCACAACTACTTTGTGTTCTACTCATGCATAGAATCTACGCATAGACCTAGCTCATGATGCCACTGTTGGGGAACGTAGCAATAATTCAAAATTTTCCTATGTGTCACCAAGACCAATCTAGGAGATGCTAGCAACGAGAGAGAGGGAGTGCACCTTCATACCCTTGAAGATCGCTAAGCGGAAGCGTTACAAGAACGCGGTTGATGGAGTCGTACTCGCGGCGATTCAAATCGTGGAAGATCCGATCTAGCGCCGAACGGACGGCACCTCCGCGTTCAACACACGTATAGCCCGGAGATGTCTCCTCCTTCTTGATCCAGCAAGGGGAGAGGAGAAGTTGAGGGAGAACTCCAGCAGCACGACGGCATGGTGGCAATGGAGTTCGTGGTTCTCCGGCAGAGCTTCGCTAAGCACTACGGAGGAGAAGGAGGAGGTGTATGAGGAGGGAGGGCTGCGCCAGGGAAGAGGTGCGGCTGCCCTCCCACCCCTCCACTATATATAGGGGCAAGGGGAGAGGGGGAGGCGCCCTAGGGTTTCCCCTAGGGGTCGGCGGCCAAGCAGATTGGATCTCCCTAGGGAAAATCCTAGGGAGACTTGCCCCCCCCAAGCCAAGCAGGTGGAGGCTTGCCTCCCAAGCCAGGTGGAGGCGCCCCACCTCCCCAAGTAATGTGGGAAAGGGTGTGGGGGGAGCACCACCCCTTAGTGGGCTGGTTTGCCCCTTCCCCTTTGGCCCATGAGGCCCTCCAACACTTGCCGGGGCTCCTGAAACACCTTTCGGTCATGCTGGCCATAGCCTGGTACCCCCGGAACACTTCCGGACTCCAATACCCTTCGTCCAATATATCGATCTTCACCTCCGGACCATTCCGGAGCTCCTCGTCATGTCCGGGATCTCATCCGAGACTCCGAACAACCTTCAGTAACCACATACTATTTCCCATAACAACTCTAGCGTCACCGAACCTTAAGTGTGTAGACCCTACGGGTTCGGGAACCATGTAGACCTGACCGAGACACTTCTTCGGCCAATAACCAATAGCGGGATCTGGATACCCATATTGGCTCCCACATGTTCCATGATGATCTCATCGGATGAACCACGATGTCGGGGATTCAATCAATCCCGTATTCAATTCCCTTTGTCTATCGGTATGTTACATGCCCGAGATTCGATCGTCGATATCCCCATACATCGTTCAATCTTGTTACCGGCAAGTCTCTTTACTCGTTCCGTAACGCATGATCCCATGGCTAACTCATTAGTCACATTGAGCTCATTATGATGATGCATTACCGAGTGGGCCCAGAGATACCTCTCCGTCATATGGAGTGACAAATTCCAGTCTCGATTCGTGCCAACCCAACAGACACTTTCGGAGATACCTGTAGTGCACCTTTATAGCCACCCAGTTACGTTGTGACGTTTGGTACACCCAAAGCATTCCTACGGTATCCGGGAGTTGCACAATCTCATGGTCTAAGGAAACGATACTTGACATTAGAAAAGCTCTTAGCAAATGAACTACACGATCTTGTGCTATGCTTAGGATTGGGTCTTGTCCATCACATCATTCTCCTAATGATGTGATCCCGTTATCAATGACATCCAATGTCCATGGTTAGGAAACCATAACCATCTATTGATCAACGAGCTAGTCAACTAGAGGCTTACTAGGGACATGTTGTGGTCTATGTATTCACTCATGTATTATGGTTTCCAGTTAATACAATTATAGCATGAACAATAGACAATTATCATGAACAAGGAAATACAATAATAACCATTTTATTATTGCCTCTAGGGCATATTTCCAACACAAGTACATTACTAGCCCTTGTACACCTCATATTGATCCCTTGCATCCCACTCTCGAAGAGGATCTTCACATGATTTGCAATCTTAGAACTATCAATCTTATCATAAGAGGATTGCCCAAAAATTTGATTGCTCGTTTGCCTACTCTTGATTGTGCCTATACTATATGGAGATTTCTTGAGGAACGATTTCCAGATTATTCCTTGAAAAATTTAGACGAAATTCTCCATAAGTCTATTGCCTTGAGTAAGATGAACTCTAGTGATCCTAGCTTTGGTGATTGTTTATTTGAGCTTACCAATCTCATGCGTGCCATAGGAGATGTTGGGATCATTAGCAATATCATTTTCGAAGCTATTAGAATCCATAAAGATAACCATAGAAGTGATCATTTATCTAATGAATTACCCTCTCTAGGAATTGATCAATCACAAGATGATGTTGAACATGGATACTACGATGAGGATGATGATAGTGACTATGATCTTGATGATGCGATGATACACCTTGGTCTTATGGCAAATCTTTGCGGCTACATGGCTGGAGGAAAGGAATGGGTTCTTGATAGTGGATATATTGATCATATGACCGGAGATAAAGATATGTTCCGTGAGCTTGCTGAAAACGACGGCCCTCGAAAATATGTCACTTATGGTGATAACTCAAAGGGTAAGGTGGTTGGCCTCGGTAAGGTGGCCATCTCACATGATAGCTCCATACAAAATGTCATGCTCGTTGAATCTCTTGGATACAATTTACTTTCAGTTTCTAGACTTGCTGATTTCGGTTTCAATGTCCTATTCACTGAAGTAGATTGCCAAGTGTTTCGTAGAGACAATCGTAAAATGGTCTTTACCGGTATACGTAGAGGTGATCTTTACATTGTCGATTTCACTAAAAAAGCTCAACCTAGAACTTGCTTAATTGCTAAATCTTCTAAGGGTTGGCTGTGGCATAGAAGGCTAGGTCATGTCAGTATGCGAAATCTTGATAAGCTTATTAAAGGTGATCATATCCTTGGAGTAAAAGATGTCATATTTGACAAGGATAGACTTTGTATTGCTTGTCAGGCAGGGAAACAAGTTGGAGCAAGTCATCGCACGAAGAACATCATGACCACGAGAAGACCACTCGAGCTACTTCACATGGATCTCTTTGGTCCAAATGCCTACAAGAGTCTCGGTGGTAACTCGTTTGGACTAGTCATAGTTGATGATTTTTCAAGATTTACGTGGTTGTTCTTTCTTGATGATAAATCGCAGTTCCAAAAGATCTTCAAAAATTTCGCTAGGAAGGCCCAAAATCAATTTGACGTAAAGATCAAGAAGGTTCGGAGCGACAACGGAACGGAGTTCAAGAACGCAAATGTGGATACCTTTCTTGACGAAGAGGGGATTTCACATGAGTTCTCGGCTACGTACACACCTCAACAAAATGGAGTCGTTGAGAGGAAGAACCAGACTCTTATTGAGATGGCAAGAACGATGATTGATGAGTAAAAGACTCCAAAACACTTGTGGGTGGAAGCAGTTGAGACAGCTTGTCATGCAATAAATTGCTTGTATCTTCACAAGCTACTCGGCAGGACGGCAAACGAGCTCCTCACCGGTAACAAACCCCAAGTTGGATACTTTCGAGTATTTGGCTCAAAATGCTACATCCTTGATAAGCATCGTCGTTCTAAATTTTCTCCTAAATCTCATGAAGGTTTCCTACTTTGTTATGGCTCAAACTCTCACACTTACCGTGTCTACAACAATTTCAACCGAAAGGTTGAAGAGACGGTAGATGTGAAGTTTGATGAATCTAACGGCTCGCAAGTAGAGCAATTGCCAATTGATGTAGGAGAAAAAGACCATTCGGAAGCAATCCAAGACTTGTCTATTGGCAAGATTCGTCCAACGGAGGTGAAGGAGAGTACCTCGTCCATCCAAGTGGAAGCTTCTACCTCACGACAAGGTGAACCAAGAATTGTTATGGAAGCATCCACAAGTGGGACACACCAAGACGAAGAAAACAAGGAAGCACACCAAGATGAACATCAACAACCTCCTTCTCCACCACGACAAGAGAATGACAATGTCAACAATGAAGAAGGCCAAGAAGAAGAACAAGATGAAGAAGATGTTCCACCCCGAGCCAAGCCAAAGCTCCCACGAGTTCGAGCAAGAATCGCCAAAGATCATCCCGTCGAGCAAATCTACAATGATATCCAAACCGGGAGAATCACTCGCTCTAAAACTCGTTTAGCTAACTTTTGTGAACATTACTCATTCATCTCTAGCATTGAACCTATGAAGGTTGAAGAAGCATTGGAAGATTCAGATTGGATAAATGCTATGCATGAAGAGCTACACAACTTTGAGAAAAATCAAGTATTGACGTTGGTCGAGAAGCCCGACAACAACCACAGCATGATTGGTACCAAATGGGTGTTTCGCAACAAGAAAGATGAAGATGGTCAAGTCGTCCGCAACAAACCACGCCTAGTCGCCCAAGGCTACACTCAAGTCGAAGGTATGGACTATGGTGAGACATATGCTCCCGTTGCTAGACTTGAGTCCATTCGCATCTTACTTTCTTATGCTAATCACCATGATATCACCTTGTACCAAATGGACATTAAAAGTGCTTTTCTAAATGGTGAAATTGAGGAGGAAGTTTATGTTAAGCAACCTCCCGGCTTTGTCAATCCTAAGAAACCTAATCATGTCTACAAACTTCACAAAGCTCTTTATGGTCTTAAACAAGCTCCTAGAGCGTGGTATAAATGCTTGACCAAGTTCCTTATTGAAAAAGGCTTTGAAATTGGTAAAATTGATTCTACCCTTTTTACTAAAAGGGTCAATGGAGAGCTATTTGTGTGCCAAATTTATGTTGATGATACATTTTAGTGAGAAGTTTGGAAAGCTAATGTCGGAGAAGTTTGAGATTTCTATGATGAGTGAACTCAAATTCTTTCTCAGTTTGCAAATCAAGCAAACTAAGGAAGGTACCTTTGTCTCTCAAACAAAGTACACCAAGGACTTATTCAAGAAGTTCAATATGCAAGAATGCAAAGGTATGACTACACCCATGCCTACTAGTGGACATCTTGATTTGACCAAAGATGGTGAACCAGTTGATCAAAAAGTTTACCGCTCTATGATTGGTTCATTGTTATATCTATGTGCCTCTCGTCCCGATATTATGCTAAGTGTGTGCATCTGTGCACGATATCAAGCTGCACCTAAAGAATGTCAACTTAAGGCTGTGAAAAGGATAGTGAGATACTTAATACATACACCAAATTTTGGCATTTGGTATCCTAAGAGGTCTTCCTTTGACCTTGTTGGCTACTCCGATTCGGACTGTGCTGGAGACAAGGTTGATAGAAAGTCCACTTCGGGTACTTGTCAATTTCTTGGTAGATCTCTTGTGTCTTGGTCCTCCAAGAAACAAAACTCGGTATCCTTATCCACCGCCGAAGCGGAATACATTGCCGCTGGTTCATGTTGTGCTCAATTACTTTGGATGACCCAAACTCTTAAAGATTATGGGATATATGTGAAACATGTTCCATTGCTGTGTGACAATGAAAGTGCTATAAAGATTGCTCACAATCCTATGCACCATTCTCGAACTAAACATATTGAAGTTCGTCATCATTTCATTCGAGACCATGTTGCCAAAGGGGACATTAATCTTAAGCATGTTCGCACCGATAAGCAATAAGCGGATATATTTACCAAACCGCTTGATGAGAAAGTCTTTTGCCGTTTGAGAGGTGAATTGAACATCATTGATGCTTCAACATGGAGTAGGAACTCCATTTGGATACATGCAAGGCATGAGCCTTTGACTTATCCTTGATATTTCTTTCATGATGATATCTATATGTCATGGATACTTTTGCACCCTTGCATGCTATCTAACCCTTGTAGGTACTTGGATGCATCTAAATCCATGAGATTGCAACTCACTCACATCTTGAGCAATCTCTACATCACCAAGTCTCTATACAATGGTGGTTGAAGTCAAGGAAGCACAAAGCCCCTCAGATATATCCTTTGACTCATTCTATGTCAAATTTTATGATTGTCATTTTGGATACACAAGTGCTCTTCCTTGCAAAGCTAACCCATGTAGGAAGATTAACTCAAACTCCAAGTGGTGCTCCCAACTCTTGATGAGCTACATCAACCTTGAGCAACACACACAAGTTCGACTACATGATCATGATCAACACCACCACCCAAGGTATGCTATTTCATGTTAGAGAAGCTTTACTCCAAGTCATGGGATAAAGCAACTCAACAAGATGTGAATACATCAAGAAGCTTAAACAAAAAATGGTAACCCCATTTTGAGCTTAAACGATGAGTATGACCAAAGATCAAGTGATCTCACTTGACTCCTAAGTCAATATAATCTAACATAGGTGACTTTGTCACCGCCCAATTCTAGATGAAGTTCTCTTGTGTTTCCTTTTGCATTTGTCTCTTGCATATTTGTTCTTCATCTAGATCTTTTCATTTCTTCTTGTTCTGCATTTTCTGCATCCAATTCATTGCAAATCTTTTAGCTAATTCCTTGCAAATCCTTGTGAGATCTTAAAGTGCCTAGTGAGCTGAGGTGACAAGTGTTTTACTGTGATGAACTCGGTAACACTCGTCTGTTTTCTTCGGCCCAAACGAATTCTCTCGGTGCCACCGAATCACACAACTCGGTGCTACCGATTTCACTATAGGAAAGACAACTTGCCACTTATTCTTGCAGTCCCTTTCCTCCAGCTCCACTCAATGATTCTTGTCCTCTACCAACATCACATTCAACTTGCTTTGTGACTCAAGGACCAAACCCTTCAGCAGTAACACAAAAATCCAGAAGAACCCTTCTTGGAAATTGATGTCAAAGGGGGAGAGAGAGATCACATCAAAGCTCTATGCTTAATCATTTCTATAGGGGGAGAGGATACTCAGGGGGAGTGTGTAAGAAACCCCAGATGCTTGGTGTTCAAGAGGAGAGAAGTTACATGTCCTTAAGAGGGGAAAGACATGTTCATATTCGATCATATTTGATTGCTTGCATTAAGCTCAAGCTCTGTTGTTTTTTTTCTTTTGCTCTGATTTTTCTGTTCCCTATCTTCTCCCAATATCCCAATTCAAGATTCAGGGGGAGCAAGACATCTAAGGGAAGGAAATCTCTGATTTTATTGCATATCTTTACCTTTGGGGACATGTCTATACCCAATGGGGTACTCAGTACTCACTCTCTACATGTCATCCCAGTATTGGTTCTCTTGTGGTTTCTTTTGTTTGCTCTGGCTAGTAGGTGTATCTGTGTTGGCTAACCTTGTTTACTCAGGTTCATCCTTCCTAAGAAAACTCAAGACCACAAGGTAAGTATATGCATCACAGTCATGTGTATGAGGATTTCTTGCTGATGTACATACTGTTTGCAAGAAGGACTCATGGGCATGAAGGTACATTTCCTATATTCACATCATTTGCTCTGATGCATATAGCCAAGATACATGTAACACATGGATTACTCTGTCATGCTTATGCATTCACATGCTCCTATGTTTCATATTTATATGATTGCATACATGTAGGGGTAGCCTATGCATGTTACATGTCTTTCCAGAGCTTTACTTGTTGCTCTCTATATCTTTATCTAAATCTTTGATGTATGTTGTCATCAATTACCAAAAAGGGGGAGATTGAAAGCACAAGTGCTCTCTGGGTGATTTAGGTAATTAATGTCAACATATCTCTTGTTGGACTAATGCTTCTACCTAGTATGTTTCAGATAAGTTCAAAAATGGAGTGGCTTGGACAAGAGGATGTGGAACCCCTTCAAGATGCTAAGGACCAAGGATTGGCTCAAGCTCAAAGCTCAGGACTCTACATTTTCTATTTTAAGTGATCCAAGATCACATTGAGTCTATAGGAAAAGCCAATACTATTAAGAAGGGATGAGGTGTTGCATAATGAGGATCTTGCTCAAAATGCTTAGTGATATGCTCCAAAGCCCTCAACCAATTTCTCACTTCCACATATGTCCTAATCCAAAAAGTCCAACTCGGCCCCACCGAATCTTTCCATCCGGAGCCACCGAGTTCAGTTGACATAGCCATTGCCAGAAACCCTAATCAGTTCGGTCTCACCGATGGGATCTCGGTCTCACCGAGATGGGCTTGCAAACTCGCTGTTGTCTGTTGCAATAGTTTCGGTCCCACCGAGATTTGCAACCGGCCCCACCGAGTTTGCTTGGCCAACATTCTGTTTCACTTATTACCCAAATCGGTCCCACCGAGTTTGAGTAATCAGTCAAACCGAGTTTTGGATTTAACCTAAACCTAGCACATCGGTCCCACCGAGTTGATCAAGTCGGTCCCACCAAAATGCCTAATCGTCACATTATGAACCAAATCGGCCCGACCGAGTTCTCCGAATCGGTCCCACCGAGTTTCGTGATTTGTGTGTAACGGTTAGATTTTGTGTGGAGGCTATATATACCCCTCCACCCACTCTTCATTCGTGGAGAGAGCCATCAGAACATGCCTACAATTCCAATACATATTTTCTGAGAGAGAACCACCTACATGTCACATCCCTAGCTCTGGTTTGCTCTAGGCTAGCTAGTCATGTGTGCATCATGTTTAAATTTCTCGGAAACTTGAAATGGGGATGATCAAACCCCTAGCACCAAAATAATGCAAATAGGTTCAACTCTAAAATGTTTTCAATGATCCCAAATTGGTCTGCAAAAATGTTCATGATTTATGGAAAAAGGTGAAAACCATATCCAGAGATGATGCATATTTTTGCAGGACATTTTGGTATTTGAATTAACACAATACATATTTGAGTTGGAGCTATTTAAATGCTATATATATAATTTAGATGCTTCAAAAATGTTGGAAATTGTTCAGGGTCACTAGAATAACTCAGATAGGACTCATGACTAATTCCAGGATTTTATGAAATGATTTGGTATTTTAATCAAATAAAAAATAGAAAGAAATTAGAAAACAGAAACAGAATTAGAAAAGAGAGGAAGAGAGTTACCTGGGCCACTTACCTGGCCAGCCCAGCCCACTGGCCTGGTGCCAGTCATCCCTAACCTCTGCCAGTAGGCAGAGGCGGGACAGCGCACGCGCGCGCGAGGCGCCACACCTCCTCCTGCTTGCCGTTGAGACTCTAGATGCGTGGGTGAACGCCCCGGCGTCGTCCCGATCCGCTCGACCTCTCTCACTCTCCCTCTGCTCTCTCCCTCGCTGATCCCCACCTCACCGAGCGTAGCCAACGCTGCTGTTCACCATAGCTACAGCCACCGCCTCCCCCTCGCTTCTCTGCCCGGCCCACGAGCTGCGCCTAGACCCCGAGCACCTCTCCGCCAACCCACGCAAGGCCGGAGGACACCAAGACGACACCGCGACCTTTCTTCCCCGTCCGCGGCCGCCGGATGCCGCCGTCCGATTCGCCGTCTCCGCCGCCTCCCTGAGGCCACTGAGCTGCTCTACTACCTCACTGTGAGCTCCTACGCAGCCCCTCTCCCTCGCCGTGCTCGTTTTCGCCGCGTAGCCTTCACTTCTGTCGAACCGAGAAGCCGTCGCCGCCGGCCGTGTCAGCGCCGTGGCTAGAGCTCATGCACGTCGCGTCTGAGCATACCACCGTGCTCAGTGCAATGCCAGAAGCCCAAAACCCCCACCCACTGCTCCTGCCGTTCGCTGTAGCGTCGTCTTCGCCGATGCCCGATCTCCGGCCGCCGCCATAGCTCGTCTCCGGCGAGTTTCCGGCCACCCCGCGGCCTCCAACTTCTTCGGTTGGATGCGGTCGAGCACGGGCTCCCTCCTGGTGCCCTCAGCGCAACCAGCCGCTGCCCCTAGCGCCACCCCAGCGAGTCACCGCTGCACTGGTTGGTCGCCGGTGACCCAACCCTGGCTGTGCCGACTTGGCACCATCATTAGCGGCTAATGACGCCACTAACTAACCCCCCTAGTCACTGACAGTGGGCCCCGCCGAGCTAATTATTTTTAGTTAGGATTTAATAAGCCACATAATTAGCACTGTTACACTGACAGGTAGGTCCCACCAATCAGATTTGATTTTGGTCAATGCCGACGTCACCCTGACGCAATGCTGACGCAGTAATTTAATTACTGGAATTATTCTTATACAGGAAATTCCAGAAAATCCCACAAACTTAAAAAAATCATAGAAAATAATCTATAACTCAGAATGAAATAAATTATATATGAGAAATGATCAGAAAAATCCAAGGAATCTGAATATGGCATTTTCATGCATGTTTGAACAACTTAACCTCACTGTTTAGTCCAAAACATGATAATGCACTATTTGAATTCATAGTTTGAATTTGAATTTGAACCTTGAGTTCAAATCAACCCAAACCTTTCTGTTGCTAGTTGCATTAGGCCAAAACACATTCATATTGCCATGTCCTAGCATGCATCATATTGTGCATTGCATTGATCGTGTTTCTTCTCTGTTTGCCGGTGTTGTCCCCTCTCGGTAGACGTTGCTTCGACGATGCGATCGATGACACCGATGAAGAGCTATACTATCTTCGGAAGTGTCAGGCAAGCAAAACCCCCTTGTCCATTCCGATACAAACCCACTCACTCGCTCCTGCTCTCTTTTATTGCATTAGGACAACAACGATTCTTCTGTTACTTGCTGCGGTAGTTGAACCCCTTATTCTCTGCATGACCTGTCATTGCTACAGTAAATAGATGAAACCCACTAGCATCAGTAGGAGTTGTTTGAGCCTGATGTGCCTACTCATTCATGCTTGTTTGTCATGCCTGCTACTGCTTAGAGTTGAGTCAGGTCTGATTCATCGGGGATGAATTGTAATGTGGTGAACATGTCCTGCTGTTGAGAGCTAAGTGTGTGAACATGATTTGGTAAAGGTAGCGGTGAGAGGCCATGTAGGAGTACATGGTGGGTTGTCTCATTGCAGCCGTCCTCAGGAACTGAGTTCTGTGTTTGTGATCCATGAACAGTTACTACCACACATTGGAATGCTTAAGTGCCCCTCTCGACTTATTAATCAACTTGATCTCTGTCCAGGAGTTGCAACTAGTTTCTGCTGTTTGTAGGTAGTGTTAGTAGTCTACCAAGTGGCACCCGGTACAGGTGGGCTTGGGACAGACTAGGCACCGTGGCCGGGTATGCCAAGCATCGCCCGTTTGGTGGGCTTAGAACCTTGTACACATCGTTTGGGGCCGTGAGCGACACCCCGGCCGGATCTCCTTGCGGATGATACCCGAATAGGCGATAAACCTAGACAAGAGACTTGTGTGGTTAGTCAGGTCGTGGCCGACTCCCTCGCCAGGCTTCCGCTTGATGGTTGCCGAGGTACACGACGTGTACATGGTGGTAAGTGGCGAGAGCGTGTGTGACAAAGTACACCCCTGCAGGGTTAACATCATCTATTCGAATAGCCGTGTCCGCGGTAAAGGACTTCTGGGTTGCCTGTACAGTTCATAGACAAGTGAAAGTGGATACCCTAAAATGCGCAAGATAAGCGTGAGTGCTATGGATGGCGTTCTCGTAGGGAGACGGGAGCGGATCCATAGTGGTGTATTGATATGGTGAATATGTGGACTCGTGTGCGCCACCTCAAAAGAGTTACTTGCAGTCGTAGTTAGGATAGCCACCGAGTCAAAGCTGGCTTGCTGCAGTTAAACTCCACCACCCCCTTTGTTGATACCGATGCATATGTAGATAGTTCTGATGTAAGTCTTGCTGGGTACATTTGTACTCACGTTTGCTTATTTTATGTTTTGCAGAGAGACGTCAGTCTCGCTAGTAGTTCCGTGTGGACTTCGACGTTTAGCTTGATACCTCAGCTACGATCTCGTGCCCTCGGCAAGATCTAGTAGATAGTCAGGCTTCTCAGCCTTTTTCATTTATAGTTGTCTGTACTCAGACATGTTAAGCTTCCGCATGTGTTTGACTTGTATGCTCTGAATGTTGGGTCATGAGACCCATGTTTGTAATATCTGGCTCTTCGGAGCCTCATGAATAAATACTCTGAGTCGTAGAGTCTTGTTGTGATGCCATGTTGTATTTGCACATATCGAGCATATTGTGTGTATGATTGAAATGCTTGGTATGTGTGGGATCCGACAACCTAGTTGTTTATCCTTGGTAGCCTCTCTTATGGGGAAATGTAGTTTTGTGCTTCCATGAGCCATAGTAGTCCGCTACAGCCCGGTTCACCGGAGTCCTGCTAGCCCAGCACTACTGCTCCGGAACACTTGACTGGCCGGCATGTGATTCACTTCGTTCCTGTGTCTGTCCCTTCGGGGAAATGTCACGCGGTGACATCCGGAGTCCTGCCTAGCCTGCTACAGCCCGGGTTCCCGGAGTCCTGTTAGCCTAGTGCTACAGCCCGGATTCGCACGCTGCTGGCCGACATGCTCGATGTTGATTCATGTATGCCTGTCCCCGTAAGTTAGTGCCACTTTGGGTTCACGACTAGTCATGTCAGCCCGGGTTCTCCGTCATATGGATGCTAGCGACACTATCATATACGTGAGCCAAAAGGCGCAAACGGTCCCGGGCCATGGTAAGGCGACACCCGCGGGAATACCGTGCGTGAGGCCGCAAAGTGATATGAGGTGTTACCGGCTAGATCGATGTGACTTGGAATCGGGGTCCTGACAGCTTTGGTATCAGAGCCTGACTGCCTGTAGGATTACGAAGCCAAACTGGTCGAAGTTGAGTCTAGAAATGCTTTAGTTATATGTAGGGGAATTGATTGTGGGAGGGAACGTAAGGCTCTTTTTACTCCTTTACCTTATGCCCTTCTGATCTGAGTCACCCTCTTCTCTTCTATGGGGATTAAGAACTAGGATTCTCATCTTTCTATCAGGATCACGTGTTACTAATCCGTAGACTCATAGGATTGATGGATTTAAGCCTCAGTTTAGTTCCTACTACTTCCGTATGTTGACCATTGATCCTGGAAGTTGATATTGTGATTCTGAATGGTTATGCCACCATTTTTGCAGGATGTCTCAAATCTTTTTGAGCATTTATAGCCGTTATGTTGTCCGAGTCGTCCCAGGCTTCTAAATAATCTGATGCATTTGCAAATCCCTTCTTTCCGTTCTCGATGTCCTTTGGGCCAGATTAACCACACTAATCGTTGAGTTGAGGTACTCTGTTGCCTTGACATATATGTTGGAGTTATTATTATGACCCTAGGTGTTTTAGAGAACCACTCAGTAATCTAGCAATGCTTTGTATCCCCAGTGTGATGATTCTGGCCATTATTCTCGAAAGCATCCCGTGATGCCATTTAGTTAGTAGGCATTCTATTTCTAAGTTCTTGAGCCCAAGATTCACTCCACTTACCTCCTGTTGATAGTGTTTGCTCGTTCCTTTAGGATATTAGTAACCTTGCGACAGTCCTCGAGGTCCGTGGTATTTCCTTCTTCCAAATACCATGAACCATTATGGCAGAAGTTCTTTTAACCAAAAGATCACAACCAGGGCGCTCTTGAGGAGTACTCCATTCATATTGTGACTCTGCCAGTCCTTCCTCCTCTGCATGGGTTATTCGGAAGAAATATGTTGAATTTGTTCGACATACTAATCCATGCATCCACAACTCAGAAAAACATATGTTCCTTTGGGTTGTCCCTCTTTACTTATTTTCTGGCCCTCGTCTATCAATTGATAGTCAGGAGTAATTGTGCATTTGTGTTATCGATGCCTATTATTCTTGTGGTCTGTCAAACCATTCTAATCCGGAGTGACTAGGAGAAACAAACTCCAGTACCTCGTCCATCTCTGGGATTGGGTCAAAGTAGTTGTATTCCGCAGATCAAATGCCTAACCAGCTTTTGTTCTATTCTACCTTCGAGTATTACCCCCTTTATGTCGAGAATATCGTAGGAATTGCACCACCTCTTATGAATTCTTGACGCAGTGATACTCCTCACCATCATCACTCATTTCTTGGTCCCGTGTTGTTGCAATCGGAATGCCGACAAGTGAATCGTGATGCATGAAATCAATACTCCTAGCAACTCCGTTGCTTGGTAGTTAAAGGACAATAATTTCATCCTTAGCGTGTTGGTTACTGAATCACATCCTAAGGTTGATCGTGCTACCTAGTCCTTATTTCCGGTGCACTTTTCGATCAATGAGTTAGGATAGTGTCAGTCCTTGCTTATTCGGTCATATCGTCTTGCCCTGAAAAGCAAGATTGATCTCAAGCTTAGCAACGTACCGGTGGTTCGTGATTTTCCGAATATCTTCTCGGAAGTATTACCAGGTTGTCACCTGACCGCTATGTTGAATTCGTGATCAAGTTGGTTTCCTGTAAACCACCCCTTCTCCAAGAATCCGTGTTGGATACCCCTGAGCTAGTTGGTTAAGCTAAACAACAACTTGGAGAGTTGGAAGATAAAAAGCTTTGCCGAATTTGGTTCTTTCTTAAGGGATATCTTTGTGTTTGTGTGTGTGTTGGATAAAGATGATATCTTCACCAATTGGTCCTCATGATCAGTTGTTGGATCTACTGTCTTGTCAAAACTTTGACTTGAGTATGGGCTATCATCAAGTCAAATCAGAACTAGCGATGTTCGTAATGTTGTCTTACACGTGGTTGATCCCTCGAGCATACACCATTACATCTTTTGGTCTGACCAATGCTATCACCGTGTTCACATGATGGTGGAAGTCCAGTGATATGGAAATTCCGATGAGTTGCTGTTGAGCCCATCAGCAGCATTTTGTCCCCCCCATGATTCATGTTGAACATCAACCTAGTGTTGAAAACTTTGTAAGCAATGCCTTTGTGTTCCGTTCATGAAGCTTATGCTTGGATGGAAGAAGTGACTTCCTCGAATTCATGTGCATTAGGTGCAAGTTGCCGCCCTGAGTTCGAGAAAGATTGTTTTTCTTTCCTCTGGTACCATCCCAAGTCAGTTATGCATGTGCGAATGTATTCTATGGTTTGGTAGATTAATTACCTCCACTCCATATGTATTCCCTAGCACACCAAGCCACCGATTGATTTGTTCAAGGAAAAGAAGCTCCTTCTTAAGACCCGGGGCTTATACAAGGACTTCGATATCTTTGAGGATGGTTCCCCACCTGAACTCGGTAGTGTTTTATTATAAGACTACTACGTGGTCATGCTTGTTTTGAACAGCATGTTCACATGTCTGTAGCAGAACCAGCTCATGTTTTGGAGCTTGCTATCGTAGTTCATCTCCTGAGAGTTTTGCAACATTATCTCGTCGATTTTTGTTGCAACTCTTCTTTTCAGACATGTGAGTCTGAAGTATCCCATTTCTAACCAGATCTGAATCTCAGGCAGTTATGATGGTTGGAACATTCCCAACATTTGCATTTTGTTCCCGGCTTGCACCCCATCATGCCAATTTTCCATGGGCTGTCCTTCTCAGCAGTTGCTATCCAGGATCATCTTCAAAAGTGATCCTGCCATGGGTCCAATCCATTTCCGATGATAGGCAAAAATCATCCATTGCGTTGTCTTCAACAAGGTAGTCCACATCATCCACTTGGAATATGCCATTCTTCCGAACTCCTTCAAGTAATCGATTGCAAATTGCCTTGGGCTGGTATGAAGATTCTCAATGATCTATGTGTCAAAAGTAATTCTTTTTTTTCCCACTTAAGGGAATAATTCCACGAGCCACCTTCCCTAAGGTGCCCCGTTATGGAGTCATGGCAATTAACTCCTCGCTACTTTGAAACCATGCACCATCTTATTCAGCGTGGAATTGTGCTTATCAACTTGAATCCTCGTTCTCTGTTCCACTCCATCCCTCTTGATGTATGTTTCGTGTCTTAGCTCGAGAGATGTTCAACATCTCATTCCGTGAGTTGATCGTGAGTTGCTCGATCTTTAAGAAGATCGATCCCTACAGAGTTTCTTCTATCGTCATCGTGTTGGATGAAGATCCCGAAAGCAAAGACGACAAGATCAATTTGAAGCAATGAATCAACATCTTCGATGAGGGCAATTGGATCGAGAATATTGTGTTAGTTTTTGTCTCCCCTCTTCCTCTCACACTACGCTTGGATCTCGGGACGAGATTCTTGTTTAGTGGGGGTGAGTTGTCACATCCCTAGCTCTGGTTTGCTCTAGGCTAGCTAGTCATGTGTGCATCTTGTTTAAATTTCTCGGAAACTTGAAATGGGGATGATCAAACCCCTAGCACCAAAATAATGCAAATAGGTTCAACTCTAAAATGTTTTCAATGATCCCAAATTGGTCTGCAAAAATGTTCATGATTTATGGAAAAAGGTGAAAACCATATCCAGAGATGATGCATATTTTTGCAGGACATTTTGGTATTTGAATTAACACAATACATATTTGAGTTGGAGCTATTTAAATGCTATATATATAATTTAGCTGCTTCAAAAATGTTGGAAATTGTTCAGGGTCACTAGAATAACTCAGATAGGACCCATGACTAATTCCAGGATTTTATGAAATGATTTGGTATTTTAATCAAATCAAAAACAGAAAGAAATTAGAAAACAGAAACAGAATTAGAAAAGAGAGGAAGAGAGTTACCTGGGCCACTTACCTGGCCAGCCCAGCCCACTGGCCTGGTGCCAGTCATCCCTAACCTCTGCCAGTAGGCAGAGGCGGGACAGCGCACGCGCGCGAGGCGCCACGCCTCCTCCTGCTTGCCGCTGAGACTCTGGACGCGTGGGTGAACGCCCCGGCGTCGTCCCGATGCGCTCGACCTCTCTCACTCTCCCCCTCCTCTCTCCCTCGCTGATCCCCACCTCACCGAGCGTAGCTGACGCTGCCGTTCGCCGTAGCTGCAGCCACCGCCTCCCCCTCGCTTATCTGACCGGCCCATGAGCTGCGCCTAGACCCCGAGCACCTCTCCGCCAACCCACGCAAGGCCGGAGGACACCAACACGACGCTGCGACCTTTCTCCCCCGTCCACGGCCGCTGGATGCCGCCGTCCGATTCGCCGTCTCCGCCGCCTCCCTGAGGCCACTGAGCTGCTCTACTACCTCACTGTGAGCTCCTACGCCGCCCCTCACCCTCGCCGTGCTCGATTTTGCCGCGTAGCCGTCACTTCTGTCGAACCGAGAAGCCGTCGCCGCTGGTCGTGTCGCCGCCGTGGCTAGAGCTCACGCACATCGCGTCTGAGCATACCACCGTGCTCAGTGCAATGCCAGAAGCGCAAAACCCCCACCCACTGATCCTGCCGTTCGCTGTAGCATCGTCTTCGCCGACGCCCGATCTTCGGCCGCCGCCATAGCTCGTCTCCGGCGAGTTTCCGGCCACCCCGCGCCCTCCAACTTCTTCGGTTGGATGCGGTCGAGCACGGGCTCCCTCCTGGTGCCCTCAGCGCAACCAGCCGCTGCACCTAGCGCCACCCCAGTGAATCGCCACCGCACTGGTTGGTCGCCGGCGACCCAACCCCGGCCGTGCCGACATGGCACCATCATTAGCGGCTAATGACGCCACTAACTAACCCCCCTAGTCACTGACAGTGGGCCCCGCCGAGCTAATTATTTTTAGTTAGGATTTAATAAGCCACATAATTAGCACTGTTACACTGACAGGTAGGTCCCAACAGTCAGATTTGATTTTGGTCAATGCTGACGTCACCCTGACGCAATGGTGGCGCAGTAATTTAATTACTGGAATTATTCTTATACAGGAAATTCAGAAAATCCCATAAACTTAAAAAAATCATAGAAAATAATCTATAACTCAGAATGAAATAAATTATATATGAAAAATGATCAGAAAAATCCAAGGAATCTGAATATGGCATTTTCATGCATGTTTGAACAACTTAACCTCACTGTTTATTCCAAAACATGATAATGCACTATTTGAATTCATAGTTTGAATTTGAATTTGAACCTTGAGTTCAAATCAACCCAAACCTTTCTGTTGCTAGTTGCATTAGGCCAAAACACATTCATATTGCCATGTCATAGCATGCATCATATTGTGCATTGCATTGATCGTGTTTCTTCTTTGTTTGCCGGTGTTGTCCCCTCTCGGTAGACGTTGCTTCGACGATGCGATCGATGACACCGATGAAGAGCTATACTATCTTCGGAAGTGTCAGGCAAGCAAAACCCCCTTGTCCATTCCGATACAAACCCACTCTCTCACTCCTGCTCTCTTTTACTGCATTAGGACAACAACGATTCATCTGTTACTTGCTGCGGTAGTTGAACCCCTTATCCTCTGCATGACCTGTCATTGCCACAGTAAATAGATGAAACCCACTAGCATGAGTAGGAGTTGTTTGAGCATTGATGTGCCTACTCATTCATGCTTGTTTGTCATGCCTGCTACTGCTTAGAGTTGAGTCAGGTCTGATTCATCGGGGATGAATTGTAATGTGGTGAACATGTCCTACTGTTGAGAGCTAAGTGTGTGAACACGACTTGGTAAAGGTAGCCGTGAGAGGCCATGTAGGAGTACATGGTGGGTTGTCTCATTGCAGCCGTCCTCAGGAACCGAGTTCTGTGTTTGTGATCCATGAACAGTTACTACCACACATTGGAATGCTTAAGTGCCCCTCTCGACTTATTAATCAACTTGATCTCTGTCCAGGAGTTGCAACTAGTTTCTGGTGTTTGTAGGTAGTGTTAGTAGTCTACCAAGTGGCACCCGGTACAGGTGGGCTTGGGACAGACTAGGCACCGTGGCCGGGTATGCCAAGCGTCGCCCGTTTGGTGGGCTTGGAACCCTGTACACATCGTTTGGGGCCGTGAGCGACACCCCGGCCGGACCTCCTTGCGGATGGAACCCGAATAGGCGATAAACCTGGACGAGAGACTTGTGTGGTTAGTCAGGTCGCGGCCGACTCCCTCGCCAGGCTTCCGCTTGATGGTTGCCGAGGTACACGACGTGTACATGGTGGTAAGTGGCGATAGCGTGTGTGACGAAGTACACCCCTGCAGGGTTAACATCATCTATTCGAATAGCCGTGTCCGCGCTAAAGGACTTCTGGGTTGCCTGTACAGTTCATAGACAAGTGAAAGTGGATACCCTAAAATGCGCAAGATAAGCGTGAGTGCTATGGATGGCGTTCTCGTAGGGAGACGGGAGCGGATCCATAGTGGTGTATTGATATGGTGAATATGTGGACTCGTGTGCGCCACCTCAAAAGAGTTACTTGCAGTCGTAGTTAGGATAGCCACCGAGTCAAAGCTGGCTTGCTGCAGTTAAACTCCACCACCCCCTTTGTTGATACCGATGCATATGTAGATAGTTCTGATGTAAGTCTTGCTGGGTACATTTGTACTCACGTTTGCTTATTTTATGTTTTGTAGAGAGACGTCAGTCTCGCTAGTAGTTCCGTGTGGACTTCGACGTTTAGCTTGATACCTCAGCTACGATCTCGTGCCCTCGGCAGGATCTAGTAGATAGTCAGGCTTCTCAGCCTTTTTCATTTATAGTTGTCTGTACTCATACATGTTAAGCTTCCGCATGTGTTTGACTTGTATGCTCTGAATGTTGGGTCATGAGACCCATGTTTGTAATATCTGGCTCTTCGGAGCCTAATGAATAAATACTCTAAGTCGTAGAGTCTTGTTGTGATGCCATGTTGTATTTGCACATATCGAGCATATTGTGTGTATGATTGAAATGCTTGGTATGTGTGGGATCCGACAACCTAGTTGTTTATCCTTGGTAGCCTCTCTTATGGGGAAATGTAGTTTTGTGCTTCCATGAGCCATAGTAGTCCGCTACAGCCCGGTTCACCAGAGTCCTGCTAGCCCAGCACTACTGCTCCGGAACACTTGACTGGCCGGCATGTGATTCACTTCGTTCATGTGTCTGTCCCTTCGGGGAAATGTCACGCGGTGACATCCGGAGTCCTGCCTAGCCTGCTACAGCCCGGGTTCCCGGAGTCCTGTTAGCCCAGTGCTACAGCCCGGCTTCGCACGCTGCTGACCGACATGCTCGATGTTGATTCATGTATGCCTGTCCCCGTAAGTTAGTGCCACTTTGGGTTCACGACTAGTCATGTCGGCCCGGGTTCTCTGTCATATGGATGCTAGCAACACTATCATATACGTGAGCCAAAAGGCGCAAACGGTCCCGGGCTATGGTAAGGCGACACCTGTGGGAATACCGTGCGTGAGGCCGCAAAGTGATATGAGGTGTTACCGGCTAGATCGATGTGACTTGGAATCGGGTCCTGACACTACACTTGTGTTGAGGTCAAGATATTCCATTCCAACCACATAAATCTTGATCTCTAGCCTTCCCCAAGTTGCTTTCCACTCAAATCTTCCTTCTACCAAATCCAATCCTATGAGAGAGAGTTGAGTGTTGGGGAGACTATCATTTCAAGCACAAGAGCAAGGAGTTCATCATCAACACACCATTTGTTACTTCTTGGAGAGTGGTGTCTCCTAGATTGGCTAGGTGTCACTTGGGAGCCTCCGACAAGATTGTGGAGTTGAACCAAGGAGTTTGTAAGGGCAAGGAGATCTACCCTAGTGAGGCAAGTCCTACGTGGGCGACGATCATGGTGGGATAGACAAGGTTGCTTCTTCGTGGACCCTTCGTGGGTGGAGCCCTCCGTGGACTCGCGCAACCGTTACCCTTCGTGGGTTGAACTCTCCATCAACGTGGATGTACGATAGAACCACCTATCGGAACCACGGATAAAAAATCTCCGTGTCTCCAAATTGTGTTTGCACACTCCAATACCATCTCTTTACATTCTTGCAACTTGCATGCTTTACTTTCCGCTGCTCATATACCCTTTGTATGCTTGCATGTTTGCTTGATATGTATTGTGAATATTTAAACTTGTGTTCAAACTCCACATCAACTAAAGGAAATTAAAAACTGCAACTTTTCTTGATTAGAGTCTATTCACCCCCCTCTAGACACCTCTTCTCGATCCTTTCATTTAGCATGTTGGAGACGCGCTTCTGCAGCAACTCCACCTTTGTGGGTGACCCCCATTTGAGGACCTTCTTGTTCCACGAGGTTAGCCTCGCAGGGGCTCTGGATCTGAATTCGGGCACCGCCGCCCAACCAGCTCCATGTGGTTTGGTGATGTAGAACCACTCTTTTTGCCAGACCTTGATGGTCTCTATGAAAGGGCCCTCCGGCCACTCGACTCGGGCGAGCTTGCTGATCATCGCCCCTCCACAGTCCGCCTGTTGGCCGTCAAATATCTTTGGCTTGATGTTAAAAACCTTCAGCCACAAGATGGAGTGCGGTTGGACCCGTAGAAAGGCCTCGCAGATGATGATGAAGCCCGAGATGTGCAGCAACGAGTTTGGGGCCATATCGTGGAAATCTAGCCCTTAGAAGAACCCAAAGCTAAGCACTTCTCCCATTGCAAGAAAAACCAATCTAGTTGGCCAAACCAAACTGATAGTTCGAAGAGAATTACAAAGATATCAAATCATGCATATAAGAATTCAGAGAAGATTCAAATAATATTGATAGATAAGCTGATCATAAATCCACATTTCATCGGATCTCAGCAAACACACCGCAAAAAAGTATTACATTGAATAGATCTCCAATAACATCGAGGAGAACATGGTATTGAGAGTCAAAGAGAGAAAAGAAGCCATCTAGCTACTAGCTATGGACACGTAGGTCTGTGGTAAACTACTCACGCTTCATCGAAAGGGCAATAGAGTTGATGTAGAGGCCCTCCGTGATCGAATCCCCCTCTGGCAGGGTGCCGGAAAAGGTCCATAGATGGGACCTCACGGGTACAGAAGGTTGCTCCGGTGGAAAAGTGTTTTCGTGGATGCCTCTGGTGGTTTGGGGGTATATGGGAATATATAGGCGAAAGAATTAGGTCAGGAGGTGCACGATTGGCCCACAAGCGTGGGGGCGCGCCCTACCCCCTGGGCGTGCCCTCCGTCCTTGTGGATGCCTCGTGGCTCCTCCGACTTCATCTCCAAGTCTCGTGGTTGTCTTCTGGTCCAAGAAAGATCATTGCGAAGGTTTTATTCCGTTTGGACTCCGTTTGGTATTCCTTTTCTGTGAAACTCAAAAACAGGGAAAAAACAGGAACTAGCATAGGGTTCTAGGTTAATAGGTTAGTCCCAAAAATAATATAAAATAGCATATTAATCCATATAAAATATCCAAAACAGATATTATAATAGCATGGAACAATCAAAAGTTATAGATACGTTGGAGACGTATCATCCCACATCAAGTCTTCGTTGTCTAACTAAACAGAACAAAGGCTACAAAATATTTCAGCTACTAGAACAAAACCTTTGTCTTAGTTATCAAGACTTACTCCCATTTGCACATATCACACATAATACTACTACATCTACTCTAAGTATTTCAAGTGCAAAAGATGGGAGTCATAGGACATACCTTCATGGTTGCGACTTTACACACTTCTCTTCCTTACTCTTGCATTCCTTGTTGTCCAACGTAGACCAACTCCTCTGAAATAAAAAATGAAAACGAATTCCAAGGGGCAAAAGTGAGAGTAAGCAAAGCAAAGCTTATTCTATTTTTTGGTTTTTGGGTTTTTGAAAACTAACTTGCAAACTAAAAATTGCACACGCAAAAGCAAATAAAAAGTAAAGTGTTTGAACAAACCAACACGAGTGTTTTGAAGCTCCTCGAGCTCAAGTACAACCTCATTACAAATTATTCAAATAATACCGCCACATCTTCATGTAGAAGTGGTGATGACCTCCCCCAAGCTTAAGCTTTTGCAAGCTCAACCGGCGGGATCATTGTGGCGGTTGGTTGGGAGCCGTTCCTTGGCTCTAGTTGGAGAAGTTCATGTTCATGTAAACAGGTGTGCTTCGAAGGGACTCAGGGAGGTTGCTTGTATCTTGGACAGAGCCCTTAAGGCTGCATGGGTCGGCATAGGTGGTGTAGTCTCCTTGTTGTGTCTGCTCTTGGGGTTGCTCCTTCTCTTCGTCGGTGGTGAGTTCTTCTTCATCTACCTGCTCAGGTTCTGGGCCTTCTTGGTCCAAAGACGCATGTTCTTCCTATGCAACATAGTGCAATTGCCCATTTTCTATGAAAACGGTTAGGCAAAGGAGTGAGCAACAAGTATGCCACTGCAGGAATTCTGATGCAATGATGACCATTACGATCTACTACCATTCTGACGCTAGTAAGAACGCAAATACTAACAAGATTGTTACGAACAATGGGGCGAAGTTGATTGTAGTTGAGGCCAAGGGGGTTGGCCAACATGGTGGTCACTCCTCCACACACGATATCTCCTTGTCCATGATTTGTTTGACGCGCGAGGTGTAGAAAAAGTATTGCCCCTAGGTTGGGCAAATAACCAATGTCAATGTTCGTTGCCTTCCTGAGAACTAGCATGTTCTCGTCATTCAACTTAAAAACTTCTCCTCGTTCCTGCAACGAGTTAGTGATAACATAATAGAAATAATGTATGGCGGGACTTTCAATGGAACTAGCTCTTGAGCCTCTGATGCTCATCTGGTTGAAGGTTTGCCTCGGGTTCGGGTCAGTGTAATCATAAACATAGCGGATTTCATCATCATTGTTGGTGAAGCCAAAGTAATTACACCACTCTTGGAAAGTGATGTTGAAGTATTGGTCCAAGAGACGGAAAGTGATCCGCTCCTCCTCGTATGCATTGGGCATCAAACCAACATTATGCGAGAGAGTACTAAGAAACTCAAGCGTCATGCATTCATATGTCTCACATCCCTGATAAACAAAATGGTGCAACCCGACATTACTGCAAAGCAAATTGAAATAATTTGTACTACCTAGTGTTGGTGTCAAAACCGGCCGATCTCGGGTAAGGGGTCCCGAACTGTGCGTCTGAGGATCAAAGGTAACAGGAGACAAAGGGGACACGATGTTTACCCAGGTTCGGGCCCTCTTAATGGAGGTAATGTTGGGGAATGCAGTAATTTCAAAAAAATTCCTACAATCACGCAAGATCTATCTATGTGATGCATAGCAACGAGAGGGGAGAGTGTTATCTACATACCCTCGTAGACCGAAAGCGGAAGCGTTATATCAACGCGGTTGACGTAGTCGTACGTCTTCACGATCCGATTGATCTCAGCACCGAACGTACGGCACCTCCGTGTTCAGCACACATTCAGCTCGATGACGTCCCTCGTACTCTTGATCCAGTTGAGGCCGAGGGAGAGTTTCGTCAGCACGATGGCATGGCGACGGTGATGATGAAGTTACCGGCGCAGGGCTTCGCCTAACCACTACGACGATATGACTGAGGTGGAATATGGTGGAGGGGGGCACCGCACACGGCTAAGACAATTGTCAACTTGTGTGTCTATGGGGTGCCCCCTCCCCCGTATATAAAGGAGTGGAGGAGGAGGAGGGTCGGCCTCCTATGGCGCGCCCAAGGGGGGGAGTCCTACTCCCATTAGGAGTAGGTTCCCCCCCTTCCCTAGTTGGAGTAGGAGAAGAAGGAAGAGGGAGAGGGAGAGAAGGAAAGGGGGGCCGGCCCCCTTCCCAATTCGGATTGGGCTTGGGGGGGCGCGCCCCCACCTTGGCCGCCTCCTCCTCTCTTCCACCATGGCCCATTAAGGCCCATTAACTCCCTGGGGGGTTCCGGTAACCCCCTGGTACTCCGAAAATATGCCCGAACCACTCAGAACCTTTTTGGTGTCCAAACATAGCCTTCCAATATATCACTCTTTATGTCTCGACCGTTTCTAGACTCCTCGACATGCCCGTGCATATCCGGGACTCCGAACAACCTTCGGTACATCAAAACACATAAACTCATAATACCGATCGTCCATGAACGTTAAGCGTGCGGACCCTACGGGTTCGAGAACTATGTAGACATGACCGAGACTCATCTCTGGTCAATAACCAATAGCGGAACCTGGATGCTCATATTGGTTCCTACACATTCTACGAAGATCTTTATCGGTCAAACCGCATAACAACATACGTTGTTCCCTTTGTCATCGGTATGTTACTTGCCCGAGATTTGATCGTCGGTATCTCAATACCTAGTTCAATCTCGTTACCGGCAAGTCTCTTTACTCGTTCCGTAATGCATCATCCCGTGACTAACTCATTAGTCACATTGCTTGCAAGGCCTATAGTGATGTGCATTACCGAGAGGGCCCAGAGCTACCTCTCTGAAACACGGAGTGACAAATCCTAATCTCGATCTATGCCAACCCAACAAATACCATTGGAGACACCTGTAGAGCATATTTATAATCACCGAGTTATGTTGTGACGTTTGATAGCACACTAAGTGTTCCTCCGGTATTCGGGAGTTGCATAATCTCATAGTCATAGGAACATGTATAAGTTATGAAGAAAGCAATAGCAACAAACTAAACGATGATAGTGCTAAGCTAATGGATGGGTCATGTCAATCACATCATTCTCTAATGATGTGATCCCGCTCATCAAATGACAACTCATGTCAATGGCTAGGAAACTTAACCATCTTTGATCAACGAGCTAGTCAAGTAGAGGCATACTAGTGACACTCTGTTTGTCTATGTATTCACACATGTACTAAGTTTCCGGTTAATACAATTCTAGCATGAATAATAAAAATTTATCATGATATAAGGAAATATAAATAACAACTTTATTATTGCCTCTAGGGATATTTCCTTCAGTCTCCGACTTGCACTAGAGTCAATAATCTAGATTACATTCTAATGATTCTAACACCCATGGAGTCTTGGTGTTGATCATGTTTTGCTCGTGAGAGAGGCTTAGTCAAGGGGTCTGCAACATTCAGATCCGTATGTATCTTGCAAATCTCTATGTCCCCTTCCGACACTTGATGACGGATGGAATTGAAGCGTTTCTTGATGTGCTTGGTTCCCTTGTGAAATCTGGATTCCTTCACTAAGGCAATTGCTCCAGTATTGTCACAAAAGATTTTCATTGGACCCGAAGCACTAGGTATGACACCTAGATCGGATATGAACTCCTTCATCCAGACTCCTTCATTTGCTGCTTCCGGAGTAGCTATGTATTCCGCTTCACACGTAGATCCCGCCACGATGCTTTGCTTAGAACTGCACCAACAGACAGCTCCACCGTTCAATATAAACACATATTCGGTTCGTGACTTAGAGTCATCCGGATCAGTGTCAAAGCTTGCATCGACGTAACCATTTACGATGAGCTCTTTGTCACCTCCATAAACGAGAAACATATCCTTAGTCCTTTTCAGGTATTTCAAGATGTTCTTGACCGCTGTCCAGTGATCCACTCCTGGATTACTTTGGTACCTCCCTACTATACTTATAGCAAGGCACACATCTGGTCTGGTACACATCATTGCATACATGATAGAACCTATGGCTGAAGCATAGGGAATGACTTTCATTTTCTCTCTATCTTCTGCAGTGGTCGGGCATTGAGTCTCACTCAACTTCACACCTTGTAACATAGGCAAGAACCCTTTCTTTGACTGGTCCATTTTGAACTTCTTCAAAATCTTATCAAGGTATGTGCTTTGTGAAAGTCCAATTAAGTGTCTTGATCTATCTCTATAGATCTTGATGCCCAATATATAAGCAGCTTCACCGAGGTCTTTCATTGAAAAATTCTTATTCAAGTATCCTTTTATGCTATCCAGAAATACTGTATCATTTCCAGTCAGCAATATGTCATCCACGTATAATATTAGAAATGCTACAGAGCTCCCACTCACTTTCTTGTAAATACAGGCTTCTCCAAAAGTCTGTATAAAACCATATGCTTTGATCAGACTATAAAAACGTTTACTCCAACTCCGAGAGTCTTGCACCAGTCCATAAATGGATCACTGGAGCTTGCACACTTTGTTAGAATTTTTGGATCGATAAAACCTTCTGGTTGCATCATATACAACTCTTCTTCTAGAAATCCATTCAGGAATGCAGTTTTGACATCCATTTGCCAAATTTCATAATCATAAAATGCGGCAATTGCTAACATGATTCTGACAGACTTAAGCATTGCTACGGGTGAGAAAGTCTCATCGTAGTCAACTCCTTGAACTTGTCGAAACCCTTTCGCAACAAGTCGAGCTTTGTAGAAAGTAACATTACCGTCAGCGTCAATCTTCTTCTTGAAGATCCCTTTATTCTCGATGGCTTGACGATCATCGGGCAAGTCAACCAAAGTCCACACTCTGTTCTCATACATGGATCCCACCTCAGATTTCATGGCCTCAAGCCATTTTGTGAAATCTGGGCTCATCATCGCTTCTTCATAGTTCGTAGGTTCGTTATGGTCTTGTAACATGATGTCCAGAACAGGATTACCGTACCACTCTGGTGCGGATCTTACTCTGGTTGACCTACAAGGTTCAGTAGTAACTTGATCTGAAGTTTCATGATCACTATCATTAGCTTCCTCACTAATTGGTGTAGGAAACACTGGAACTAATTTCTGCGATGAACTACTTTCCAATTCGGCAGAAGGTACAATTACCTCATCAAGTTCTACTTTCCTCCCACTCACTTCTTTTGAGAGAAACTCCTTCTCTACAAAGGATCCATTCTTAGCAACGAATATCTTGCCTTCAGATCGGTGATAGAAGGTGTACCCAACAGTCTCCTTTGGGTATCCTACGAAGACACATTTCTGCGATTTGGGTTCGAGCTTATCAGGTCGAAGCTTTTTCACATAAGCATCACAGCCCCAAACTTTCAGAAATGACAACTTGGGTTTCTTGCCAAACCACAGTTCATAAGGTGTCGTCTCATCGGATTTAGATGGCGCCCTATTTAACGTGAATGCAGCCGTCTCTAAAGCATAACCCCAAAACGATAGCGGTAAATCAGTAAGAGACATCATAGATCGCACCATATCTAATAAAGTGCGGTTACGACGTTTGGACACACCATTTCGCTGTGGTGTTTCAGGTGGCGTGAGTTGCGAAACTATTCCACATTGTTTCAAATGAAGACCAAACTCGTAACTCAAATATTCTCCTCCACGATCAGATCGTAGAAACTTTATTTTCTTGTTATGATGATTTTCCACTTCACTCTGAAATTCTTTGAACTTTTCAAATGTTTCAGACTTATGTTTCACCAAGTAGATATACCCATATGTGCTCAAATCATCTGTGAAGGTTAGAAAATAACGATACCCGCCGCAAGCATCAACACTCATCGGACCACATACATCAGTATGTATTATTTCCAACAAGTCTATTGCTCGCTCCATTGTTCCAGAGAATGGAGTCTTAGTCATCTTGCCCATGAGGCATGTGAGGGAGTCCTGGATTAAGGGGTCCTCTGGTGTCCGGACTATGTAACATGGACCGGACTGATGGGCCGTGAAGATACAAGATAGAAGACTCTCTCCTGTGTCCGGATGGGACTCTCCTTGGCGTGGATGGCAAGCCTGCGTTCGGATATGAAGATTCCTTTCTCTGTAACCGACTTTGTACAACCCTAGTCCCCTTCGGTGTCTATATAAACTGGAGGGTTTAGTCTGTAGAGGCAATCATAATCATATAGGCTAGACTTCTAGGGTTTTAGCCATCACGATCTCGTGGTAGATCAACTCTTGTAATACTCATATTCATCAAGATGAATCGAGCAGGAAGTAGGGTATTACCTCCATAGAGAGGGCCCGAACCTGGGTAAACATTGTGTCCCCCGCCTCCTATTACCGTCGACCTTAGACGCACAGTTCGGGACCCCCTACCCGAGATCCGCCGGTTTTGACACCGACATTGGTGCTTTCATTGAGAGTTCCTTTGTGTCGTCGCCTAGAAGGCTCGATGACCCCGTCAATTATCTACAACGATGCTGCCTTGAGGGAGGTCTTTCTCCCTAGCCAGATCTTCGTATTCGGCGGCTTCGCACTGCGGGCCAACTTGCTTGGCCATCTAGAGCAGATCGACAGCTACGCCCCTGGCCATCAGGTAAGGTTTGGAAGCTTGAACTACGTTGCTGATATCCGCGGAGACTTGATCTTCAATGGATTCGAGCCCACGGCAGCCGCTCCCTGCCACCGCGATGAACATGACCTAAATCTGTCATCGTACCATACCTAGGAGATAGCGCCTGTAACTGCTCTGGCCCTAGATCCGGAGCAGATTGCGCCATCCGATGATGGGAAGGTCAACCCCGCCTCAGAAGCCGCAGACTCAGCAGCGTTAGAGCCGCACATAGACCCAACCTCGAGTGGTATCTGTGTCATCGGAACCTCGGATTCGTCTCCGGCCATAGGATCTGAACCGCGTGCATCCATGCCCATCGAGCTTGATCAGGCGCTGATCGTCGAATTCAGCTCCGCGGACATCTTCCGGCACTCACCTTTAGGCGATGTGCTAAACTCATTAAAAACCCTCTCCTTAGCAGGGGACTCTCAGCCGATTATATCCGGTCTGAACTGGAGGCTGATGACGGAGAATTTCGCTTCGCACCCATCGCCTACTTCATAGCCACTGTCGAAAACTTAACCGACATGCTCGAGTACGGCTTCGAAGACATCGACGGTATGGACGACGATGCCGGAGAGGAGCAGGCCCAAAAACCGCCTCTTACCGGGCACTGGACAGCCACCTCCTCGTATGATGTGTACATGGTGGATACACCCAAAGAGAACAACGGCAATAACGAGAAGGATCCAGTCAAGGATAAACCTCCTGAGATACAGCCAAAGCGCCGACGTCAGCGGCGCCGCTCTAAATCATGCCGTGGAAAATATAGCAATACCGGCACGAGAGAAAACAATACTCCGGACGATGCCGAAGACAAAGAAGACCCCGTCGAGCCAACTTCCGAACAGGACGATAGGGAAGATGGGCGAGTCAGCCCTGATGAACAGGCCATAAACGAAGACTCGGAGGACAGTTACTGTCTTCCACTCTCCGAGGATGAGGTGAGCCTCGGCGACGAAGACTTTATCATGCTGAGGAACCCGTCGAGCAGGAGCACTTTAAGCACCGGCTAATAGCCACTGCGAGGAGCCTGAAAAAGAAACAGCAGCAGCTTCAAGCCGATCAAGATCTACTCAACGACAGGTGGACTAATGTCCTGGCAGCCGAGGAATATGGCCTCGAGCGCCACACCAAAAGTTACCCGAAGCGTAAACTGCTACCCCAATTCGACGGTGAGGCACTTGAGCCCAGGCCGTCAACACGTAATGCGGCTGACCGACCACCACGTGGCCGGGACAAAGCGGAAACTCAAGCCAAACACTAGCCCATACTACCTCGCCGTAAAGACAGAGACACAACAGCTCGGGAATACACATATGACCTGCGGCATGACTTGGAGAATAGAGCAGGTCAGTCCAGATCGATCTACGGATCGCGGGGGCGTGCCTTGGCGCACGACGACGGCTATCAAGACGGAAGTGACGAGCATAACCACGTCCGGGCCGAAAACCGCAGACGGACTACATCCGAACTACGTCGCGACTTGGCCCAATATAGAGGCACCGCACATCCCCTCTGCTTCACTGATGAAGTAATGGAGCACGAATTCTCGGAAGGGTTTAAACCCGTGAACATCGAATCATATGATGGGACAACAGACCCCACGGTATGGATTGAGGATTTTCTTCTCCATATTCATATGGCCCGTGGTGACGATCTTCACGCCATCAAATACCTCCTGCTAAAACTCAAGGGACCAGCTCGGCACTGGCTGAACAGTCTGCCCGAAAACTACATTGGCAGCTGGGAGGACTTGGAAGACGCCTTCCTCGACAACTTCCAAGGTACATATGTCCGACCTCCAGATGCTGACGACTTAAGTCACATAGTTCAACAGCCCGGAGAGTCAGCCAGGAAATTCTGGACTAGGTTCTTAACTAAAAAGAACCAGATCGTCAACTGTCCGGATGCCGAAGCCCTAGCGGCCTTTAAACATAGCATCCGCGACGAATGGCTCGTCCAACACCTCGGCCAAGAAAAGCGGAAGTCCATGGCAGCCCTCACGGAGCTTATGACCCACTTTTGCGCGGGCGAAGATAGCTGGCTAGCCCGTAGAAATAACAGTACAAGCGAACCTGGCACTTCTGAAGCCAGAAATAGCAACGGCAAGCCCCGACGCAACAGACACAAGCGTCGAAGCAACGGTGACAATACCGATGACACGATAGTCAACGCCAGATTCAGTGGCTCCAAGTCCGGCCAGCGGAACAAGCCATATAAAATAAACAATCCAGGCTCATCCAGCTTGGACCGCATACTCGATCGCCCATGTCAGATCCACGGCACCCCTGATAAACCTGCCAATCATACCAACAGATTGTTCGGTTTTTAAACTGGCCGGCAAGTTAAATGCCGAGAGCAAGGAGAAGGGGTCGCAAAGCGAAGACGATGACGAGGAGTCCCGTCCGCCGAACACATGAGGACAGAAGAAGCCCCCCCCCCAATTTAAAATGGTGAACATGATATACACTACCCATATCCCGAAGAGGGAGCGCAAACGCACGCGCTCAGGGACGTCTACGCGATGGAGCCAGTCGCTCCAAAGTTCAACCCATGGTCGTCCTGCCCGATCACCTTCAATCGCAGGGACCATCCGACTAGTATCCGTCATGGCGGTTCATCCGCACTGGTCCTCGACCCAATCATTGATGGATTCCATCTCACGCGAGTCCTCATGGACGATGGCAGCAGCCTGAACCTGCTCTATCAGGATACAGTGCGCAAAATGGGCATCGATCCCTCAAGGACCAAGCCCACAAAAACTACCTTTAAAGGAGTCATACCAGGTGTAGAGGCCCGCTGTACGGGCTCAAGCACACTGGAGGTTGTCTTCGGATCCCCGGACAACTTCCGAAGTGAAGAGTTGATCTTTGATTTCGTCCCCTTCCGAAGTGGCTATCACGCACTGCTCGGACGAACCGCATTTGCTCGATTCAATGCGGTGCCACACTATGCTTATCTCAAGCTCAAGATGCCCGGTCCACGCGGTGTCATAATAGTTAATGGAAACACAGAACGCTCCCTCCGTACCGAGGAGCACACCGCGGCCCTGGCAGCAGAAGTACAGAGCGACCTTACCAAGCAGAATCTTAATTCAGCGGCCAAGCTCCCGGACACTGTCAAACGAATCTGGAGTACTCGGCAGCATAACAGTCCGGCTCGTCAGGAGTTAGATTAGCAATCCGGCCTCCGTCTCCGTCCCGGCCAAATGGCGGCATATGTACCACGCGTACATAACTACACACTTAAAATACCATGGGCATAGACAGAGGCATAACTAGATTGTAGTCCATAATACGGCTCGACCTCCCGTGGACACACATACTTTCACTTTTTCTTTTTCATCCTTTTCAGGTTTCTTTTCCACAGGCCCTTCCTGACGGCCTGATCATCGGTCCTTTCGAAGGATAGATATACCAAGACGGCAAGAAGCATCGACGTATACGGGAATCTCTAGGTGGTCTTTTGACGATCACCCTACCTGTTTTCAGGACCCGCACGCAGCTCTCCCTTGGTCATGGCATGTTAAATAGCCCTGTTGCTTGTCACACTACTTGTACAAATACGCTTTAACGTATTAATCAAACTATAATGGAAACAGTTTGCAGCCCAACTTCTGCGGCACTAGCTTACTACTTCATTTTTTCTTGATAATCTTATCAATTGCACCCGTACACTTTGGTACGCCTTAATTCGCCAGGGGCTTCATTACGCCCCATACTACAGCAACAAAGTCCGAACACTTTTTTACAGTATAGTTCGGCACCCCAAATTTTAGCATTATATGCATCGGCTCAGAATCAAGTCTTTGGTCAATAGTTGGGTTGCTCAGCTCCTGTGCTTACTACCTTACGTTCCGCTATATCTGCTAGGGTAATAAAGGGAGAACTACTGCAATTGTGTCCTGGTTTATCCGGATGAGCACCTCAGTAGAGAAAGCCGAAAACTGTGAGCCGGTCAGCTGTTCGGAGGTTACAAATCTTTAGAGATTTTTTCCGCATTATGCGACGAATCAGTCTCTACCCGATCACGTGTTTACAACACCCTAGTTCGGACTCACGAATAATAGGGGCTGTGCCTAAATTTCTATTGTCAAACTCCTATGGCTAAGTGAGGGTGATAAAGCCACATAGTCCGGTTGCCTGGTTCGTTGCACTAAACACCTCCTTCAAGGACCGAACCTTTGGATCAAGAGTGTTTAGATTCCATCCCGAACACCCCCATACTACCTACGTGGGGGCTGAAGCTGATGTCTGGCCAACTCCCAGATTTAACAAAATGGCCACACAGGAGGAATTTTTTTACAATAAACAACAAGCGTTGTATTACATATCGACTTTGTTTCATAATACATGACGAGATAACATGAATGTATTCATTCAAGGATTACATCTTTCGCACACTGCTCCGCTACAATGCAGGATCCCTCTAGGACATCATCAAAATACCGTTCGGGCATGCGGTGCTCTGATGTCTACTACGCAACCTTCTCCTTGTAGACGTTGTGGGCCTCCAAGTGCAGAGGTTTGTAGGACAGTAGAAAATTTCCCTCAAGTGGATGACCTAAGGTTTATCAATCCGTGGGAGGCGTAGGATGAAGATGGTCTCTCTCAAACAACCCTGCAACCAAATAACAAAGAGTCTCTTGTGTCCCCAACACACCCAATACAATTGTAAATTGTATAGGTGCACTAGTTCGGCGAAGAGATGGTGATACAAGTGCTATATGGATGGTAGACATAGGTTTTTGTAATCTGAAAATATAAAAACAGCAAGGTAAGTAATGATAAAAGTGAGCACAAACGGTATTGCAATGGTAGGAAACAAGGCCTAGGGTTCATACTTTCACTAGTGCAAGTTCTCTCAACAATAATAACATAATTGGATCATATAACTATCCCTCAACATGCAACAAAGAGTCACTCCAAAGTCACTAATAGCGGAGAACAAACGAAGAGATTATTGTAGGGTACGAAACCACCTCAAAGTTATTCTTTTGGATCAATCTATTCAAGAGTTCGTACTAGAATAACACCTTAAGACACAAATCAACCAAAACCCTAGTGTCACCTAGATACTCCAATGTCACCACAAGTATCCGCGGGTATGATTATACGATATGCATCACACAATCTCAGATTCATCTATTCAACCAACACAAAGAACTTCAAAGAGTGCCCCAAAGTTTCTACCGGAGAGTCAAGACGAAAACGTGTGCCAACCCCTATGCATAAGTTCACAATGTTACGGAATACCCCATTGTCACCACGGGTATCCCACGCAAGACATACATCAAGTGTTCTTAAATCCTTAAAGACTCAATCCGATAAGATAACTTCAAAGGGAAAACTCAATACATTACAAGAGAGTAGAGGGGGAGAAACATCATAAGATCCAACTATAATAGCAAAGCTCGCGATACATCAAGATCGTACCACCTCAAGAACACGACAGAGAGATTAAACACATAGCTACTGGTACATACCCTCAGCCCCATGGGTGAACTACTCCCTCCTCGTCATGGAGAGCGCCGGGATGATGAAGATGGCCACCGGTGAGGGATCCCCCCTCCGGCAGGGTGCCGGAACAGGGTCCCGATTGGTTTTTGGTGGCTAGAGAGGCTTGCGGCGGCGGAACTCCCGATCTATTCTGTTCCTCGATGGTTTTAGGGTATATGGGTATATATAGGCAAAAGAAGTCGGTCAGGGGAGCCACGAGGGGCCCACGAGGGTGGAGGACACGCCCAGGGGGCAGGCGCGCCCCCTGCCTCGTGATGTCCTTGTTGATTCCCTGACGTGTACTCCAAGTCTCTTGGATTGCTTCCGTTCCAAAAATAACTCTCCCGAAGGTTTCATTCTGTTTGGACTCTGTTTGATATTCCTTTTCTGCGAAACACTAAAACAAGGGAAAAAAACAAAAACTGGCACTGGGCTCTAGGTTAATAGGTTAGTCCCAAAAATAATATAAAAGTGTTTAATAAAGCCCATAAACATCCAAAACAGATAATATAATAGCATGGAATAATAAAAAATTATAGATACGTTGGAGACGTATCATGCTCCTTGCCAGCGGGCGGTCCCTCAGTCACGAGCTTGACGACGTTCATCTTCGCCCACTACACCTTGACACGAGCGAAGGCCATACGCGCACCTTCGATGCAGACTGACCGCTTGATGACGTCAAGCCGGGGGCAGGCATTGACCAGCCGCTTCACGAGCCCGAAGTAGCTGCTGGGTATGGCTTCGGCAGGCCACAGACGGATTATCAAGTCATTCATGGCTAGTTAGGCCACCCTATGCAGTTCGACCAGCTGTTTTAGCCGATCGCTAAAGGGCACCGGATGTTCTGGCGCAAGGTATTGCGACCAGAACAGCTTCTCTGTTGAGCTCCCCTCTTCGGCTCGAAAGAATTCCGCAGTGTTAGAAACACTGTGCGGCAGATCCGCAAACACCCCTCGAGAACTCCAAATCTGGGTCAGTAAGAAGTACATTTTCTTCACATACTTGCTTTGCATAATAAAAGCCTTACCCGCCGCAATTTTCCTGGCCTCTTGGATTTACTGGAGGGCGCCCTGGGCATAAACCAGGGCATCTTGTGCGCTCTGGCGAGCCTTGGCGAGTTTGGTCTCTTGATCCGCAATGTTGTGCTCCAAGGACTCACATTTCTTAACGGTGTCCTGGAGCTCCTGCTGGACCTCATCAACCCTGGCCTCGTGTTTTTCATGGGCGGCTTGCTCCTTTGCCGCTTTCTTTTTATCCTCGTCCAGCGCCTTTTTAAGGGCCTCCACCTTGGTCGTCGCTCCTACAAATATCATGGCACTACGGTCAATACAAATCATCTATCCTTTCTGATATACAGAAGGTCATGGCTTACCTTGCTTGTCCTCCAGCTACTTTTTTACACGACCGAGCTCTTCCTCGGTCCGCTCCAGACTCTGCTTCAGTCCGAAGACTTTGGTAGCATGGGAGGTCGCAGCCAGCAACGATGCCTGCTTATTCACATAGACATGTATGATTAGTCTCTTGCAAAAATTATTTGATCCTCTGTCCGGCTTTTCTTTCTGAACACTGGATAGAGTCTCAGGGGCTACTGTCTATACTGTGACATTCTTTTACATAATTGCGTTGCTTACCTCAAAGCCTGTTAGAAGGCTTGAGCAGGCTTCAGTCAGTCCGCTCTTCGCGGACTGAGTCTTCTCAATCACCGTACCCATGATGGTACGGTGTTCCTCAACAAGGGAAGCACTCCGCAGCGCTTCCAGTAGAGTATCCGGTGCCTTTGGTTGGGCAGAGGTCACCGGCGGAATAGGCACACCCCCTTCTTTCGAAGGAGTCTGCTTGCCAGATTCTAGAGCCGTGTAGGTCTCCGGGACCGTATTTGGCTGGGGGCCAAATTGGATATGCCCCCCATCGCTAGTCTCCATGGGGATTTGCTCCCCCATGTGTCCGGCGGCCGAGGTTTCACCCTCTGGCACCGCCATGACGGCCTCATGTGTCTTCCCTGGCCTGGGATCCTTCGGGACAACACCTCGGTGTCATCCATGGCCCTGGGAGAGGAGGCCGCCGGAAGGAACCCGCTGTCCATCACCTTCGGGTCCAGCGAATTCCCCGAAGATGAGGATTGCTCGAGGTCGGAACGAGCTGGACTGCAAGTGCATGATTCAACATGTTAAAACTATGAAGTAAAGAGGCTGGATATATGAATGCGTCAGGGTCTTTGAGTACTCACGATTCGGCCAGGGGCTTATCTCAGGGGCGCCGCTCTAGGCTGCTATCAATGTCCCACACGGAGTTATCCGCGAGGGAGACCTTCCCCTTCTTGGACGCCTCTGCCTCCAGATTTGTGGAGGCCGCCCGCTTCTTCCTTCCTCCCTCAAGGGGAGAGTTGCTTTCCTCCTCCTCGTCATCGTCCTCGGCGGCGTAGGAGTGAGTCTCGGCGTCTTCGGACCTCACCTCCGAAGTGCCCTTGCGGTGGAGATCACTTCTGGTCTCCTTGGCCTTTTTCTTGGCCTTCATCTCCGATGAAGCCCAATTCAGGCCCTTCTCTAGCCAGGAGGTGAGCCGCACTCGGGCTCCGGACTTGAATTCGGGAGCCGTGGCCCAGGAGGCGTCGCGGGGCTCTGTCATATAGAACCACAGTTGTTGCCATCCTTTGACGGCCTCCACGAAGGAGCCTTCGGGCCACGTGACGTTGGGCATCTTGCTCACCATGGCGCATCCGCACTCTGCGGGTTGGCCACCCACCACCTTCAGCTTCACATTGAAGATCTTTAGTCACAATCCGAAGTGGGGTGGGATGCGGAGGAAAGCCTCGCACACGACAATAAATGCTGAGATATTGAGGAAAGAATTTGGGGCTAGATCATGGAAATCTAGCCAGTAGTAGAACATGAGTCCGCGGACGAAAGGGTGGAGAGGAAACCCTAGCCCGCGGACGAAATGAGGGATGAACACCACCCTCTCATGGGGCTCCGGGGTGGGGACGATCTGCCCCTTGGCCGGAAGCTGGTGGGCGACTTCCTTGGCCAAATACCCGGCCTCCCGGAGCTTGGTGATGTCTTTCTCCTTGACGGAGGAGACCATCCACTTGCCCTGCGCTCCAGATCCGGACATGGTCGGAGTACTTTTTTAGGCGGAAAATATGAGAACTTGGGCGCTAGAGCTCGAGAATGGGGGGAGAGAGAGAGAAGGCGTGGGTGAAAGAAAGGAATCCTTATCTCCTTATAATGGCAGTGAATATCAAGCGCCTCCCCACCCGCCTTAAAACTCGCCTATTCCCAAGGGCTGTGCAGATGGCACGGTTGGATTACCCACACCCGTATTGATTAGAATCCCATAATAAGGGGACATGATCTCTGCTGCGACAAGACGTGCCAATGGAAATCGCATCTTGAAACGCGGAGCGGCAGGCTAAAACGGTTTGAAATAATGACCGGGTGGTGACTGATGTCACGCTACAAAAAGTTGTCAGTAGATTGGACTTGTTAAATATTATACTCTTTGCGGTTGTGTGTGGTACTAGTTTTGAAGAGCCAGACACGTTTCCTGTGTTCGAAGGCTGCTTTGGAGTATTTGGAGGAGGAACATGCCTTGCAATGCTAAAGACAATTTGCGCGCCGGACAGATCGTCATTAAAGCCTGGTTCAGGGGCTACTGAGGGAGTCCTAGATTAAGGGGTCCTTGTCGGTGTCAAAACCGGCGGATCTCAGGTAGGGGGTCCCGAACTGTGCGTCTAGGATCGATGGTAACAGGAGACGGGGGACACGATGTTTACCCAGGTTCGGGCCCTCTCTATGGAGGTAATACCCTACTTCCTGCTTGATTGATCTTGATGAATATGAGTGTTACAAGAGTTGATCTACCACGAGATCATAATGGCTAAACCCTAGAAGTCTAGCCTAATGACTATGGTAATGTGTGTCCTTTTTGGACTAACCCCTTCGGTTTATATAGACACCAGGGGGATCTAGGGTTTACATAGAGTCGGTTACATAAGAAGGAATCTTCATAATCGGTCGCCTAGCTTGCCTTCCACGCCAAGTAGAGTCCAATCTGGACCCGGGTACAGTCTTCGGCCTTCATGTCTTCACAGCCCATTAGTCCGGCCCAATGTATAACAGGCCGGACGCCCGAGGACCCCTTAGTCCAGGACTCCCTCAGTAGCCCCTGAACCTGTCTTCAATGCTGAGAAGTTCGGCGCGCAAATTATCTTCGGCATTGCAATCCGGGTTCCCCTTTCCGAACTCCGAGATAGTCTTCGGACGCGGTGATAGTATCCGGACCTGTTACATATACACCATACCAAACCGCAGAGAGAATATATATTTTTACACGAGTTCCATCCGCTGACAGCTTTTTATAGCACGGCATCATGCCTGTCCGGTCATAATTTCGAACCGTTTTTCGTTTGCTGCTCCATGTTTTGAGACGCGGTTGTCATTGGCACGTCTTGTCAAAGCAGATATCGTGTCCCCTTATCGCGGGATTCTCATGAATGCGGGCACGGGTAACCCAACCATGCCGTTTATACGGCCCTTGGGAATAGGCGAGTTTTCTGGGCGAGTGAGGAGGCGTTTAATATTCGCTGCCCTTATAAGGGGATAAGGACTCCCTCTTCCTCTCTCACGCCCTTTCTCTGTCTCCGTCTTTCCAATCTCGAGCTCCAGCACCCAAGTACTCTTCTCCTTTCCACTCAAGCAACCATGTCCGGATCCGGAGGTCAGGGCAAGTGGATGGTCTCCTCCGTCAAGGAGGAGGACATTATTGAGCTTCGGGCGGCCGGGTATTTGGCGAAGGAGATCGCCCACCGTCTGCCGACCGAGGGACAAGTCGTCCCCACGCCGAAGCCTACTGAGAGGGTCATCCCCCATTTCTTCCGCGGGCTGGGGTTTCCACTCCACCCTTTTGTCCGCGGACTGATGTATTATTACGGGATAGATTTCCACGATCTGTCCCCGAATTCCTTCCTCAATATCTCGGCGTTTATCGTCGTGTGTGAGGCCTTCCTCCGCATCCAACCCCACTTCGGGCTATGGCTCAAAGTCTTCAACGTGAAGCCGAAGGTGGTGGACGGCCAACACGCGGAGTGCGTAGGAGCCATGGTGAGCAAGCTACCCAACGTATCCTAGCCGAAAGGTACTTTCATGGAGACAGTGAAAGAGTGGCAGAGACAATGGTTCTACATCACAGAACCCCGCGGCACCACTTGGGTCGCGGCTGCCGAATTCTGCTCTGGTGTTCCCATGCGACTCACCTCCTGGGTCGAGAAGAGCCCGGACTGGTGTTCGCCCGATGAGCTGATAGCGCTGCAGACGCGCGTCCAGAGCATGATAGCCAAGGAGGTCAAGCTCGTCGATGTGATACAGGTGATGCTAGTTCACCGGATTCTTCCATGCCAGCGCAGAGGTCGCCCTCTATGGGATTTAAATCCGAAGAAGCATCAGACCCTGGTGAGGCTCTTCGAGACCACCCACGAAGATGCCTGGAAGTTGCTTTTTAAGGGCAACAAGAAACCGTCGACCACAGATTCAGACCGTGGTCACGATTGTAAACACCCCGCCAGCGAGGTATGTTACTTTTGAGGTATCCCCAACTTAATTATTTCAAGGATGATGTCTGAGCTCTTCTTATTTCTTTTTAGGACTGGATGGAGAGGGCGAAGCGGATCCAGTCTCCGGCTCCGCTGCCTTAAGAACCGGTCATCCCGCGCCTAGCAAAGATGATGGTGCCGGCGCCATACTAGGCGTCGGAGGAGAAGGCCAAGAAGAAGATCAAGGGGGCCAAGAGTGGGCCCCGTCGCTGGGGCACTTCGGACGTGACGTCCGAAGACGACGAAGCTCATTCTTCTTTCCCTGAGGACAACGATGAGGAAGAGGAGGAGGAAGAGGAAAACAACCCTCCCCCTGAGGAGAGGAGGAAGAAGAGGGCAGCTTCGGTGCATCCGGAAGCGGAAATGCCCAAGAAGGGGAAGGGCGTCACCGCTGTCAATACCGCCTGGGACGTTGATAGAAGTCCGGAATGACGCCCCTGCACTAAGCCCCAGGACGCATCGTATGTCACATGGCCTGCTCATGCGCAGATCCAGCCCTTTCTCTTCATTATTTTGAGATAGTTAACTATACTATTGCATTCCGGCCCGCGACCTTATCTAGCGATCCTCATCCGGAGGTTCGCTGGCTCCGTCGGAGATGGCGAGCATGTTGCCACCGCCTGCTTATTCCCCCGGGGCCAGGGACGACACGGAGGTGCCCAAGATCTTTTCCGGGAGGCGCCACGAGGCGAGACCTCCACTACCGGACACATGGGGGAGCCGAGCCCCATGGAGACTGGCGAAGAGGGCCGCATCCAGTTCGGCCCTCAGCCGAATACGACACCGGAGACTCATATGGCTCCGGGATCAGGCGAGCAGCCCCCTTTGAAAGAGGGGGGTGCACCGATTCCACCGGTGGCCCCCGTCCATCCAGGGGCGCCGGATAACCTGATGGAGGCGCTACGATGCGCCTCCGTCGTGGACGAGCACCGTGTCCTTATGGGTGCGGTGATCGAGAAGGTTCAGTCTGCCAAGAGCGGACTGAATGAAGCCTGCCGCAACCTGTTGACAGGTTTTGAGGTAAGAAAGAGAAAAAACCCGTGTAGACCATAGCCCCTGAGACGCTATCCGGTGTCCGGCGAGGAGAACCGGACAGGGGATCAATCCTTTGTTATAGGAGACTAACGTAATGTGTACCAATAAGCAGGCTTCACTGTTGGCCGCAACCTCGCAGGCCGCCGAAGTCTGTGAACTGAAGTAGAGGCTGGAGCGGACCGAGAATGAGCTCGGCGAGGTTAAAATTCGGCTCCAGGAGAAGCAAGGTGAGTGACGACTTGCTATGTGATCGGAAAAGAATAAGCGCTGCATATTGACTGCGATGTCATGATATGTGCAAGAGCCGCGACCGAGGTCGAGGCCCTGTGGAAGGCCCTGGGCGAGGCCGAGGAGAAGGCTGTCCAGCAGTAGGCCGCCCGTAAGAAGCTCAAGGCCCGGGTCAAAGAAGTCCAGCAGGAGCTTCAGGATGCGGTGAAAAAATGTGAGACCTTGGAGCATGATGCGTCGGCTCAAGGGGCCGAACTCACCAAGGCTCGTCAGAGCACGGAGACAACACGGAATGAGGCCCAGGTCGCCCTCCAGGAGATCCAGGAGGCCAAGATGATCACTGCGGGTAAGGCTTATAAGATGCAAAGCAAGTATGCGGAGAAGCAGTACCTTTTATTAACCCGGGTTCGGAGTTCCCCAGGGGCTTTTGCTGATTTACCACACAGTGTATCGGACGCCGTGGAGTTCTATCGAGCTAAAGGAGGGGGTTCTACGGAGAAGCTCTTCTGGTCGCAATATGCGGTGTCAGAGCCTCCCATGTCCTTCACCGATCAGCTGAAACAGCTGGTGGAGCTGCATAGGGTGGCTGAATTAGCCATGAAGGATTTGACAATCTGGCTATGGCCAGCCGAAGCTATGCCTAGCAGCTACATCGGATTCGTGAGGCGGATGGTGAACGCCTATCCTCGGCTGGACGTCACCACGCGCTCTGCCTGTATTGAAGGTGCCCGAATGGCCTTCGCTCGTTGCAAGATCTGGTGGGCGAAGATGAACGTCGTTGAAGTTGCCAGTGGGCCGCCGGAGGGCAAGGAGCACCGCACACCCGAGCGATATTTTGCGGATGTCATAGAGGGGTCTCGACTTGTAGCGGCGCAATGTTCGCAGGGCATTGTATTTGAATAAATGTATTCATGTTGCCTTTGCCTTGTATTATGAGAACAAAGCCTGTTTTTGTAATGTAATTTTATTATGCTTTTAATTGTTTCCTCCTGTGCGGCCGTGTTGCATGTAATCTGAGGGTTGGCCAGTCGTCGGCTTCTGCCCTCACGTAGGTAGTACGGAGGTGTTCGGGATGGGATCTAAACAATCTTGATCCAATTATATGGTCCTTGAAGGAGTTGTTTAGCACAACGAACCAGGCAATCAGACTATACGGCTTAAACGCCCTCACTTAGCGATAGGAGTTTTATAATAGAGCATGGGCGCAGCCCCTGGTTTAAGCCAAAGTGTTGTCAGCATCTGATCGGGAGGTGCCGATCTCTCGCATAACGCGGAAAAAATCTCCAACGATTTGTAACCCTCGAACAGCTGACCGGCTCACGCCGTATCATGACAGTCAGTTTTTGGCTTTCTCTACTAAGGTGCTCGTCTGGTCAAGGCCAGGGCACAATCGCAGTAGTTCTCCCTTTACTACCCTTGCCGATTCAGCGGAACGTAGGGTAGCAAGCACAGGAGCCGGGCAACCCAACTATTGACCAAAGACATGATTCGGAGCCAATGCATATAATGCTAAATTCGGGGTGCCGAACTTATCTATAAGAAGTGTTCGGACTTTGCTGCCGTATTATGGGACGATGGGGAGCCCCTGGCGAATATGGGACGTACCATATTGTACGGATGCGATCGAATAAAAACGAAGTAAGAAACAAAAACCCCAGAAACTGGGCCGCAAACCATTTTTATTATAACTGTGTGGATACGTCAAGGCGTATCCTGTACAAAAAGTGCGATAAGCATCCGGGCTATTTAACATGCCGGAATTAAGAGGGCGCATCGTGCGGGTCCTGAGAAGTAAGTAGAAATACCGTCAAGAAGAACGTGTAGAGGTTACCCTACACACTTATGCTGCTTGCTGTCTTTGTATGTAGGTCCTTCGAAAGGACTGGTTATCAGGCACGTGGGAAAAAGGACCTGAAACAAAAGGAAAAAAAGAAGGGTGAAAGTATGTGTGAGTCCGGGGTCGGTCAGGCCGTACTGTGGACCACAAGCTGTGCCTCCGTCGATGCCCATGGGATTTTGAGTGCGTAATTATGTGTGCGTGGTACAAATGCCACTACTTGATCAGGGCTGGGACGGAGGCCGAATTGCTAATCAAGCTCCTAACAGGCCGAGTTGTCCTATGGCAGCATAGTCTAGACCTTCATGACGGTGTCTGTGGGCTCGGCAGCCGGATTGCGGATTTGCTTGAAAAGGCCGTTCTGTACTTCTGCTGCTAGGGTGGTGGTGTGCTCCTCTGTACGGAGGGAGCATTCCGTATTTCCATTAACTGTTATGACGCCGCGTGGACCGGGCATCTTGAGCTTGAGGTAAGCATAGTGTGGGACCGTGTTGAATCTAGCGAACGCAGTTCGTCCGAGTAGTGCGTGGTAGCCACTGCGGAAGGGGACGATATCGAAGATTAACTCTTCGCTTCGGAAGTTGTCCGGAGAACCGAAGACCACCTCCAGCGTGATTGAGCCCGTGCAGCGGGCCTCAACGCCTGGGATGACTCCTTTAAAGGTAGTCTTTGTGGGCTTGATTCGTGAGGGATTAATGCCCATCTTCCGTACTGTATCCTGGTAGAGCAGGTTGAGGCTGCTTCCACCATCCATCAGGATTCGTGTCAGGTAGAATCCGTTGATGATTGGGTCAAGGACCAGTGCGGCCGAACCGCCATGGCGGATACTAGTTGGATGATCTCGACGATCGAAGGTGATCGGAAATGATGACCACGGATTGAATTTTGGGGCGACTGGCTCTACCGCGTAGACGTCCCTAAGTGCTCGCTTGCGCTCCTTTCTGGGGATGTGCGTGGCGTATATCATGTTCTCCGTTTTGACTTGAGGGGGAAATTTCTTCTGCCCCCCCCCCCCCGTGTTCGGCTGCCGGGGCTCTTCGTCCTCGTCCTCACTTTGTGATCCCTTTTCTTTGTTTTCGGCATTTAACTTGCCAGCCTGTTTGAAGACTCAACAATCTCTGTTGGTGTGATTGGCTTGTTTGTCTGGGGTGCCGTGTATCTGGCACGGACGGTCAAGTATATGGTCCAGGCTGGAAGGTCCCTCATTGTTCCTCTTGTAGGGCTTCTTCCATTGGTCAGACTTGGAGCCGCTGAATCCGACGTTCACTGTAGTGTCGTCATTGTTATCGCCATTGCTTCGGCATTTGTGTCTATTGCGCTGGAGCTTGCTGGTGCAATTCTTGGCCTCAGAGGGGCCTGCCTCGTTGGCTGTGTTTTTGCTTCGGGCCAGCCAGCTGTCCTCACCCGCGCAAAAGTGAGTCATGAGTGCTGTGAGGGCTACCATGGATTTTGGCTTTTCTTGGCCGAGGTGGCGGGCGAGCCATTCGTCACGGATGCTGTGTTTGAAGGCTGCTAGTGCTTCGGCGTCTAGACAATCAACGATCTGGTTCTTTTTGGTTAGGAACCTAGTCCAGAATTTTTTGGCTGATTCTCCAGGTTGTTGAACTATGTGGCTTAAGTCATCAGCATCGGGTGGCCGGACATATGTACCTTGGAAGTTGTCGAGGAAGGCTTCTTCCAAGTCCTCCCAGCTGCCGATGGAGTTCTCAGGCAGACTATTTAGCCAGTGTCGAGCTGGTCCTGTGAGCTTTAACGGGAGGTATTTGATAGCGTGGAGGTCATCTCCTCGGGCTATGTGGATGTGGATAATAAAATCTTCGATCCACACTGCGGGGTCGGTTGTTCCGTCGTATGATTCAATATTGTTAGGCTTGAACCCCTCGGGGAATTCATGATCCAGCACCTCATCTGTGAAGCAGAGAGGGTGTGCGGCGCCTCTATAGCCGGTCGCGTCACGGCGCACCTCCGACAAAGTCTGTCTGTGGTTATCGACCCGGGTGTGATTAAGTTCGTCACGTCCGAATAGGTAGCCGTCATCCCCAGTAGGGAAGCGTCCTCGCGATCCGTATATAGATCTGGTGTGTCCTGCTCTACTGTCCAATTCCTGCCGAAGATCGTATGTATGGTCCCGAGCTGGTTTGTCCCTGTTTTTGCAAGGCGGTGGGGCGGGCTGCTGTTCGGCCTGAGTTGTCGTTTTATCCCGACCACGGGGTGGTCGGTCTGCCGCACTATCCTGACCGCATGGTGGTCGGTCCGCATTCTGCGAGGGAGGTATGGGATCTGGTGCCTCCTCATCGAACTGAGGTAGCAGTCTGCGTTTTGGGTAACTCTTGGCTGGGCGGTTGAGGCCGTATTCTTCGGCTGCCAGGACGTCTGTCCATCTATCGATGAGTAGGTCTTGATCTGCTTGGAGCTGCTGCTGCTTCTTCTTTAGGCTTCTTGCAGTAGCTATGAGCTGGTTCTTAAAGCGCTCCTGCTCGAGGGGTGCCTCAGGCACGATGAAGTCTTCGTTGCCAAGGCTCTCATCATCCTCGGAGGGTGGACAATAACTATCATCATCCGGGTCATTGGGCGTGGCCTGTTTGTCAGGGTTAACTTGCTCGTTGTCTTGCTCCTCCTGTTTGGATGTGGCTCCGATAGGGTCTTCGTGGTTTTCGGCGTTGCCCGGAGTACTGTTTCCTCCAGTGCCAATGTTGCCATCTTTTGAGCGATGAGGCTTAGAGCAGTGTTTAGGGCGCCGGCGTTTGGACTGTGTCTCGAAGGGTTTATTCGCGTCTGGCTCTTCTTTGTCGTCGCCAGATCCTTTAGGTGTATCAACCATGTACAGGTCGTACGAAGAGGTGATCGTCCAACGTCCGGTGAATGGCGGGTCTTGGCCTTGCTCCTTGTCGACATCATCGTCCATACCGTCGATGTCTTCGGAGCCGTAATCGAGTTCATCGGTTAAGTCCTCGACGGTAGCTATGAAGTGGGTGGCGGGTGGGAAGCAAAATTCCCCATCATCAGCATCTAACTCGAACCGAACATAGTTCGGCTGCGAGTCCTTCTCCAAGGACAAATTCTTTAAAGAGTTCAGCACATCGCCCAAAGGTGAGTGCTGGAAAACGTCTGCAGCGCCGAATTCGAAGATCGATAACCGATCTAGCTCGGTGTCTGCAGGCGTACACGGTCTGAAACTTATAGCCGGAGACGAGTCCGAAGTTCTGCTGACGCAAATATTGCGGGGTGTCGAGTCCGCGTGCGGCTCGAACGCCATGGAGTCTGTGGCCTTGGATGGCACGATCTGCTTTGGTTCTAAGGCCGTTGCAGCAACAGGAACCATCTCCTGGATGTGATCTGATGACAGATTTGAGTCATGTTCATTGGGGCGAGGGGGAGCGATCGCCGCGGTTTCGAATCCGTTGAAGATCAAGTCTCTGCAGACGTCCGCGACGTAGTTCAAGCTTCCAAATCTGACCTGATGGCCAGGGGCATAGCTGTCGACCTACTCCAGATGGCCAAGCGAGTTGGCCCGTAGTACGAAGCCGCCAAACACAAAACTCTGTCCGGGGACGAAGGTTCCCCCTTGGACAGTGTTATTATCGGCGATTGAAGGGGCCATCACACCTTTTGTCGACGGCACAGTGGAACTCTCAATGAAAGCACCAATGCCGGTGTCAAAACCGGCTATCTCGGGTAGGGGGTCCCGAACTGTGCGTCTAGGATCGATGGTAACAGGAGACGGGGGACACGATGTTTACCCAGGTTCGGGCCCTCTCTATGGAGGTAATACCCTACTTCCTGCTTGATTGATCTTGATGAATATGAGTGGTACAAGACTTGATCTACCACGAGACCGCAATGGCTACACCCTACAAGTCTAGCCTATATGAATATGGTAATGTGTGTCCTTTCCGGACTAACCCCTTCTGTTTATATAGACACCGGGGGGTCTAGGGTTTACGTAGAGTCGGTTACATAAGAAGGAATCTTCATAATCATCGCCTAGCTTGCCTTCCACACCAAGTAGAGTCCAATCCGGACCAGGGTACAGTCTCGGCCTTCATGTCTTCACAGCCCATCAGTCCAGCCCAATGTATAACAGGCCGGACGCCCGAGGACCCCTTAGTCTAGGACTCCTTCAGTCCTCGGGCGTCCGGACTATGTAACATGGGCCGGATTGATGGGCCGTGAAGATACAAGATAGAAGACTCTCTCCCGTGTCCGGATGGGACTCCCCTTGGCGTGGATGGCCAGCCTAGCATTTGGATATGAAGATTCCTTTCTCTGTAACCGACTTTGTGCAACCCTAGTCCCCTCCGGTGTCTATATAAACCGGAGGGTTTAGTCCGTAGAGGCAATCATAATCATACAGGCTAGACTTCTAGGGTTTTAGCCATCACGATCTCGTGGTACATCAACTCTTGTAATACTCATATTCATCAAGATCAATCGAGCAGGAAGTAGGGTATTACCTCCATAGAGAGGGCCCGGACCTGGGTAAACATTGTGTCCTCCGCCTCCTGTTACCATCGACCTTAGACGCGCAGTTCGGGGCCCCCTACCCGAGATCCGCCAGTTTTGACAACGACAGCATGGTTCGCAAGTATCAAGTGATTCATAATCAAGTGATTCCAAAAGTCCATCAGCATGGAGTTTCTTCATGCGCTTTACAGCAATATGACCTAAACGGTAGTGCCACAAATAAGTTGCAGTATCATTATTGAACTTATATCTTTTGGCTTCAATACTATGAAGATGTGTATCACTACTATCAAGATTCAATAAAAATAGACCACTCATCAAGGGTGCATGACCATAAAAGATATTACTCATATAAATAGAACAACCATTATTCTCTGATTTAAATGAGTAAATATCTCGCATCAAAACAGGAACCAGATATAATGTTCATGCTCAACGCTGGCACCAAATAACAATTACTCAGGTCTAAAACTAATCCCGAAGGTAGATGTAGAGGTAGCGTGCCGACCGCGATCACATCGACTTTGGAACCATTTCCCACGCGCATCGTCACCTCATCCTTAGCCAATCTTCACTTAATCCGTAGCCCCTATTTCGAGTTGCAAATGTGAGCAACAGAACCAGTACCGAATACCCAGGCGCTACTGCGAGCATTAGTTAAGTACACATCAATAACATGTATATCAAATATACCTTTCACTTTGCCATCCTTCTTATCCACCAAATACTTGGGGCAGTTCTGCTTCCAGTGACCAGTCCCTTTGCAGTAGAAGCACTCAGTCTCAGGCTTAGGTCCAGACTTGGGCTTCTTCACTTGAGCAGCAACTTGCTTGTCGTTCTTCTTGAAGTTCCCCTTCTTCCCTTTGCTCTTCTTCTTGAAACTGGTGGTCTTGTTGACCATCAACACTTGATGCTCCTTCTTGATTTCTACCTCCGCAGCTTTTAGCATCGCGAAGAGGTAGGGAATTTTCTAATCCATCCCTTGCATATTATAGTTCATCACGAAGCTTTTGTAGCTTGGTGGCACTGATTGAAGAACTCTCTCAACGACACTATCATCAGGAAGATTAACTCCCAGTTGAGTCAAGTGGTTGTGCTACCCAGACATTCTGAGTATATGTTCACTGACCGAACTATTCTCCTCCATCTTGCAGCTATAGAACTTATTGGAGACTTCATATCTCTCAATCCGGGCATTTGCTTGAAATATTAACTTCAACTCCTGGAACATCTCATATGCTCCATGACGTTCAAAACGTCGTTGAAGTCCCGGTTCTAAGCCGTAAAGCATGGCACACTGAACTATCGAGTAGTCATCAGCTTTGCTCTGCCAGACGTTCTTAACATCATCAGTAGCATCTGCAGCAGGCCTAGCACCCAGTGGTGCTTTGCTACCTCTTGAGCACTGCGTTGGTTTTTCCCTTGAAGAGGAAAGGGTGATGCAGCAAAGTAGCGTAAGTATTTCCCTCAGTTTTTGACAACCAAGGTATCAATCCAGTAGGACACTACACGCAAGTCACCTCATACCTACACAAACAAATAAGAACCTTGCAACCAACACGATAAAGGGGTTGTCAATCCCTTCACGGCCACTTGCAAAAGTGAGATCTGATAGAGATAATAAGATAAATATTTTTGGTATTTTTTATGGTAAAGATTGAAAAGTAAATATTGCAAAATAAACGGCGCAAGAAATCGCTAGTTGATGGGAGATTAATATGATGGAAAATAGACCCGGGGGCCATAGGTTTCACTAGTGGCTTCTCTCAAGATAGCATAAGTATTACGGTGGGTGAACAAATTACTGTCGAGCAATTGATAGAAAAGTGCATAGTTATGAGAATATCTAGGCATGATCATGTATATAGGCATCACGTCCGCGACAAGTAGACCGAAACGATTCTGCATCTACTACTATTACTCCACACATCGACCGCTATCCAGCATGCATCTAGAGTATTAAGTTCATAAGAACAGAGTAACGCATTAGGCAAGATGACATGATGTAGAGGAATAAACTCAAGCAATATGATATAAACCCCATCTTTTTATCCTCGATGGCAACAATACAATAGGTGTCGTTTCCCCAGCTGTCACTGGGGTCAAGCAACGCAAGATTGAACCCAAAGCTAAGCACTTCTCCCATTGCAAGAAAGATTAATCTAGTAGGCCAAACCAAACTGATAATTCGAAGAGACTTGCAAAGATAACAAATCATACATAAAAGAATTTAGAGTAGATTCAAATATTGTTCATAGATAATCTTGATCATAAACCCACAATTCATCGGATCTCGACAAACACACCGCAAAAAGAGTTACATCGAATAGATCTCCAAGAAGATCGAGGAGAACTTTGTATTGAGATCCAAAAAGAGAGAACAAGCCATCTAGCTAATAACTATGGACCCGAAGGTCTGTGGTAAACTACTCACACATCATCGGAGAGGCTATGGTGTTGATGTAGAAGCCCTCCGTGATCGATTCCCCCTCCAGCGGAGCGCCAGAAAAGGCCCCAAGATGGGATCTCATAGGTACAGAAGGTTGCAGCGGTGGAAATAGGGTTTCATGGTGCTCTCGGATGTTTTCGGGGTATATGAGTATATATAGGAGGAAGAAGTAGGTCGGTGGAGCTGTGAGGGGCCCACGAGGGTGGGGGCGCGCCCAGGGGGGCAGGCGCGCCTCCCTGCCTTGTGGCCTCCTTGCTTCTTTCTTGACGTCCACTCTAAGTCCCCGGGATCACGTTTGTTCCAAAAATAACTCTCCCGAAGGTTTCGTTCCGTTTGGATTCCGTTTGATATTCCTTTTCTGCGAAATACTAAAATAGGCACAAAAAAACAGCAATTTGCAATGGACCTTCGGTTAGTATGTTAGTCCCAAAAATAATATAAAAGTGCTTAGTAAAAGCCTATTAAACATCCAAAACAGATAATATAATAGCATGGAACAATAAAAAATTATAGATACGTTGGAGACGTATCAAGCATCCCCAAGCTTAATTCCTGCTTGTCCTCGAGTAGGTAAATGAAAAAACAGAATTTTTGATGTGGAATGCTACCTAGCATATTTTTCAACGTAATTTTCTTTATTGTGGCATGAATATTCAGATCCGAAAGATTCAAGATAAAATTTTAATATTGACATAAAAATAATAATACTTCAAGCATACTAACTAAGCAATTATGTCTTCTCAAAATAACATGGCCAAAGAAAGTTCATCCCTACAAAATCATATAGTTTGGCTATGTTCCATCTTCGTCACACAAAATATTAAAATCATGCACAACCCTAGTTTCAGCCAAGCAATTGTTTCATACTTTAGAATTTTCAAACTTTTTCAACTTTCACGCAATATATGAGCGTGAGCCATGGACATAGCACTATGGGTGGAATTGAATATGATGATGGGGATTGTGTGAAGAAGACAAAAAAGGAGAAAGTCTCACATTGACGCGGCTAATTAACGGGCTAGGGAGATGCCCATCAATTGATGTCAATGCGAGGAGTAGGGATTGCCATGCAACGGATGCACTAGAGCTATAAATGTATGAAAGCTCAACAAAAGAAACTAATTGGGTGTGCATCCAACTTGCTTGCTCATGAAGACCTAGGGCATCTAAGGAATCCCATTGTTGGAATATACAAGCCAAGTTCTATAATGAAAAATTCCCACTAGTATATGAAAGTGACAAAACAAGAGACTCTCTATCATAAAGATCATGATGCTACTTTGAAGCACAAGTATGAAAAAAAAGGATAGTAGCATTGTCCCTTTTTATTTATTTTCTCTTTTTTTGGGCCTCTTTTTTTGGCCTTTCTCTTTCTTTTTTTGGGACAATGCTCTATTATGATGATCATCACACTTCTATTTATTTACAACTCAATGATTACAACTCGATACTACAACAAAATATGACTCTATATGAATGCCTCCGGCGGTGTACCGGGATGGGCAATGAATCAAGAGTGACATGTATGATAAATTATGCATGGTGGCTTTGCCACAAATACGATGTCAACTACATGATCATGCAAGGCAATATGACAATGATGAAGCGTGTCATAATAAATGAAACGGTGGAAAGTTGCATGGCAATATATCTCGGAATGGCTATGGAAATGCCATAATAGGTAGGTATGGTGGCTGTTTTGAGGAAGATATAAGGAGGTTTATGTGTGATAGAGCGTATCATATCATGGGGTTTGGATGCACCGGCAAAGTTTGCACCAACTCTCAAGGTGAAAAAGGGCAATGCACAGTACCGAAGAGGCTAGCAATGATGGAAGGGTAAGAGTGTGTATAATCCATGGACTCAACATTAGTCATAAAGGACTCACATACTTATTGCAAAAATCTACAAGTCATCAAAACCAAGCACTACACGCATGCTCCTAGGGGAAGGGTTGGTAGGAGTTAACCATCGCGTGATCCCGACCTCCACACAAAGGATGACAATCAAAGAACACCTCATGTTTCAAATTGGTTACACAACAGTTACCATACATGCATGCTACGGGACTTGCGAACTTCAACACAAGTATTTCTCAAATTCACAATTACTCAACAAGCACAACTTTAATATCACCATCTTCATATCTCAGAACAATCATCAAGTATCAAACTTCTCATGGTATTCAATGCACTCTATATGAAAGTTTTTATTATACCCATCTTGGATGCCTATCATATTAGGACTAATTTTATAGCCAAAGCAAATTAACATGCTGTTCTAAAGGACTCTCAAAATAATTTAAGTGAAGCAAGAGAGATCAATAATTTCTATAAAATAAAACCACCACCGTGCTCTAAAAGGATATAAGTGAAGCACTAGAGCAAAATTATCCAGCTCAAAAGATATAAGTGAAGCACATAGAGTATTCTAATAAATTCCGATTCATGTGTGTCTCTCCCAAAAGGTGTGTACAGAAAGGTTGATTGTGGTAAACTAAAAAGCAAAGACTCAAATCATACAAGACGCTCCAAGCAAAACGCATATCATGTGGTGAATAAAAATATAGCATCAAGTAAAGTTACCGATGGACGAAGACGAAAGAGGGGATGCCTTCCGGGGAATCCCCAAGCTTAGGCTTTTGGTTGTCCTTGAATTTTTCCTTGGGGTGCCTTGGGCATCCCCAAGTTTAGGCTCTTGCCACTCCTTATTCCATAATCCCTCAAATTTTTACCCAAAACTTGAAAACTTCACAACACAAAACTCAACAGAAAATCTCATGAGCTCCGTTAGTGAAATAAAACAAACCACCACCTTAAGGTACTGTAATGAACTCATTATTTATTTATATTGGTGTTAAATCTAATGTATTCCAACTTCTCTATGGTTCATAACCTCCGATACTAGCCATAGATTCGTCAAAATAAGCAAACAACACACGAAAAACAGAATCTGTCAAAAAGAGAACAGTCTGTCGTAATCTGTATTGAACGTAAACTTCTGTAACTCAGAAAAATCTACCAAAATAGGACGACCTAAATAATTTGTTTATTGATCTACTGCAATTGGAATCAGTATTTTATCACGTTCTGGTGAGTTTTAACAATTGTTTCCGTGAGCAGAAAGTTTCTGACTTTTTCAGCAAGAACAAATAACTATCATCCAAGAAGATCCTATATGTTTTACTTGGCACAAACACTAATTAAAACATAAAACCACATCTAACCAGAGGCTAGATCAATTATTTATTACTAAACTGAAACAAAAATCAAGGAACAAAAATAAAATTGGGTTGCCTCCCAACAAGCGCTATCGTTTAACGCCCCTAGCTAGGCATAAAGGCAAGGATAGATCTAGATATTATCATCTTTGGTATGCAATCCATAAGTGGCTCTCATAATAAATTCATAAGGTAATTTAATTTTCTTTCTAGGAAAGTGTTCCATGCCTTTCCTTAATGGAAATTGGAATCTAATATTTCCTTCTTTCATATCAAAAATTGCACCAATCGTTCTAAGGAAAGGTCTACCAAGAATAATAGGGCATGTAGGATTGCAATCTATATCATGAACAATAAAATCTACGGGCACATAATTCCTATTTGCAACAATAAGAACATCATTAATCCTTCTCTTAATGGTGGAATACGCAAGATGCAAATTTAAAGAACAATCATCAAATTCACGGAAACCTACACATCACACAAAGTTTTTGGAATCGTGGAAACACTAGCACCCAAATCACACAAAGCATAGCATTCATGATCTTTAATTTTAATCTTAATAGTAGGTTCCCATTCATCCTAAAGTTTTCTAGGGATAGAAACTTCTAATTCAAGCTTTTCCTCATAAGATTGCATTAAAGCATCAACGATATGTTTAGTAAAAGCTTTATTTTGACTATAAGCATGAGGAGAATTTAGCACGGATTGCAACAAGGAAATACAATCTATTAAAGAACAATTATCATAATTAAATTCCTTGAAATCCAAAATAGTGGGTTCATCTCTATGTAAAGTTTTGACCTCTTCAATCCCACTTTTACCAATTTTTGCATCAAGATCTAAAAACTCTGAATTATTGGGACGCCTTCTAACTAAAGTTGACTCATCTCCAGTCCCATCATTATCAAGATTCATATTGCCAAACAAAGATTTAATAGGAGACACATAAATCACTTTTATATCTTCATCCTTATTATCATGAAAACTAGAAGAACACACTTTCACAAAGCAATCTTTTTTAGCACGCATCCTAGCGGTTCTTTCTTTGCACTCATCAATGAAAATTCTCATAGCTTTGAGAGACTCACTGATATCATGCTTAGGTGGAATAGATCTAAGTTTCAAAGAATCAACATCAAGGGAAATTCTATCCACGTTCCTAGCCAACTCATCAATCTTAGGCAATTTTTCTTCAAGCAAAGCATTGAAATTCTTTTGCGAAATCATAAATTCTTTAACACTAGTCTCAAAATCAGAGGGCATCTTATTAAAATTTCCATAAGAGTTGTTGTAGTAATTACCATAATTATTAGAGGAATTACTAGGAAACGGCCTAGGATTAAAGTTTCCTCTATACGCGTTGTTACCAAAATTGTTCCAACAACAAAATTCACATCCATAGATTCATTATTATTCTCAATCAAAGTGGACAAAGGCATATCATTAGGATCAGAAGAAACACTCTTATTAGCAAACAATTTCATAAGTTCATCCATCTTTCCACTTAAAACATTAATCTCTTCTATTGCATGAACCTTTTTACTAGTAGATCTTTCGGTGTGCCATTGAGAATAATTAACCATAATATTATCTAGGAGTTTAGTAGCTTCTCCTAAAGTGATTTCCATAAAAGTGCCTCCCGCGGCAGAATCTAAAAGATTTCTAGAAGCAAAATTCAATCCAGCATTTTTTTTGTATAATCATCCATAAATTCAAACCATGTGTAGGGAAATTACGTATCATTAATTTCATCCTCTTCCAAGCTTGTGCAACATGTTCATGATCAAGTTGCTTAAAATTCATAATATTGTTTCTAAGAGAGATGAGCTTAGCGGGAGGAAAATACTTAGAAATAAAAGCATCTTTGCACTTATTCCATGAATCAATACTATTTTTGGGCAAAGACGAAAACCAAGTTTTAGCACGATCTCTAAGTGAAAACGGAAATAGCTTCAATTTAACAATATCATTATCCACGTCTTTCTTCTTTTGCTTATCACACAAATCAACAAAGTTGTTTAGATGTGTAGCGGCATCTTCACTAGGAAGGCCAGAGAATTGATCTTACATGACAAGATTCAGCAAGGCAGCATTAATTTCACATGATTCAGCATCGGTAATAGGAGCAATCGGAGTGCTAAGGAAATCACTATTGTTGGTATTGGAAAAGTCACACAATCTAGTATTATCTTGAGCCATCGTGACAAACAATCCAACACACAAGCACACAAGGAGCAAGCGAAAAAGAGGCCAACGGAAAGAGAGGGCGAATAAAACGGCAAGGGTGAAGTGGGGGAGAGGAAAACGAGAGGCAAATGGAAAATAATGTAATGCAAGGGATAAGAGTTTGTGATGGGTACTTGGTATGTCTTGACTTGACTTGACTTGGCGTAGATCTCCCCGGCAACGGCGCCAGAAATCCTTCTTGCTACCTCTTGAGCACTGCGTTGGTTTTTTCCTTGAAGAGGAAAGGGTGATGCAACAAAGTAGCGTAAGTATTTCCCTCAGTTTTTGAAAACCAAGGTATCAATCCAGTAGGAGACTACACGCAAGTCGCCTCGTACCTACACAAACAAATAAGAACCTTGCAACCAACGCGATAAAGGGGTTGTCAATCCCTTCACGGCCACTTGCAAAAGTGAGATCTGATAGAGATAATAAGATAAATATTTTTGGTATTTTTTATGGTAAAGATTGAAAAGTAAAGATTGCAAAATAAACGGCGCCAGAAATCACTAGTTATTGGGAGATTAATATGATGGAAAATAGACCCGGGGGCCATAGGTTTCACTAGTGGCTTCTCTCAAGATAGCATAAGTATTACGGTGGGTGAACAAATTACTATCGAGCAATTGATAGAAAAGTGCATAGTTATGAGAATATCTAGGCATGATCATGTATATGGGCATCACGTCCGCGACAAGTAGACCGAAACGATTCCGCATCTACTACTATTACTCCACACATCGACCGCTATCCAGCATGCATCTAGAGTATTAAGTTCATAAGAACAGAATAATGCATTAGGCAAGATGACATGATGTAGAGGGATAAACTGAAGCAATATGATATAAACCCCATCTTTTTATCCTCGATGGCAACAATACAATAGGTGTCGTTTCCCCTGCTGTCACTGGGATCGAGCAACGCAAGATTGAACCCAAAGCTAAGCACTTCTTCCATTGCAAGAAAGATCAATCTAGTAGGCCAAACCAAACTGATAATTCGAAGAGACTTGCAAAGATAACAAATCATACATAAAAGAATTCAGAGTAGATTCAAATATTGTTCATAGATAATCTTGATCATAAACCCACAATTCATCGGATCTCGACAAACACACCGCAAAAAGAGTTACATCGAATAGTCTCCAAGAAGATCGAGGAGAACTTTGTATTGAGATCCAAAAAGAGAGAAGAAGCCATATAGCTAATAACTGTGGAAACGAAGGTCTGTGGTAAACTACTCACACATCATCGGAGAGGCTATGGTGTTGATGTAGAAGCCCTCCGTGATCGATTCCCCCTCCGGCGGAGCGCCGGAAAAGGCCCCAAGATAGGATCTCACGGGTACAGAAGGTTGCGGCGGTGGAAATAGGGTTTCGTGGTGCTCTCGCATGTTTTTGGGGTATATGAGTATATATAGGAGGAAGAAGTAGGTCGGTGGAGCTGCGAGGGGCCCACGAGGGTGGGGGCGCGCCCAGGGGGGGCAGGCGCGCCTCCCTATCTCGTGGCCTCCTCGCTTCTTTCTTGACGTCCACTCCAAGTCCCCTGGATCACGTTTGTTCCAAAAATAACTCTCCCGAAGGTTTCATTCCGTTTGATATTCCTTTTCTGCAAAACACTGAAATAGGCAAAAAAAACAACAATTTGCACTGGGCCTTCGGTTAGTAGGTTACTCCCAAAAATAATATAAAAGTGCTTAGTAAAAGCCCATTAAACATCCAAAACAGATAATATAATAGCATGGAACAATCAAAAATTATAGATACGTTGGAGACTTATCATGCTTCCAGGACGTAATTCTTCTGTGCAGCAATGAGGATAATCCTCAAGTTACGGACCCAGTCCGTGTAGTTGCTAGCATCATCTTTCAACTTAGCGTTCTCTAGGAACGCATTAAAGTTGAATGGAACAGTAGCACGGGCCATTTATCTACAACAACATAGACATGCAAAATATTATCAGGTACTAAGTTCATGATAAATTAAAGTTCAATTAATCATATTACTTAAGAACTCCCACTTAGATAGACATCCCTCTAATCATCTAAGTGATCACGTGATCCATATCAACTAAACCATGTCCGATCATCACGTGAGATGGAGTAGTTTTCAATGGTGAACATCACTATGTTGATCATATCTACTATATGATTCACGCTCGACCTTTCGGTCTCAGTGTTCCGAGGCCATATCTGCATATGCTAGGCTCGTCAAGTTTAACCTGAGTATTCTGCGTGTGCAAAACTGGCTTGCACCCATTGTATGTGAACGTAGAGCTTATCACACCCGATCATCACGTGGTGTCTCGACATGACGAACTGTCGCAACGGTGCATACTCAGGGAGAACACTTATACCTTGAAATTTAGTGAGAGATCATCTTATAATGCTACCGCCGAACTAAGCTAAATAAGACGCATAAAGGATAAACATCACATCCAAACAATATAAGTGATATGATATGGCCATCATCATCTTGTGCCTTTGATCTCCATCTCAAAAGCACCGTCATGATCACCATCGTCACCGGCTTGACACCTTGATCTCCATCGTAGCATCGTTCTCGTCTTGCCAACTATTGCTTCTACGACTATTGCTACCGCTTAGTGATAAAGTAAAGCAATTACATGGCAATTGCATTTCATACAATAAAGCAACAACCATAAGGCTCCTGCCGGTTGCCGATAACCGTTACAAAACATGATCATCTCATACAACAATATATATATAGTCACTTCTTGACCATATCACATCACTGCATGCCCTGCAAAAACAAGTTAGACGTCCTCTACTTTGTTGTTGCAAATTTTACATGCCTGCTACGGGCTTAGCAAGAACCGTTCTTACCTACGCATCAAAAACCACAACGAATTTTTGTCAAGTGTGCTGTTTTAACCTTCAACAAGGACCGGGCGCAGTCACACTCGATTCAACTAAAGTTGGAGAAACAGACACCCACTAGACACCTGTGTGCGAAGCACGTTGGTAGAACCAGTCTCGCGTAAGCGTACGCGTAATGTCGGTCTGAGCTGCTTCATCCAACAATACCGCCGAATCAAAGTATGACATGCTGGTAAGCAACATGACTATTATCGTCCACAACTCTTTGTGTTCTACTCGTGCATATAACATCTACGCATAGACCTGGCTCGGATGCCACTGTTGGGGAACGTAGTAATTTCAAAAAAAATCCTACGATCACGCAAGATCTATCTATGTGATGCATAGCAATGAGAGGGGAGAGTGTTATCTACGTTGCCCTCATAGACCGAAAGCGGAAGCGTTATATCAACGCGGTTGATGTAGTCGTACGTCTTCACGATCTGACCGATCTCAGCACCGAACGTACGGCACCTCCGTGTTCAGCACACGTTCAGCTCGATGACGTCCCTCGTACTCTTGATCCAGTTGAGGCCGAGGGAGAGTTACGTCAGCACGATGGCGTGGCGACGGTGATGATGAAGTTACCGGCGTAGGGCTTCGCCTAAGCACTACGATGATATGACCAAGGTGGAAAACGGTGGAGGGGGGCACCGCACACGGCTAAGACAACTGTCAACTTGTGTGTCTATGGGGTGCCCCCCTCCCCCGTATATAAAGGAGTGGAGGAGGGGGAGGGCCGGCCTCCTATGGCGCGCCCAAGGGGGGGAGTCCTACTCCCAGTAGGAGTAGGTTTCCCCCCTGCCCTAGTTGGAGTAGGAAAAGAAGGAAGAGGGAGAGGGAGAGAAGGAAAGGGGGGCCGACCCCCTTCCCAATTCGGATTAGGCTTGGGGGGTGCGCCCCCACATTGGCCGCCTCCTCCTCTCTTCTACCATGGCCCACTAAGGCCTATTAACTCCCGGGGGGGTTCCGGTAACCCCCTCGTACTCCGGAAAAATGCCCGAACCACTCGGAACCTTTTCGGTGTCCAAACATAGCCTTCCAATATATCAATCTTTATGTCTCGACCATTTCGAGACTCCTCGTCATGTCCGTGATCATATCCGGGACTCCGAACAACCTTCGGTACATCAAAACACATAAACTCATAATACCGATCGTCATCGAACGTTAAGCGTGCGGACCCTACGGGTTCGAGAACAATGTAGACATGACCGAGACTCATCTCTGGTCAATAACCAATAGCGGAACCTGGATGCTCATATTGTTTCCTACACATTCTATGAAGATCTTTATCGGTCAAACCGCATAACAACATACGTTGTTCCCTTTGTCGTCGGTATGTTAATTGCCCGAGATTCGATCGTCGGTATCTCAATACCTAGTTCAATCTCGTTACCGGCAAGTCTCTTTACTCGTTCCATAATGCATCATCCCATGACTAACTCATTAGTCACATTGCTTGCCAGGCTTATAGTGATGTTTATTACCGAGAGGGCCCGGAGATACTTCTCCGAAATACGGAGTGACAAAACCTAATCTCGATCTATGCCAACCCAAAAAACACCATCGGAGACACCTGTAGAGCATCTTTATAATCACCCAGTTACGATGTGACGTTTGATAGCACACTAAGTGTTCCACTGGTATTCGGGAGTTGCATAATCTCATAGTCATAGGAACATGTATAAGTTATGAAGAAAGCAATAGCAACAAACTAAACGATCATAGTGCTAAGCTAACAGATGGGTCATGTCAATCACATCATTCTCTAATGATGTGATCCCGTTCATCAAATGACAACTCATGTCAATGGCTAGGAAACTTAACCATCTTTGATCAACGAGCTAGTCAAGTAGAGGCATACTAGTGACACTCTGTGTGTCTATGTATTCACACATGTACTAAGTTTCCGGTTAATACAATTCTAGCATGAATAATAAACATTTATCAAGATATAAGGAAATATAAATAACAACTTTATTATTGCCTCTAGGGCATATTTCCTTCACGTAAAACCCTCCTTCCTGCTTGATTGTCTTTGATGAGTATAGGGGTTACAAGAGTTGATCTACCTCGAGATCGTAATGGCTAAACCCTAGATGTCTAGCCTGTATGAATTCTGATAGCCTCTACCGACTAAACCCTCCAGTTTATATAGACACCGTAAGGGCTTAGGGTTGTACAGAGTTGGTTTGTAGAAGAAGGAAATTATACATCCAGACGCCAATCTTGCCATCCACGCATATGAGAGTCCCATCCGGACACGGGGAAAGGTCTTCTACCTTCTATCTTCACGGCCCATCAGTCCGGCCCATATCACATAGCCCGGACACCCGAGGACCCCTTAATCTAGGACTCCCTCAGTAGCCCATGAACCAGTCTTAATGATGATATGTTTGGTGCACAGATTGTCTTCGGCATTGCAAGACGGGTTCCTCCTCCCGAATACTTCAAAGCAATCTTCTGAATAAAAGAACTGTATCTGGCTTTGCATGACAGTCACAACCCTCAACCACGAAGGCAAAATATTCAACCAAAATAATGTATGTCAACTGACAACTTTTTCGGCGAAACGCCACGTCTAGCCTCTTTAACATTTCGAACCATTTTTTCCCTCCCGCTTCACGTTTCGAGGCGCGGCCTCTATTGACACATCTTGTCAAAACAGAGATCATGTCCTCTTATTGCGGGATCCTCATCAATACGGGTTTGGGTAATCCAACAGTGTCATTCACACGACCCCTTGGGAACAGGCAAGTTTTAAGGCTTGAGGGGGGCGCTTGATATTCAATGCCTATATAAGTGGATAAAGATCCTTCTTTTCTCCACACGCCTTCTTCCCTCTCCCACTTTCCCATCTTCAAGCTCCAGCGCCCAAGCTTCAATCTTTCCCACCGCCACCAACCTCTCCAGCCATGTCCAGATCTGGCTCGAAGGGCAAGTGGGAGGCCTCCTCCATCACGGAGAAGGATGTAAAGGATCTCCGGGAGGCGGGGTACCTATCTGCGAACATCGCGCACAGGCTCCCTGCCAAGGAGCAAGTCATCCCCACCCCGGAGCCCGGTGAAAGGATTGTGTTCATCCCTCATATCCTCTGCGGGATAAGGTTTCCCCTTCACCGTCTATGGCCTCATGTTCTATTACGGGCTAGATTTCCATGATCTAGCCCCAAATTATTTCCTCCACATCTCGGCGTTTATCGTCGTGTGCGAGGCGCTACTCCGCATCCCCCCACACTTTGGCCTATGGCTAAAAGTCTTCAATGTGAAGCCGAAGGTGGTCGACGGGCAGCATGCGGACTGCGGCCGCGCCATGGTGAGCAAACCCCCCAACACCACTTGGCCTAAAGGGGCCTTCGTGGAGACCGTCAAGGTGTGGCAGCAGGAGTGCTTCTACATCACCGAACCCTGCGGTGCCAGGTGGGTGGCCACTCTTGAGTTCAGATCCAGGCCTCCTATGCGGCTCGCGTCGTGGACAAATAAGGGTCTGGACTGGGGTGGACCGCGGAAGTGATGATGCTGCAAAAGTGCATCAATAATATGATAAGCAAGAACACCAGTCTCACTGACGTGATTCAGGTGATGCTCTTCCGTCGGATCCTCCCCTGCCAACTCCGGCCTCTCCATTTGTGGGAGCTCAATCCAGAAGGTCCCCGGACCATGCAGTGTTTCTTCAGCACAACGCACGAAGAGATCTGGAAGCTGTTCTTCAAGGCCCAGAAGACGTGGCCAAACAAGACCGAAGACATCGACCTTGACAGCGCGAATCTGGCCACTCCCGTAAGTGTTTTAATCGAACATAGACTTTGGTCCATAAATTCGTAGGCATAATGAGTTTTCTATCCCTCTCACAGGGCTGGATAGTGAAGGCGGAGCGGATCAAGTGTCCGACACCGCTGCCTGAAGATCCGGCCACACCCCAGCTCACGAAGATGCTGGTATCGGCGCCCTATCAGGCACCGTAGAAGATGGCCAAGAAGAAGAGCAAGGAGGCCAAGGGCGTCCTCCGCCGTAAGGGTACTTCGGACGCAGTGTACGGAGAGACCGAAGTCCCCTCCTCCCACGAGGGAGATGAAGACGAATATGAGGAGGAGGCGGAAAGTGATTCTCCCCTTAAGGGGAGGAAAAAGAAAAGGCAAGCCTCCACCGACCCGGAGGAGCGGGCGTCCAAGAGGGGGAAGATAACCCTCTCCGATGGTTCGGATTCAGAAGCCGAACACATCCCCAAGAGGTGCCCTAGGGCAAAGCCCCTGGCCACATCGTAAGCATCAAAGGATATTTTACAAATATCCGGTGATTTACATTTTTGATATAACATATTATGTTGTGTGTATTTCAGTCCTGCCCGCGACGTCCCCCAACCATCGCTATTCGAGGGGAACTCTCTGGCACCAGAGATGGTGGAGAGTGAGACGCCTCCGCGAGCCTCTCCGCCAACCACCACGGATAACACCGAGGTGTTGTCCCGAAGGGCCTCTCCGGGTCACGGAGAGGTGAGGGAGGTTGCCAATACGACACATGCAGGTGACGCCTCGGCTGCCAAGAACATGGGGGGTTCAACCCCCATGGAGACCGACGGCGGGGGCCCTGTCCAGTCCGACCCCCAGCCGAACACTATTCTGGAGACCCATATGGCTCCGGAATCGAGCGAGCAACCCCCTTCGAAAGAGGGGGGAACGTCGACTCCAACAGCGACCTCCACGAATCCGGAGGCGTCGAAAACTCTGGTGGAAGCACTACGACATGCTGCCATCATGGAGGAGCACCGCACCCTGATGGGTGAAGTGGTTGAGAAGGTTCAGTCTGCAAAGAGCGGGCTGGACGAAGCCTTCACCAGCCTGCTAACAGGCTTCGACGTATGCGACGTAATACTCTTAGACGCTTTTCATATGAAGGAAATATGCCTGTATATAGATAGTAGCCCCTGAGACTCGGTTCGATTTTGAAAAAGGCCGAACAGAGGATCGAGTAGCAATCGCAGGAGGTGACGTACTTGTCTATTGGATGACAGGCTTCCCTGTTGGCGGCGACCGCCCAGGAGGCTAAAGTTTCCGAACTCAATCGGAAGCTGAAGCTGGCTGATGAGGGGATCGACCGTATTAACAAGCGGTCCGATGAGGTGCAAGGTATGTTTTAAAAGAACTCTCATATGCCTGAAGTGATATGCAAATTCAGAGTTAAGCTCATGCACTGCTATGATTGCAGGTAGCGCGCCCGAGGTCGAGATCCTCAAGAGCGCCCTTACCTAAGCCCAGGAGCAGGCGAAGGCGAGCAAAGCGGCCGCTAATAAAGCGGCCGCTAATAAAGCGGCTGCGGATTTAAAGACCGAACAGGTCGCTCACCGCCAGCACGAGGAGAGGGTGGCCGAGGTAGAGCAAGAGCGAAAGGATGCCATCGGCAAGTGCGAGGCCTTGGAGGAGAAAAGTGCGGCCCAAGCGGTCGATCTCGCCAAGGCCCTCCAAGAGGCCAAGGAGGCGCGGACCGAGTCACGGGCGGCTCGTGAGGAGATCCGATAGGCCGAACAGATAGCTGTTGGTAAGCCCTTTCTTTTGTAGAGTATATTTGGCGATCAAAGATATGTCTTGCTCACTCGGCTGTGGAGTTCTCCAAACGCCTTTGCAGATCTTCCAAAGAGTGCTGTCGATGCCACGCAATACTTCCGGGCCTAGGAGGGGCACACGACGGAGAAGCTCTTCTGGTCACAGTTCCTGGCGCCGGAGCGTCCGGCGCTATTGAACAACCAGATCATGCAACTGGTGGAGCTGCATAGGATGTCCGGTTTGGCCATGAAGGACGTCATAGTCCGGCTTTGGCCAACCGAACCCATTCCGAGCAGCTACTTCGGCTTGGTGAAGCGACTCGCCGATGCACTGCCCCGAGTTGAAGCTGTAAAGCACTCGGCATGCATAGAGGGTGCGCGGCTGGCCTTTGCCCATGTCAAGATGCACAGGGTGAAGATGAAGGCCACCGTCATGGTGACCGAGGGTCCACCCGAAGGCAAGGACCACCGCAAGCCAGAGCAGTATTTTGACGACGTCCTGGAGGGTGCCCGAATAGTAGAGGGCCGGTGCTCAAAGGATATCATGTTTGAGTAAATGTAATATATTTATCCAGACTTTGCGTTATAAACCAGGGCCTGTAGTATATGTATGCTTTTATTTGAAATTACTTTCCTCCTGTGTGGCTGTTTTTTAATTCTGAGAGTTTGTCAGTTGTCGGATTCAGCCCCCACGTAGATGCTACGGGGGTGTTCCGAATAGCACACGATCACACTTGACCAACGTCTTGGTCCGCAAAGGGGGTGTCTGTGCAACGAACCAGGCAATCAGACTATGCGGCTTTATCACTTTCACTTAGCCATAGGAGTTTGACAGTGGGACTAAGTACTAGTCACTGGTGCGTATGTTGGAGATCGTTGCAGAAATTTAAAATTTTCTACGTATCACCAAGATCAATCTATGGAGTCTAGCAACGAGAGAGAGGGGAGTGCATCTACATACCCTTGTAGATCGCGCACGGAAGCGTTCAAGAGAACGGGGTTGATGGAGTCGTACTCGTCGTGATCCAAATCACCGATGATCCTAGCGCCGAACGGACGGCACCTCCGCGTTCAGCACACGTACGGAGCGGGGACGTCTCCTCCTTCTTGATCCAGCAAGGGGGAAGGAGAAGTTGATGGAGATCCAGCAGCACGACGGCGTGGTGGTGGAAGTAGCGGGATCCCGGCAGGGCTTCGCCAAGCGCAAGCGGGGAGGAAGAGGTGTCACGGGAGGGAGGGAGGGGCCAGGGCTTGGGGTGCTGCTCCCATGTGCCTCCCCACTATATATAGGGGTGGAGGGGCTGGTTTCTTGCCCTCCAAGTCCATTGGGGCGTTGGCAAAGGTGGGGGAAAGAAATCCCATCATTTCCCTTCCCGACCGATTGTTATCCCCCTTTTTTAGGGATCTTGATCTTATCCCTTCGGGATATGATCTTATTCCTTCTAAGGTGGGATCTTGGTGCGCCTTGACCAGGGGTGTGGGGCCTTGTCCCCACTACCCACGTTCATGTGGGTCCCCCCATGCAGGTGGGCCCCACTTCGGAACCTTCTAGAACCTTCCCGGTACAATACCAAAAAATCCCGAACATTTTCCGGTGGCCAAAATAGGACTTCCCATATATAAATCTTTACCTCCGGACCATTCCGGAACTCCTCGTGACATCCGGGATCTCATCCGGGACTCCGAACAACTTTCGGTTAACCGCATACTCATATCTCTACAACTCTAGCGTCACCGAACCTTAAGTGTGTAGACCCTACGGGTTCGGGAGACATGCAGACATGACCGAGACGACTCTCCGGTCAATAACCAACAACGGGATCTGGATACCCATGTTGGCTCCCACATGTTCCATGATGATCTCATCGGATGAACCACGATGTCGAGGATTCAATCAATCCCGTATACAATTCCCTTTGTCAATCGGTACGTTACTTGCCCGAGATTCGATCGTCGGTATCCCAATACCTTGTTCAATCTCGTTACCGGCAAGTCACTTTACTCGTACCGTAATGCATGATCCCGTGACCAAACACTTGGTCACATTGAGCTCATTATGATGATGCATTACCGAGTGGGCCCAGAGATACCTCTCCGTCATACGGAGTGACAAATCCCAGTCTCGATTCGTGCCAACCCAACAGACACTTTCGGAGATACCCGTAGTGCACCTTTATAGCCACCCAGTTATGTTGTGACATTGGGCACACCCAAAGCTCTCCTATGGTATCCGGGAGTTGCACAATCTCATGGTCTAAGGAAATGATACTTGACATTTGGAAAAGCTCTAGCAGACGAACTACACGATCTTGTGCTATGCTTAGGATTGGGTCTTGTCCATCACATCATTCTCCTAATGATGTGATCCCGTTATCAACGACATCCAATGTCCATGGTCAGGAAACCGTAACCATCTATTGATCGACGAGCTAGTCAACTAGAGGCTCACTAGGGACATGTTGTGGTCTATGTATTCACACATGTATTACGGCTTCCGGATAACACAATTATAGCATGAACAATAGACAATTATCAGGAACAAGGAAATATAATAATAACCATTTTATTATTGCCTCTAGGGCATATTTCCAACAGTCTCCCACTTGCACTAGAGTCAATAATCTAGTTCACATCGCCATGTGATTAACACTCATAGTCCACATCGCCATGTGACTACACCCAAAGAGTTTACTAGAGTCAATAATCTAGTTCACATCATCATGTGATTAAGACTCAATGAGTTCTAGGGTTTGATCATGTTCTGCTTGTGAGAGAGGTTTTAGTCAACGGGTCTGCAACATTCAGATCCGTGTGTACTTCGTAAATCTCTTTTTCATATTGTAGATGTTGCTACTATGCTCCACTTGGAGCTATTCCAAATGGTTGCTCCATTATACGTATCCGGTTTGCTACTCAGAGTCATCCGGCTTGGTGTTAAAGCTTGCATCGACGTAACCCTTTACGCCGAATTTTTCATCACCTCCACAATCGAGAAAACATTTCCTTATTCCCAAGGACAGTTTTGACCGCTGTCCAATGATCCACTCCTGGATCATTCTTATACCCCCTTGCCAGACACGTGGCAAGGCACATCGTGGTACACAGCATGGCATATCGTATAGAGCCTATGGCTAAGGCATAGGGGACGACCTTCGTCCTTTCTCTTTCTTCTGCCGTGGTCGAGCTTTAAGTCTTAACTTCACACCTTACAACTCAGGCAAGAACTCCTTCTTTGACAGATCCATCTTGAACTCCTTCAAGATCATGTCAAGGTATGTGTTCTCTGAAAGTCTTATCAGGCGTCTTCATCTATCTCTATAGATCTTGATACCCAATATGTAAGCAGTTTTACCAAGGTCTTCCTTTGAAAAACTCCATTCAAACAACCCCTTTTGTTTTCCAGAAATTCTACATCATTTCTGATCAACAATATGTCATCCACATATACTTATCAGAAATGTTGTAGTGCTCCCACTCACTTTCTTGTAAATACAAGTTTCTTGCAAACTTTGTATAAACCCAAAAACTTTGATCACCTCATCAAAGCGTATGTTCCAACTCCGAGATGCTTGCTCCAGTCCATAGAGGGATAGCTGGAGCTTGCATACCTTTTAGCATCCTTAGGATCGACAAAAACTTTCTGGTTGTATCACATACAGCCTGGTTGTATCACATACAACCTTTCCTCACGGAAACCGTCAAGGAAACTTTTGTTTTGACATCCATCTGCCAGATTTCGTAAATTAAAATTCAGCAACTGCTAACATAATTCTAACAGACTTTAGCATCGCTATGATTGAGAGAGTCTCATCACAGTCAACTCCTTGAACTTGTCGGAAACTTCTTTGAGACAAGTCGAGCTACATAAATTGTGACATTACCACCAGCGTCTGTCTTCTTCTTAAAGATCCATTTATTCTTAATGGCTTGCCGATCATTGGGCAAGTCCACCAAAGTCCATACTTTGTTCTCATACATGGATCCTATCTCGGATTTCATGGCTCCTAGCCATTTGTTGGAATCTGGGCCCACCATCGCTTCTCCATAGCTCATAGGTTCATCATTGTCCAACAACATGACCTTTAAGACAGGGTGACCACTCAGAAGTTGTATACACCCTTGTCGACCTACGAGGTTTGATAGTAACTTGATCTGAAGCTCCATGATCATCATCATTAGCTTTCTCTTCAACTGAGGCAAGTGCCACAGAAACATCTTTCTGTGCTGCGCTACTCTCTGATTGAAGTGAAGGTTCAACAACCTCATCAAGTTCTATCTTCCTCCCACTCAATTCTTTCAAGAGAAACTCTTTCTCGACAAAGGACCTGTTCATAGCGACAAACAATTTGCCCTCAGATCTGAGATAGAAGGTATACCCAATCGTCTTGTTTGGGTATTCTATGAAGACACAGTTTTCTGCTTTGGGTTCGAGCTTTTCTGGCCGAAGCCTATCGACATAAGCATCGTAGCCCCAAACCTTAAGAAACAACAACTTAGGTTTCTTGCCAAACCATAGTTCATATGGTGTCATCTCCACGGACTTAGATGGTGCCCTATTTAAAGTGAATGTAGCTGTCTCTAATGCATAACCCCAAAACGATAGCGGTAGATCGGTAAGAGATATCATAGATCGCACCATAACCAATAGGGTGCGACTACGACGCTCGGACACACCATTACGCTATGGTGTTCCAGGTGGCGTCAACTGTGAAACGATTCCACCTTGTCTTTAGTGATTGCCAAACTCACAACTCAGATACTTTTCCCTTGATCAGATCGCAGGAACTTGATCTTCTTGTTATGATGATTCTCAACTTCACTCTGAAATTGCTTGAACTTTTCAAACATTTCAGACTTATGCTTCATTAAGTAAATATACCCATATCTACTCAATTCATTGGTGAAGGTGAGAAAATAACAATATCCACCGCATGCGTCAACACTCATCGGATCGCACACAGAAGCATGTATGATTTGCAACAAGTCATTTGCCCATTCCATTGTTCCAGAAAACGGGGTTTTAGTCATCTTGCCAATGAGGCATGGCTTGCATGTGTCAAGTGATTCAAAATCAAGTGACTCCGAAACTCCATCGGCATGGAGGTTCTTCATGCGCTTTACACCAATACGACCTTAAGCGGCAGTGCCACAAAAGTGGTACTATCATTATCAACTCTACATCTTTTGGCATCAATGTTATGAACATGTGTATCACCACGATCGATATTCAACAAACCATTCACATGGGGTGCATGACCATAGAAGGTGTTATTCATGTAAACAGAATAACCATTATTCTCTGACTTAAATGGATAACCGCACTGTTGGAAATATGCCCTAGAGGCAATAATAAATGGTTATTATTATATTTCTTTGTTCATGATAATAGTCTATTATTCATGCTATAATTGTATTGTCCGGAAATCGTAATACATGTGTGAATACATAGACCACAACCTGTCCCTAGTAAGCCTCTAGTTGACTAGCTCGTTGATCAACAGATAGTCATGGTTTCCTGACTATGGACATTGGATGTCATTGATAACGGGATCACATCTTTAGGAGAATGATGTGATGGACAAGACCCAATCTTAAGCATAGCATAAAAGATCGTGTAGTTTCGTTTGCTAGAGCTTTTCCAATGTCAAGTATCTTTTCCTTAGACCATGAGATCGTGCAACTCCCGGATACCGTAGGAGTGCTTTGGGTGTGCCAAACGTCACAACGTAACTGGGTGACTATAAAGGTGCATTACGGGTATCTCCGAAAGTGTCTGTTGGGTTGGCACGGATCGAGACTGGGATTTGTCACTCCGTGTGACGGAGAGGTATCTCTGGGCCCACTCGGTAATGCATCATCATAATGAGCTCAATGTGACTAAGGCATTATTCACGGGATCATGCATTGCGGTACGAGTAAAGAGACTTGCCGGTAACGAGATTGAACAAGGTATTGGGATACCGCCGATCGAATCTCGGGCAAGTAACATACCGATTGACAAAGGGAATTGCATACGGGATTGATTGAATCCTCGACACCGTGGTTCATCCGATGAGATCATCGTGGAACATGTGGGAGCCAACATGGGTATCCAGATCCCGCTGTTGGTTATTGACCAGAGAGGCGTCTCGGTCATGTCTGCATGTCTCCCGAACCCGTAGGGTCTACACACTTAAGGTCCGGTGACGCTAGGGTTGTAGAGATATATGTATGCGGAAACCCGAAAGTTGTTCGGAGTCCCGGATGAGATCCCGGACGTCACGAGAGGTTCCGGAATGGTCCGGAGGTGAAGAATTATATATAGGAAGTCCAGTTTCGGCCACCGGGAAAGTTTCGGGGGTTACCGGTATTGTACTGGGACCACCGGAAGGGTCCCAGGGGTCCACCGGGTGTTGCCACCTATCCCGGAGGGCCCCGTGGGCTGAAAGTGGAAGGGAACCAGCCCTTAGTGGGCTGGGGCGCCCCCCTTGGGCCTCCCCCCATGCGCCTAGGGTTGGGAACCCTAGGGTAGGGGGGAGTTCCGCCTTGCCTTGGGGGGCAAGGCAACCCCTTTCCCCCTTGTGGCCGCCCCCCCCCCCTTGAGATCCCATCTCTTGGGGCCGGCGCCCCCCAGGGGGCCTATATAAAGGGGGGGGAGGGAGGGCAGCAACATACAGCCTTGGGCGCCTCCCTCCTCCCCTGCAACACCTCTCTCTCTCTCTCGCAGAAGCTCGGCGAAGCCCTGCAGGAGACCCGCTACATCCACCACCACGCCGTCGTGCTGCTGGATCTCCATCAACCTCTCCTTCCCCCTTGCTGGATCAAGAAGGAGTAGACGTCGCTGCACCGTACGTGTGTTGAACGCGGAGGTGCCGTCCGTTCGGCACTCGGTCATCGGTGATTTGGATCACGGCGAGTACGACTCCGTCATCCACGTTCATTGGAACGCTTCCGCTCGCGATCTACAAGGGTATGTAGATGCACTCCCTTCCCCTCGTTGCTAGTATACTCCATAGATGCATCTTGGTGAATGTAGGAAAATTTTAAAATTATGCTACGATTCCCAACAGTGGCATCATGAGCCAGGTCTATGCGTAGTTACTATGCACGAGTAGAACACAAAGTAGTTGTGGGCGTTGAGTTTGCCAATTCTTCTTGCCGCTACTAGTCTTTTCTTGTTTCGGCGGCATTGTAGGATGAAGCGGCCCGGACCGACCTTACACGTACTCTTACGTGAGCCAGGTTCCACCGACTGACATGCACTAGATGCATAAGGTGGCTAGCGGGTGTCTGTCTCTCCTACTTTAGTCGGAACAGATTCGATGAAAAGGGTCCTTATGAAGGGTAAATAGAAATTGGCAAATCACGTTGTGGTCATACGTAGGTAAGAAACGTTCTTGCTAGAAACCTACAAACCACGTAAAAACTTGCAACAACAATTAGAGGACGTCTAACTTGTTTTTGCAGCAAGTGCTGTGTGATGTGATATGGCCAGAAGATGTGATGAATGATATATGTGATGTATGAGATTGATCATATTCTTGTAATAGGAATCACGACTTGCATGTCGATGATTATGACAACCGGCAGGAGCCATAGGAGTTGTCTTTATTATTTTGTATGACCTGCGTGTCATTGAATAACGCCATGTAAATTACTTTACTTTGTTGCTAAACGCGTTAGCCATAGAAGTAGAAGTAATCGTTGGCGTGACGACTTCATGAAGACACAATGATGGAGATCATGATGATGGAGATCATGGTGTCATGCCGGTGACGAAGATGATCATGGTGCCCCGAAGATGGAGATCAAAGGAGCATGATGATATTGGCCATATCATGTCACTATTTGATTGCATGTGATGTTTATCATGTTTTTGCATCTTATTTGCTTAGAACGACGGTAGCAAGTAGGATGATCCCTTATAATAATTTCAAGAAAGTGTTCACCCTAACTGTGCACCGTTGCGAAGGTTCGTCGTTTCGAAGCACCACGTGATGATCGGGTGTGATAGATTCTTACGTGCGAATACAACGGGTGTTGACGAGCCTAGCATGTACAGACATGGCCTCGGAACACACGCAATACACTTAGGTTGACGTGACGAGCCTAGCATGTACAGACATGACCTCGGAACACGGAGGACCGAAAGGTCGAGCATGAGTCGTATAGAAGATACGATCAACATGGAGATGTTCACCGATCTTGACTAGTCCGTCTCACGTGATGATCGGACACGGCCTAGTTGAACTCGGATCATGTTTCACTTAGATGACTAGAGGGATGTCTATCTGAGTGGGAGTTCATTAAATAATTTGATTAGATGAACTCAATTATCATGAACTTAGTCTAAAATCTTTACACTATGTCTTGTAGATCAAATGGCCAACGTTGTCCTCAATTTCAACGCGTTCCTAGAGAAAACCAAGCTGAAAGATGATGGCAGCAACTATACGGACTGGGTTCGGAACCTGAGGCTCATCCTTATAGTAGCCAAGAAAGATTATGTCTTAGAAGCACCGCTAGGTGATGCACCAATCCCATAGAACCAAGACGTTATGAACGCTTGGCAATCACGTGCTGATGATTACTCCCTCATTCAGTGCGGCATGCTTTACAGCTTAGAGCCGGGTCTCCAAAAGCGTTTTGAGAAACATGGAGCATATGAGATGTTCGAGGAGCTGAAACTGGTTTTTCAAGCTCATGCCCGGGTCGAGAGATATGAGGTCTCCGACAAGTTCTTCAGCTGTAAAATGGAGGAGAACAGTTCTGTTAGTGAGCACATACTCAGAATGTCTGGGTTGCACAACCGCTTGTCTCAGCTAGGAGTTAATCTCCCGGATGACGCGGTCATTGACAGAATCCTCCAGTCGCTTCCACCAAGCTACAAGAGCTTTGTGATGAACTACAATATGCAGGGGATGGAAAAGACCATTCCCGAGGTATATTCAATGCTGAAATCAGCGGAAGGGGAGATCAGAAAAGAACATCAAGTGTTGATGGTGAATAAAACCACCAAGTTCAAGAAGGGCAAGGGTAAGAAGAACTTCAAGAAGGAGGGCAAGGGAGTTGCCGCGCCCGGTAAACCTGTTACTGGGAAGAAGTCAAAGAATGGACCCAAACCCGGGACTGAGTGCTTTTATTGCAAGGGAAGTGGTCACTGGAAGCGGAACTGCCCCAAATATTTAGCGGAAAAGAAGAAGGCCGGCAACACCCAAGGTATATGTGATATACAAGTAATTGATGTGTCCCTTACTAGTACTCGTAGTAGCTCCTGGGTATTTGATACCGGTGTGGTTGCTCATATTTGTAACTCAAAGCAGGAACTACGGAATAAACGGAGACTGGCAAATGACGAGGTGACGATGCACGTCGGGAATAGTTCCAAGGTCGATGTGATCGCCGTTGGCACGCTACCTCTGCATCTACCCACGAGATTAGTTTTAAACCTCAATAATTGTTATTTAGTGCCAGCTTTGAGCATGAACAGTGTATCTGGATCTCGTTTAATTCGAGATGGCTACTCAGAGAATAATGGTTGTTCTATTTATTTGAGAGATATGTTTTATGGTCATGCCCCGCTGGTCAATGGTTTAGTTTTGATGAATCTCGAATGTGATGTTACACATGTTCATAGTGTGAATACCAAAAGATGTAAAGTTGATAACGATAGTCCCACATACTTGTGGCACTCCCGCCTTGGTCACATTGGTGTCAAGCGCATGAAGAAGCTCCATGCAGATGGACTTTTGGAGTCTCTTGATGACGAATCATTTGACACGTGCGAACCATGCCTCATGGGTAAGATGACCAAGACTCCGTTCTCCGGAACAATGGAGCGAGCAACCAACTTATTGGAAATCATACATACCGATGTGTGTGGTCCAATGAGTGTTGAGGCTCGCGGAGGATATCGTTATGTTCTCACTCTCACTGATGATTTAAGTAAATATGGGTATGTCTACCTGATGAAACACAAGTCAGAAACCTTTGAAAAGTTCAAGGAATTTCAGAGTGAAGTAGAGAATCAACATGACAGGAGAATAAAATTCCTACGATCAGATCGTGGTGGAGAATATTTAAGTCACGAGTTTGGTGCACACTTAAGGAAATGTGGAATTGTTTCACAACTCACGCCGCCTGGAACACCTCAGAGAAATGGTGTGTCCGAACGTCGTAATCGCACTCTATTGGATATGGTGCGATCTATGATGTCTCTTACCAATTTACCGCTCTCATTTTGGGGTTATGCTTTAGAGACTGCCGCATTCACTTTAAATAGGGCTCCGTCGAAATCCGTTGAGACGACACCGTATGAATTATGGTTTGGGAAGAAACCTAAGCTGTCGTTTCTAAAAGTTTGGGGATGCGATGCTTATGTCAAGAAACTTCAACCTAAAAAGCTCGAACCCAAATCGGAAAAATGCGTCTTCATAGGATACCCTAAGGAAACTATTGGGTATACCTTCTACCTCAGATCCGAAGGCAAGATCTTCGTTGCCAAGAACGGGTCCTTTCTGGAGAAGGAGTTTCTCTCGAAAGAATTGAGTGGGAGGAAAGTGGAACTTGATGAGGTGATAGTCACCCCTTCCGAACCGGAAAGTAGCACAGCGCGGGAAAATGTTCCTGTGGTGCCTACACCGACTAGGGAGGAAGTTAATGATGATGATCATGAAGCTTCGGATCAAGTTACTGAACTTCGTAGGTCCACAAGGACACGTTCCGCACCAGAGTGGTACGGCAACCCTGTCCTGGAAATCATGTTGCTAGACAACGGTGAACCTTCGAACTTTGAAGAAGCGATGGCGGGCCCGGATTCCGACAAATGACTAGAAGCCATGAAATCTGAGATAGAATCCATGTATGAAAACAAAGTATGGACTTTGACTGACTTGCCCGATGAGCGGCGAGCCATAGAAAACAAATGGATCTTTAAGAAGAAGACGGACGCGGATGGTAATGTGACCATCTACAAAGCTCGACTTGTCGCTAAGGGTTATCAACAAGTTCAAGGGGTTGACTACGATGAGACTTTCTCACCCGTAGCGAAGCTGAAGTCCGTCCGAATCATGTTAGCAATTGCCGCATACTATGATTATGAGATATGGCAGATGGACGTCAAAACGGCATTCCTTAACGGCTTCCTTAAGGAAGAGTTGTATATGATGCAGCCGGAAGGTTTTGTCGATCCTAAGAATGCTAACAAAGTATGCAAGCTCCAGCGCTCAATCTATGGGCTAGTGCAAGCATCTCGGAGTTGGAACATTCGCTTTGATGAGATGATCAAAGCGTTTGGGTTTACACAGACTTATGGAGAAGCCTGTGTTTACAAGAAAGTGAGTGGGAGCTCTGTAGCATTTCTCATATTATATGTGGATGACATACTATTGATGGGAAATGATATAGAATTCTTGGAAAGTATAAAGGCCTATTTGAATAAGTGTTTTTCAATGAAGGACCTTGGAGAAGCTGCTTATATATTAGGCATCAAGATCTATAGAGATAGATCAAGACGCCTCATTGGTCTTTCACAGAGTACATACCTTGACAAGATATTGAAGAAGTTCAGTATGGATCAGTCCAAGAAGGGGTTCTTGCCTGTGTTGCAAGGTGTGCAATTGAGCACGGCTCAATGCCCAACCACGGCAGAAGATATAGAAGAGATGAGTGTCATCCCCTATGCCTCGGCCATAGGGTCTATTATGTATGCCATGCTGTGTACTAGACCTGATGTAAACCTTGCCGTAAGTTTGGTAGGAAGGTACCAAAGTAATCCCGGCAAGGAACACTGGACAGCGGTCAAGAATATCCTGAAGTACCTGAAGAGGACTAAGGATATGTTTCTCGTTTATGGAGGTGACGAAGAGCTCGTCGTAAAGGGTTACGTCGACGCTAGCTTCGACACAGATCTGGATGACTCGAAGTCACAGACCGGATACGTGTATATTTTGAATGGAGGAGCAGTAAGCTGGTGCAGTTGCAAGCAAAGCGTCGTGGCGGGATCTACATGTGAAGTGGAGTACATGGCAGCCTCGGAGGCAGCACAGGAAGCAGTCTGGATGAAGGAGTTCATTACCGATCTAGGGGTGATTCCCAATGCGTCGGGCCCGATGACTCTCTTCTGTGACAACACTGGAGCTATTGCCCTTGCGAAGGAGCCCAGGTTTCACAGGAAGACCAGGCATATCAAGCGTCGCTTCAACTCCATTCGTGAAAGTGTTCAAAATGGAGACATAGATATTTGTAAAGTACATACGGACCTGAATGTAGCAGATCCGTTGACTAAACCTCTCCCTAGGGCAAAACATGATCAACACCAGGACGCAATGGGTGTTCGATTCATCACAATGTAACTAGATTATTGACTCTAGTGCAAGTGGGATACTGTTGGAAATATGCCCTAGAGGCAATAATAAATGGTTATTATTATATTTCTTTGTTCATGATAATAGTCTATTATTCATGCTATAATTGTATTGTCCAGAAATCGTAATACATGTGTGAATACATAGACCACAACCTGTCCCTAGTAAGGCTCTAGTTGACTAGCTCGTTGATCAACAGATAGTCATGGTTTCCTGACTATGGACATTGGATGTCATTGATAATGGGATCACATCATTAGGAGAATGATGTGATGGACAAGACCCAATCTTAAGCATAGCATAAAAGATCGTGTAGTTTCGTTTGCTAGAGCTTTTCCAATGTCAAGTATCTTTTCCTTAGACCATGAGATCGTGCAACTCCCGGATACCGTAGGAGTGCTTTGGGTGTGCCAAACGTCACAATGTAACTGGGTGACTATAAAGTGGCATTACGGGTATCTCCGAAAGTGTCTGTTGGGTTGGCACGGATCGAGACTGGGATTTGTCACTCCGTGTGACGGAGAGGTTTCTCTGGGCCCACTCGGTAATGCATCATCATAATGAGCTCAATGTGACTAAGGCGTTAGTCACGGGATCATGCATTGCGGTACGAGTAAAGAGACTTGCCGGTAACGAGATTGAACAAGGTATTGGGATACCGACGATCGAATCTCGGGCAAGTAACATACCGATTGACAAAGGGAATTGCATACGGTATTGATTGAATCCTCGACACCGTGGTTCATCCGATGAGATCATCGTGGAACATGTGGGAGCCAAACATGGGTATCCAGATCCCGCTGTTGGTTATTGACCAGAGAGGCGTCTCGGTCATGTCTGCATGTCTCCCGAACCCGTAGGGTCTACACACTTAAGGTCCGGTGACGCTAGGGTTGTAGAGATATATGTATGCGGAAACCCTAAAGTTGTTCGGAGTCCCGGATGAGATCCCGGACATCACGAGAGGTTCCGGAATGGTCCGGAGGTGAAGAATTATATATAGGAAGTCCAGTTTCGGCCACCGGGAAAGTTTCGGGGGTTACCGGTATTGTACCGGGACCACCGGAAGGGTCCCGGGGGTCCACCGGGTGGGGCCACCTATCCCGGAGGGCCCCGTGGGCTGAAAGTGGAAGGGAACCAGCCCTTAGTGGGCTGGGGTGCCCCCCTTGGGCCTCCCCCCATGCGCCTAGGGTTGGGAACCCTAGGGTAGGGGGGAGTTCCCCCTTGCCTTGGGGGGCAAGGCAACCCCTTTCCCCCTTGTGGCCGCCGCCCCCCCTTGAGATCCCATCTCTTGGGGCCGGCGCCCCCCCCAGGGGGCCTATATAAAGGGGGGAGGGAGGGCAGCAACATACAGCCTTGGGCGCCTCCCTCCTCCCCTGCAACACCTCTCTCTCTCTCGCAGAAGCTCGGCGAAGCCCTGCAGGAGACCCGCTACATCCACCACCACGCCGTCGTGCTGCTGGATCTCCATCAACCTCTCCTTCCCCCTTGCTGGATCAAGAAGGAGTAGACGTCGCTGCACCGTACGTGTGTTGAACGCGGAGGTGCCGTCCGTTCGGCACTCGGTCATCGGTGATTTGGATCACGGCGAGTACGACTCCGTCATCCACTTTCATTGGAACGCTTTCGCTCGCGATCTACAAGGGTATGTAGATGCACTCCCTTCCCCTCGTTGCTAGTATACTCCATAGATGCATCTTGGTGAACGTAGGAAAATTTTAAAATTATGCTACGATTCCCAACACGCATTGCAATAGACATGATCTAATCATGTTCATGCTCAACGCAGACACCAATGCAAACAACATTTATCTAGGTTCAACACTAATCTCGAAGGTAGAGGGAGCGTGCGATGGTGATCACATCAACCTTGGAAACACTTCCAACACGCATCGTCACCTCGCCCCTAGCTAGTCTCCACTTATTGCGTAGCTTTTGTTTCGAGTTACCAATCTTAGCAACTGAACCGGTATCTAATACCCATGTGCTACCAGGAGTACTAGTAAGGTACACATCAATAACACATATATCAAATATACCTTTGTTGAAGTTGCCAGCCTTCTTATCTACCAAGTATTTGAGGCAGTTCCGCTACCAGTGACAGTTCCCCTAATAGAAGCACTTCGTCTCGGGTTTGGGTTCTTGGGTTTCTTCATTGGAGCGGCAACTGGCTTGCCATTCATGAAGTTTCCCTACTTGCCCTTTACCTTCTTTGAAACTAGTGGTCTTGTTAACCATCAACACTTGATGCTCCTTCTTCATTTCTACTTCCGCGGCCTACCGCGAACTGCTCCGGGATCATCTCCATCCCCTGCATGTTATAGTTCATCACGAAGTTCTAGTAGCTTGGTGATAGCGACTGGAGAACTTTGTCAATCAATCTCTTATCTGGAAGATTAACTCCCACTTGATTCAAGCGATTGAAGTACCCAGACATTCTGAGCACATGCTCACTGGCTGAGCTATTCTCCTCCATCATGTAGGCAAAGATCTTGTCAGAGGTCTCTCAAACCTCTCAACATGGGCATGAGCCTGAAATACCAATTTCAGCTCTTGGAATATTTCATATGTTCCATGGCGTTCAAAACGCTTTTGGAGCCCCGACTCTAAGCCGTAAAGGATGGCGCACTAAACTATCAAGTAGTCATCAGAACGTGTCTGCCAGATGTTCACAACATCCACAGACGACGCTAGAGGGGTTGGCACACCGAGCGGTGCATCAAGGATAGAAGCCTTCTGTGTAGCAGTGAGGACAATCCTCAGACTACGGCCCTAGTCCGCACAATTGCTCACAATAACTTTCAACTTAGTCTTTCTCTAGGAACGTATTAAAACAGGGAGCTTAAGCACGAGCTATTGATCTGCAACTTAATTTGCAAAGACAATTTAGACTATGTTCATGACAATGAGTTCAATTAATCAAATTATTTAAAGAACTCCCACTTTGATAGACATCCCTCTAGTCATCTAAGTGATACATGATCCGAATCGACTAGGCCATGTCCGATCATCACGTGAGACAGACTAGTCATCAACGGTGAACATCTCCATGTTGATCGCATCTACTATACGACTCATGTTCGTCCTTTCGATCTCTTGTGTTCCGAGGCCATGTCTGTACATGCTAGGCTCGTCAAGTCAACCTAAGTGTTTCACATGTGTTCCGAGGCCATGTCTGTACATGCTAGGCTCGTCAACACCAGTTGTATGTGAACGTTAGAATCTATCACACCCGATCATCACGTGGTGCTTCGAAACAACGAACCTTCGCAACGGTGCACAGTTAGGGGGAACACATTTCTTGAAATTTTAGTGAGGGATCATCTTATTTATGCTACCGTCGTTCTAAGTAAATAAGATGTAAACATGACAGACATCACATGCAAATCATAAAGTGACATGATATGGCCAATATCATCTTGCGCCTTTTGACCTTCATCTTCGAGGCACGGTGTCACGACCGGTTTTTCAATAAAATAATTATTGAGAGACCAATCCCTTTTACGGACGAGCGAGGAAGAATTCCTTCTCACTGGTAGACAATATCTTGGTCACAGAAGAACAATACCAGGAGTACTAAATATAATACAAGGTTGAGCCGAGGCTGCCCAACAATTTGTTACATGCACGCCGCTAAAACAAAACGGCGGATAGGGTGGCAACTACTAACTCACGACAATGATGGTGGTGGAAAATATCACCGCGAAGCGAGTGATATGATTCCAGAAGACTACAACTCATCGAGCGTCTGAGTGAGGCTCGAGAAGATTTATTGCGGGTGGCGGAAGCGTAAACGATACAAGTGACCAATATCCGGGATCGTGCAGGACTGACTGGGACTCCTCTAGGCGTTGGACGCGCTATCAAACTCTTCATCCAAGAGATCGCCTTCGTCAACATCTGGCCAAATCAACAAGCCAGGTGAGTACTATGAAAGTACTCGCAAGACAGTTCGGACATAAGGTATAACAAAAGTAAACATGAAGCACATGAATAAGTTAACCAGTGCGATCACACATAAATAAAAATTGGGTGCCAAGCGAGGGTCTGAATGACGCCTCGAGCGGAAACTGCAGAATAGTAATACTGGTGCCAAACGAGTGTCTGAAAGACTCCTCGAGCGGAAAATGCGGAATAATAATGCGGGTGCCAAACGAGTGTCTGAAAGACTCCTCGAGAGGTAAATGCCGAATAATAATGCCACAGTCGGGCGTCGGGGCGACACCACATAAAGGGCTTATAACAGAAAGTAAAGACAGTGCATGCCGCAGTCGGACGTCTGAGCGACATCACATAAAGGGCTTATATTGAAAGTGAGAAACGAGTACATGCCACAGTCGGACGTCTGCGCGACGTCACATAAAGGGCTTATATCACATCTCATTAATACAACAGTTCGGGAACATAAATTATCACAAGCATGAGACACAAAAATAAAGTTAGTCCATCCACAGGAATAACAATAAATCGGAATTTTACCACTTGAGCTTGTTCACCGGGGACAAGTTTTTCACACGGATAGATATGGATATAATGTTCTCATTACTTGATCATGGATACGATGATTTGGAAAGAATTGACTCTGCAGAGTTTGTACTTAACCACAGCCAACGGATTTTAGTAGTCACGGGGACTAGTTCCGTCTACGGTGTTTTGGAGGAAACACGTCTAACCAGTACACACCCAATTCAACCATCCGGAGCCAGGGATCACCCTCGGCAACTTTCAAGAAAAATCTTGAGACGGGGAGGCTACAACCTCGCGTAGCATGGGATCAAATTTCTATACGCGCGCTTTAAGGGGGTGCCCCCCTCTCGGTCCCAACCGGAAACACCCATGCCCCCTGACCGAATGACTGGCTTTAATCCTGGGCCAAGGTACCATCATCCCGGCCTCTCTGTTTGGTGTGTACACGGAAAGAGGTTACCAACTTACTAAACCGCATCCTGGCAATGAGACATGTGGTAGCACGGAAAAGGGAAAGAACGGTAACGTGGCTCCAACCACGTTAACGTCGGAGAAAGTCGGATGTCGCAAGGCTGGCATGCTACAACAGTACCACCTTGCTGCCATTCATGTCACCACATGATTAGGCCATCTCTCATCAGAGACCATCGCAACTTTGGAACAGGCGGAAAAAGATCGATAACGTAGCTCCAACCACGTTAACGTCGAAGAAAGTTGGATGACGCACGGCTGGCATGCCACAACAGTACCACCTTGCTGCCCTTCATGTCACCACATGCTTAGGCCACCTCTCAACAGAGGTCATCGCAACTTTGGGACAACCGGGTCGTTGCCTCACAAGCAATGAGGTTTTTACCGACACTCATATGCCACGCACAAACTCTCGCGTGAACATGTAAAACATCTGCCATATCAAATGTTCAAAACATGCTTGCCTGGTTCGGAGAAGTCGGAGTCTAGCTCAGCGAAGTTCGCGGCTCCGTCACCTCTCCCGGAACCTACGGCAAATCACGAAACGGGTACTAACGTGAAAACCAACACATACACAGAAACTTTTCCAAATATTTTTCAAATAAATCCCATAAAAAACTAGACAGAATTTGAAGATTGTCAGAAAAAGAATCACTCAAAAATACCTTTTTATTAAAAAGTTATAAAGGTTTCTGTCCAGGGACTTATCTGTAATGAAACAGAAAAGTTCCAGGGTTTTAACTGAGAAAACAGAAAACGCTTCGGCTGGGGATGCGCAAGCGCAAAGGAGGAAACGTATTTTGCCCGAAGGCGCCAACAGAAAACGGTTCGCGAATAAAAGAACAGAGGCTGACATGCGGGGTCCACATGTCAGGTTTGAAAAGCTCGCCGGCGCCCGAAGACTGCGGTGGACGCCGGCGTCGAACCACGGCGAGATAGGGGGGACGGAGGGTACCAAGAGCTTCAGCGTCCTCTTCCGCGTCGGTGGGTGGTGGACTCGTCCAACGGGGAGCACTATGTCGATGGCGACACTTTCTCCGGCGGACGGCGGCTCGGGTGAGGATGGGGAACTCCGGTGGAGGGCTGCAAGCTTCAAATTGAAGTGCGGGTCAGGAAGAGGGGTGCATGGTGAAGCTACTGGTAAGAGAATGGAGGCGGAGGAGCACACACGGGGGCGAATCGGGCTGGATCCCGTGGCGGGTCGCGGCGGCCGGAGTCAAGGAAGGAGACCTCCTCGGGGCTCTTCCAGTGGCTAGGCGTGCTCTAGGGGAAGTGCAGGGCTGGTGGGTGCTCGAGTTGATGCTCGGGGCCTCTATTTATAGGCAGATCGACGGGGTGGCCGTGAACGGAGAATCTCCGGCGAGCGATTACGGCGGAGCAGTGGATTGGCAGGGGGTTTGAGGGGCCGGGCAGCATCAGTGGAGGTTACTGGACTCGTTTTGCAGTTAAACGGGGTCGGTCTTGGCGTAATGGCGTCGGTCCACGGTGAGGTGACCGCACGGGCTCAACGGCGGCAGAGAGCGCGCTCCGCGCCCTGCGGTTCACGATGAGAGCGGCAGCGCGTTCGGGGGAGTGGAAGGCCACGCGGCGAGCTCCTGTGGTTTGGGCGGCGCTGGGTAGCGTCGTCGGCGCCGTGTCTCCTGCTGGCGTCCGCAAAGCCGCCGCCGGCGTCGGTCACGGGGCGGCGCACCTTCTGCTGCTCATCACCGACGCCCGCAAGGTGCCAGGCATTCGTGCGGTGCAGGAACAAGAGGGCGGGGACGAGGAGCAAGGCGACGTGGTGGCACTGGCGAGATCGACGTCCGCTTCTGAAGAAAACGACAGCAGCCACTTAACTGAATCTCTGAAACTCTGAACTTGACAATGACCATGCACTGCATGTGTTCGACAGGAGGTTTTGGCCATGAGATAAATTTTTCTGGAGCTGTAACTTGGTGAGATGACCACTCAATGCACCCAGAGGCTGCCTGATTTTACTTGGAATTTTTGGAGAAGGTTTGGAATGAATTTCACCAAATTTGGCAAATCTGGTCCAAACTTGCAGCAAGTGTAGTTTGAAAATTTTGAACTGAAGACCAGTGGATCTTCATGGTTCTAGGTTGAGGGTACAAAGGACTAGGAGGGAGAGTTGGTTTGGTGGCAAAAATCAAAACAGAAAATGGAGTTCCTTTGTAAATCTCCAAGTGGTAGAATAGAGGACAGAAATTTCATTTGAATAGAATTTGAATGGAAATAAACACATGGGGAGGTTCAACTTGCTGGATTTGATGCAAATCATGATCCAAAGGTGAGGAAGTGGTTAGGAGAGGATTTGCACTAATGCCATGGCAAGAAGGAATTGTTGAAAGTGGCAAAGGACTTTCCAAAAGCCATAGTGCAAAATCTCAAGTAGATTTTCAAAAGTTATTTTCCCAAATGAAAAACATTTTGTCTTGAGTCCAAAAGAAAAGCAAGAACTTCCAAGACCAAAGGCAGATCTTGGGTGAATCCAAATAAAACTTTTGCCATAAAGAAAAGTATATGAGAAGGAGAGTTCTCTTGAAGAAAAATTTAAATCACTCCCCTCTAGACAAATAAAAGAAATCTTTTGAAAAAAAATCCAAATAAAAACTTGGGTGTCACAACACCTACCCCCTTAGGAAAAATCTCGTCCTCGAGATTTCTGCTGATCCTCAAATAGCTATGGATACTCTCCTCGAAGGAAATCCTCCCTTTCCCATGTAGCTTCCTCCTCAGTGTGGTTGCTCCACTGAACCCTGAAAAACTTTGTCGTTTTCTGACGGGTCCTCCGTTCAGACTATTCTAAAATCTTTACTGGCCTTTCTCTGTAGGTGAGATCTGGTTGCATATCAATGTCCTCATGAGGTACATGTTTTTCTGGGTTGCTCACACATTTTCTTAACTGTGAGACGTGGAACACGTCAAGGACGTCTGACAGTTCCTTGGGGAGGTCTAGTTGGTAGGCTACCGTGCCTCTTCGTGCCTTTACACAAAATGGCCCAATAAATCTTGGAGCTAGCTTCCCCTTTATTTTGAACCGTTGCAGACCCCTCATAGGAGATACTCGGAGGTATACGGAATCACCAGGTTCAAAGCTGACCACACGGTGCTTCTGGTCATAGTAGCTCTTTTGTCGGCTCTGTGCTGTCTTGAGTCTGTCCCTGATTTGTTTCACTTTCTCCTCGGCCTCCTTAAGCATATCCGGGCCGAAGATACGGCTGTCACCTGTCTCTGACCAATTCAGTGGGGTACGACACCTCCGTCCGTACAATGCTTCAAAGGGTGCCATTTGTAAGCTGGCTTGGTAACTGTTGTTGGAAGCAAATTCGGCATATGGCAAACTCTCTTCCCAACTGGATCCATAGGTGAGCACACAGGCTCTTAGCATATCCTCTAGGATTTGGTTTACACGTTCTGTTTGTCCATCGGTCTGAGGGTGGTATGCTGTACTGAAAGCCAGTTGCGTGCCCAGAGCTTGTTGTAGGTGATCCCAAAATTTGGAGACGAATTGGGTGCCTCGGTCTGATATTATGGTCTTTGGGACTCCGTGCAAGCAAACTATACGGGAGAGATACAGTTTTGCCAGTCTTTGTGTGGAGTAGGTAGTCTTCACGGGAATGAAATGAGCAACCTTGGTTAGTCGGTCTGTGATGACCCATATGGCGTCATTTCCACGTTGTGATCGGGGTAATCCGACAATGAAGTCCATTCCGATTTCGTCCCATTTCCACTCCGGTATCCTGTTAGGCTGGAGTAGCCCTACTGGCTTTTGGTGCTCGGCCTTGATGCGCTGACATGAATCGCAACAAGCGATGAATGTGGCTATATCTCTTTTCATACCGTGCCACCAAAATCTTTCCTGGATGTCCTTGTACATTTGGGTTCCTCCAGGATGGATCGAGTATGGGGCGGTGTGGCTTTCCGTCAAGATCTGTTGCTTGAGTTCCTCAATGTTGGGTACGCAAAGCCTGTCCCGGTACCATAATGTTCCTTCACTGTCCGTGACGAATTCTGAAGTCTTACTAAGGTTCATTTTCTTCTTTATTCCTTCGATACTGGGATGTCCTTGTTGAGCCTTCTTGATTTGTTCCACTAGGGTGGGTTGTATCTCCAGGTTTGATACGGTGTCCTCAGAGACTAACATCATGTTGAGCCTAGTGAACTCTCACTGAAACTCAGGCCTCAAATTTTGCTGACCGTCACTGTCCGGGCTGGGGTTTCGACTAAGGGCATCGGCCACTACATTAGCTTTCCCTGGGTGGTAGTGAATACCGACGTCATAGTCCTTGACTAGTTCCAACCAGCGTCGTTGGCGTAAATTCAGCTCTGGCTGTGTGAAAATATATTTGAGGCTCTTATGGTCCGTATATATTTCACGGCGATTTCCCAACAGAAAGTGCCTCCACTCCTTGAGTGCATGTATGACTGGTGCTAGCTCCAAGTCATGTGTTGGGTAATTCTCCTCATGTTTTCACAGCTTCCTAGAGGCATATGCGACAACCTTGCCATCCTGCATTAGCACACATCCAAGACCTTTTCGGGACGCGTCACAATACACTTCAAAACTCTTGTGTATGTCCGGTACGGTTAAGACCGGTGCGGTTGTTAGTTTCTTCTTGAGTTCTTGGAAGCTCTGCTCGCATGCTTCCGTCCATACAAATTTCTTGTCCTTCTTGAGTAACTGTGTTATAGGCTTTGCCACAGTGGAGAACCCTTCAATAAATCTTCTGTAATATCCGGCCATTCCTAGGAAACTCCGCACATCTGTAACATTCGCGGGTGGCTTCCAGTCTAGTATGGCCTTGACCTTTTCTGGGTCTACGGCCATGCCTTCTTGGTTCAGTATATGGCCTAAGAAACCAACTTGTCTTAGCCAAAATTCGCACTTGCTAAATTTGGTGTACAACTGATGTTTCCTCAATTCTCCCAAAACAATTTTGAGGTGCCCAGCATGCTCTTCTGGTGTCCTCGAGTAAACCAGAATATCGTCAATGAATACCACCACAAATTTGTCCATGAATTTCATGAACACTTTGTTCATGAGGTGGACGAAATATGCGGGGGCGTTCGTTAGTCCAAAAGGCATCACTGTAAACTCGTATAACCCATATCTGGAAGTGAAAGCTGTCTTGGGAATATCTTCCGTCCGTACCTTCAACTGGTGATATCCCGACCTCAAATCAATTTTTGAGAATACCTTGGCCTGTGCGAGCTTGTCAAACAAATCATTTATTCGTGGCATCGGATATTTGTTTTTGATGGTGACCATATTGAGGGCTCGATAGTCTATGCACAGCCTCAGTGTCCCATCCTTCTTTTTGGCGAACAACACAGGCGAACCCCAAGGTGAGGAGCTGGCTCGAATAAATCCTTTGTCCAACAATTCCTTTATCTGCTTCTTCAACTCCACCAATTCTGAGGGTGCCATTCTATAAGGCTTCTTATAGATGGGAGCGGTGCCAGGTGCTAGTTCAATGCTGAATTCTATCTCTCGGTCTGGTGGCATGCCTGGTAGTTCTTCCGGGAACACATCAGGGAACTCGCATACCACTGGAACTTTCCTTAGTTCTGCAATGTCCATTTTGTTCAGCTTTGGCTGCTGTGATCGTGGCCTTTCTTGAGCGGAAACTCTTATAGTCTTGCCGTGATGGTGAGTGAGAATCACTGTCCGATTGAAACAGTCGATGAATCCTTTGTTGGTGGTCAACCAGTCCATTCCTAAAATGACATCCAGTCCTTTACTTTCCAACACGATGAGATTTGCGTGGAATTGTAGTCCTTCGAACTCAATGACCACTCCTTGGCAGTAACCTTGAGCGATTTGCTTATTTCCGGGGGACTTGATTGTCATAGATTTTTCCAAAGTATCGGAAAACCATGTTGCGAAAAAAAACTCTTCGAAACAAACAAATGGGAAGCTCCAGAATCAAACAAAACCGTGGCAGGTACTGTGTTGACAGGGAACGTACCGAGCACGATGTCTGGGGCATTCTACGCTTCTTCCCTGGTCACATGGTTCAGGTGACCCTTCCTGTGGCTGTTGCTGGGGTTGAAGTTGTTGCGCTTGGGGGATGGATTGTTCCCACCATTGTTCGGCTTGGGTGCCGAGTCTCTCGGCTTCGGACACTGTTTAGCATAATGCCCTTGTTGACCACAAGCATAGCAGGTGACCCCTGGGCGGTATGTGAACTCCTTGTCTCTGGCATGAAATTGTCCAACGGGTCTTGGCTCGGTAGTCATGGATCTCCTTGTGTCTGTCCTCGGGACCTCAGTCTTGCCTCGGTTGCTGCGGGCAAGAGTCGTCTTGTCCCTCTTTTGCTTGCGGATATCTTCCAGACTACGGCGCTCATTCTCCAGGGTGATGGCCTTGTCCACCAGCGTCTTAAAATCCGGAAAGGTGTGCACAATCAGTTGGCATCTCAGTGCTGGTGCCAGGCCGTCCAGGAATTTTTCCATCTTCTTGCTTTCTGTCATATGCTCGTCGTAGGCATAACGGGACAGCTGGGTGAACTGACCATTGTACTCGGTCACTGACATGCCTCTTTGCTTCAGGTCATCAAACTCTCTCTTCTTGATCTTTAGGATGCTCCTGGGGATGTGTGCCCCACGGAAGCCATCCTTGAACTCTTCCCAGGTGATGTTGTGTTCCCTGGGATGCATGTGTAGGAAGTTTTCCCACCATGCTGCGGCTGCTCCAGTAAGGTAGTGTGGTGCATAAAGCACCTTCTCATGATCTGAGCACTGAGCAATAATCAGTTTCCATTCAATCTCACGAAGCCAATCATCGGCTTCCAGCGGTCTGTCGGTGTGAGCAAAAGTTGAGGGGCGAGTCTTCTGTAATTCAGATAACTTGGAATGGGGTTGATAGGGTTCACGGTGGTTTCCCATGTTGATGACATGGTTCATCATCTCTTGGTGCTGTTGCTGGCTTTGCTCGAAGAGACGGCATACTTGAGATAGTGCTGCTTCGCTGTCTTGTTGGCTGGACTGACCCTGAGTGAAATTGTTGCTGGTCTGTGTCCCGTAAACCTCTTCTGGCTGATTGGGCATGGAGCGAGTCCACGGGCGAGACATTTTTCCAGTCTGGGGTATTATTTGCAAACCCATGAGAACAATTGTGTAGCACAAAAATCTCGCAAAGGCAAAAAAAATAGAAAGGCTTCAAGGTTTTCAAAGAAACACAAATGATTTTTCACGGAGAAGAAGTGCTTAACATAAAACTTACATGCGAAAAGCAAACACATGATACAGCACTCAGGATGCGCGTACATATCCTGACATGTTATTAAAAACTAGTGTACTACTCCGGAAGGCAGCAAACACACCAATACAAACTAGCGTACAGATAAAACAACACATCATACAAGCAGGCATAACACGCGGCTACTCGGTGCTCTCAGTCGGAGACGGTGAAGATCTCCTTCCCCTTGCCGATGGCAAGGCTCAGCGGTCCAGGAGAATCAACCTCCTCCTCTCTAGCTGGCTCCTAGCGCGGGACGCTGCACTGCGGAGATGGTGCGGGGGCGACTGGTGGTAGAGTGCGTGCGGCAGGCGGTGCGGCTCTGACTGGAGTAGGAGCGATGACTCGGTCGAACTCCTCAGTGGTAGGCAGACGGCGAGCAGTGGCCAAAACGGCCGGTGCATACGAGGCTGAAGACGAGACGAATGTCAGAGGCGGCGCCGTGTGGAGAAGCTCCTTCCTGCTGGCAAGACCGCCCCGGACTAAGTCCATGCGGGCAGCCACAAGATCATCCACGAGGTTGTCGAAAGACTCCTCCAGAGCCTTGAGATACTCCACAACCATCTCGATGGCTTCATCTCGTTCTCCCCGATGGCAGGCGAACGCATAGTGGCTGGTGTAAGGCACATGGCATGGGAGGTAGCGGTAGCGACGAGTCTTCATCGTAGGAAGGATGTCCCGAAGGCGAGCTATCGCCTCGCGGGCAGCCATCTGCATGGCATGCCTCTCCGTAGGCATGGCCCTTCCCGTAAAACAGAAGTGACGAGCAGCAGAACGTCCTCCCCTGAACTGTACCACGGCTTGGTGCATAGATACGTCGTCACTGAGCTTGTGCTGATAGAGCGTGAACTCCGGGCGAGCTGCTGGCCCGATCGCGAGCTTGGTGATGGAGACGAGGAGCTTGACAAACCCCTCGGGCACGTTGGTGAACACTCGATTCTCACAGCTGCTGCCAGCCATCTACAAAAGTAGGCAAAAATTCTGAGTAGTCATGTCATAAATTTATGATGACCAACAGAAAATAGCTACAATTGCAAAATGCTGAAAAAGCACAGAAACGCTAATAACCGATTAGCGATCGCACCTAGTGGTTTCCTACAGTCAGCCTGGCTCTGATACCAAGCTTGTCACGACCGGTTTTTCAATAAAATAATTATTGAGAGACCAATCCCTTTTACGGACGAGCGAGGAAGAATTCCTTCTCACTGGTAGACAATATCTTGGTCACAGAAGAACAATACCAGGAGTACTAAATATAATACAAGGTTGAGCCGAGGCTGCCCAACAATTTGTTACATGCACGCCGCTAAAACAAAACGGCGGATAGGGTGGCAACTACTAACTCACGACAATGATCGTGGTGGAAAATATCACCGCGAAGCGAGTGATATGATTCCAGAAGACTACAACTCATCGAGCGTCTGAGTGAGGCTCGAGAAGATTTATTGCGGGTGGCGGAAGCGTAAACGATACAAGTGACCAATATCCGGGATCGCGCAGGACTGACTGGGACTCCTCTAGGCGTCAGACGCGCTATCAAACTCTTCATCCAAGAGATTGCCTTCGTCAACATCTGGCCAAATCAACAAGCCAGGTGAGTACTATCAAAGTACTCGCAAGACAGTTCGGACATAAGGTATAACAAAAGTAAACATGAAGCACATGAATAAGTTAACCAGTGTGATCACACATAAATAAAAACTGGGTGCCAAGCGAGGGTCTGAATGACGCCTCGAGCGGAAACTGCAGAATAGTAATACTGGTGCCAAACGAGTGTCTGAAAGACTCCTCGAGCGGAAAATGCGGAATAATAATGCGCGTGCCAAACGAGTGTCTGAAAGACTCCTCGAGAGGTAAATGCCGAATAATAATGCCACAGTCGGGCGTCGGGGCGACACCACATAAAGGGCTTATAACAGAAAGTAAAGACAGTGCATGCCGCAGTCGGACGTCTGAGCGACATCACATAAAGGGCTTATATTGAAAGTGAGAAACGAGTACACGCCACAGTCGGACGTCTGCGCGATGTCACATAAAGGGCTTATATCACATCTCATTAATACAACAGTTCGGGAACATAAATTATCACAAGCATGAGACACAAAAATAAAGTTAGTCCATCCACAGGAATAACAATAAATCAGAATTTTACCACTTGAGCTTGTTCACCGGGGACAAGTTTTTCACATGGATAGATATGGATATAATGTTCTCATTACTTGATCATGGATACGATGATTTGGAAAGATTTGACTCTGCAGAGTTTGTACTTAACCACAGCCAACGGATTTCAGTAGTCACCGGGACTAGTTCCGTCTACGGTGTTTTGGAGGAAACACGTCTAACCAGTACACACCCAATTCAACCATCCGGAGCCAGGGATCACCCTCGGCAACTTTCAAGAAAAATCTTGAGACGGGGAGGCTACAACCTCGCGTAGCATGGGATCAAATTTCTATACGCGCGCTTTAAGGGGGTGCCCCCCTCTCGGTCCCAACCGGAAACACCCATGCCCCCTGACCGAATGACTGGCTTTAATCCTGGGCCAAGGTACCATCATCCCGGCCTCTCTGTTTGGTGTGTACACGGAAAGAGGTTACCAACTTACTAAACCGCATCCTGGCAATGAGACATGTGGTAGCACGGAAAAGGGAAAGAACGGTAACGTGGCTCCAACCACGTTAACGTCGGAGAAAGTCGGATGTCGCAAGGCTGGCATGCTACAACAGTACCACCTTGCTGCCATTCATGTCACCACATGATTAGGCCATCTCTCATCAGAGACCATCGCAACTTTGGAACAGGCGGAAAAAGATCGATAACGTAGCTCCAACCACGTTAACGTCGAAGAAAGTTGGATGACGCACGACTGGCATGCCACAACAGTACCACCTTGCTGCCCTTCATGTCACCACATGCTTAGGCCACCTCTCAACAGAGGTCATCGCAACTTTGGGACAACCGGGTCGTTGCCTCACAAGCAACGAGGTTTTTACCGACACTCATATGCCACGCACAAACTCTCGCGTGAACATGTAAAACATCTGCCATATCAAATGTTCAAAACATCCTTTCCTGGTTCGGAGAAGTCGGAGTCTAGCTCGGCGAAGTTCGCGGCTCCGTCACCTCTCCCGGAACCTACGGCAAATCACGAAACGGGTACTAACGTGAAAACCAACACATACACAGAAACTTTTCCAAATATTTTTCAAATAAATCCCATAAAAAACTAGACAGAATTTGAAGATTGTCAGAAAAAGAATCACTCAAAAATACCTTTTTATTAAAAAGTTATAAAGGTTTCTGTCCAGGGACTTATCTGTAATGAAACAGAAAAGTTCCAGGGTTTTAACTGAGAAAACAGAAAACGCTTCGGCTGGGGATGCGCAAGCGCAAAGGAGGAAACGTATTTTGCCCGAAGGCGCCAACAGAAAATGGTTCGCGAATAAAAGAACAGAGGCTGACATGCGGGGTCCACATGTCAGGTTCGAAAAGCTCGCCGGCGCCCGAAGACTGCGGTGGACGCCGGCGAGATAGGGGGAACGGAGGGTACCAAGAGCTTCAGCGTCCTCTTCCGCGTCGGTGGGTGGTGGACTCGTCCAACGGGGAGCACTATGTCGACGGCGACACTTTCTCCGGCGGACGGCGGCTCGGGTGAGGATGGGGAACTCCGGTGGAGGGCTGCAAGCTTCAAATTGAAGTGCGGGTCAGGAAGAGGGGTGCATGGTGAAGCTACTGGTAAGAGAATGGAGGCGGAGGAGCACACACGGGGGCGAATCGGGCTGGATCCCGTGGCGGGTCGCGGCGGCCGGAGTCGAGGAAGGAGACCTCCTCGGGGCTCTTCCAGTGGCTAGGCGTGCTCTAGGGGAAGTGCAGGGCTGGTGGGTGCTCGAGTTGAAGCTCGGGGCCTCTATTTATAGGCAGATCGATGGGGTGGCCGTGAACGGAGAATCTCCGGCGAGCGATTACGGCGGAGCAGTGGATTGGCAGGGGGTTTGAGCGGCCGGGCAGCATCAGTGGAGGTTACTGGACTCGTTTTGCAGTTAAACGGGGTCGGTCTTGGCGTAATGGCGTCGGTCCACGGTGAGGTGACCGCACGGGCTCAACGGCGGCAGAGAGCGCGCTCCACGCCCTGCGGTTCACGACGAGAGCGGCAGCGCGTTCGTGGGAGTGGATGGCCACGCGGCGAGCTCCGGTGGTTTGGGCGGCGCTGGGTGGCATCGTCGGCGCCGTGTCTCCTGCTGGCGTCCGCAAAGCCACCGCCGGCGTCGGTCACGGGGCGGCGCACCTTCTGCTGATCGTCGCCGACGCCTGCAAGGCGCCAGGCATTCGTGCGGTGGAGGAATAAGAGGGCGGGGACGAGGAGCAAGGCGACGCGGTGGCACTGGCGAGATCGACGTCCGCTTATGAAGAAAACGACAGCAACCACTTGACTGATTCTCTGAAACTCTGAACTTGACAATGACCATGCACTGCAGGTGTTCGACAGGAGGTTTTGGCCATGAGATAAATTTTTCTGGAGCTGTAACTTGGTGAGATGACCACTCAATGCACCCAGAGGCTGCCTGATTTTACTTGGAATTTTTGGAGAAGGTTTGGAATGAATTTCACCAAATTTGGCAAATCTGGTCCAAACTTGCAGCAAGTGTAGTTTGAAAATTTTGAACTGAAGACCAGTGGATCTTCATGGTTCTAGGTTGAGGGTACAAAGGACTAGGAGGGAGAGTTGGTTTGGTGGCAAAAATGAAAACAGAAAATGGAGTTCCTTTGTAAATCTCCAAGTGGTAGAATAGAGGACAGAAATTTCATTTGAATAGAAATTGAATGGAAATAAACACATGGGGAGGTTCAACTTGCTGGATTTGATGCAAATCATGATCCAAAGGTGAGGAAGTGGTTAGGAGAGGATTTGCACTAATGCCATGGCAAGAAGGAATTGTTGAAAGTGGCAAAGGACTTTCCAAAAGCCATAGTGCAAAATCTCAAGTAGATTTTGAAAAGTTATTTTCCCAAATGAAAAACATTTTGTCTTGAGTCCAAAAGAAAAGCAAGAACTTCCAAGACCAAAGGCAGATCTTGGGTGAATCCAAATAAAACATTTGCCATAAAGAAAAGTATATGAGAGGGAGAGTTCTCTTGAAGAAAAATTTAAATCACTCCCCTCAAGTCAAATAAAAGAAATCTTTTGAAAAAAAATCCAAATAAAAACTTGGGTGTCACACACGGCATGATCACCTTCGTCACCGGCATGACACCATGAGCTCCATCATCATGATCTCCATCATCGTGTCTTCATGAAGTTGTCTCGCCAACTATTACTTCTACTACTATGGCTAACGGTTAGCAATAAACTAAAGTAATTACATGGCGTTTTCATTGACACGCAGGTCACACAATAAATTAAGACAACTCCTATGGCTCCTGCTGGTTGTCATACTCATCGACATACAAGTCGTGATTCCTATTACAAGAGCATGATCAATCTCATACATCACATATATCATTCATCACATCCTTTTGGCCATATCTCATCACATAGCATACCCTGCAAAAACAAGTTAGACGTCCTCTAATTGTTGTTGCATGTTTTACGTGGCTGCTATGGGTTTCTAGCAAGAACGTTTCTTACCTACTCAAAAGCCACCACGGTGATATGCCAATTGCTATTTACCCTTCATAAGGACCCTTTTCATCGAATCCGATCCGACTAAAGTGGGAGAGACAGACACCCGCTAGCCACCTTATGCATCAAGTGCATGTTAGTCGGTGGAACCTGTCTCACGTAAGAGTATGTGTAAGGTCGGTCCGGGCCGCTTCATCCCACAATGCCGCTGAATCAAGATAAGACTAGTAACGGTAAGCTAATTGAACAAATCGTCGCCCACAACTACTTTGTGTTCTACTCGTGCATAGAATCTACGCATAAACCTGGCTCTGATACCACTGTTGGAGATCGTTGCAGAAATCTAAAATTTTCTACGTATCACCAAGATCAATCTATGGAGTCATCTAGCAACGAGAGAGAGGGGAGTGCATCTACATACCCTTGTAGATCGCGCGCGGAAGCGTTCAAGAGAATGGGGTTGATGGAGTCGTACTCATCGTGATCCAAATCACCAATGATCCTAGCGCCGAACGGACGGCACCTCCGCGTTCAACACACGTACGGAGCGGGGACGTCTCCTCCTTCTTGATCCACCAAGGGGGGAGGAGAAGTTGATGGAGATCCAGCAGCACGACGGCGTGGTGGTGGAAGTAGCGGGATCCCGGCAAGGCTTCGCCAAGCGCAAGCGGGGAGGAAGAGGTGTCACGGGAGGGAGGGAGGCGCCAGGGCTTGGGGTGCTGCTCCCATGCGCCTCCCCACTATATATAGGGGTGGAGGGGGCTGGTTTCTTGCCCTCCGAGTCCATTGGGGCGTTGGCAAAGGTGGGGGAAAGAAATCCCATCATTTCCCTTCCCGACCGATTGTTATCCCCCTTTTTTAGGGATCTTGATCTTATCCCTTCGGGATATGATCTTATTCCTTCTAAGGTGGGATCTTGGAGCGCCTTGACCAGGGGTGTGGGGCCTTGTCCCCACTACCCACGTTCATGTGGGTCCCCCCATGCAGGTGGGCCCCACTTCGGAACCTTCTAGAACCTTCCCGGTACAATACCGAAAAATCCCGAACATTTTCCGGTGGCCAAAATAGGACTTCCCATATATAAATCTTTACCTCCGGACCATTCCGGAACTCCTCGTGATGTCCGGGATCTCATCCGGGACTCCGAGCAACTTTCAGTTAACCGCATACTAATATCTCTACAACTCTAGCGTCACCGAACCTTAAGTGTGTAGACCCTACGTGTTCGGGAAACATGCAGACATGACCGAGACGACTCTCCGGTCAATAACCAACAGCGGGATCTGGATACCCATGTTGGCTCCCACATGTTCCACGATGATCTCATCGGATGAACCACGATGTCGAGGATTCAATCAATCCCGTATACAATTCCCTCTGTCAATCGGTACGTTACTTGCCCAAGATTCGATCGTCGGTATCCCAATACCTTGTTCAATCTCGTTACCGGCAAGTCACTTTACTCGTACCGTAATGCATGATCCCGTGACCAAACACTTCGTCACATTGAGCTCATTATGATGATGCATTACCGAGTGGGCCCAGAGATACCTCTCCGTCATACGGAGTGACAAATTCCAGTCTCGATTCGTGCCAAACCAACAGACACTTTCGGAGATACCCGTAGTGCACCTTTATAGCCACCCAGTTACGTTGTGACGTTTGGCACACCCAAAGCACTCCTATGGTATCCGGGGGTTGCACAATCTCATGGTCTAAGGAAATGATACTTGACATTTGGAAAAGCTCTAGCAGACGAACTACACGATCTTGTGCTATGCTTAGGATTGGGTCTTGTCCATCACATCATTCTCCTAATGATGTGATCCCGTTAACAACGACATCCAATGTCCATGGTCAGGAAACCGTAACCATCTATTGATCAACGAGCTAGTCAACTAGAGGCTCACTAGGGACATGTTGTGGTCTATGTATTCACACATGTATTACGGCTTCCGGATAACACAATTATAGCATGAACAATAGACAATTATCATGAACAAGGAAATATAATAATAACCATTTTATTATTGCCTCTAGGGCATATTTCCAACAGCGTATGCGGCTATCCGAACTGGGATGCCTTAAGCGCGTGACTGGACCAAGCCTAGTCCTTTGTATAATGCGGAAGAAATCACAAGAGATTTATAGCAAGTCGCCGAATCGCCGACCAGCTCTCGCTGTATCATGACAGTCAGTTTTCGGCTTTCTCTACTGAGGTGTTTGACCGGACGAACTAGAAACACAATCGCAGTAGTTCTCCCTTTACTACCCTAGCCGAACAAGCGGAACGTAAGGTAGTAATCATAGGAGCCAGGCAATCCAACTATTGACCAAAGACATGATTCAGTGCTGATGCATATAATGCAATATTCGGGACACCGAAGTATACTCTAGAAGTGTTCGGACTTTTTGGAAATGTATGTGGCCGAATAGAGCCCCTGGCATTTAAGCCGTACCAAAGTATATATGGCAATCTGACGCAAAGAGGGAATACATATTATGAAATAAACCAGTACCGAACAAGGGTTGGTGAAAAATTGTTTCCATTATAATCTAATTGATACGCCAAAACGTGCTATTACAGATAGTGCCATAAACATCAAGGCTATTTTACATGCCGAGAATTTGTTAAACAAGGGAAAGCTGTATACAGGGCCTAAAAAGAAAAGGTAGTCTTGAAGATCCCCTGGACACGCCCTGGCACACGTCTGTGCCGCTTTCGCCTTAGTGCAAGATCCTTTCAGAGGAGCAATCGACAATCGTTTATATAGAAGGGGCCTGGGAAAGAGCCCTTGTACGACTGTAAAGTTATTAGGTTTTAACGAACCTGTAATATGAGAGGAAAAAAGGAAGGGGAAAAGGTTAAGGTCCAAATAGGGTCGAGCCGCACTATGAACTTCGTCCGCAATGTGCCTCCGTCGTTGCCCAAGGTATTGTAAGTGTGTAGTTAACCACAGTCGGTACATATGCCGTGGTTAGATGGGGCGGTTGACAGAGGCGGAACTGCTAGTCCAGCTCTAGATTCACCAAGCTGTCGTTCTGCAGGGTAGGCCAGACTCGTTTAACAGTGTCTGAAGGCTTGATGGCCGATGAAGTGTTCGGCTTGATGAGGCCGCTCTGTACCTCGGCTGCAAGGGCCGTGGTATGCTCTCAGTACAGAGGGAGTGCTCCATGTTTCCATTGACTATGATAACTCCGTGCAGTCCGGGCATCTTGAGCTTTAAGTAAGCATAGTGTGGGATTGCATTGAAGTGGGCGAAGGCGGTTCGTCTGAGTAGTGTGTGATAACCACTGCAAAAGGGGACAATGTCGAAGATCAAGTCTTCGCTTCGGAAGTTGTCCGGTGAACCGAAGACTACTTCCAATGTTAAGGAACCCGTGCAGTGGGCCTCTACGCCGGGTATCACTCCTTTAAAGGTGGTGTTACTAGGCTTGATTCTTGACGGGTCAATACACATTTTACGAATGGTGTCTTGATAAATCAAGTTAAGACTGCTGCCACCGTCCATAAGGACTGAGTGAGGTGGAATCCATCGATGATTGGATCGAGGACCAGGGCTGCCAAACCTCCATGACGGATACTGGTCGGGTGGTCCCTCCGATCGAAGGTGATCGGACAAGCCGACCAAGGATTGAATTTTTGGGCGACCGGCTCTACGGCGTAGACGTCCCTTAGTGCGCGCTTGCGCTCCCTCTTTGGGATATGAGTGACGTATATCATACTTACTGTTTTTACCTTGGGGGGAAATTTCTTCTGCCCCCCTATGTTCGGTGGGCGGGGCTCATCATCATCCTCGCTTGGCAGCCCTTTCCCCTTATGTTCGGTATTTAACTTACCAGCCTATTTGAAGACCCAACAATTTCTGTTGGAATGATTTGCAGGCTTGTCGGGGGTATCATGAATCTGGCAAGGCCGGTCAAGTATTTTGTCTAAATTGGATGGGCCATCCCTGTTTCCTTTGAATGGCTTCTTCTGCTGACCGGGTTTAGAGCCGCTGAAACCAGCGTTGACCGCTGTTTCTTTGGTTTCTTCATTGTTGTTTCGACGCTTGTGCTTGTTACGTCACGGCCGTCCGTTGCCATCCCTGGCTTTGGAGGTGCCGGGTCACTGGTACTGTTGCTTCTACGAGCTAACCAACTGTCTTCTCCCATGCAGAAGCGGGTCATGAGTGAGGTGAGAGCTGCCATAGACTTCGGCTTTTCTTGGCCGAGGTGTCGGGTAAGCCATTCATCGCGGATGCTATGTTTAAAGGCCGCTAGGTCTTCAGCGTCCGGACAGTCGATGATTTGGTTCTTTTTAATTAAGAACCGAGTCCAGAGTTTGCGGGCAGACTCTCTGGGTTGCTAGACTATGTGAGTAAGGTCATCAGTGTCCGGTGGCCGGACATAAGTACCTTGGAAGTTGTCTCGAAATGCATCCTCCAAATCTTCCCAACCGCCAATAGAGTTCTCTGGGAGGCTGTTTAACCAGTGCTGTGCTGGTCCTTTTAGCTTTAGGGGAAGGTATTTAATGGCGTGCAGATCGTCACCGCGAGCCATGTGAATATGGAGAAGAAAATCATCAATCCATACCGTGGGATCTGTCGTTCCATCATATGCTTCAATGTTTACGGGTTTAAACCCTTCTGGAAACTGGTGCTGCATTACCTCATCGGTAAAGCATAAGGGGTGTGTGGCGCCTCTGTATCGGGCAACGTCACGACGAAGTTCATATGACATCAGTGTTCGGTTTTTAGCCCAGGTGAGGTTATGCTTATCGCACCAGGCTTGATCCATAGATTGATCTGGCCTGTCCGGCTCTATTGTCCAGGTCCTGGCGTAAGTCGTAGGTGTAGCCCGGAGCCGCTACCTCTTTGCCTCGACGGCGAGGTGGTGCGGGCTGGTGTTCAGCATAAGTAGCCGCTTTGTCTCGCCCACGTGGTGGTCAGTCTGGTTCATCAGCATGATTATATCTTGACAGTATTGGCTCAAGGGCCTCGTCATCAAATTATGGCAGTAGCCGACGCTTCGGATAACTCTTTGTTGGGCGCTCAAGGCCATATTCTTCGGCAGCTAGGACCTAGGTCCATCTGTTGTCGAGTGTATCCTGTTCGGCTTGGAGTTGTTGTTGTTTCTTTTTTAGGCTTCTCGCAGTTGCGATTAGCTGCTGCTTAAAGTGCTCTTGCTCGAGGGGTTCCTTTGGCATGATGAAGTCTTCGTTGCCGAGGCTGACATCCTCTTTGGAGATCTGTAGATAGTTACTATCCTCCGAATCCTCATTCCCGACTGCTCATCAGGGCTAACTTGTCCCTCTTCCCAATCATCCTGCTCGGACGTAGGCTCGGCGGGGTCTTCGGGATCTTCGGCATCATCCGGAGTGTTATTGTCTCTGGTGCCGGTATTGCTTTCCTTTTTGCGACGCGATTTTGAGCGGCGTCGCTGACGTCGATGTTTCAGTGGTGCCTCGACGGGCTTGTCCTCACTCGGATCCTTCCCGCCGTCATCGTCATCCTTTTTAAGTGTATCCACCATATACACATCATATGTGGAGGTGACCGT